>NC_057400.1:54366283-54966283 GCF_019320065.1 Cervus canadensis | reverse complement strand
GTATTAAGTGAATTTCTAAAACCAACATTCAAATTCTTTGATTCTGTGCCATTTAAAAAATTGTCTTCCCATTGAGATCTTTACTGAAAGCACTGAGAAATATTAGAAAAAGATGTCTATCAGAATCTTTCTGAATACATGTCAGATGCTTGTTTGATTTATACAAAGGATGAATATTTCTTCCTGGATCTCACTATCACTGAGGGACTAATTGTCTCTTACATAACTTCAACTCTCACTTACAGTGGTGCTTGGCAAACAATATGTTCTTCATGAGTGTTTGCTGAACTAGAATTGTTTCTTAGCAGGACACTGTGCCTCTGATATAGATTATCTTCTTATCATGTCTGAAAATTAATATTTTTGAATGAAATGAAGATACCTTGATTTTGAATTCCTTTATGCCTCTAGGTCTTCAACTGATGCCAGGGAGGGAAGGGTATGAACTGCTGCTGTCCACAGCTCCCACACCTTGGATTTTACCTAGAGGTCTAGGCATTGATGACCGGCTGCCTTTCTCTATTTAACCTTTGGTTACATGCATTGGCCTCATGAAGGACCTCACACTAGTCAGCTGCCTTTCTAGGCCCTTTCACCTTCCTTCCTCTCCCTTCCTTCTTCTGTGATCATCCTTTGCTGACCTGCACCCCCAGGACTTTGCATGTCCTTCTATTGAATTTGGGGTATCAGCTTTCCCCTAGTCCTTTATGGATTTTGCATGTAGTTTCCATGACTCTGATTCTTACGTGTAATTCATGCACTGTGATGTTCCTATTCACAAAGAATATATTTTCTACAAACTTCTACTAACACATGTTGCTGTCAGAAATTATCACCAGATGTTTGAGAAGGCAGGTAAGGAAATAGTTCTGGGCTGTAAGACTCAGGCCCTCCCAGGAGAGTTAGGAGGAAGTGGGACGTCCTATTGCTTCCAGTCACTTTAACAGGCCCGGCCTCTCTTGATGTTACCCAAGGGTAGTCTGAGGCCACCTCCATCAGCTTTCACAGGATGTAACATCTCTCCTAGCAGCCCAGGGAGTGCTGGTTTTCATGCTGTATTCCACAGATCCCCCAGACTCCACAAGTCCTGTCATTCCTCAAACATTTGACTTATCTTCTAATGTGGATGTGTAGTACCTTTAAAAAATGTATACACAGTGTATTTAACAATTTTTAACACTGAAGGCCACTAATTTGTGTTCTCAGTGATGGATTTCATAATACATAAATGTTGTGAATTAGAATTTATAAAATAAATTCATTTGTAACAGATATTGGCTGTCTCTGTGGGCAGTCTTTAATCTCACTCCATGCTGTTCAGACATGAGCTCTATACTTCTCTCAGATTGCAGCCCCTCTCATCTCTCCTCTGGGTTATTTGTAACAGGCACTCATTCTCTCTCCTCATAATCCATTTCCAGCAGCAGCCAAAGTAAGCCTGTTAGGAGGGTGTGATGACTCCTCTACTCAAAAACCTTCCCATAGTTTCCCATCCTTTTGTCCCAGGTGGCGCTAGTGGTGAAGAACCTGCCTGCCAATGCAGGAGTTCGATCCCTGGGTTGGCAAGATCCCGTGGAGGCAGGGATGGCAACCCACTCCAGTATTCTTGCCTGGAGAATCCCTTGGACAGAGGAGCCTGGTGGGGTACATAGGGTTGCAAGGAGTCAGACACAACTGAAGTGACTTACCATGCATGTTATTGTTTTGTTTTTTAATTGAGATATAATTGACATATAGTATTGTATAAGTTTAAGATATACAATGTGTTGATTTGTTATAAATTGTAAAATGATTACCACTATAGTATTAGCTACTTTTCCATCCTGTCAAATGGTTACCATTTCTTTTTGTGGTGAGAAAGTTAAGATTTACTCTCTTAGCAATGTTCTAGCATATGAGACAGCATCATTAGCTACAATCACCATGCTGTGTATTAGATCCCCCAAATTGTTAATCTATCACTGGAAGTTTATAACCTTTGACCATTATCTCCTCATTTCTCCCACCATCCCCAAACCCTGGTAACAACCACTCTACTCTCTGTTTCTCTGAGTTTGTCTTTTTAAGACTGTCTATATAAGTGATATCATACAGTATTTGTCTTTCTCTGGCTTATTTCACTTAGAACAGTGCCCTCAGGGTCCATTCATGTTGTTGTAAAGGGCAGGATTTCTTCCCATTTATGGCTGGATGATATTTCATTGTGTATATAACACATCATCTTTTTCCGTTCATCTGTGACAGGCATTTAGGTCTATAGTTTAGGTTCACAGTTCCCCATATTACCTAGAGTAAAAGCTCAAGACATTGCAATGGCTTATAAAGTCCTTCACTACCTACCCTCACCCCCTGCTTGATGTTCCTGTTCTAATTATCCCATCTCTCTTTGGCTTTGCTGTCCTCCTTGGTCTTCCTCCAACATGCCAGCCATACTCCTGCCTCAAAGCCTTTTTTTCTGAATGGTCCTTCTGTCTTAAACATTTTTGCTTAGCTGGACACTCCAGCCCCAGGTCTTTACTCAAATATCAACCTGCCTTCCCTAACCTGACAACACCTCCTTAAAATATCCCTCCATTCCCTTTCCTGCTTTTTTCTTCTCTTAAAATTGTCTAAAACTTCTCTATTGTCAGTAACATTCAATAGCAGTATTATCACCATCGAATGTACTATATACTTGGCATCTTCATTTTGCACTTCTTCCCCCTGTAGAAAGTAATTCATGTTGCCAGAAATTTCTGAATGTTTTGTTCCCTGCTATATTCCCTGTAGATAGCAGTTGGTAGGTTATCAATAAATATTTGCATTCTCTAGGACTAATCCACAAGCCCCAGATCATTAGTAAATAAGCTAGATTTTTCTGGGAATTTTGCAGGGGGAGATGGACAAGATGGTTTATGTCCAAGGGGAGTGTCTCCTTTCAGTTACTCCTTTGCTGAGAATAGAGACCAAATTGTTTTGACTTGAGAGATGCTCTCCCTGGATATCTATATAAACAGATGTTTTTTAGGTCAGTACAACATATAATCAAGCAGATTAAGTGATAATGTTTATGAGGATCTGAGAGTGAGATGTGCCATAATGCAAAAGTCAACTGGATTTTGGAGGAAAAAGGATTTATGAAAATTCTTTTTAACATTACCTCAAATGCAATGATCTAGATAAGCTAAATAAGTATTTTTCCTCTATTTTTCCTAACCTCCAACCACTAACTACCTCCCCCCTCCTCTCCATCCCCATCCCCATCCCCCAGCTGATGAAGTAAAGCCAAACGTATTGGCCAAATGGTGGATTACCTAAGTCATTTGCTTTTACCTCATGCCTTTTCTTGGAGAAGGAAATGGCAACCCACTCTACTATTCTTGCCTAGAGAATCCTTTGGACACAGGAGCCTGGTGGGCTGCCGTCTATGGGGTCGCACAGAGTCGGACACGACTGAAGTGACTTAGCAGCAGCAGCAGCAGCAGCATGCCTTTTCTGTTTATAGGCTTTTGGCCAATTCTGTTGTTTCTCACCTGGAATGGCAATATGAAAACAATTAAGGTAATTAGCATTATCACTTATGGTAAAAAGGTTGGTGGGGAAGAAAACTATTGACTAAAAGGAAATTTGAAGGGTCTGCTTGGATTGTCTCTCCATGTATTTTCTTAGCACATATAATTGATAGCAATATTAAGGCATTAAAAATATTATTTACTTTCTGGTTTGCATTATTAGCTCACATGTATTTCATTAACACACATGAGCAAGAGTGATACATAGCAACAGGTGAGCTTTCTTTACCAGCCATTATGCAAAGTTAGCATGTGGCTATTTTTAAGGCTGATCTACTAGTATATGTAAATGCAAACACCTCTGTATGCTATGGTGACATCTTTAAGTAACTGAAAGTTCAGCATGAAAGTTGTGTCCAGCCTAAAGACCACTCTCAGTTAAAAGGTTAATCCTTTTAATAGTTAAATAGGCTGCCCTCTCAGACACATCTCAGAGAATTTATTATATTAGGTATAATCTCATTGGGTATGCAAGGTAAATAACCTCCTTAAAACTAAAATGTGAAGGAGATGCAGTACTATTCAAATAGGGCAAAAAGAGGCCAACGAGGTAAAACAAAAAGCAGTTATGGAAAGTCAACCACTGCTTTATTTTGTGTTTCATATTTTGTGCTGAATAAGCAGATTAAAAGGGTGAACTGCTTAGCATCAAGAAGAGCCTAAAGGAAAAAGGCCTGGATAAATTCTTTTGGTGAAAAAGCAACAGATTGGCCATTTTGTTGGCCATGCATTAGCTGAATAATCTCAAAGAGTGGAAATGCTGGTTTCTACAAGTGTGTCTTCAAAGGGCTATAAATGAAGTGATCCTTCCTGGATCTAAAACCTTAATAGACCTTGGACATTCGTTTTACCAAAGCAAGGGTACCCCTGATGGATGACTTGACTAACTGTCTTTTTATTTGACTAATCTCCTTTGTTATGCTGGGATTTCAAGATCATTATTTCTCTATGAAAAATTCCTCTTCCACGTAAGGTACTGGGCAACACCCTAGAACTAGAATATCTCTCAGTTGTGTCTGACTCTTTGCAGCCCCATGGACTGTAGCTGCCAGGTTCCTCTGCCATGGAATTTACCAGGCAAGAATACTGAATGGCACAGGGGTGCCATTTCCTACTCCAGGGCATCTTCCCGACCCAGGGATTGAAACTGCGTCTCTTGCATCTCCTGCATTGGCAGGTGGATTCTTTACCACTAGCACCACCTGGGAAACCCTTTGGTCTCCTGCCTATCAGTATCTATATTTATTGTCATCTACATCTATTTCATCTGTTTTGTTGTTTAGTTGCTCAGTCATATCCGACTCTCTTACACCATGGACTGTAGCCCTTCAGGCTCCGTGGGATTTCCAATGGAGAAATTTCCCATGGAGTGGTCCATGGGGTTTCCTAGGCAAGAACACTGGAGTGGGTTGCCATTTCCTTCTCCAGGGGATCTTTCTGACCCAGGGATTGAACCCGCATCTCCTACATTGGCAGGTGGATTCTTTACCACTGAGCCACCAGGGAAGCCCTATTGTAGTTTACCTACAGTTTTTCCAGGGGAATCTGTAGTGTTTCTAAAATAGGAATTAGCTTTTATGTAACTGGTATTTAGGACAATGAGGCCAGTATAACTCAGAAGTCATATTGATTATACATGATTTCCCTCAGATGATTAATGTTTTGCATCACCAAACAATATCAGTTGAATGCAGCAAGTTAGAAGAACATAGAATATAGAAAGTAAAAGTGTTAGTTGCTCAATTGTGTCTGACTCTTTGTGACCCCGCGGACTGTAGCCTGCCAGGCTCCTCTGTCCATGGAAACCTTCAAGGCAAGTATACTGGAGTGGGGAACCATTCCTTTCTCCAGGGGATCTTCTCGACCCAAGGATCTAACATTGGTCTCTTACATTGCAGGCAGATTCTTTACCATCTGAGCCACCAGGGAAGCCCCATAGAAATAGGACCTACAGCCAAACTCTGTTGAAAAGAAGACCAACCTGTGAACAGCTTGGCTATGTGCTTTATCTTCGAAGTGCTGAGTGTGTGGTTCTCTCTGATCCTTGGGTATTTTGCTCTTGTCTTCTCAAATAAGCAGCCTCTGTCTTTTTTTTTTTTTTCATTTATTTTTATTAGTTGGAGGCTAATTACTTCACAACATTGCAGTGGGTTTTGTCATACATTGACATGAATCAGCCATGGAGTTACATGTATTCCCCATCCCGATCCCCCCTCCTACCTCCCTCTCCACCCGATTCCTCTGGGTCTTCCCAGTGCACCAGGCCCGAGCACTTGTCTCATGCATCCCACCTGGGCTGCTGATCTGTTTCACTATAGATAACATACATGCTGTTCTCTCAAAACATCCCACCCTCGCCTTCTCCCACAGAGTTCAAAAGTCTGTTCTGTACATCTGTGTCTCTTTTTCTGTTTTGCATATAGGGTTATCATTACCATCTTTCTAAATTCCATATATATGTGTTAGTATGCTGTAATGTTCTTTATCTTTCTGGCTTACTTCACTCTGTATAATGGGCTCCAGTTTCATCCATCTCATTAGAACTGATTCAAATGAATTCTTTTTAACGGCTGAGTAATATTCCATGGTGTATATGTACCACAGCTTCCTTATCCATTCGTCTGCTGATGGGCATCTAGGTTGCTTCCATGTCCTGGCTATTATAAACAGTGCTGCGATGAACATTGGGGTGCACGTGTCTCTTTCAGATCTGGTTTCCTCAGTGTGTATGCCCAGAAGTGGGATTGCTGGGTCATATGGCAGTTCTATTTCCAGTTTTTTAAGAAATCTCCACACTGTTTTCCATAGCGGCTGTACTAGTTTGCATTCCCACCAACAGTGTAAGAGGGTTCCCTTTTCTCCACACCCTCTCCAGCATTTATTGCTTGTAGACTTTTGGATAGCAGCCATCCTGACTGGCGTGTAATGGTACCTCATTGTGGTTTTGATTTGCATTTCTCTGATAATGAGTGATGTTGAGCATCTTTTCATGTGTTTGTTAGCCATCTGTATGTCTTCTTTGGAGAAATGTCTGTTTAGTTCTTTGGCCCATTTTTTGATTGGGTCATTAATTTTTCTGGAATTGAGCTGCAGGAGTTGCTTGTATATTTTTGAGATTAATCCTTTGTCTGTTGCTTCATTTGCTATTATTTTCTCCCAATCTGAGGGCTGTCTTTTCACCTTACTTATAGTTTCCTTTGTTGTGCAAAAGCTTTTAAGTTTCATTAGTCCCATTTGTTTATTTTTGCTTTTATTTCCAATATTCTGGGAGGTGGGCATAGAGGATCCTGCTGTGATTTATGTCGGAGAGTGTTTTGCCTATGTTCTCCTCTAGGAGTTTTATAGTTTCTGGTCTTACATTTAGATCTTTAATCCATTTGGAGTTTATTTTTGTGTATGGTGTTAGAAAGTGTTCTAGTTTCATTCTTTTACAAGTGGTTGACCAGTTTTCCCAGCAGCACTTGTTAAAGAGGTTGTCTTTTTTCCATTGTATATCTTTGCCTTCTTTGTCGAAGATAAGCTGTCCATAGGTTTGTGGATTTATCTCAGGGCTTTCTATTCTGTTTCACTGATCTATATTTCTGTCTTTGTGCCAGTACCATACTGTCTTGATGACTGTGGCTTTGTAGTATAGCCTGAAGTCAGGCAGGTTGATTCCTCCAGTTCCATTCTTCTTTCTCAAGATTACTTTGGCTATTCGAGGTTTTTTGTATTTCCATACAAATTGTGAAATTATTTGTTCTAGTTCTGTGAAAAATACCGTTGGTAGCTTGATAGGGATTGCCTTGAATCTATAGATTGCTTTGGGTAGAATAGCCATTTTGACAATATTGGTTCTTCCAATCCATGAACGCGGTATGTTTCTCCATCTGTTTGTGTCCTCTGTCTTTTAATTTATCTCTTCTAGCAAGCTGTCTAGTTTCTCTCTCTCTCTTTTATTGTGGTAAAAAAGTATATATCTTTTTTTTAAAAGAGGTAAAAATTCCTGTGTTTACAGTAGTCTTTTAGGAAGTTAACTTGAGCTTTAAAAAAACTGAAAATATTTTTATTAAGTTTATTATTCTTTGTGTTGGTATTTTTGTTACAAAGTTGCTTAAATTTGGAGTGGTTTGCTACTACTTTTTTCCCTGTAAATCCTGTGACTTTGCAGAATGCAAGTATCTTTTGAAACACATATATTTCTTATAGCAAAAGAGCCTGTATTTCATTTTCTTAATGCATGTTGCATGGATGTCATAACTGATCATGTTCAGGACTTGTCCTAGGACCCTAAGGTTGGAGTATGATCATCTATTAAGAACATAACAGGAAGAAGTTCCAAGATCAGCCAGGAGACTTGCTGAAGTTTTGTTTTTTTTTTTTTTTTAATTTTTAAATTGAAGGATAATTGCTTTACAGAATTGTGTTGGTTTCTGCCAAACATCAACATGAATCTTGCTGAAGTTTTATGGGTTCACAAGTGTCAAAGTTCAGAAGCCTCACAACTATCATTCTTGGTGCAATGTTCTTATTCCTCTGGCCTCTCCTACTTCCAGCAAATCAGTTCAGTTCAGTTGCTCAGTCGTGTGCAACTCTTTGTGACCCCATGGACTGGAGCATGGCAGGCCTCCCTGTCCATCACCAACTCCCGGAGTTTACTCAAAATCATGTCCACTGAGTCAGTGATGCCATCCAACCATCTCATCCTCTGTCGTCCCCTTCTCCTCCTGCCTTCAATCTTTCCTAGCATCAGGGTCTTTTCCAATGAGTCATTTCTTCGTATCAGGTGACCAAAGTATTGGAGTTTGAGCTTCAACATCAGTCCTTCCAATAAATATTCAGGACTGACTTCCTTTAGGATGGACTGGTTGGATCTCCTTGCAGTCCAAGGGACTCTCAAGAGCCTTCTCCAACACCACAGTTCAAAAGCATCAATTCTTTGGCACTCAGCTTTCTTTATAGTCCAACTGTCACATCCATACTTGACTACTGGAAAAACTAGAGCTTTGACTAGATGGACCTTTGTTGGCAAAGTAACGTCTCTGCTTTTTAATATGCTGTCTAGGTTGTTCATAACTTTTCTTCCAAGGAGCAAGCATCTTTTAATTCCATGGCTGCAGCCACCATCTGCAGTGATTTTGGAGCCCCCAAAATAAAGTCTGTCCCTGTTTCCATTGTTTCCCCATCTATTTGCCATAAAGTAATGGGACTAAATGCCATGCTTTTAGTTTTCTGAATGTCGAGTTTAAAGCCAACATTTTCACTCTCCTCTTTCACTTTCATCAAGAGGCTCTTTAGTTCTTCTTCACTTTCTGCCATAAGGGTGGTGTCATCTGCATATCTGAGGTTATTGATATTTCTCCTGGCAACCTTGATTCCAGCTTGTGCTTTATCCAGCCCAGTGTTTCTCATGATGTACTCTCATAAGTTTCTCATAAGTTAAATAAGCAGGGTGACAATATACAGTCTTGATGTACTCCTTTCCCCATTTGCAACAAGTCTGTTGTTCCATGTCCAGTTCTAACTATTGCTTCCTGACCTGCATATAGATTTCTCAGGAGGCAGGTAAGGTGGTCTGGTATTCACATCTCTAAGAATTTCCCACAGTTTGTTGTGATTCACACAAAGGCTTTGACATAGTCAAAAAAACAGTAGATGTATTTCTGGAACTCTGTTGCTTTTTCGATGATCCAACATATGTTGGCAATTTGATCTCTGGTTCCTCTGCCTTTTCTAAATCTAGCTTGAACATCTGGAAGTTCATGGTTTACGTACTGTTGAAGCCTAGCTTGGAGAATTTTGAGCATTATTTTGCTAGTGTGTGAGATGAGTGCAATTGTGTGGTTTCATCCAGTGAATGAGAATATATAAAACACTGCTTAAACTTATAGGGTGACTTCTCTGAACTTTCCTGCAACCAGTAAAAATATTTTTTGGTGTCAAGAATATAGTTTGCTTAACACACAATGAAGCTCTTTTCTAAACCCTTTTCAGTTGCAAAATAATTCTGTATTTACCAAGTGGGATTTTTATTTCCATCTCCCCACCCCCAGCCCTCCGCTGCACTCAGGTCTCTTGCTCTGTCCTGTGATGCTTTCACTCATTACTAACTGGGCAGGTCACATGGACATGATCTCATGGATGCTATTTCAGTTCAATAAACATATATTGAACACCTATGACATGTAGGGCATACTGCTGAGGAGTTTCTGTTAAGTCTCCCAGATCAGAAATTGGTATCTTCGAGACCTTCTAAAAGGCAATGCCTTAACCCAAGACAGCAACCAGATGAAATAGGGCCTCAAGTATGCTGAAACATCTCCTTAAATCTCTTCAGGGACCAACCCTGGTGTTTTCCTGGATGACCTACTCACTATAGTGTCTGCAAACAAGCTAGGAGCCAAGAGAAGAAAAGTGGGGAGCTGATGGGCATCCATACTTCAGAAGCTATTCCTTTATTCAATAACTGGTTTCATCCATGACATTAGTTTAATGACTTGTGTGTGCTGGGCAAGTATGTGTTCAATTATTCCACAAAGGGCCATGAAAACTTCAGTGTCCCAACAACTAAAATTCCCTGTGTTGCAAAGCCACTAAGCTGGCCTGGAATAATGAAATTCCCATGAAATTGAATTGATCCTCAAATTATTGCTTAAATGATGAGACAGTAGAACTTAAGAGAATATTAATGCTAATGAGAATTCTTCAGCTAATGCTATGAGACCAGTTGCAAAGTGGATTAGGCATACTATGAAAAAAGCCATTATGCTCATCTTTTCATAGATGCATGATTTGTTTTACTCTTAACACATTTGAGGTTTAAAGTTTTTATACCATGCTCTATGAATAGAAGTGTAATAAGGTTGAAAACCAAAATAGTACTCACCACTATTAGAAAAAGAAAAAAGAAGCTCTGGTTGAATGCTGCCCACTTGAATCCCCTTTTCTAAAAATCTAATTTTTTTTATTCTTGTCTCATTAACCCCAAGATTTAGACAATTGAATGGTGTCTGAGTAAAATGAGTGACAGTGAAAAATATTTTTAAAGGGCTAGTCTTTCTGTTGATCTTCTCTTAAACATTTTAAAATTAAAATGTTCTTACATGATAAAACTATTTGGATATGTATGTGATTTATCCCTAAGTTTGAATCTACCTGTCTTAAATGTATACTGAGCTTTTATTTATGCTTTGAAAATATAGTAGATAAAAAGCATAAGTGTTTCTGATATTATGTTTTGTCATCTCCAGAAAAGAAGATTGAAATCTTGAGAAACAATTTTCTGAAGAAATGAAATCGTATGCCCTCCTGAACCCTTGGGGGAAAATAGCCTCTCTGTTTGCTCAGAATATGAAACAGTAAAACAGTGCAAGTAAAACAGACAGCCATGCCATGCGTGTCACATTTCCATTTGTATTGTTTGAGATGGTGTTTTAAAAAGATTTTCTGGGGTTTTATTTATTTATTTAAGAAATAACTGGTACAAATAATATTTGCACAATCTCGCTGGTATAAGAATTTCCAAATCAGATGTATTTATTTTCTGGGACCAGAAGAGATTGCTTTGTAACCCTTGTGATCTACGACTAAACTGAGAGCATGTAAAAAAGGTTTTAGAAGTGCTCTATAGTAGTAAAATTTCTGAAAAAATGAAGAGAAGCTTCCAACATCCTTGTCTCCTAGACTGTTAGGGGAGTCCTCAGTAGACTCAGTGACCTCATAGGGTAGGCAGAAAGAATAACTTACAGAGGAAGGAAACTTTTTAAAAGGCAAAAAATGAAAAAAATTTAACTGCTATGCTCCTCAAAGAAGATCATCACATTTAGAGGGAAGAATTTAGAGTGAAGAATTGTCCCTTCTCATCCTTCAAAGTCATAAATGTCCCCCTTGGGCCTGATAATAATCTAGATAATTCAGTACAGTTGAGGCTGGAATGGAAGATTCTGTAAAAGTCTAAAGTAATATTTTTTGCTTTTTAAACAAGTTGACATAATACACCCAAACACTTCTGGAGAACATCCCTTATTATCAGATCTTGGACTTAGGGGGAGGAGATTTTCTTCTCCTTATAAATTTAAAAGATTTAAAAATTTTACTTTGCAGTTAAACTGTATTGTAAAATTATAACAGTACATAACTGAGGAAAATCGCTTGTCAGAAGTGGTTTGTCAATAATGAAGAACTCCATCTCCATATTTATATTCAAATATTATTTCTGGTGCCAAGTAGTTTTTTAAGCTGCATCATTCACCTTAATCAACAATCTTGGCTCCAGATATTTTGATCATTCCAAAACTCTAGATCTACCTCCAGTGATAAATGTTTAGTACCATTAGGAATATTTAGAGGATAGGTAGGTGGTAAGCTGTGAAGGGCATCTCCCTAATGGAGTTCCAATGCTGCCTTGAGACAGCCTCACAGACTAAGTGTGTGGTCCTAGGTTGATGGCTTTAAATGAAAAAGCACACATTTGGGCTTTAGACTCTGGTATATTTATTTAAAAATCAGTTGCTTTACTGTGGAGTCAAAACTTGTGTACCATTTGACTTAGAAATGCATCTCCTCCAGATTCTTTGAGTGCTCAGAAAGCTGCCATGCTTTCAAGCACATAGGATCACCTAGCCCTAAAATTTCTGGCATCAGAGAGGTAAGGTCTCAATAAGAGTCTATGAAGTTGAACCACTTGGCAACATGAACTAAATTATCTGTTGCCAATCACTACCTTTAGAAAAGGGTCCCCGCTCACACTTTTCCTACTATGTGTATATGTAAATGATATTTTACATAGTGACACAGCAGCCCTTGTTTGCCAGTTGTTTATAAAGGGTTTCTGAGTATTTTTATGTAAATTAATTCTTTATGCTTGTGTTAATAACTTTTTGATTGCAAGTGGTAGAACTCCAGCTGGTTTGAGAAAGAGGGGAATGTTTTGGAAGGTTATAGGTTTATCTTATATAACCTAAATTCAGGTGGGGGAGCTATGTGGCTAGACCTTAGGGACAACAGGATCTAGACATTCAAATGCCCTCAGAGCTCCTGCTCTCTCCAGCTGTCAAACGTGTTTCTTTCTGACTGTTGGTTTTGCCCTCCACTGCTGTAGAGCAATGTCTTCCGTGTGGCTGAGAACACATGGCTGATGATGCCAAGTCTTGTATCTCATAGCTCCTGCCATTAGTTTTATCAGCTGTCACTTCTCAGCTGTAGTTCAGTCAAGCCCACAGACAGGCACACCTCTAGATCCATCAGTAGTGACCAAACGTCTCATGCAAGAACATGGCAGTCTCCACTAGGTAGCGGTGGGGAGAGAGGTTCTCAAGACAAGGGAGGTTTGCAGAAGAAAATATGATAGCAGTCCATCACAGTTTCCAGCCAGAAATAGAAGAGCCCTAAGGACAGAGGTGGTAGTATGTCGAGTAGAATGTTTTAAGGGCTCAATGCATGTTCAAGGATGGCTGCTATCCAGATAACTTTTAGGGCTTGAAAACTACAGCTGTTCCAACTATAGAATTGGTTAGAGCAAATCTCCCACATTTCCTTGACCTCACAACATAGGTTATCTGTGGTGACACTGCAGTTAAGCATGTGGGCTCTGGAGCCAGACGTCCTGAGTTGAAATCCTCCTATCTGGCTCTGTGCCCATGGGCAAGTTACTTATCCCCTGTATCTCAATTTCCTCATCTGTTAAACGGAGTTAGTACCTTCATCAGAGGCATGGCTAAAGACTCAGTGAGGTTTTAATACCTGTACCTGACAAATGTAATTAGTTAGATGTTGTTATTCTTCTCCTCACAGTTACATAATTGGAAACAGAAACTACAGGAAAAATGTCTGTGTGTCTGCATATGCTGTTCTTTCTGCTGGGATGGCCTTTCTCCTGCTCTCCTGACATGCCAATCTCTAACAAAGCCAGAGCTCCGGCTTCTTTCTTCTGGTTGCTCAAAGCACACGAAAGGCAGAAAACACAGACCTACCGCTGTGGGCTGTGGGGTTGCTGATGCTGCTCTTCCTGTGTCCCGGGGGCAACTTTGAGAGTTTGTGCTGTTTGTTTCATTTACATATTTTAGAGGTTAGCAGATGACAGAAGACCAGCTTTTGGTAGGATGACTAAAAACATGCACATTTCAATTTTCTCTCATTGGCATTGCCTCTGCCATTCTACTTGGCGTTTCTTCCTTCAACTCTTGTTTTGTTGAAATCCTATCAACCCTTTAAATTGCAGTTCAAATGCTGTATTTAGAATCAGGCATTCTCTGAACAGGCCAGGTCTCTGCAATCTCTTAATACACCTTCCTCCCCAGTCAGTTCGCACTTTTGTGTTTTGAACATGTTGGTTTGCCTGAAAACAAACAAGACATAGAAATTTTGCTCTTATAGTTGCCTAAGAAAATTATTTAGTCAAATAAACGTAACTTTTTGCTTATGTGTAGACCATATGTAATCAGTTCTGACTTTAAAAATATCAGTTTGATATATTTTTAAATATAGCTGTGGGTCTAGTAACCAGGAAAGAGTCCTTTTATTTCCTGAATTCTTATACTTAATTTTAAAACATATCTTTGCATTATTGGCAAAATTGAGCCTATTAAACTATTAATTTTATTATAAGATGAACTGGAAATTCTGATTTCCTGATTCTATTAGATTTTAACTTAAATTGTTAAGGATAGAGAATCCAAACGATCTTAAGAAGTCAAAAGAAAATTTGAAAACAGGAAGAAATATGTGGAATTTATGCTATTTCCTAGTAGGTGTCAGTGATAAGATTAAAAAGCAATGAGGCTTTTATGGATAAAGACCAGCTGCCTATTTTGGAACTGAGGACAGCTGATGTCCTAGGTACCTTCATTGTGAGTGTGTGTCTGTGTGTACATGTGTGCCCGCAGTCGCTTCAGTCATGTCTGACTCTGCTACCCTGGAGACCATAGCCCACCAGGCTCCACTGTCCACGGGATTTTCTGGGCAAGAATACTGTAGTGGGCTGCTGTTTCCTCCTCCAGAGGATCTTCCCGACCCAGGGATCAAACTGAACCTCCTGCATTGCAGGCAGATTCTTCACCATTTGAGCCATCAAGGAAGTCCCTTCATTGTGAATAATCATAGACAAAAGTATTTACAATATCAAGTTGCATAAAAGTGCTTATTTTCCCTGCACACTTTTTATGATTCAGGTGGTCATTTTTTTTTCCAACAGGAGGTGCCATATGAGATGGATGTGGGCACAACTTGGAATTGTTTCTAGTTTCAGCTTGAGTCCCTTGTCCATGAACACAGAGGACATAATACCTGTGTGGAGAGGATCTGAAGGCATGAGATCTGGAAGTGCATGTCTGGGAGTCCCAGTGTTCATTGTTGGCAAACCTTTATTTTTCCACCCTACAAATAGTAAGTATTCATTCATGGAATATTTTATCTAAGTATTCATTAGTATTAAAAAAAGAATGTGTTTTTAATACTTTAATGGTTACATCAAAACAGGAAAAAAGAACAACAACAAAAAAAAGGTAGGGGAAGATTTTTCCTAAGCACTGCTGAAATTTTCCAGGATGATTAACTTAAAAAAACAAAACACAATACCTTAAGCCACTATTTCTATTGGCTGGCTTCTAAATAGGTCACCATGGCTCTGTCTTCAAAAGTGCAACAGTACAGGCTGAAACATTTTAAAAATGCAGGCATGCTGTGTCAAATAACTTGCTAGACTGGTCTTTTTTCCCTGGTGACCTGATGGATTTCTAGAGATGATCCTTTCCTCTGATTACATCTCCTCTCTCTCAAGACTGTCTCAGCCTCTGTCTCAAGACTGTATCATCTGTTTTTCTCTTCCCAGTTTCCCCCTTCACTCTCTCGTCCCCTCCAGCATCTCTTCTTCACTAGCACTTTTCTATCTAGCCCAGAAACTCAGGCTTTTGACATACTCAAAGAATCTTTCCTGCATCCTGCCTCTCTGACACTTACCTCATTCCCTCCTCTTCCCAGCCAAGTATCTGAAAAAGAAAATTTTATTCCTGATGCTTCCCCCTCCACTTTAACTCCAGAGTCTGGCTTCCACCTTCGGAATTTACTGCAAGTACCCTTGCAAAAGTCACGGATGTTCAGTTAACGCCCAGCTCAATGTCCTTTCTCTACTGCCCTACTGCAGTAGCACTGTGGACACGGGGCACTCCAACTGGCCCATCAGCAAATTCACTTGTTCAGCATCATTGCTAGTTCTGGCTCCTTTCTCGGTCTCCTTCAATGGCTGTCCTTCTTCCACTCACCCCACCGTTAGTGGCTGACATTGCTTTTGGTCCTCCTCTTGCTTTTTTATGCTTTTTACTGGTGAACTCAGTCATCCCCATAGTGTTAGCTATAGCATATACTCACATTCTAATAACCCCAAATTTTGTATTTCCAGAACTGAGATGGTCATAAATGATGTCTGATCCCATAACTTTTTATATACAGTAGAAGTAACTTTTTAAAAGTTAGTGAGAAAGAGAAATAGTTGGGAAATAAAATGGAGCAAGGAATGAGGTGCTTATTACAGATACCTAAATACTTGCTAGAGGTAATATTTAGTGTATTCAATATGACTCTAATCTTTCTTGCAGCTGGTGAGAAGAGAAAAAATCTGATAAGATATGTAATTCATGATATCTATAGGAAAAAACAAAACCAGTTTCCCCACACAGCTATTCCTTCTGCTACCACTGGAAAGATGTCTCATGAAGAGGATCTTGGATAATACACTGACTGATATCTTTATACCTTTATCATAAATGAATATTCATTTTTCTTTTAAAAATGACATATGCAGGATGGAGTGTGATATGATTATCCAGTTTGAGCATCACTTATGGTACTGTTGTGAACTAGTCAGAATTTGATTTGGATCCACTGTAATTTGCACTTTTCTTCCTGGACCTCCAGTGGGTTTTCCTAAAGTAGGCTAAATGGAGGCCGTTTCTGTACATTGTACATAGAATATCAGGAGTAGAATTTGCTAAGTTTAAAATGTGCAATGGATGGGATAACTTCACATATTAAATAATGCATACATGTAACCAGGCTGGCTACCTAATTTAGGTGGAATGACTCATGCTCCTTGCCTTAGGAACAGTAGATGATAAAGAAAAGGAGGGGTTGAGTGCAGGGAGAAGGCAATATGGATGTACATTCTTATTTTCCTTAAATAGCGTGATGGAATATGTCCCTAAAACATCTGTCCTCAGCACAGATGGGACTCTCTACCTCCCTGCTGGACACCAGCAGGGTCCTTCTGCCCCTCCATGTCACCACTCACTCTTGTCTCCTGTTCTCCATGAGCCATGTGACAGAAGACCAGTCCTGGGTAACTGCCTGGTCCCTCTTGTGTTTCTTGTTCTTACATGCGTCATCCAGCGCCTGGCCTTTGTCCCAGAGCTGTCTACAGTTCTCAGCAGCCCTGAGTGGGGGACTCACTGGCGTTGACGTCACCTGTCCCGTTCCCCTCGTTTGCACCTGTGCTAACGTGGCCAGGCCGTTTCCACCGTGACACTGCCTGCCTTGTTTATTGATATCAGGAACTGGATCAGGATGTTCATATATCAGGTGAATGACATGTTTGGTAGGAAAACAGTTACAAAATGAGACATATATAGATTTAAAACCACATGTCAAATACACTGATATTTGTTCTTAATCTTTATTCACCAGGGAGCAATGATTGAGGACCCAAGCAGCGGAATATTATCTCCTGAAAAACACAGGTTCCAATTTTTGACTGGTTCAAATTTAATCCTCTGAAGCTGCATGGCATCTTTCAAATTGCTGTAGAGTGCCTAACAGGCAGGCTCTTTGGGCAGGAGACCCAGAGTCTTGAAATTTCAGAAGAGGGTATGCTGAGATCCAGGCCTCCATCCTTCTGTGGAAATGTTCCTCCCTGTATATTGCAACACTCTTGCAACAGTCCTCTAGAAATGTCTCCTTTAGGCAACTCTGGTTTAGAGCTTCCTCATGTTTGTGGTTTTCTTTGGAATCCTGTACTTAGGCCACTTTGGGATGCTTATTGTCCTGTATACAGGCAACTGATTTTTCTCTTGAATATTATTATCATCTATTAGAGTGGGATTAGATATTTCCAGCTCTGATGTCCTTTGCCTGGGACCTGCCAATTTACTGACTAGGTTCCAACATGTAACTGAATCTCTTCTACCAGCTGTGGAAACCTAATATGGAGACAGAGGATCCTTGGGGCACCATGCCTCACGCTCTCTAAATAGAATCTCCCTGTCACACCAAATGTTCTGTGAGGCTTTGATAAAATGAAAAACGGAAAATACAACCAAACAGCATTCATGACAAGAAGCCCTCGATCCCTGACAAGCCTTAGCTTGGCTTTGACAGAGCTCCTGAAACAGCCATCGTCCTTGAGTTTGTTTCCGCGTAATGTTGTTTATAGCCTCTTCAGATAATTGCCACTAGTGACCCCGGCCCCAAGGTCAGCCAGCTTCTTCCACCTAACTGGACTCTAACCTTCCCAACCTTTATGGCACAGAGACAGTCACATAAGCTCTGCTTTAGCTTTCTGAGGATGATTCTGGAGTCCTTACCTAGAGTAGGTTGGGAGCCACATTGGTGTCGTTTCCCCAAACTGGGGACTGACCTCTGCACTTTCCTCGGTTCCTAAGGACTGGAGAGTTTATGCCTCTACGCCTCCTCTGGGTGTTGGCCAGAAATGTTATCACCATAACGAGAAACCCCCTTATTTGCTCCTTAAGCAAATGATCCTTGTGTTTTTGGGAAGTAAACAACAAATAAGCCGCAGTGGAGCTCCTTTGACTTTCAGGAAAGGTGAGATGTTATGGATTCATTAATATGTAAACGGGAGTATGTAGATCTCAATGAAAGTGACAAACAAGTGCCACACTGGGTATTGCTGAACACAGGAAATGGTTGGTTTGAGCTAATATATACTTTTGGCACCACTTCATCTTAAAATCATACATAGCATCCAGCACCAGCAGGTTGGTTTTATAGCTTCATCTATTACTATCCTGTCACTGTTAATTGTCTTCTTTTACCTCTGCAGTATTCTACAAATTGGGCCTATCCAAAGTGACAGGAGGAAGAACATTAAGCATCTGACAAGATGATATCTAAGTTCAATTTCCTACTCTTTACCTGATTTATACCTGCAGAAGATAATTTTCCTTTCTGTCATAAACAGCCCTATAAATCAGCAGTGCTTATGGAGCAGCCGCACCGAGAGCCCCCAGCTTTGCAGCCTCTGTGTTTCCTATTAGGAAGCCATTACTGTTGAATTTTCCTCCTTCAAACAAAAATGATGAAATTTAATACCACTGAGATTACAAAGATTAAGAGCTGAAGTACTGCTGGGGCTTTTCAATTGAAGCCGCTATCTGAGCAATCTTTGCAAAACTCAATAAAAACAGGGTTTCTGCCTTTGACATCATTATCCATCTGTTTGGATGAAATTGCTGTATCATGGTATAAATCTGTGATACAAGTGACATAACCTCTGAAATAAAAGGGAACATTAACTGCTCTATCTTCTGGAGGCCCTGGGACCGGCTGGCTATAAGCTCACTCAAGTGTGATGGCAGTTATTCTGTGTTTTACTAGACTGCAGACAATTATCCTTTGCTCTCCTCCCCTCTTATGACAAACTGCCAGAGCTTCTGCTGAAATGATCTCAAATAGATTTTCTAAAATGCTTAGTACTAGATTGCCTCCATACATTATTTCTTTTCAATGGGCTGAAAATAAAAACCTAATCCACAAATCAATTGCTACATCTATCAGATGCACATTGGTGCACATTTTATTTTGTTCTATCAAGATTTTATACTGCTTATATCCTCTTTGCAGCATTTTACATAGATGGGCGTGCTGCAGGAAGGCAGCTTACCCAGGGTTCAATAGGAGTCAAGAGACATTTAGCCTTATGAGAGGGGAATCTTGTGAAAGGACCATTGATGATAATGTGAAGTGTGAAGAGAGCTCTCCAGATACCGCTCTTCCGGCAGTGGCACCTCTCCAAACCCCCTGACATGCCAGCCAAGTTGCTGTGGGGGATGGATTAGAGGATGAAGAGGAGAAAACCACTCATTAGGACACTTTCCTGGATGAACTCACTTCCTGTCGTGTTTCTTTTTCCTCTAGGGCTCTTGAGTGCAATTGAGGCACTTTCTACCCAAAGAACAGGGCACCATCTTGTCTGCCAAGCTTGATCCCTTGAGTAGACTTGAGATGGATATGCCTTAAAAAGTCTAATTTGAAGTCATTCAAGTAGGTGGTTGTGGCACCTCTTTGGGGGGGGCACAAAACATTTATGGACTTAGATTCATTCTTTTATTTAACTGTGTTCAATGTCTTTGTGTGATGCTAATACCGTTAGTCTCTGAGATGCTGGCTGCTTATTTACTTAGCCCAGTAGACAAATAAAAATAGCAATGAGTTCCTAAATCCTCAATACAAGTTATAAACTCTCAATGTGCTCTCTTCTGCTGGGTAAACAATCTCCAGTTGGTGTTATATCTATTATATTTACAGGTTCAATCTGAAGCATTGATGGGGAAATTCCATTTGTATGGTAAAACAGGGATACCTGGTACAAGATCGGGATTGCTGATCTGCCTTTCCAGAGGGCATTCTATCCCCTTTGCCTCTTTCCCCACTTTCCCCCTAGATGGGCACACTTACACATACTCTCCTGGGACCTCATTTTTTTTTTTTTTTGTCTGCAAATAAGGGCAAGAATTGGGAAGAATGCAAAATGTCTTCATAGACCCTTCTATTTTGGTCAGACAGCCAGAAAAGCAAGGCAATTAATAGGCAATCAAATTTCCTTACTGTTATAAATGGCTCAGGGAATCCTTGTAATCATTGATATTTGTTGCTTAAAGGGTTGAACCAGGAAAGAGTGAAGCAGCAGAATTTTTCTGACAATATGCTGCCACAGGATCTATTATACAAAACCTTATCAAAACCCACATTTTTTGAAAAAAAGATTTGAATTAGTTCAAACATCTGGGAAACTACACCTCTAAGAGTTTTATAAAATGTCAGAGACTAACTCATACTTTTTTTTTAATTCACTGAAGGCAATGTGAGTCAGAAAATAATTTGGAGAAAACCAATCTTTAACAAATAAGAAAAAAAGCAGTTGAATATCCACGAAGTTGAAATTCCAGTTGAAAATCCAGAATTTCAAGGAAGGGAGATGTGGAACTAGAAGAATCTATACTTTTAGAAGTTCCCCAGGTGATTCTGACGTGCAGACATGGTTAGCTGGGAACCACAGATACACAGCTTGCCAGCTGCTCTTCATCTCCATGGCAACAGAGGCAGAAGAAGCAAGCATTAAGTGTGGCATGAAGTATTTAAGCTAATGTGAGTTTGCTTTTAATTACTAGATTTGCATTTGTCATTATAACCCTTTAGTGAATATCTTCTCTTTGGCCCTATGCCTAAGATTTGGATAGTTTCCACCAGGTGAACACTATGCTTTTGATTATAGACTTTTTTTAACCTAGGCTTATACTAATTATGCATAAAAGAAAAATCATGTTAGAACCCAAGTAATTAAACTTTTTCTCTAGAGACTCATGTCATTAAAAATAATGTCATACAAAAATAATGCATCTAAATGTAAGTAAAAACAATGGAATAAGATATAGAACAAGATTTAAAGAAATACAAATGCCCAGGTACACATTTAAGAGCATTATTAGCTAAACCTCAGCTGTTACAAACTGTATTTAATTTAGGTCTGGTTTTCCTCACTGAGACTAAAAAGGAAAACTAGTATATCTGATTTCATTTATAGGGCCAAAATTTTTTATTACTATACTTGTTCTCAAAATCCTTCTTTCTTTGAGGCTTTAGAAATAAGTATATTTTTTTCCTGCAACTTCAGGCATTAAAAGCCTTTTGCAATATTTTAGCCTTTCAGGGAAAAATATTAATAATAATAGAAATATAATACATGCAGTTTCCTATATATATGTCCTGTTATAATTGCTTTTTCTCCTGCTCTCTTTTAATAGAAACATCTATTTCCTCCACAGAATTTTCTTAGTCTTCTACTTTTCTTTTTTCCTGCCAAGAGAAGCCTTTTGCCTGAGTCAACCCTTTTTTCCAAACGTTATGTGCATGGGCTTTTAGAAAATCCTGTGATGCTATCTTCTGTTATTTATATTATCATTAATAATAACTATGACAATAATAAATATTTTAATACCTTCTTCGAACATTGTTTAATTTCATTTTTTCAAATCAGGAAGGGTTCCCTTGGCAACCAAGTTATATCCTCCTCCCTGGGTGGCATGATTCTGGTATAAAAATTATATGATGCAAACTAGTCAAAGATTATTTTAAAATTAACCCATCATTTCCCAGGTTACAACTTACATCAGGCCTATATTTTTCTGTGAAAAAGGAACCAAACCCTTCTACTGTCTAAGCATTTAAAAACAAAAATGGAATAAAAAAAGAATTAAAAATTATGGTTGTGATGGGAAGAGAAAAAAAATATATATATATAGTACTTGCTTTGGATCAGGGGATTAGGACCTGCCCATTTATCTGTTATTGCTTCTATATTCCTACATCAGGAGAAGTGGCATCAAATGGACTGAGTGTTAAAAGACCCAGTGTGTGTATGAGTGTGTGTGTGTGTGTGTGTCTGTGTGTGTGTGTGTGTGTGTGTGTGTGTGTGTGTGTGTGTACACATACCTGGCTGTATCTTGGGGAAAGATGAGCTTTGTTGCTTGGTAGTTGTAATGCATGAAATATTTTCTGTCCCCCACCAAATCCATATGTTGAAACCCTAACCCCTTCACTGTGATGGTATGGGATGTGGGACCTTTGGAGGTAATTAGGAATAGATAAGGTCATGAGCGTGGAGCTCTTACGAATGGGATTAGTACCCTTATCAACCTCACAAGACAGGGCATGCTTCTCTCTGCTCTCTACTGTGTGATGACATGGTGAGAAGTCTGCAACCTGGAGGAGGGCTCTCACCAGAACCCACTGTGCTGGTTCTCTCATCTTGGACTTCTAGCCTCCAGAATGGTGAGAAATAAACGTCTGTTGTTTATAAGCCACCCATTTTATGATATTCTGTTTTAATAGCCTGAACTGACAAAGACAGTAGCCTTAAATTCACTCAAATCATACAGGTGGAACTAAAGATATAATTGTATTTTCTATAAATGTAATTTACAGTTTTTATCAGTAACTTCAGTTTCCTTTGCTTGAGTCCAGTTAAGTTATTTACAAAATATTTTCTGGAAAAAATGAAGATCTGGAATTCAAACATTTTTCTCAGCTGTGAATGTGAATAAGCAGGAGGGTGAGTAAAAAAATGCTTATAATCTATAGTGGCTTGTTCTATAAAGTAAAAGAGAAAAGCACACATTGTTTTAAAAAACTGTTACATTGTGTTATGAAACATTGTAAAAGTGGCATTATAGAAATGCCACATTATAGAAAATTTGGCGAACTGCAGTAAAAGGAAAAGCAGGAAAAAAATTAAACTCAAGTTCCATCTGAAGACAAACACAGTTAACATTTTGAAGTACTTTCCTAGGATTAGGGTTCTTTTTTAAAAAACTCAATTTTGTAACTCAGAAAAGCCTTCTAAGAGTTAAAAGCTATCAAAAGCAATTTCCTTGATTAATATTTGGCAACATATTAATTTTTAAAACATTAATATTTGGCAACTATATTTAAAGGTAAAACAAAAGGACATAACTTTAAGTGAAGATGGCTGTTATGTTGTCCTTTAATTAGCTACAGAATTTACCCTTCACAGGCAATACCATTGCTGGAACACTATCTTCAAAGGATGATCTGAAATGCAAAAATAGAAACTCAAGATGTTTCTCACAGAATCACTTTTTGGGAAATTGTCAATCAATGGTGTCATATCTATATGATTGAATACTATGCAGCCACTAAAATATAAGGATTTAAAAAATAACATGTGAAATGACTACTAGCCAATGTTAAGCCAAAAAAAAAAAAAGCAGATTTCAAAGTTTCATGTAAAATATGATATCAATTATGTTTTCACAAAGCAGAAGAAATGTGGTACCAAAACACATCATAAAACACCAAAAGGGTTGCTATATCTGAATGCTGGGATTATAAATAAATCTGATTACTTTCTCTGTAATTTTCTGCATATCCAAACATTTTCTACAATGAATGTGTATTTATTTTATAGTTGTATTTTTGAAAATAAAACAACACAAGCTGTTCCCTTGCTCCATTTTCTGGGAACCATACTTGGAACACAAAGGAAGAGATTAATTGCACCAAGCATCCCTTCCTCAGAATAGTTCCTGTGTTTCTAATCACATGGCAGCTGTTTGCTTGGTAATAGTCTGCTCCGAGTTTTATAGAAGCTGCATTTCTTAATTGAGTGCTTTGAAGAGTCTTAAGGCCCATGCAGAAAGCAGAGTAGGGGCCCTCTCTCTGGCAGGGTTAGCTTGTAACACAGTTTGAAATATTTTTCAGGGATGGTCACAGCCTTCCCTGTTAGTTCCACATTTCTTGGGAAGCCGTGGCCCATACACAGGGCTCCTGCAAGCCTGGGCATAAAACCTCACTTACGGAGGAAGCCTCCTTGGACCAGTGTGGGCCTGAGCTCTTCATCACAGCTAGGGCCCTTCTCCAACTTGTAGCAACAGAAACTGGCCCAGGGCTTTGCTTTCCTTCTGACCAGGTAGAGCCTGAATACGACACCCATTTTTGATTTTGCAAAAGGTACGATTTGATGGAGCCTTATTTCTGGGCTGGGCCAGTCTATCCATTTTCTGTTCACTATGACTTTTTCCCCAAGGGCACATGGTAACTCCAGAAGGCCTTCAATGACAAAACCCAAAAGGAGGAACCTTGGGTTTTTCTCTATTTTGATGGGGGCAGGTGGTCAAAGAGAGGGGGACTTAACACTACAGAGCATCAGTGGTCTCAGTGTAATCAAAAAGAAAAGGCTCACTTTTCTCACTGGGCTGGTGGGGAGGCAGAAGAGGGACTCCAGGAAGAAGGAAGCACAGGGTTTTTTCAGAGGCCATTTAAGGGCTTGACTGCCCAGGTGGGACATGCAGGTTTTGTGACATCCGTGATCCAAAGTACATCATCTGATCAACTTGGCAAAGTTTCTTCAAAATAGGGAACATTGTCTAGTCCTTGTCTAGAGGAGATGCTGGATGCTCTCTGAGTTGGCTTGGGGATGGGTATTCAGAAGGCCGAGGTCAAGGACTGATTGTCCTTTATGAACCCTTCACCATTTCAAGAGAAAATGAACAGACCAGAAACCAACCAACAGTGCAAAAGGTGCTTCTGGGTCTGAACAGGAAGCAGGCCCTCCTGAGGGCCTCGAGCCTTGGGACTAAGGCATTGCTCCCCGCCCAGCTAACGCAGCTGGTGCTGGAGGAGCATCATTGATTCCTTCATGGGCGGGGGCTGTGCTGTGGGTAGGGCTGGAGGTCGATTCTCACCCCGCCACTTCCCCCGACGGCGTGCCCTCACCATCCGGCACCATTCTAGGCAAGTCTTCCAGCTTCTGGGACAGATGCGTCTGACACCAGATGCATGGTCCCTTACCCCACCTGCCAGCTCTCCATTCTCACCCTCTGTCCCCCTCCTGGCTCTGGCTGGCTGTTTGCAAGCCCAGAACACACGGGTTCCCTATTGCAGCACCGGGAAGGCCTTCCGGGGTGAGTCAACATTCTGCTTACATGTATTTGTTCCTCATTGAAAGGGCATGGTGGCGGGAGAAGAGACTGACTTACTATAAATTTTGAAATGAAACTAGTTTTAAAGTTTTTCTGATTGTAAAAACTGTGCATTCTCATGGTAAGAAAAAGTCAAAGTATACAGAAAAATCATAGGAAAAAAGCCAAAAAACCCACACCCCTCTCAAATATAAGCATTGATTGGTAACCACTGTTAACATTTTGGTGAATGGTCCTCCCGCTTCTTTCTTTGCTACATTCTCAATGGGAATATACTGTATATTCTTTTAAAAACTTTTTTTTTTTAATTTAGAAAACCTCAATCATTTGTTCTTAAATCTGTTTGTCTTTAAACTCAACAATGTATCTGAGTGGTTTTTTTTAAGGTAAATATAGTACCACATTGTTATTTTTGTGGTTGTATGTTATTTACAGTGTATGATATACCTTAATTTAATTAAAAACCCTTGATAGATATATCATTTACCTTCAATTTATAGTAATAATGGTACCCTTTTTTTAATTAGTAGAAGCAATAGAAGAAAAATAAGAGGAACAGTATTTGTAGACTTTTCAAAATATCTGTTACATAAATTTCTAGAAGTATTAGGTTGCCGAAAAGTTTGTTCAGGTTTTTCCTTAACATCTTACAGAAATTGAAGATGAAAATTTTGGCCAGCCCAATAGAATCATTGAGTCTAAGGATATGTGTGTGTATTATTTTGACATATAGCTAAACTGCTTTTTGAATTATTTTTTAAATTTATTTATTTTCTAATTGAAGGATAATTGTTTTACAGAATTTTGTTGTTTTCTGTCAAACCTCAACATGAATCAGCATAGGTATACATAAACTCGAATAATGGGAGAAGTTTTTGGTGCCACAACAGCTATCTTCTTGTGATATGTTTTAGAGTGTACAAAATGGATTTATTGTTTCCTTCTGAAAGACAGATACTTTTTATGCAGTGCTTGTAAAGAAATTAGGTACATGCTCATGGACAAGTTGATTTGCTTTTGGGGGGCTTTGTATCTCATCTGTGTAAATAGCCTTGGACTAAATGCAACCTAAGATCCCTTACATGTCTAAGATTTTACAGTTTTACGATGCCAGTGGGGAAAAAAAGCAGTGGCCAAATATCTTACTGTTGCCTGCCTGCCTTTTTATTTTTTACTGTATTTTTTCAGAGTTTCAGTTGGAGTCTTACTGTTGTTGAGTCGCTAAAGTTGTATCCAGCTCTTTTGCGACCCCGTGGACTGTAGCCCACCAGGCTTCTCTGTCCAAGGAATTTCCCAGGCAAGAATATACTGGAGTGGTTACCATTTCCTTCTCCAGGGGATCTTCCTGACCCAGGAATTGAACCTGTGTTTCCTGCATTGGCAGGCAGATTCTTTACCACTGAGCCACCAGGGAAGCCTGCTGGAGTTTTATCTTAGTTGTATATTAATTTGTGAATGAATAACAACTGCACAATATTGTCGCCCTATCCTACAGTGACCTTGTTATTGCATGTTGTTATTTCTTCATGAAAATAGTGCAAATGAAATGGGTTATATCCTTTTTTTTCCTACTCTCTACACTTCTCCCTCAATGCCTAATTTAGGGCTCTTTACCCCAAAAGGGGCTACCTAACTTCTAATAGTATACGTATACCTTGTTGCATGTGAAAATAAGCAAAACAATATATGCATATATTATATATATATATGGTTGTATATGTGTGTGGGAGTGCACACATGTGTGTACACTTGTAGTTTTGCCCATTGCATCTCACCAGCAGTTCGCATAGTGAGAATGCTGAGGCATTAAACTTTGGTTCAGTGGTTTGATTCAAAGCAATTCTGATTATTCTAATTTCACTCAAGCTTCTCCCCTGAGTTTGTATATTCCATCCTACTCCATTTCTCAGCTTCCTGGCCTGGCAGGTATCTTGAGCTTGACATGTCTAAATCAGAACTCCTTTTGTCTCCCGCATCCTCCAATACCTTCTCCTCCTACAGTCTCCCACAATTCAGTAAACGACAACTCCACTCTCCCAAGAAACACCTTTGTGCCACTCTTGCTTTCTCTTTACCTCACACTGGTCAGTTCTGTCTGGTCGGCCTCCATGTCACCCTCCAGGAGAATGGGCTGTCTTTGTGATAAAGTTGTCGGACCACACGCAGCTCATGCTCCAGGCTACATGTTTTAAAGTATCTTTCACCTCTAAGGCTGCAGTCAAAATCTTGTTTCCTCTGCGTACAAATCTCCTCGTTGCTGGGTTCTTAGGCATGGTAGTTGGAGTTGGCAGGCAGTTACTTAGAATTTCTACTCAAGTGCTCTTTTGAAACCACTTTTTAATTAAAAAGTTGGATCCCCAAGATCCACTGAATATCTGGCTAGCCTGCAGTTCCATTACAAACCTGGAGAAAAATGTCTGTAATTGTTTTTTGCTTTATACTCTTATTTAGTTCTTAGGATGGACAGGGACACAAGTAACCAACACTGACTGAAATAAAGAGTGATGGACAGAGGTGTTTCAGGTGAAATGTGTCCAGCCCTGAAGACTCCAGGGGCCTAGGCTGCAAATGTGTAGGCATGACCAGTGACCTAGTTGGTCAGGTGTGGGCAAGAGAGACAGGGGGTTGTCCCAGAAGTCAGGAGCTGAGGAATATGGACTGATATCTAGAGGGAAGGCTCATTTTATCTTTTCTGAGAACTAAATGGCGCTAGTGGTAAAGAACCCACCTGCCAATCCAGGGGACATAAGAGATGTGGGTTTGATCCCTGGTTTGGGAAGATCCCCTGGAGGAGGACATGACAGTCCACGCCAATATTCTTGCCTGGAGTATCCCATATACAGAGGAGTATGGCAGGCTGTAGTCCATAGAGTTGTAAAGATTTGGACATGACTCAAGCAACTTAGCATGCAAGCACACCCAAGTGAGGCGCCCAGATCAACATGGAGCAAGCGCCATATACGGCTAGACCCAAAGCCCTTCATTTCTCAGAAGAGATGAAAGACGATGGTTCAGCTTTGTTTCCCCTAGGTACTCTATATCTTTAAGACTGTTTTCTAGGGTAGGGTGGGTAGAGTTCTTAGCATCTCAAGAGAGCGTTAAGAACACATCTGCTTTGTCTGGGTGTTTGATTTTCCTTTAACCACAGTGATAGATACACTTTGTGGTGTTTGTTTTTGGCAGAGTAGTTAAGGCTGAGGGCTTAGGACTCAGTAAGAATTCCCTCCAGATTACAACTCTACCGCTTACTAGCATAGGCAAATTTTTTTCACCTCTTTGAGTCACAATTTAGTCATATGCAGAATGGGTATGGTAAGGCCTACCTTATGGGTTGATGTGAAGATTAAATGCAATAATCCAGGCTCTGTGCCTGGCGTATAGTTAATGCTCAATAGCTGCTATTATTGGTGCTGTTATCATTACCACTATTATTAGAGTTGAATGTGGCACAGAGGTCATCAGGCCTAGCTTCATTACATCAGAGATAAAGAAACTGACCCTCAGAGCTCACAGGTCCCTTACCATCATCCCTCCACAGCAGGTTCCTGGCTGAACCAGCCTCTGGAGCTCTTTCATCAAACTCATCATTTCCTGGTGGCTGAAGTTTGTAATCATTGCCTCCCTGCCAGGTGGAATATTGGCGTGGAGATGCCTGCCGAGTTTAAAGGGAAGGAAATAATAGTTTACAAGCTCTGTGGGGCCAGGGACCATGTCTGTCTTGGTCTCTTCCATATCCCTTGTGCTAACTACAGTGTCTAGTGTTTAGTAATATAATAGTTAATACACAAACATATGTGCATTACATGAAACATATTCAGCAAGGAGGTGACTACAAACACATCACAGTGGAAATGTGGCATCCATGACCACTGACTTCTCCCCTGGGAGTTATTCCTGGACACATTTGCCCATGTCCTTCCTGTGCTCCTAGAGTGCTTTGAACAAGGATGAAAGCAATTTACATGAGAGGCTGTTGCATTTGGCCCCCACATTGCCTCTTTCCTTTTTCTCCCCCTCTTCCTCTGTGCCCTTTTCTTCCTTCTCTCTCACTTCTACTTCCAACTCTTGATCGATTCTTTAATGAGGATAGGCTATGTTATGCTGCAGAAATAAGCCACCTCTAATATTCAGTGACTTAATACAGCAAAATTTATTTCTACAAATCTGGGTGTTACTCCAGGACAAATGCCATCCATGTGTTGGCTCAGTATTCCAGACTTCTGTCTTATGGCACCGCCCACAGCTGCAAAGATGCCCACTCCCCCCACCCCAAGGCTGGGTATGGAGCCCTTAAGGAGCTCATCCTGGTATGAAACACCCGACCCTATGTCACACCCACCTGCTCTGGCGTGGGCTGGTCACCTGGACTTACCCACAGGTTGGGAAGGGCCATCCTTGCGTGGGCTCAGAAGGTCCCAGAAGCAAGGAGAGCAGGATCTGGGTGAGCATTAGATGGTTCTACCACAGGTCTTTTTCAAAACTCAAGCCTTTTCCTCATCTGTTCTCCCTTCTTTTCCACTTACATGCTCCTCTTTTCTTAGTCTCTTCCCTGCCTCCTGTGTCTTCTTGCCCACCTCACTCCAGCTCCTGGTCTGTATCCTACTGCGTGATGCAGAGCAGATGCTGATTGAGGATGCTATTCTCACTGTTGGGTCTGTTGGACTCTGAGCTTCTTGCCTGGATATAGACAAAGGCAACAGAGTTTCCCTCCTCCTTTTGGATCACTGGAAACTTACAAAATCTTCCTGTTGTCCTGAGCACTTCTTCCTGGGCTTGGAAAGGACTGGCAGAAGGTCAGGTCAGGCATCTTGCACTTGGGAGACACCAGAATCTTCCCCTTCTCCCTTCAGGAGTCAGCGTCCTCAAAGACCCCACCAATCTCAACACACGGCTCAGTGGAGCTGGATGTTCATTCGGAGTGATGTGCATTTGATTTTCTGCACAGGATCTAGTCACTGACCACTTACCTTGACTGTAAGGAGTGATTAGTTTCTTGATAGCATCAATAAGGTCTCTACATGAGTATTTCAGATTGGCTTCAGAGTGAAACAAGTTGAGGTGGAACCTGATTTTTGTTTAATACTAATTTTGTAACAGATGAAGGGAACCTGTATGGCAGACAGATGGGAAGTGCATGGCGTGGGGGCCAGGTTGCCTGCCTCTGCCATCGATTTATTGGCTCTTATTAGTCGAGTCTCTTTCCCTCTGGGTCTCATTCCTGCAAACAAGAGTGGTTGGACAAGGTCAACTTTGAAGCATCTTTGAGAGCTACGATTCTTTGAGTTTGTCATATCTTGCTTGTCACAGAGGATAATGCATATGGCTGGGGTAGAATGTATTATGTGAAGTCTTAAAAAGGCCCCATGGTGTCATCATCCATAGAAGAGAGGGAACAGAAACAGGGTGAGGAGTGGATTAGATGAGGTATGATCGGGCAGCACCAGGGGTAGGGTTTGATGAACTTACACTATAAATAGCCCATTTCCCTCAAAAAGTAGCACAGCTTATCTGTTAATTTTATTCTTTGTAGTCTCTCCTCTTGTTTTTTTCCCCTTATAAAATTTTTAGTGTCAGAAAATGCTGAGAATGGAAATATTAGGGAATTTAGAATGAGCTTGTTGAGATATTCGGTATAGACACATCAGCTGTTGGTGATTTCCCCCAAAGTCGAAAGTTATAATTTTTCTACCCTTCCTAAGAAATAATGGTCTCTTGGAACCTGCAACTAAATTAGTCATACTCTGTCCTGAGAATTGGTCTCTGTAATACATCCTGGCCTTTGAAAAAGAGCTGCAGTTGTATAATGGATTTTAGAAGTCTCCAAAGCTGGTTCAACTAACATATTTGTTAGTCTAATAAATGATATTGCTCTTGTCAAGATTTTTCCATATAGCACAATTTAATAGAGGAATCAATAGTTTCTCAGACATGACAAAAGGGCCTGGGTGTGTTTTGATGGGAGACACAAAGTCTCTTGTTCTAATAAAGCCAAAATGGGGAAAAAAAGTTTTTTTCTCTCCACTTTCAAGTGGATTTTTATGAAGCTAAAATATACATACCACTTTCTCTAGGAAAATACTTGTTTATCAATATTTTCTCCTACAGTGTCTTTTTACTCTGTTATTACACATGAATATGCATTTTGTTTCCATCTTACTTCTTCCTCTGGTTTGATGAGCTGTCACTGGTACACTCTTCAGGAAGAACTCAAGCCTGAGGGTATTTTAAACCACTGAACATATGGAATTTTCTTTAGAAATCTTTTAAGAAACATTTTGGGCAGACGTTGGCATCTACCTACATTTCTTCTTATCATAGCTTTTTTAAAGTCCTCAGAGTGGTTTCGTATAGTCAGGGGCCATCTTCTCTAGCGGCTCCTGCCTTCACTGAACAGAGATTTTAAGGTTGCGTACATTGTCCTCTGACCCCTGCCGCCATATTGATACCTTTGCTGATTTTAGTTAATGGGTTAAACAAATCTCTTTTGGAGTTGTTGAAGGTACTTGGAAGGAAACTGCACTGGTATTGAGAATATTGGCACGTCTGTGTGTCTCATCCTCAGCCAAAACGTTTAGTTTTTGCCATGGAATGTGTTATTTGGAGGATGTCTGACTTTCACGGCTCTGGGTTCTACCTCTTGGCAGGAGCAATTTGCTGACATTGTCCCTTAACAGTTATCCCCAAATAACACCATCTTCATATAAGAACTCAAGTATCGGTCAGAAAATGACTGTTGGGGACATTTTCTACCAGACTGATTAGAGGCTGCTCTTTGAAATGCTTACTCAGACAGCTGAGATTATCGGTTATGACTATCTCTTGAGACAGAAATAGTCTCAGAACATTTCCAGAGAGGAGACAGAGTACACTGATGTGCTAGGGGAGCTAAAATTGACTGAGGAGATAAGCTAGGTTGAGAGCAGTGGCTCACCTTGAGTACACATTAGAATCACCTGGTGGGCTTTAAAAAACAAACAAACAAAAAACCCAATCTTGACCTTATCCCTAGAGATTCCTGCTTCAGTTGTTCTGGAGTGGGGCGTGGTTAGTAGTATCTTTCTCGCTTTTTCTCCTTTTCAGGTGATTCTACTGTGCAATCAGGGCTGAGATCCACGAGTCTAGCGCAGTGCTGCTAGAATTGGAATTGGTTAGAAATGCACTTGGGAGTGGGGCCTAGGAATCTGTATATTTTCAGTTCTCTAGACGATTCTTGCCCATGATTGTCAAATGTTAGCACATATCAGGATCGTCTGAAGGGCTTGTTGAAACAATTTGCTGGGTCTTATCCCAAGAGTGTCTGATCCATTAGGTCTGGGATGGGACCTGAGAATTTGCATTTTGAACAAGCTCTCAGATGATGCTGAAGTTGCTGGTCTGTGGTCCACACTTGGGGCAGCATCAGTCTGCAATAGACTTGGGGACTTGGACTGTTTTTGAATTTATTGCAAAGGTGGTAGCTTAAAGACATTAAGATCTCAGCTGTCGTAAACAGAGATCCTAATGTCTTAGAATTAATTGCTTTGGCTAGGAACCCATTTCCCACCTCCCACCCCCACTTTTTAAAGGTTTTTTGCAGCAAGGCTGCAAAGCATGGGATAAAACTCTAAGAGTCAAACTTTATCACAGATGATAGTTACCACTTTGATTATTTTGACTAAGACATTTTGCCAGTTTTGTCAGGGTAAAATGAATTATCTTGAAAGATTTTTTTCCCCCCTTCTCTATAATGATTGGTTGTTTCAGTGTATTAGGAAAATTGTGGAAGGTTTTGATTGTCAGATACACTTTATAGTAGAATCTGTTTTTGCCTCAGTGGCTAAGAGTAGAACATAAATTAATATCTTTAAGTAAAAAGAAGTAGCACTTTTTTTTTTTCTGTTTCACCAATGGACTGGTTACTATTTAAGGCAGTGGTTTTCTGTATGTGTTTGGGATGAAGGTGGTGGGGGAGGGTCCTCTCTAGTTGATTCTGATAAAACCCTCAGGTGAGAACCATTGCTTGAGAGCAGGGATCACAAACTAAAATGCCTCCAAGGACTGGCAGGGGCTGGGGGGAGGCTGGAGTCTGCTGTCTACAGGGAGCAGCCCTCCTCCCACCCTGGCTGGTTTTCACCAGGTAGGAACACTGCGCAGCATGGCCAGAGCTGGTTTTAAAAGGAAAGCCAAGGAACCTCCTTTTCTCCTCAGAATCTCAGAATCCTCCTCCTGATCTTTGAATGTTGTCACTACACTTTTAAAACTGTAAAACCCTTGGACTGATCAAGCAGAACATAGTTGTGAGCAGTAAGCAACCTGTTTGTGACTTCACAATGCCTTCTGTAAGTCTGAGATTCCAATAAGAGTCAGTCAAAATGAGTCCTATTCAAAGTTACCCAAGACGTATACTCAATTTCCTGGGTTTGCTGTCTAGCACTGTGATTCCATGAGATATAAGGGAAACAGGGAAAATATTACTGCATACTTTTAAAAAAGGATAATTTAAATATCTCAGGCTCCAGCTTGTGGGCTCCCAGATCTTAATGTAATAATCATCCTTGATATAACATATTTCTTTGGAAATGAAATTTGGATGCATTTCAATCTTTAATGCATGGAATTAGCAGGATAGGGGTTGGAAAAGTTTCAAACTCTGTAGAAGAGTGGCCACAAAAGAACATTCAAACCAATAACTAAAAATCTCAGTGGTATATTCTTCAGTTATTGGATCTTGGGTATTCAGGGCTGACTGCATCTTCCTGCATATTGAATTATTGTAGCATTAAGTTTCTGTAACATTTAGGAAATAGATGGCTGAGAAGTGACTGAAAAGAGAAATTTAAAAAGCAGGCATCACATTCCTTTTTATTATGTTTATCTGTCCTCTCAAGGACAGGAGAGGCACTTTCCATCTGTTTAAATCTCGCCCTGGCACATCCAGCCCCGAGGTGCTGGAGGGTTTGTGGGCCTCACTCGCATTTAACCCCTAGGACCTTCCATTTCATTAGGGGAATCTGCCATTATAGGTGCTCATTCCTATTCTGTGGTACAAATTTTCTCTGCTGACTTTGCTGATAGCTTTATAAGTTGCACGTTGTCTGAAGTGGCAGACAGGGGAGAGAGGTCTGGACTGAGCATCTTGGTAGTTCTGTATTAACTGTATTTTGTTCCCTTATATGTTGAATGTCAGTTTTTGTGGCCTCTGAAGATACAGTTTGGTATGTGTTGGCAGGTCAACAGAGGAAAAATTTTCAGGGATGAAATCCAAGGTTGTCGCTATTACTCCTAGAACATAAATATAGAATAATGGTCAGGGGGATTTCCCTGTGGTTCACCTCAGTGTATGGGAAATAGGAGTCATCTAAGATATTCACATCTGGCTAATAAGAGAGTGGTATCTTGTTTCACTCTTGCTGTTTCTCCTTGCATGTTTTCTGTCTTGGGGTCCCCGTGGGTAAGGTGGAATTTGTATGTTTTTGGATCCCTAGCCAAATGTCATCTAATCTCTCATTAACCATGAATAAAGCCTTTACAAGCACAGATATGCTAGAGGAATCTGAAACTGGGTAGGCATGCAAGCTTGTGGTAGTTTGGAAAACAAGCACATAAATTTTTGTCTAATGTAATTTTTGTGCTTAGGAAAGTAACTGAGAATGGGGTAGAAACAGGCAGATCTTAATTAAGTGAGCAATTTTAGAAAGGATAAAAATATTATGGAAACTGAAAAGAAGTATTTTAATCCTGACTCAAGTCCTGGTGTGAGTTTGGAATGTTTTAATCTGTTTGGCATGAGCCAGAAATTGTTTTCCAGCGGGGAATGACATAGGCTCCTCAAATAAGACCTTGGCCTCTTGGTTTTGTGTTGTAGGTAGACCCCATGCTGATGGCTCTTCTATAGGTGGCTGTTTCATGACTGATGGAAAGTCTAAGCCTGGCCCATACAGTGTTGCTGGGTGTTCTAGAGTCAACTTCCCAATATTCCCAGTTACAAAATATCCACTTATTCCCAACCCTGTGACCTCACTCTGTTCTTACCCTCTTTGGTCATCAGTTTCTTTATGTATAAACCTGAGTGATAATACTTGCCCTGCATCCTTCTGAAGTTTTGATAGTCAGTTGAGATAATATATCTAAAAGTGCTTTTAAAATTGTTGAGTGATACAGAGATGTAGGAAGTTCTTAGACAATCTGTACTATAAGGGTGATACAAAGAATTTGGAAACTTTTGTGCCCAAATGAAAAGGTTGTATGTAAGTGGTATCAAATGTTTATAGGCAGGTCATTCAGAAACACTGTTCCATTGCAATTGGCTCAGTGATCAGTTCAGTTCAGTCAGTCGTGTCCAACTCTCTGTGACCCCATGAACCACAGCGCACAAGGCCTCCCTGTCCATCACCAACTCAAAGAGTTTACCCAAACTCATGTCCATTTAGTCAGTGATGCCATCCATCCATCTCATCCTCTGTCATCCCCTTCTCCTCCTACCCTCAATCTTTCCCATCATCAGGGACTTTTCAAATGAGTCAGCTCTTCTCATCAGGTGGCCAAAGTATTGGAGTTTCAGCATCAGTCCTTCCAATGAACACCCAGGACTGATTTCCTTTAGGATGGACTGGTTGGATCTCCTTGCAGTCCAAGGGACTCTCAAGAGTCTTCTCCAACACCACAGTTCAAAAGCATCAATTTTTTTGGCACTCAGCTTTCTTTATAGTTCAACTCTCACATCCATGCATGACTACTGGAAAAACCATAGCCTTGACTAGATGGACCTTTTTTGACAAAGTAATGTCTCTGCTTTTTAATATGCTATCTAGGTTGGTCATAACTTTCCTTCCAAGGAGTAAGCATCTTTTAATTTCATGGCTGCAATCACCATCTGCAGTGATCTTGGAGCCCAGAAAAATAAAGTTAGCCACTGTCTCCACTGTTTTCCCATCTATTTGCCATGAAGTGATGGGACCAGATGCCATGATGTTAGTTTCCTGAATGTTGAGCTTTAAGCCAACTTTTTCACTCTCCTCTTTTACTTTCATCAAGAGGCTTTTTAGTTCTTTTCTTCACTTTCTGCCATAAGGGTGGTGTCATCTGCATATCTGAGGTTGTTGATATTTCTCCTGGCAATCTTGATTCCAGCTTGTGATTCATCCAGCCCAGCGTTTCTCATGATGTACTCTGCATAGAAGTTAAATAAGCAGGGTGATAGTATACAGCCTTGATGTACTCCTTTTCCTATTTGGAATGAGTCTGTTGTTCCATGTCCAGTTCTAACTGTTGCTTCCTGACCTGCATACAGGTTTCTCAAGAGGCAGGTCAGATGGTCTGGTATTCCCATCTCTTTCAGAATTTTCCACAGTTTATTGTGATCCACACAGTCAAAGGCTTTGGCATAGTCAATACAGCAGAAATAGATGTTTTTCTGGAACTCTCTTGCTTTTTTGATGATCCAGCAGATGTTGGCAATTTGATTTCTGGTTCCGCTGCCTTTTCTAAAACCAGCTTGAACATCTGGAAGTTCACGGGTTCACGTATTGCTGAAGCCTGGCTTGGAGAATTTTGAGCATTACTTTACTAGCGTGTGAGATGAGTGCAATTGTGCAGAAGTTTGAATTCTTTGGCATTGCCTTTCTTTGGGATTGGAATGAAAACTGACCTTTTCCAGTCCTGTGGCCACTGCTGAGTTTTCCAAATTTGCTGGCATATTGAGTGCAGCACTTTCACAGCATCATCTTTTAGGATTTGAAATAGCTCAACTGGAATTCCATCACCTCCACTAGCTTTGTTCGTAGTGATGCTTCCTAAGGCCCACTTGACTTCACATTCCAGGATGTCTGGCTCTAGGTAAGTGATCACACCATCGTGATTTTCTGGGTCATGAAGATCTTTTCTGTACAATTCTTCTGTGTATTCTTGCTGCCTCTTCTTAATATCTTATGCTTCTGTTAAGTCCATACCATTTCTGTCCTTTTTTGAGCCCATCTTTGCATGAAATGTTCCCTTGGTATTTCTAATTTTCTTGAAGAGATCTCTAGTCTTTCCCATTCTGTTGTTTTGCTCTATTTCTTTGCATTGATCTCTGAGGAAGGCTTCCTTATCTCTCCTTGCTATTCTTTCAAACTGTGCATTCAAATGGGTATATCTTTCCTTTTCTCCTTTGCTTTTCGCTTCTCTTCTTTTCACAGCTATTTGTAAGGCCTCCTCAGACAGCCATTTTGCTTTTTTGCATTTCTTTTCCATGGGGATGGTCTTGATCCCTGTCTCCTGTACAATGTCATGAACCTCTGTCCATAGTCCATCAAGCACTCTGTCTATCAGATCTAGTCCCTTAAATCTATTTCTCACTTCCTCTGTATAATCATAAGGGATTTGATTTAGGTCATACCTGAATAGTCTAGTGGTTTTCCCCACTTTCCTCAATTTAAGTCTGAATTTGGCAATAAGGTGTTCATGATCTGAGCCAGTCAGCTCCCAGTCTTGTTTTTGCTGACTGTATAGAGCTTCTCCATCTTTGGCTGCAAAGAATATAATCAATCTGATTTTGGTGTTGACCATCTGTTGATGTCCATGTGTAGAGTCTTCTCTTGTGTTGTTGGAAGAGGGTGTTTGCTATGACCAGTGCGTTCTCTTGGCAGAACTCTATTAGCCTTTGCCCAGCTTCATTCCGTACTCCAAGGCCAAATTCGCCTGTTACTCCAGGTGTTTCTTGACTTCCTACTTTTGCATTCCAGTCCCCTATAATGAAAAGGACATCCTTTTTGGGTGTTAGTTCTAAAAGGTCTTGTAGGTCTTCACAGAACTGTTCAACTTCGGCTTCTTCAGCATTACTAGTTGGGGCACAGGCTTGGATTACTGTCATATTGAATGGTTTGCCTTGGAAATGAACAGAGATCATATTGTCATTTTTGAGATTGCATCCAAGTACTGCATTTCGGACTCTATTGTTGACCATGATGGCTACTCCATTTCTTCTAAGGGATTCCTGCCCACAGTAGTAGATATAATGGTCATCTGAGTTAAATTCACCCATTCCAGTCCATTTCAGTTCTCTGATTCCTAGAATATTGACATTCACTCTTGCCATCTCCTGTTTGACCACTTCCAATTTGCCTTGATTCATGGACCTAACATTCCAGGTTCCTATGCAATATTGCTCTTCACACCATCGGACCTTGCTTCTGTCACCAGTCATATCCACAACTAGGTATTGTTTTTGCTTTGGCTCCATCCCTTCATTCTTTCTGGAGTTATTTCTCCACTGATCTCCAGTAGCATATTGGGCACCTACTGACCTGGGGAGTTCATCTTTCCGTGTCCTATCTGTTTGCCTTTTCATACTGTTTATGGGGTTCTCAAGGCAAGAATACTGAAGTGGTTTGCCATTCCCTTCTCCAGTGGACCACATTTTGTCAGACCTCTCCACCATGACCCGACCATCTTGGGTGGCCCTACATGGCATGGCTTAGTTTCATTGAGTTAGACAAGGCTGTGGTCCGTGTGATCAGATTGGCTGGTTTTCTGTGACTGTGGTTTCAGTCTGTCAGACTTGAGTTCACATCTTTGCTTTACCAACTGTACAGCTCAGTGTTGTATAAGCCTCACTTTCCTCGTTTATGGGCTTTCCCCATGGCTCAGTGGTAAAATCTGCTGCCATGCCGAAGACACAAGAGACATGGGTTCAATCCCTGGAGGAGGAAGTGGCAGCCCACTCCAGTGTTCATGCATGGAAAATTCTATGGACAGAGAAGCCTGGTAGGCTACAGTCCATGGGGTCATAGAGTCGGACACAACTGAGCAACTGAGCATGCATGTTCCTCATTTATAAAAACAGCTATAAAACCTATCTCACAAAGTGATTGTGAAGATTAAATGAAATATTAATAATATATATGAAAGTACTTATATAGCTAGGTTCCTATTATATGCTCACTATGTGTTGATTTGATTCACTAAATCATACATTGATGACAGTGTTCCCAAAGCATTTGCAGTATATGTAAAGGCATCTAAGACCTTGTGAACCACTTTGTTGGGCCAGTCCAGTTCTTTTAATAAAACTGAAGGAGAAAGAATTCAAGGCCTGCTGTGCCAGTAGGAGACTAGTTAAAAACCCCCTCCCCAATAAGTATTGCACTTACAACAGGGTTACTCCTTATGGATAAACCATTGCTCCTCCAAATGTCCTCTTTTACAGTGCAAATATCTCTGCATAGGAAACACATGATATAGCTCTTCTACATCAGTTGGTTGAACTTGAGCCAGAGGAGCATCTTAGGGGCAGGGGCAGGGTCTAATATCAGTGATTAAGAGGAATATTCAGCATAGTCAAAATCACCATCAAAGTCCCCATAGGTTCTACTGAATATGATTTTTGTGTGTATGTAATTAGACAACACAGTTTTGCTTCAAAGTTGCACTAGGTCACTGTTTCTGGGTGAGAACCAAATGAAATATTTGACTTGTGGTTAGGGTTCAGGTTTTATGAAAAAGTATTTATTGTTGTTCTTGAGGGTATATGGTGATGGTATGCTCTGGAAGCCCATTTGGGCAGCAAGAGAGCTCTGGGGAAAAGGAGGGTGAACAAAAGATGTTTTAAAGACATGTGCCTGGTGAGAAGGACAAGCCTTGTCAATTATTGTTAAGTAAGTGAATTAATTGTGATTGTTTGCAGAAAGTTTGCTCAATTTATGTCCTTATCAGTGAATGAATGTTTTATAGCACTCTTACAAGCATTACATATTTTTTAATATGATACAAATGTAATAGAACAACGTGCTATTCCATTTCTGTTTTTAATGTGCATCAAAAATATTAGTACCAGTCTCCTCATTTCACAGTGTAAAAGGACAGGAAAATCGAGTTGAATGCTTAATTCTTGTTTTGACCTCAACGATCTCCATTCAGGCTATTTTGATGTCCGTGACTTTCTCTGACAGTCACTTGCCTAAGTGGGGTTTGTTGATCAGGGTAACCCCTCCTAAGAACTGGTCACTTGCACCTGGTCTGGTCTAGTTCTGAGTATCCCCTGAGCCAGCTCCCAGTCCTGACCTGCCCTTTACCAGGAGGTTGCTGACATCTCTCTTGCACAAGACCTCTGCTGAAGACACATGATTTTTCCATCCCATTTTGCCTCTCAGGACCCTCTTCCACTCTCCTTTCCTTCTCTGCACCTAGCCAACTCCCACTCCTTCCCATCCTACTGCTGCTAGCTCAAGTCCACTTCCTTCTGGAAATGCTTTCTTTCCCCTTTGAATAAATCACAGTATTGACCATACCACTCATTAACAATGTGTCAAGTAAATGGCACAGACAGTAATTGGCATTTTTTGTAATCATGGGTTTTGTATGCAGGAGGTAAATGATAAAAGTGGTCCCTGGGAATTTCATCATGACAGCCTCATTTCTGAGATGGTAAAGAAGATCACAAACCCAGAGTTCAACTCAGTAAGAAACACCTTTGTGGTCTAATAGCCCTGAATTCCAGTTTTCCCCCATTAGGAGCTCACTACCCATCCTATCTCCACATCTTGGTTTTCCGTCTGTGAGACCAGGATTCTGTCTGGTAACCTTGGAGAACAGAGTTGCCTGGATTACATACCCTAAGGCCCTGCCAAGTGACTAAATTAAAGGACTGATTTAAAGGAAGTTAAAAAGAAGATAAAAATGACACCACCCAGAGAGAGCCCATTACTCAACTCAAGTTGCTCTGTTCTGAGGAATTAGAAGCCATGATCTATGATTTGAGTATAACTCAGGGAACAATTTTGGTCTAACAGCTTCAACTATATTTACAACAACCTTTCCCCCATTTCAACCCTCTGCTTTTTACTCTATAAACTTCCTTCTCTATGTCTAAAGAAATTCTGCTTAAATTCCTTGAGGGTCTGACCCTTTCCGAGCCTTAGTTTATGTTCTTTTGTTCTTGTACTTGACATTATCTCAAATAGTCTTGTAAAATCTTGCTTCTGTTCCCTTCAGAATTTTATATCCCTCAACGAGGCATTTTCCCTCCTTCCTTCAGAAAAATCGCTGCATCACTTTGGTAACTTTTTTCTTTTATGAATACAGATAAAAATTTCCAGTTCCTTAAATGATACAGATTGCATTTTCTGGCACTACTGCTGTGTCCAGAATAACCTAAAACAAAGTTATTTGAGCAGATTTAACATTGGCAAATCTGCATTAAACCCAGTAATAGCAGGCTGAAATGCCTTCTAGAGAGGACTGCCCAGAAGAAAGCTGATTATCAGTTCTTGGGGGAGGAAAATGAGCCTAAAATGGTCAGTGGGCTAATTAGCACCATAGTATTTTTCTCTGATATGATTCATGGATGAAAGTACTGTGATTTAATAGCAGTTTTTCCTTTATTCATTCATTTCATAGATACTCACTATCTCAGGTGAAAATGTGTATAAGTTTGTTTTCAGGAGAAGACAAACTGCTCAAAACCTTTGAAATAGCAGTTATTCATTTAGTAAAAAGATTTTTTTTTTTGAGATCCTGTGCTGTATCAAGCCCTGTGCTGATACAAAAATACCAAAACACCTTCTTGCTCTGCGGAAGTTCTGTCTGGTGAGGGAGATGAACAAATTAACAGTCAATTACAATACAATGAGACAAGTGTTCTGAGGAAGTTCAGAACTGAGAGAGGCACCTCTCTTCTTTTAAGGGGTGGATTGTGGTCAGAAAGGAATACTTCTGAAAGAATTGATGCTTCAACCAGGGCAGGCTACCGTGTATATATGGAGGAGAGATGGGGTATAGGACGGGAAGGAAGGTAATACATGAATGTATTAGTTTTTTATTGCTGTTGTAACAAATTATCACTAATTAAGTAGCTTGTGTGTATTAATCGTTCAGTCATGTCCAACTCTTTTGTGACCCCATGGACTGTATGTAGCCCACCAGGCTCCTCTGTCCATGGACTTCTCCGGGCAAGAATACTGGAGTGAGTAGCCATTTCCTTTTCCAGGAAGTCTTCCCAACCCAGGGACTGAACCCAGGTCTCCCGCATTGCAGGCAGGTAAAAAACTGCCTGAGCCACCAGGGAAGCCCAACTAAGTGACTTAAAAAAATACACATTTAAGATGTCTGAAGTCTGAAAGGAGTTTCCTTGGGCCAAAATCAAGGTGTTGACAGAGCAGGGTTCCTTCCAGAAGTTCTATGGAAGAATCGATTTCAGCTTCCAGAGACCCCTGCATTCCTTGGCCCCTGGCCCCTTCCCCTTTCCTGGATAGTCCAGGACAAGTTCCCCACCTCAAAGTCCTCAACTTATTCACACATGTACAGTCCTTTTTGCTATGTAAAGGGTATATTTATAGCTTCTAGGGTTTAAGACATAGACTTCTTTTGGTAGTGGTAGACCACTGTTTTGTCTACCACAATGAGCAAAGTACATTTTGAGGGGAAGGAAATGGGATCCCAATCTGAAGTTATTTGAATGTATTTGAGAGGTTCATGCATAGTTTGAAAGACAGCATTTTCTAAACCATTTGCCTTCTTCTACAGTTAGTCTGAGTCTCATGCCTGTTCTGAAATCTCGTTAATGGTTCCCTTCAAATGAAGAAATGAGCCACCATTTGACAGTTTTTCTTAGTATAGAAAAATAAAAATTAGGACAGTGTTATTTCTTATAATGAAGCTACTTTGAGAAGTAGTGTGGTTTCAGAAATGGTTAAAAAGTCTTGGGTAATCTTCACAGGAAAGCTTACTGCTGGACTCAGTTTCCTTGCTTAAGAGCTGGCCTATCTTGGTTTCCTTCTCATCTTGTTCTCTTCAAGTTTTGCAGTTCAGAGTCATAACCTGCAGGCATGCCTCTTTATTGCCATCCCTGTCACTGAGCCCAAACTGGGGAGCCTTGTGCCACCCCTGAATCAGCACTGACCTCCCCAGTTGGTGTCAGCTGAGCCTGACCTAGCTGCTCTGCCAGCTTTGGCAGCAGCAACTAACAGGGCATTTTGGGTCCCACTGACCTCACTGCAGTGGTGGAGGCAGGGATAGAAAGGACGGTGGGTGCTTGCTCTGATGGAGTGGACATGGATAAAGGACATCCCACATCTGCTATGCTGTCTCCTCTTGATAGCTGAACATGAAGGCTTGGCTGCTATAATGGGTGGAAGGGTGTAATTTTATTATTTTTAAAATTAGAGTTGATGATGAGGCACTGATGAAAAAAATGACCTATTGACTGACTTTGAACTTCTAATATGCTTGTCTCATATGTATTTTAACATTTATTACAAAATATTTAAATTTACATCACATTTGCAAACTGATTACAAAATTCCAAAACAGACGAAATTTCAGAGGCCATACATTTTGATACAGTCTTTCAAGCTGGGTTAAACACTGCTTCACCAGTCAAATATGTTCTCCACAACTGTTTTCTCATCAGTCCCGTCTACACTGCACTCACTGCCCTGTAGACACTTGGATTCAATGCTGGGGGATTTCAACAGTCTGTGTAATGTGGGGCCAGTGCTCTCCTTTCCAAAATTTGTGTTTTGCTAGTGATCATTCTTTCCTGTTAGCATTCCAGATTTGTTCCAAAATTGGCTTGATGCTGGGTACTGAGCCCTTTGTGTTCTATCTGAAGCTGCCTGAGGTGGGGGAGGAAAGGCATGAACCCTAACGTCTTGGGCCTGGGGCTGAATCTGGTCTCTGCTACTTGCTCATTGTGTGAACAGGAGCAGGCCACAAGACTGCTGCTGGCTGAGCACTGTCTGTGACTCTTCAGGCTCACCTCAGGGTAGGCCGTCATCGCAACCCCGTGTCCTGTTGCAGATGGACGGACAGAAAGCAGAGGCATATTACATCTTATTGGCTTTATGGACGATGGAACTGGGATTCAAAGAGAGCTGTGTTTCCAGATGCTTTTCCAAGATGGAAGGCTCTACAGGAGGAGTTGGATGGGGGCTGAAAGCTGCAAGTTGGGGTGGCTATGTGCCCCCAATCCCTCTTTTGGAAAGAATTTACTGTCATCTGTTTGATAATAACAAATTTATTGGAAAAAGGTTTGAAGCTAAAAAGGCATTGGAAAATAATTATGTTTTTACTACATTATGCCCTTCTAACTTATTTAAGCTCCTGGCTGTTCATTGTCTGCTGGAAACTCAGGATATAATAGTACAATCCATGTAGAGTTGTAGGAAAGATAAAATGAAGTAACACAAGTGAGCCATCTGGTACAGGATAAAGCCTCCCACATTAGTTCATTCTCTTTGTCATTATCATACAAAGGCTTTGTGTCAGGGCATGGCTCAACCATACCTAGGGCATACAGAACCATTACTTGGATATTTTTACATTATTTACAATAAAGGCTGATTAATTCAACAAACATTTGTTTAGAACCAACCGTGAGCCTAGAAATGTGTGGGTCTATGGCCAGGGATGGCTTGGTGGAGAATGGTGTAGGCAGCCAGATAATATGGTGGCTGTGAGAAGTCTCGCTCTATCCCACTTAAGATATGGCCTGATGTCTGAACAGTCTTCATTAGGCCATTCTTACCACTGGCTCTTTTCAAAAATTTTCACTAAAATTCAAAACCATCAAGAGAGGCAGCATTTCAGTTCTCATGAGTTTATTCCCTGAATGAGCAGCCATACAGACCCCAGGGTAGATTTGGATGAAGGCTTGAGGTGAAGGACGGGGATCAGTGTGGAGGCAGGGGCATTCTAAGGTCAACATTTATTTCCTTCCTGACTCAGCCAGAGCAGGCTTGTACCAGTTGTCAGAGGGCTGAAATGACACTCATATTATGTTCTCTGGGTCTTGGACCTACAGCCCTGGCCTACGGGTGCCTGTTGGATCTGTCCACTCATGCAGATGGAGTTTCATCTAGGAAAGAGAGAAATTCAGGCCAGTGAGCTCTGAGGAGACCAGCCAATAACACAGCCAGTCCCAGATTAGGGAAAGGAGATGGAGCAGATTAAGAAGCAGTGAATCAGGGACCCAGAGTGGCACCCTGTAACTCCCAGACATTGAGTTTCCTGAGGATATCCTGAGGATAGGATGAAAACACCAGTTTCACACAGTAACCTCCAGACCCAGAAAAAGACTGAATTAATTGAAGAAGACCTTGAGAGTTTTTCTAAATTTGGTAAAGTGAAGGATCATATTAGCTCTGTATCTGCCAAGAATGAGTTGTTGAACAAGCAAAAACAGCCAGATAAGAAAAGGAAGGTAAGATGTCATTCAGAGCCAGACATCTCATGAATGATGTCCTGAATGAAGAGAGTCCAGCCTATATAGGAAGAGCTGGTCTGAAAAGATCCCAAGAGACCTTCAAAAGGGACTTGGAATGAAATGAACAGTGATGATCATAAATGTTGATTTGTGCCAAGAACTCACTTAAACCTTTTGCATGAGTGAACTCACTCAGTCCTAACAACAGCCTTATAAAACAGGTATTATTATTTTTCCCGTGTTACAGATGAAACTGGGACAGTCAGGGTAAGCTGCTTGCTTGAGGTCAGTCATGAGGCCAGAGTTCAAACTGAAAGCCTGACCCCAGAACCCATGCCCTGAAGCACCTACTTTCTCTCTACAAAGTGCACGTTGTGTGTAAAAGTCCAGTGAGAAGCTGGAGAATTCCAGAAGGCTGAAGCAGTGGTTTTTAACTGGGTTCACACCTCTTGGATTGGTGAGCAAAAGTTAGTGTGTCTGTTAGTGTATGTTTTGGTTTTTTAATTTTCCCTAAAGAGTGGGAGAAAATAGTATTTCCAGAGAAATCAATGACCCCCAAATAGGTAAGAATTCCAGAGGGTTAGGGGCAATTCCTGCATATCAGCCTCCCAACCAAGGTTTGGCTACTGGTGGGGGTCACAGAGCACACGCTGACTTGTGTTCTCAGGGCTGACTGCCTGCTACCTCCAGTGGGATCTCCCAAGAAGGGTGTTTCCAGAGGCTCAGCTGTCTGTCCTCATGGGAACTTTGGCTGGGAGGGATCATCCCCTTGTAAGCATTTCATTTGCCAGGCTTGGCTTGGTGTATATTTACTAGAAGATGAAACCTGTTAAAACAGAAAAGTGGTCACTGCACTGGAACATTTTTCTCTAAGTGACATTATCCATGACTTCTACTGGGGAGAAAAGAGGCAAAATCCTCATATTCTGGACAAATGCTTTTGCAATCTTCTGGTGCCATTGATTATAGCTTATCTAACTTCATAGTAGATCTATCTTATTCAAAAGATACAGTGTGGCTTGAAAATCAGTAGAGGGGTGGGGAAGGGGGCAGTATTCTTATTTTCAGATAAGATTTTATGTTATGATTAAGTCACTTTTCCCAGACAATTTAGATTAAGCAGAGGTTTTCTCTGTGAAGATCAATATTGTCACTGATACTGAACAGCAAAGAAATGTATATGTTTTTCTGCCATTAACATCCAACAGTGAAGAAGAACAATGAATTAGGAGCAACAGATGTATTAGAGTCACTTGACTGGTATCTGAAAAACTACCATTTTTGCTTTCATAGGTATTAGCATAACTTTCAACACTCTTAATATTAGATTTCAGTGAGAGAGAGAGTTAAATATTCATGCCACCAAAAAGATACATTCTACAATCAGAGTCTGATATCAGCATTGTACATCTTCCTGACCCTTGATTCTTTCAGTTTTCACTATCTTATCTGGAAGAGACAGTGGGATGTGCCCTGGAATAGAGAAGATGCACTGGTATTAAATCCCACCTCTGTCACCAGTCACAACCTCCATGAGCTTTAGTTTCATACCTTTCACATCCTTACAGACTTTTTGTGCTTGATTTATAGTTTACATATCTGGTTGACTTCTTTGTGGTTCTGACAATCTTGGCTTAATACATTTTGAGGCCATGAGTATGTTCAAGTTTAGAGTCGTTTTATCTTCTTGGTGAACTACATTTATTTTGTAGTGCATCTCTAACATTTTTACTTGCTTTCAAGTCTCTTTTATCTCATATGAATAGAGCTATCCAAGCCTTTTGTTGTTGGTTGGTCTTGTATACCTATTTGCTTTGTATACTCTTTTCTGTCTTTTTGCTTTTACTCTTACAAAGATTTATGTTTTAGTGCATCTCTTATAATCAATAAATAGCTATTTTTTTAATAGCTGTTTCTTAAAAAAATTCAGTCTTAACAAAGTCTAAAGTTAATCAACGTCTTTAATCTTATCCCAAACAATGCTAGTACCTTAGAATATTTTAACTGCCATCCTCTTTCTTGATTTACATGTTAGTTTGTCATGTATTTATTTCTACCATTTTTGTTTTTGAGTGTTGTAGTGGGTGCTATGTGCACTGCCTCATTTTCCCTTTGAGAACTAAGACACTCCTTCTTCCAGTCCCTAGGAATGTTAGTGGCTTATGGATTTCAGTTGAGTCCCTCATTGAGAATTGTTCTCAGCAGAAGAGAATGGTCTGGCCCAAAGTCATGTCCCATCCCTGGTGGCAGTTCATATCTAAGCCTGGTCAGTGTGTATATGTGGCGGGATAAAGGCCCCCTTTCCGAGAGGTGAGACAACACTGGTGGCCTTCCCAGCTCCAGAGCTCCCTGTGGGATCAGATGATGTTTTATTGTGACTACATCACAGTTCACTCCTTTCTCTGCCAATTTTGCTTTGTTTACTCACCAACAGATGTTGCCCCCTAGAGAACTCTCTCAAAACCCTCCTGCATAAATCTCAGACTCACAGTCATTTCCCAGGAAATTCCCTGGGCCAATATTCATGTAGACTTACATATTTTCCATTTTATTTGCTAATACTGTCTTTTTGTGTGCAGAATCAATTTCCTTCTGCTTGAATTACATCTTTTAAATTCCTTTAGACAGAGTCTGTTGAGTGAAAGCCCTCATTTTACTCTGATCTGAAAGGTGATTTAATGAATATGAAATTCCAGCTTGACTATTATATTCTTGCAGCTCATTGGTGATGTTATTCTACTGTTTTCTGATTTCCATCACATCTCTTGTTCATTTAGCTGTCAGATGAACTATCACTTGTTTGAAGGTAATCTGTCTCTTCTCTCTGCCTGCTTTTCAGATCTTTTTGTCTTTGATGTTCCATAGTTTCACTGCAGTGTGTCTAAAGGAGGATTTATTTTTATTTAACTTACTTGGGATTCACTGAGCTTTGCTATCCAGACCACTGGAAATGGAGTCTGCTGAGCTTCAGTTTTCACTTCAGTAAAATGATAATGGTGATAATTTCCATTTTAGTGTGATTGCAGAAAAATTACATTAGACAATTCATTTATATTTCCTTTTTGAGAAAATATAAAATTGTGTTCCAAATATGAAACACAATTTCCATATTTGTGTTTCACTGGATTAGACATTTTCCCTGTTCAGACTTCCTTACCAAGTTCTGTAACCAAATAGATACGGGAAGTGCTGGTTCCCGCATGTTCTCTTGGAGAGTTGCAAAGCTCATCAACATTATGAAAGCCTTGGGAAGTCCTACACTATTCTCCACACTGTGTCCTCAGAAGAGCTTGGTTATAAACATCTCACATTCCATGGAACACAATGTTGGGGAATGTGTGTCTGTGTTCAGTTGCTCAGTCATGTCTGACTCTGCTACCCTTTGGACTGCAGCCCACCAGGCTTCTCTGTCCGTGGGATTCTCCAGGCAAGAATACTGAGGTAGTTTGCCATTTCCTCCACCAGGGGATCTTCCTGACCCAGGGATTGAACTTGCGTCTCCTGCATTGCAGGTGGATTCTTTACCACTGAGCCATTGGGGAAGCTGTTTTAGGGAATACCTGTGTGTAAAATATCAAATGATATGTTTTATTTAATAAGAAAGGAATATTTACCCCTTACAAATAGTCTAGGGATTTTTTCTTTTAATTAAGCAAACAAGAAAAGGATTGATCACAAGGAAGCAGTGGCTTATAAGTGCCTTGTTCCAGGCTGCCAGAATCTACACCTGCTCCTGGGGTGGCTCCCCACCTTCTTTGTTGTGAGACTGTAACAGAGCCAGGCCATGAACAGCCTTTAGCATGGCTGGTGCTTTGCTTGGTTACCAGCACTGCCCCTTCCCCCACAGTTAACCAGGCAACAGTTAGTGGTGAGGACCCTTAGTGGTTCTGCTCAGCCATTGTCAGCACCACAGCGGGCCCCTCCCCCAAGTGAGTAGCTGCCAGAGAGTGACCGTTAATGGTCCTGCTCAGCCATTGGTCAGCACCACAGTGGGCCCCTCCCCCAAGTGAGGGTCTGCCAAAGAGTGACCAGTTGGTGGTCCTGCTCAGCCATTGGTCAGTACCACAATGGGCCCCTCCCCCAAGCAACCGACTGTCAGTGAATGACATTAGTGGGCCCATTCACTCAACAGTCAGCAGAATGGTGGTCATCAGACAGAGAGTGAGGTAAGAGGCAGATCCCAGCCTTCTCCCAGGGAACTCTCCAGCTCACCCGGCCTGGTGTCAGCAGGTGAGCTGGGGAGCCTACAGAGCTGGCTGGGAGCTGTGTCCTGCAGGGCCCCAGAACCCTCGCCAAGGCCACTTTTCTGGCCAAGTCCAATTCTTGAGGTGGCAGTGAACATCTCCCCATCCTGCCTCTGCCACCCAATGGCAGCAGCAGTCTTCCTGGGTCGCAGTCTGTGGGACCTGGTGTCTCTCACCTGGGAGCTGTGGACACATCTGCCTCAGAGGGACCCGAACTCCCCAATAAAAATGCAGGTTTGAGGCCCCACTCCATACCTACCGCAGACTTTCAGCTTCCTTCATTTCCCCACATGGTTTTCATGCACATTCAAGCTTGAGTTTGCTATAGCAGTAGTCTTAGGTGTGATCACTAGAAATGGCTATTTGTAGCTCAGGTATCCTTGCCTGATATTTAATATAAGGAAACAAAATCCCTTCTCATACAAGCATCGGTGGCCTGTCAGTCACCACTCACTCTAGTTCTGAAAGTTAGGGTTTGGTGAAGAGAATTCCTTCTATGGCCTTTGGAACCTACCTTGTCTGTCTGTCTTAGGTGAAAGTGTTAGTCGTTCAGTCATGTCTGACTCTTTGTGACCTCATGGGCTATAGCCCACTAGGCTCCTCAGTCCATGGAATTCTCCAGGTAAGAATACTGGAGTGGGTAGCCATTTCCTTCTCCAGGGCATCTTCCTGACTCAGGGATTGAACCCACGTCTCCTGCATTGCAGGCAGATTCTGTACTGTCTGAGACACCAGCGTTTGAGATAACTGTTGAAATGGGCAAGAAGCAAACAAATATAATTATTAGGACTCTTACATTTCTAGATAACTGTCTTTATGCTTTTCATAGTGCTTTCAAAGCAAAAGCCACAAATGCATTATTCATTGGATCCTCCTTATGAATCTGTAAGATAAGCAGAATAAATATCAATATTCCCGTTTTACACAAGTGGAAACAGACTCAGTTGGACTAAACGATTGGTTCAAATCCCTGAATGTAGTCAGTGGTGGAGCCTGTTTGAAATTTAAGGCTCCTTGCCTGCCCACCTTCCATTCTTTCTTTCCCACACACACTGAACTCGCCGCACCTCCTTTGTTTTCTCCCTTCCTTGCAAAGATTTCCACTGTCATTTCCACATATCACCATCAACCTATTGGCATATCTGTGCTGTTCTGTCCTGGCCATTGTAGACATAGTCCACCAGCCTGACTGCTGATGAGCCCTTCCCAATCACGTGCGTTCCTGTGACTGTTTCTCTATCAGCAGAGAAGAGTGGTGGCAACTCGCAGGAATACTTTGCCTAATCAGGCTGTTTTGTGGACATTTCCTTCACTTTATCAACCTTACTAACGCTTAATTTTGTAAAGCCAAAAATAGCATACACCAATCATTGTACCATCTGGAGGGAGGTGCACCTGTTTTCTTCCCCTCTCAGGACACGTGTACCTGCCTAGGAAAAGGTGTTCTGGACAGTTTGGCAGAATGGTGAGGGAAGATATTTGTATAATTTGAACCTGCAAACATTTTTAATCGCAATAATGAGAGAGTTGCTATTCTGATTACCCAGCACAAAGAGAACACTTGTCTAATTCTCCAGTTAATTTGATCCATGCAGATAGCTTATTTTCCAGAATCCATTTAGCACTAAATCTGAAGTGATGGTCCAAACTACAGAATTATCCAGATAACTAATGAGCTTTTTACCTTCTGGAGCCTGTACACCCAGTCAGGAGGAAAATAAGCATTGTTTCCTTCTATTAGTCATATAACTTTTAAAAGTCTTTGTAGTGTTTTATCACCCTCCCCTGTTTGTTCACTCTGGGCTTTGAGTACAGAAACAAGATAGATTCAGAGCTCGGCGGGGGGGTGGGCGGGGGGGGCGGGGGGGTGCATTTGTTCTACTTCCACAGAGTTTCATAGCATTATTATTAGGCTTTTTGCATGTTTATTCTTCAAAGGAACTGTTTTTTCCTTCCCCACCCGTGGGCAAGAGGGCTTTTCTTAGCTTCTCCTCTTTAAATCTCTGATCTGAAGGTCATCAAGGTGAACGATGATGTATTCCCTCCTGACTGTGAGTAAATGCAAGCAGTCCTGGCCCACCGGGACTTTAGCTGCCTGCTAAAGTGATTTAGCTGCTGTGTGCCTGCACCAGAGCTCAGAACACAAACGGTGCAACCACTGAACCTCAAACTAAGCCAGCAGCCACATTCCATTTGCCATGCTGTGGCTGCATCACCTGCTGCAGCATTTCAGCAGGATGCTGCCGAGCATGTGGGGCCACATTATGTGCTGTCAGCCTCTGTGAGGTTCTCTTTGCCACGTCAAGTTTCCCATACAAGTCATGGTGATAGAAAACCATTGTTGGATGCTGGAGTTGGTTTGGTGTGATCCTTATCAGAGACAGTGCTGTTTGTCAGTCCTTATGCAGGAGAGGGAGGAAAGCCAGGCCTTTCTTTGGTTATCTTCATAGACATATTCCCTTAAAGCTTCTGGGGCTAATTGTGGTGAAAATGTGCCAGGTAGACCCCTTTCATGCCAACCATAATTAATAGTATTGTAGTCTTCAAGGCCATAATGCTCATCAGTTATTAATTAGCAATTCATTTTGTTGAACAAATAACACTTGTGATTGATGATAGAACTTGTAATTGGGCACTAGAAGTGGCCCTCGTGGGACTGACTTACCAGAAGATATTAACCACGACACAGTAATGAAAAACACAGAGGATCATCCAGGAAAATCCATGTTAAACAATTGTGACACAGCCAAGGTGTTTCTTCTCAACAGGAGAAAATCCCATCTTGAGTGTTGGGTGTGTATCCTGGGTCTGAGTGTGTTAATTGTTTCTGGTCACACAGTATCAGGATTTTCTAGTTCCTTTTAAGCTTGTAATCAGCTCCCCTATTTTTTTTTTTCCAAAAATCAAATTGTTCCTTGCTAGGCAATTCTATTGACTTTGAATTATTCTTGTGATAGGTCATTTTGAGGTATTGTCATGACATGTCCAGTTAGACTTGAGGGAAAAAAGTGCTTTTCCAAAAAGGTAATGATTGAAGTTTTTATTTTAAATGATTTCTTAGATTGAAATCACTTTAGATTAACAGATTTTCCTGCCCAATTGATTTTCTGGCATCCATGTGGTGATCCAGCAGAGATAAAATGTGGGTTCTTAGTCCACGGCTGCGAGGAAACCGAAAGCTTGGCAAATAGAACCGGCAAGGCTTCTTTCTCTCTCTCGCTCTGTTGGAGCAGGACAACTGGAGCCGGTCAGCTGCTGACCAGATGCTGCTTTCAATTAATATGCCAACCCTCAAAGACATTTATCGCTCACTCTCAAAAGCAGAGCAGCTGAGTAATAAAGGGAACCACTAAAACCATTTTTTTTGAGAGCATTTGTAATGGCTAAATTGCTTGAAATAAATTAGCAAAATAAATAAACATAGTTTGTACAGTATCTGTAAAACAAATTCCTAGTCTTGGGAAAATAGACGAAGTGAGAGCTTGTATTTAACAAGCACATGCAATATGCTTCATTAAGACAAGGCTTTTTTTTTTTCTAAATTTAAAAAGGGTTAATAAACTCCAAGATATCATTGCTAGTTAAACAGGTCCTGCACCATTTTAAGGGGAGTAAGAGGCTACAAAGGAGACAGTTAAAAAGAAACCAGGAGACTGTGTTGTAGTGCTAACAGGCAATTAACAAACTCATGGGTGTTAATTATCTTCATACTGTATCATGTTCAATTAGCTTAGTCTCTGCAACAAAGGCAACGATGAACAATTGCTTTGATAGGTGTACAGTACTTCATTTGTAGTTAATCGGTTTAAGCCCTCTGGTTGCTAGGTTACCTTGGTCTCCAGAGGTAAAAAGCTGTACAGATGCACTATGTTTAAATGACTACAGAGAACTGTTTAAACTCAAACCATGTATAACTCTTTATTGATTTTTCACAGAAGATCTCAGCTCTGATGATAAGGTTTTGATATATTTTCCTGCTACAGCCAGTCCCTTGGAGTATTGCAGAAAAAAAATCTGTCAATATGCTTCTATTATGATCTCTTGATCTGTGCCTATAAAAACCTTTAGCCACAGCCCTTATTATAAATAATGGAAGAAGCAATATCTGATTTTTTTTTCCACACTGTACTACATGAAGATTTTTTTCCGTCATTGCCTTTGGATCCAAATTACAGGACTGCTTTCTGTACCCATGCTCTTAAATAATAAAGAAGAATTTCTAGCTCTAATTAATTTGATTGACTCTCAGCAGGATGGGATCAGCTGTAGCATCATGAACTTTAACAATAACTACCAACTGATGGGCAGTTCACATCAATAAGACCATCACTAGCCTCTCTCTCACCTGTCAGCAGGCGGGGAGTGAGCAATAACCAGCCCCCCACAGATGCTCCCCGCTTAGCGCTTTCTGCCCTATTAGCAATTTATAATGGTGATCAAGAAACAGTCAGCAGCAAATCAAGACAACTGTCTGGCTGCCTGTTTAATTGGCCTTGTTTGCGTTTTGATAAATGGCTCGTGACTACTATAGGCCCCTGTATTTTGACTTTTAATAGGCCACAGTGATTAGACTACCAACAGATACTAGGTCAAAACCAAGGAAAGGTGCAAAAAATGTTAATTAATATCAATAATAGGCAATTATTAGTTAGACAGAAGGACCTACTAGCTGCGTGCTCTAATGGCTCAGAGCTAACTGGAAGAGGAGTGCTGCCAAATTAGCATAACTGTGTATGCAGACTGCATGGTGGATCCTAGCAAACATCTGTTATGTTAGTAATTCAAATAGAATTCCTGCCTTTGGAGTGAGATTCGCAGAGTCAGCAATCCCTGTTGGCCATTTCAAGGCACTAACAATACCCTAGTGACTGGTGTCCTTCCAAATGGGCTGTGTTTCAGGCTAAGAATTAAATTGCACCTTTTCTTTGGAGTTGTGCTCTTGAGGAGCTTAAGGGGGTCACTGTCTTCTGGCCAGGAGAGAGTGGAGGAGAAGGGGTTTGTATGGAAGCCACACTCACCTTAGAGGGAAGTGTAAAGTGGACCCAGCAGACTCAGGGAGGGACATAGACATTTACATTTGCTATTTCATAATTAGCATTGAAATATGGCTGTGTTCAATATCAATACATCAGATGAAACACTGTGTATCATTCTCACAGCATGATTTTATCCTTTTCTTGAAGTGTGTGTTTGGGCTTGTGCAATGATGAAAGACTGACAGTATGTTTTGAAGCATAAAGAGAAGTAAGATGGAGTAGGAGTTAAGACAATGCAATGATTGGAATTGTAAATGTTATTCCCTACACTTGTTGTTGACATTAAGGTCACCATGGGCAAAATCCACATGATAGTCAAAGAATGTTAGAATTGGAAAGGAATTGGAGCTATCTTAAGTCCAAATTGAGAAATGGAGATCCAGAGAGGTCAAGGGACTCTTTATGGTCACCCAGCTGGTTTGGGGCATGGCTGGAAGGAGACACAGGTCTCCCAACTTCCCTCCCAGTGCCCTTCGCCTGACCTTGCTGCCTACCTAGGAGACTGTGGGTTTCTATCTGTGATTTAGTGTTTGGTAGGTATTTTCAAAATGCACATTTGAAATGTAAATGTGGAATATGTACAAAAAGTGTTCCTACTGTATAAATGTATGATATTTATGAAATGGCATGTTATCAAACATACTATATTTTTAGGGTTAGAAAAAAACTTGGTTATAAAATTCTAAAATCTCCAGCCACCTCTTGATGTTTCACATTTTAATGCCAAGCACAGATTTTTTTTTTGAGAAGGGTACCTTATAATTGCAGTATCCCCTGTTTTATTTTGAGCTTGTTTTCTTATGTATCTTGCTTGAACCAAACCAGGCAAGGATCTGTGTGTGTTGCCCTTTTCCTTCCTCACCAGAGGACTGACATTTAAGACCCATTTGACTAAACAGTTTCAAGATCTTAAAAAAAAAAAATGTGTGTGTAGAGGCACAGACTCTACCTCGTCAAAGATTGAAATTGAATTGTGGATTATAGCCAACTGCAGTTTTCTCTCTCCTCTCTCTACTCTCCCCTAACCCTAACTCAGCCCCTCACACCCCCACCCCCAATACCAAGGATATCTCTTCAGACTGCATCTTTTCCCTGAATGCACTGAGCCATTAATCCTTTTTAGTACCAAAGTGTCAGAGAAAAATGGACTTACTTTTTCATCTTTATTCCTGCAAAAATACTTTGAAAATCATCTGGTTTTGCATCTATGAGGAAAGTATTATGTAAGCTTAAAAATAACATTTTCAAATAATTCATTTCTGGGAATAGAATCTTTTAAAATGATGGAAACATGACACTTTAGTTTCTCATTTTTTACACTCTTACTTAACAAAAATATTTGTTGAGTCTTGGGCCAGGATGTAAAAGAATCACAAAAATAACTATCAGAATAATATATTTATGAATTATTTATCTCCTAACATATGGATCTCTTTACTAAACATTTTCTATGTGTCAGCCACTTTATTCTCATAGCAAACCCCATGGAGTAGGGTTCATAAAATGAACCCCATTTTATGAAGGAAGAAACTGAGGCTTAGCAAGTTTCTATTTAACTTAAGTTTAAATGCGTGACACTTTGTAATATAAATTATTTTCCTATTTTGAGGATTTTAAGAATTTCTTCAATTCTTTTGTATTGAAAATATAGTAGATACTATGTTTTAAATAAAGTTTAAGAAGCTACAAGAAAATGGTTCATGTCATAGTATCTTTTTCAGGTAGAGTGTATATTATACATAAATATTACTGTAATATTTTAAACTTGAATATTCCTAGAGTGAAAGGAAATTAGATTTATTTTCTTTTAATTATTAGAGATTTGGTTCTTTTATTTCTGTAAACTCACTGCATTGTGGTATACTTGTCCCTTAAACTCTAGCAAATCTCACATGTTACTGATTACAAGAAGTATGAGTATTTTATCTGTCACAAATTAATGATGGAATGCTAAACTAAACTAGGATGAAATGCTTTCCAATACTTTCTTCTGGGTTATCAATAGCATTCCTGATATAGCATTTCTTTAAAAAGTGCCCCACTGTTCACTCTGTGATTTTCTTCCATTGTCAGTAACATTAATTCCACAATTTTTGATGCTGGCGCTTTTAATGTTCTCACGTGAGCAGACATGACAACTCTGCCAGGATTGCGGCCTTGCTGATAGTGGCAGTAGAACACATCTGCATCTGGATTTCACAGGTGTTAAAATGTGCCTCTTAGAATCCACAAGATGTGTTAGTACACCCATCATAGTTATCTGTCTATCAAATATCTGTAGAGTTACATAATTTTCAGATAAGTAAATCTAGTAAGTAATTCCAGTCTCTCAAAATGACGTATGATTACAAATGTTTTTCTCATAGCAGCATTTACAGATAAACTCTTGGTGGTGTGTTGACTAAACTGTGAATGTGGTGAGAAATTCAGAAACTTCTCTTATATAAAGCTGGATAAAGAGACTAGTAAATTGAGTATTTAAGGTTTTTTTTAAATGGCAACCCACTCCAGTATTCTGGCCTGGAGAATCCCATGGACAGAGGAGCCTGGTAGGCTACAGTCCACGGAGTCGCAAAGAGTCAGACACGACTGAGCAACTTCACTTTCTTTCTTTCTTTATGTAGTTTTTACTAAGGTTCATCTGTGCAGTTTTTAAAATTAATTTATCTTTGGCTGTGCTGGGTCTTCATTGTTTTACTCAGGCTTTTTCTAGTTGCAGTGAGCAGGGGCTACTCTTGTGATGCCCGGGCTTCTCGTGGTGGTGGCTTCTCTTGTGACGGAGCACAGGCTCTAGGGCACAAGGGCTTCAGCAGTTGTGGCACACAGGCTGAGTAGTTGCGGCTCTCAGGCTCAGTGGTTGTGGGGCACGGGTTTAGTTGCTCAGATGCATGTGGAATCTTCCTGGACTGGGGATTGAATCAGTGTCCCCTGCACTGGCAGGTGGATTCTTGTCCACTGTGCCACCATGGAAGTCTCATATATGCAGTTTTTAAGAGCCAGATTCCACATGTGGCCAATTATGCCTTTAGTTGTACCAAGAGTACCACTATGGCCTATAAATGGAAGATCTGTCTCTACCTTGCTGGAACCAGGACCAACTGGAAAAATATCTTTAAGAGGTCTGGAAAGCTGAAGTGTTAGACCTAAGTGATTGTCAGAGTGTCTGTCTACAAGAGAGAAGGCCCTAACTCTGATGTGTGCCTCAGTGTCTGCTTTTGGTGATGTGTTGAAATTCATAGAATCTGTCATGCCGGAAGAATTTCCTGCTTTCTATTCTGTATAGGGCCTAGACCACGGTATCTGGTTTTTTTTTTTTCCTCTTTGGCAAATATTAGTTCTTGGATAGATACTGACACTTGTTGTGCCCATTTCTATTCATGCCTGACATAGCCATGACTCGTAATGAGGGGCTAGGTGTCTTCCTCTTGGGAAGTAATATATTAGTCAAGAACTATGGTTTTACAGTCATGCAGGCCTGTGTTCCAGTCCCAGTTCAGCCACTCAGTAGCTTCAAGGTCCTGGGCTTCAGTTTTCTCATCAATGAAATGGGCTGTATGATACCTACTCCATGTAGGTATCTGAGAAAACGTGTATGACACACTTTACTTAATTCCTGGCTGTAGTAAATGCAAAATGATGGCACTTATTGTCGTCATTATTGCTACCAGTAATAGACTCTGTCATGCAGCTGGACCATCAGAGGCCAAAGGTCTCCAGAACTCTTCTTGATAAATATTTCAGGAGCCATTTCTTCCTGATAAGATGAGAGCTCAGTGCTTTCCCAATCCCTTCCCTTCATTTGGAGTCTGCCTGTCCAAAGAGGCACCTATCTTCTGCCCCTCCCCCGACATTGCACCTGTTTTGATTAGTTATATACTGATCTATTATGGGTCTATTGTCTTGGATGTGTCCTTTTAAACATAGCATGGTTAGATGAGCATTAGAAGGAAGTTGACTTAGAGCCTAGACTCATGTTTCTGTCACTAGCCAGGTGACCACCCTCATCAGTAAAATTCCTTCTCTGTGGTGCCACCTCAGGAGTCGATCACTTATTCTAGCTACCATTTACTGAACACCTGTGCAGTGCCGTCCAGATGTCAGTGACATTCCATGCTTCATCTCTAATCCTTGTGATAACCTTGCAAAGCAGTTATTATTCTCCTCATTCTAGAAATTGGGACAGTAAAGCTTAATAATCTTAACTGTGTTCTTACTGCCCGAATGATTTGGGGCAACTTCTTAAACCATTTTAAATCACAGGCTCCTCATATGTCCATTAGAGGAGCTATCAACTGCTGCCCCATGGGCTATGGAGATGACATGTGTAGGGCTCCTGACACAATCCCGCATGCAGTGGGCACTCCAGCAGTGCTTGGTGATATGTCTTGTCAAGAGCCACATAGCTAGAAGGATGAGCCAGGTTTTAGACTAGGTCTGTCTGGGTCTTTCAAGGTATGTGAGAAAGTACTTGTGACACAAGTGCATGTGAAGACCTTTTCCTTGGTGTGATCCTGGAAGAGGGAGCAGCTGCCTTACTCTCCCTCTTCCTCTTGGGGGTTCCTCTTTTCTTCTCCCTTTTGGTCTATCATCTGCTCCTCCATTCTGGCTGCATGGGAGGACCACAGGTACTGGAGAAAATATTCTTTCTCTTAAAGGGCACAGGGATATCCTCTTTCAACATAAACACATAACATAAAATTTACCATCAGTGATGTTCAGTACATTCATAATATTGTACAACCATCACCACTATCTAGTTCCAAAATGTTTTAATCATCCCCAATGGAAACCCCTTACCCAGTGAACAATTACTCCCCATCCTCCTGCTCCAGTCCTCCTGGCAACTACTAACCTGATTTCTGTCCCTATGAATTTGCCTGTTCTAAATATTTTCTATAAATGGAGTAAGATCATATGTGGCATTGTGTGCCTGGCTTTTTTCACTTAGCATAACAAGGCTTATCTGTATTCTTCCCTTCTCTATACCAGCTCCAGGCAGACAGTGAAGAAAAATTTCACAGTTTATTTTCAGTAAGTCCTCTTGCACATTGACTACCATGGCGGCCAATCAGCTTCATTGTGACAAAGCTGGCTATCTCTATGGAATCTTCCTGCATTGCTCATCAATCTGTAAGCCTGCCAATCATGGCAGAATCTGCTTCTGTCACAATGGTTTATGGTCTTTGCTTCTACAGTTTGTCTTTTTCTTCCAGTAGTAGATTCCTGTTCCTTTAAGAAGGATGATGAGATTCAAGATATTTCATGCAAGGCAGAGCCTTATCCTGGCCTCACTCATGATCTCTATAGGAGCCCAGGCCAGCCCACATACCACTCAATAATTTCATCTGGAAATGAAGAACTTAGGAATTTAGATGAGTTACCTGAGCAGGGGGCTGGGAGAAGGAAATAACAGATAATTCACAGGGATTTCCGAGTCTAAAATGTTACTTAATAGAAAGATTTTTCAGATAAGGAGTAATGAACGCTAGATTGTGACATATCACAAAGTATTGGGTTGGCCAGAAGTTTGAACTTTTTGGCCAACTCAGTACATAAAATTAAGAGTTAAATGGGGGTTACACAGAATGGGTTGGTGATTGGAATGGAAGTCTCTGGTTCCTATGCTAATTTGTATTTCTCATTGAAGATGTTTATATTAGCCTTTTGGTTTTATTAAACAATAGCAATAAAAACTCAATATACTGAAAAAGCAAGAGGAGTTTAGGTTGTGGGCAATTCCAGAAGGCAGGACTGGATAGTCTCTTGAGGTCACCTCTAGTCTCGTAATTCTGTGTGTCTGAGTCATCTTGTAATTTCTTGGGGGTTTGTGGGAGAAGAAAGAGGAGATCCCACCTGACAGGAGTCAGGGTCACCTGTCATCTCTCTACTCATCTGGCTGATGCATACTTAGCATAGTGAATTTCTGTTTGGAAATTGATTTACAGTAATTGCAAGTGGCAGAGAAAGCTTGTTTCAAGGCAGGATTTGAAGTGGTAAAGAAAGGACCTTGTCCAAAGCTTTTTCCAAGGCAGGTCATGCTGAGTGAAGGTTCCTTGTTGGGAGAGAAAGGAATTCCCCACAGACCCTATCTTCTCACCCCAGCTGACAGCTCTATTGTGGGTATGGTACCTCCCTGGCTGTCAGTCATTTGGAGGGAACCTCTGACCCTTAAGACCTCTCTGGGTTATTAAAGGGGATGGCATACATGTGTCAGGCTGATGACGGTGTACATGACAGAGAAACTGTCACAGAGCAAAGATGAAAGAAGCTGAGCACCTGCCTCCCTGAAGTGGCCACCAAGTTATGCCTGAAGTCAGTGTTCCATTTTAGAGGGCATACTGCCTGAGGGTCATGCATTGTATGTGTGTGTGTGTGTGTGTAGAAAGGTGGGGTAGGAGGGAATATCTTAATAGGATTTTCAGTTTTTCTTGTTTATTTCACATACAAAAGTTCTGAATGAACATCTCCATTCATGTGCTTGATGTTACTACTGAATAACTAGGTAGAAGGATTTGACATTTGGAGCCCCGAAGTTACTTGTCTCTGCTGCCTATAAAACCACAGCAGGTGGTGAGCTCTTCACTAGTGAGCGCTAAAAATGCCCAAATAACACTGCAGGATTATTGCTCATCTATATTTTGTAAATAGACATATATGTTTCTGCATGTAGTATACACATTTTAATCTCACCTATTGTCTAAATATGAAAATGAATTTGAAATAAATCCATCAGGAATATGAGTTTAACAGCACATTTAAATAATCATCAATTGGTACAATGATTTATTCTCATTTTGGTCTCCAAAGCAGAATAATTCAGTCCTTCTGAATTTCTCATCCAGGACTCATAAGTTTGAGAGAGTCAGAGAATTTTTTGTTTGTACTGTAATCTTCTCCAGCTGTAGCTTATTCTGAAATTGGATCTGTTCCAGGGTGTAAATATGTATTAATGAGTTTCCAAAGTCAAAATAATTAGTGATACTTAGGCATCTTTTATAATGGGCCTAGAATAGATTTTTCAAAGCAGTCTGCAGTAGATTTTTCATATGGGTGTACAGGTATAGAGTTCTGGTGGACAAGCTCATTTAATAATTAGGGATTCAAAGTAGATGTTTAGATATGATTACATTGATGGGTTATTCTTCACATTTAACAGGATGAATGTTTTAAACCTCATGCCTGATCTGTGACTGAACTACATTGAACTTACTGACATAATGTGCTGAAAGTGGATCATGGAATCCCTCAGGGTTCTGTGGAAAACATGATCTTCCTTCTCAGAAGCTTCCATATCAAGGGAAGGTCTTTTCTGGGAAATTTCAGATTTACACACTTTGAAGAAGTAGGATTCAAGAAATATGGGTTTCATTTTGAGATCTGTTCTAGGATTGGTAAAGCTCAAGGTCTAGGGGATATAATATTTGTCTTGGAAAGATGCATAAAGAGGTGTGACTCTTTAAAAAACTGAAGTATTTCTGAGCTAAATATCATGTTAATACAATGTGCCATTTTAATTTCTAATGCCTATCAAAATAATTATTAGAGAATTTCTGGTTAACCTTTGCTAAAAGAAAATGTGTACTCAGATAAATTAAGAATATGTCATCAACTTACACTGAAAACTCTTATCAATAGCTAGCTTGGGGACAACTCTTATTAAGTTAGATATATTAATCCAGTAAGTGGGAGAATTCTTTCTGTTTGTCCTCTGATGCTTTTGACTTTGAGATCCCTGGTACCAAACATCTATGAAGTATCAGTGAGGGTTTGGTCAGAGAAGCTGACTCACTGTGAGTGATATTTTTCAATGCTGCTTATCAAGAAGGCAAATACACCTTTCTTGATAAGTGATATTGAAAAATAAATCAAACATAAAACTAAATCAACTTACATAAGCCATCTAGGAATTTATCTTGGTTGGATTATATAGACTTCTTCATCCATCCTCATGGTTTTGTCAGATCTAACCTCTATAGTGAATTCCTTTTTCCATATTGCTCATAGTGTTATTTCTAGAAAGTGTTGTAAGTCTTCATAGAACTGGTCAACCTCAGCTTTTTTAGCATCAGTGGTTGGGGCATAGACTTGAATTACTGTATTGTTGAATGCTTTGCTTTGGAAATAAACCAAGATCTTTCTGTTGTTTTTGAGGTTGCACCCAAGTGCTGCATTTCACACTCTTTTGTTGACTGTGAGGGCTACTTCATCTCTTCTGAGGGATGCCTGCCCACAGTAGTAGGTATAATGGTCCTCTGAGTTAAATTCACCCATTCCCATCCATTTTAGTTCACTGATTCCTAACATGTTGATAGTCACTGTTACTATTTCTTGCTTGACCACATCCAATTTACTTTGATTCATGGACCTAACATTCTAGGTTCCTATGCAATATTGTTCTTTACAGCATCAAACTTTACTTTCATCACCAGACACATCCCCAACTGAGGATTTCTACTTTCATTTCTCATTTCTACCTTTGTCCAGCTGCTTCATTTTTTCTGGAGCTATTAGTAATTGCTCTCTGTTCTTCCCCAGTAACATGTTAGATGCCTTCTGACCTGTGGGGCTCATCTTCTGTTGTCATATCTTTTTGTACTGTCCATAGTGTTCTCTAGGCAAGAATACTGGAGTGGGCTGCCATTTCCTCCTCCGGTGGACCACATTTTGTCAGAACTCTTCACTATGACCTGTCCATCTTGGGTAACCCTGCATGGCATGACTCATAGCTTTACTAAGTTACTCAAGCCCCTTTTCCATGACAAGGCTGTGATCCATAAAAGGGATATTTGATATATAAACACCATATTTACTTTGTCTAAAGAAGAGCTTCTTTCTTGAACAATGAAACACTAGTAAAACCAAAAGTTGTTTTATGATATTGCTATTCTCCCTAATATGAATCTTATCTTTAATTTGGCTTTCAACTAGATAACCAGGGCTATCTGATATAATTCACTAAAATACATTAACCATTTAGTATGACAAGATGCTGGGTTGGATGTTAGATCATGATTATAATATATCCTTATATTCTCTAAGTTATTTTTGTGTTTTCTAAGCTATGTTTGTTTTTTTCTTCTATGATTACGTTAGATTTATTTGTTCAGATGAAGTACAATAAATATTTATTCATTGTGAGCACTCTGGTAATTAGACCTGCCCAAACTAACTGGTGGGTGCTATAGTGGTTTTGTCCTAGGTCACTTAGGTAAGGAGGAATTTCCCAGAATTCTCTTCACTGTATGGTTCTGGGTCAGGGTTGGTCACAAAAGAAATTTACTGAGGTTTGGGAGATCGAAGGGAAGCAGCAGTTGTTATGCTCTGAAAGTCAGTGTAGATTGCTAGGCTATCTTGCAGCTCAAAACTGTTATTGCAGAGCTGTTAGATAGATGCAAAAGTAATTCTGGTTTTGCATTGTTGAACTTTACCATTTAATACTGGAATACATTCTTAAATAAGGGTGATTATGTTATACATCATTTTAATGCCCGTTTCTTGCTTTGTTTTTTGCTCATGACTTATTACTTGCTGTTTATTTTGTATTTATTTTAGATTATAGAAATGATGTTAGAAAGCAAATTTGAATGATTTTTTTGAGTTCAAAATAGGTTCTGGAGCAGCAGAGACAACTTGCAACATCAACAACACATTTGGCCAGGATCTGCTAATAAACATACAGTGCAGTGGTGGTTCAAGAAGTTTTGCAGAGGAGACAGGAGCCTTGAAGATGAGAAGCATAGTGGCTACCCATCAGAAGTTGACAGTGACCAATTGAGAGCCATCATCGAAGCTGATCCTCTTCCAGTTACATGAGAAGTTGCCTAAGAACTCAATGTTGACTGTTCTACAGTTGTTCAGCATTTGAAGCAAATTGGAAAGGTGAAAAATAAGTGGGTACATCATGAGCTGACCATAAATCAAAAAAATCGTTGTTTTGAAGTGTTGTCTCCTCTTATTCTACTCAACAACAATAAACCTTTTCTTGATCAGATCATGATGTGCGATGAAAAGTGGATTTTATAAACAACCAGTGACAACCAGCTCAGTGGTTGGACTGAGAAGAAGCTCCAAAGCTCCCAAAGCCAAACTTGTACCAAGGAAAGGTCATGGTCACTGTTTGGTGGTCTGCTGCCGCTCTGATCCACTGCAACTTTCTGAATCCCGGAAAAACCATTACATCTGAGAAGTATGCTCAGCAAATTGACGAGATGCACTGAAAACTGCAATGCCTGCAGCTGATACCATCAACAGAATGGGCCCAATTCTTTTCCATGACAATGCACCACTTCACCTCGCATAACCAATGGTTCAGTCATTGAATGAATTGGACTTTGAAGTTTTGCCTCGTCCGCTACATTCTTGTGACCTCTCACCAATCAACTACCACTTCTTCAAGCATCTGGACAACTTTTTTGCAGGGGAAATGCTTCCACAAGCAGCAGGATGCAGAAAATGCCTTCCAAGAGTTCATCAAATCCTGAAGCATGGATTTTTACACTACAAACTTATTTGTAAACTTATTTCTTGTTGGCAAAAATGTAATGGTTCCTATTTTGATTAATAAAGATGTGTTTGAGCCTAGTTATAATGATTTAAAATTCACTGTCTGAAGCCACAATTATTTTGTACCAAGTTAATATTTTCTGGCTCTCCTGATTGGCGAAGAACTGAGCTTCTTCAAAGACTGAACTTCAGTTCATCTAAGTCCTGGGACCAGCAGTGAAGAATATCAGCTTCATCGAGGTTGGAGGTGATAAGAGACTGTTGGAGGTTCCAGTTTGTCCTTACAGGTTCCAGTTTGCCTTTTTTCTTTCCTGCTCCATGCCCAGGTTTTTTTCCTGACTGTTGGCCCTGTTGACCTAATAAGACAGTTGGTTTTAGGTCCTCTACCAGATTTCTGTAACTTCTTTGCCAACTCCAATTGCATAGCAAACCCTTTACTTCATGTCGTTCGTAGTGGTCCTGCTTCTTTGATCAGACTCACAGACGCACATGCATTGTATCGGAGATGTAAAAATCACTTGTTCCAGTGACCACATGAGTGACATAAATGAGTGCAGCAGGTCTGCTGTCAGAAAGTTCATGCAGCCTTCTTCATATGTTTTTTGCTTTTTCCCACTTTTGGTAGAGATGTGAAATCAACAAAATATGCCTCTAGAGTAAGAAAAACAGTACCAGAAGCATATTGATAAGTTACATGTGACTCTTGCCTTAGGACCAAGGAGGCAATGGGGAGAGTGAGCACTACCAAACAGGGAAGGGTGGACCTCAGGTAGAGAGCATCGCTGCTTCCATGCTTCAATAGAAACCCCAAGTGGATTTTTTAAAAGCATTTATTTATTTTTGGCTGAGTCAGAGTCTTAGTTGCAGCATGTGAGCTTAGTTGCCCCGCCACATGTGGGATCCTATTTCCTCAACCAGGGGTCAAATCCATATCCCCTGCATTGGAAGGCAGACCCTTAATCACTGGACCACCAGGGAATTCACCCCCAAGCAGAATTTTAATGTGCATTCCTCTGATTTTAATGTGTTGACTAATTACTCACACACACACACACACACATACACATACACATAAAATCTTGAAGGCAGTCCATGGGGCAAATATAAACATGTAGGTTGTATTTGGTATGAGCCTCCACTCTGACTAGGAAAATGGTTGGCTGAGACCTTGGGATAAAGACAGAGAATAAAAAAGCAAGAGGATTGTTGGAGAAGAGAATGATGGAGGGAGGTAGGGTGGGGGGACCCCCAGATTCTTATGGGGTGGACAATATATATGGATAAACACAACTCCATGGGAAAAACAGTGAATTCTTTTGCTCTGTATGTGTGTGTGTGTGTGTGTGTGTGTCTGTGTGTAAGAGAGAAAGAGAGGGAGAGAAATCATCTAATAAGAACTATCACTTTCATAGTAATTTGCATTATACACAGGGATTTCACATATGCTATTTCATTTATTCTCATTTACTATCTTATCTGCTATATTGGGTGTGAGTGGGGTGAAAGATAAATTACTCTTGGTTACTGCCCTTGAGGGTTTGCAGTCCATGGGGCAGTCTGATATGTTCACATCCAGCTATAGAACAAGAATGAATGTGATTCAGTATCATGGTGGGAGAAAGATTTTGACAAATGGAAATGGGGAGAGAGAAGAATGCTGGGTGACACAAAAAGTCTGAGCAGAGGAACCAAGGAGAATTTGGAGACGTCAACAGTAAAAGCTGCTATGAAGAACACATCGATAGCAATTCTATTAAAACATTTGAAATTCATTTGTGAATTCCTGAAACTGGGGAGGGGGAATCTTTAATCTGCCTTAATTAATGGTCAAAGTGTTAGTCAGTGGCCTACATTCAAGCAACCTCAGTTTGAGAGAAAGGTAAGTTAAACAACACCCACTGTCTTTGGTAAGTGAAGGAGGACAGTACTGAGCCTGGGATTCAAGACCCAGAAATGACAGCCAGATTAGTCTAGAGGGAGGATGAAGAGCTCTTAGGTTTGCTGATGTCCTACCAAAATCCAGGCAGCAGATAGGAGCGTACTGACAGCAAAGGCTGTCCATTGCTAGAGAGGAAAACAAATATATTTTAAAGGTTTTGTAATAAGTTATTAAGTATGCTCTATTTAGATAATCCAGAAAAATCTGAATTCAGTCTGACTGGTCTCCTTTCTGTATAAAACTTCATGATGTATTAAAGTTCAAGCTCTTCTCTGGCATGACATCAGGTCCCTTTATGCCCTGGCTTCAGCTTCCTTCACCAGCCTAGTATTTTTCCCTGCCCTCACCCCAGTCTCCTGAGGTATGGACACAATTTTCTTGCCATGAGGCACGACTTGCAGTCCTCTTGATATCTCACAGCTCTATGCCTTTGCGCATTTTATTGCTTTTTCTCTGGCATTTCCATAGTCTTGATTATCCTTCAAAACATCTCAAAGTGTCCCATGGTCCCCCCACTCTGCAATAAACCTTTCTTTGCTAACTGTACTCTATATATTTGAATTTTTGCATTTATTGTACAGTGATATAATTATGTACATGTATGTTATTCCATGTGCACTATTATACTGACACATTCATGAATCACCTCTTTACTGAGTGGCTTTTCTGGGTAAGACACTGTACAATGTTCTGTGGATGCAGCAGTAAATAGCATAGATCATGTTTCTGGACTCATGAAGCTTCAGTTAAAAATGTATGTTGAGGTGAAATTCACAGGACATTTGAATTTTAGGTTCAAATTGTATGCATTGGCAAAAGAGTCACTTTCCTGAATTATAATTTCAATCCATTTTAAGTGTTCTGTCACTAAGTCGTGTCCGACTCTTTGCGACCCCATGGACTGCAGCACGCCAGGCTTCCCTGTCCTCACCATGTCCTGGAGTTTGCGCACACTCATGTCCATTGAGTCAGTGATGCCATCCAACCATCTCACCCTATGTTATCCCCTTCTCCTGCCTTCCAAGTGTACTGTTGGTACACTCCTACTATTGTTGAGATCCTGATTAATGTACTCACTGAATTTATTCCTGCCACGTTCTCTCTGTAGTGATGGTTGGACTTTCAGGAGCTTTGTGGTTTTGTAGATCTTGACTATATGGGGGCTGGCTCTCTACAAAGGTTTAGATTGTCTTTGGAAGCAGGATCTATTTTCAGCCTTGGGTACAGGGGTTCTGCTTTCCTAATTCTTACCTGCCTATTTAGGATGTGCCATTCAACCCCCTAGCTTCTCCAATGAACCTGTTTTGGATTATTTTTGATCTTACAGATGTCTAGCATGAGTTCTAGGGCCACAAGTTTTTCCCCCAGACCATCCTGAAATCTGTTTGTTCCATTCCTGATGCTTCTTTCAGCCACTAGTCATTTACTTTATGATTCATTCTGGAGAAAGGAGGCAGCTGTTCTCAGATTTTGCTTCCTGCAAAGTCCTATGTAGTGCCAGTTCTGTCTGTGTCTGGCAATTTGAAGTAGGCCACTTCTCATATTTAGTGCTAATGTTGGTATTGACACATATATCTCTTCTTTTTAAAAAAATATTACCTGCTTGGCCACATTCTAGAGTAGTCATTTTTTCAAGCAGCAGGTCATAAAAAGGACCATGAAATACATTTAATATCATAACCAGCACTAGAAAATATGAATTGAATGAAATAAGAAACCTCAGAATATATCATGTGAAGTGAGGGTAAGTTTTGTAAAACTTGTCGTACATAGGTGCCTGTGTGTGTACTGGGTTGTGATCCATCTCTTTGTATGGGAGACAAAGTTTGGTAAACATGGTTCTGGAACAATCTATTTACATTTTTTCCCTCCTCCTTGCAGTTTTAACTCTTTAACAGGTGTTTTCTGGATATAAATTTACATTGTTTTAGTTGGCTGTCCACATTTATTAAACTGCATAATTTTGCCACTTTTCTTTCCATTGTTCATTTACCTTTAAACTTGATTTTTTTTTAGCTTTTGAAGACTGCACTTATTGGAGTACATTTATTTTGATAAAACACTTAAAATTACACTCAACATTGTGGCAGTTCCCTCCTACTCTTCAGAAAGTTCTAGTTTTTTAGATTAAATTTTAGAGGAAGATCTAGGCAAACATTAGCTAAAAACAAAATCAGGAGCAAAAACCAACTCTTTACTCAGCTTAATAGCTTCAATTAATAATCAAATTATTTTACACTACATTCAAAATTATGCAGCAGACCATGTTATTTAGTTACTAATGATTAAAATATTTATTCAAAAAGGATTCACATATACATACTTTAGACTCCAGATTAACTTGAATTAACTGCTTTGATGCTCTTTCAAATAAATGATAACTCCGAAAGGACAAGCTATCCTAAAACAAACATTTTAATAGGGGAAACTCAGTTCTCTAGCACATTTTGATATGGAAAATAAACCTTTTTTTTTTTTAAAGGTTCTTTGAAAGGGAACTGGCACAACAAAAGTTCCCAGAAGAACTGAATGTTGTGTAAACTTCTGAATGAATCGCTTGGGATTTGTTTTTAATCCGAATATTTAATAGTGTGGCACTGCAAAATTCAAATTGTGCTACTCAATTTTAATGGTTAATCTGCTTTAAAAAATACACAAACTTAATTGTGACATACGAAAATCCTTATTTAGGGAGGATTTCTAATTTGAGTGCTTTCGGCCCTGCTGTGTAAAGTGTCTCTAGGGTACAGATTTTAAGTGTGTGTGTGTGTGTGTGTGTGTGTGCGCCTTTACATCTCGCCCTGTAACAGTTCCTCATTGCTGAGTCCGCCTCTCTGCAAGCCGGGCGCAGACAATAGATCCATCCTAATGGAGTTGTGTACTTGCCATCTGTAGGAGCAGCTGCTGGCCCGCATCTGCACAATATGCTAGGACGAGGAGCTCCACTAATCTGCATAATAAGGAGGAGGCTCATTCCACTCCAGCTAATAATCTCAAGCGATCGAAGCACTTCATTCCCTCACTGCGGAGCGCAACCCAGTGGCTTTCCGCATCTGGTACAGCGGGGTCAAGTGAGATGGGGTGGCCTAGGGGCCAGAGGCACTGTTTACCATGTATGCTTGCATCAGGTTGTTGAGACCATGGTTAAGGTCTTTCTCTTGAGTCATGCTGACACGTGCAAATCCTGGGAATTGGGACGAACTGATGCTAGCGCATTATTAAGACTGCTAATCAGAAATGCTTTTGGATCAATTAGAGTCTCAGCCAATTTGCAGTTTTAAATACCTCATTTGTGAGAAAAAGGGCATGAGTAAGTTTTTGGTTTAATTGTGAACTATTTTGAGTTATTTGGTTTTCATCTAGCTTTTAAAAAATAGCTTCATTATCTGACTTTTAAACTGTTAATGCACCTACACCCTTATTGTGAAATAGGCAGACTATATGAATTAATGAATCAAATTTATTTTTATTTTCATTATGACATCAGGATGAAATGATTATCTTCAAGCAGTAGAACTAGTAGCAGAAAAGAAGATGACTGTTGAATTGAAATGATATAATTCTGAACTGGCCAAAAATCACTCTCTTAATAAAGCAAAGGCCAAAATGGCTCATTTCTGTAGAAAATCATGTATGTACAAATATAATTTGATTCATAGAGTTGATTCAAAGGTTAAAACATTTGAACTTAGGTGACCTAAATTGAGGACAATATTTTATTAATAAATGAGATTGGCACATTCAGCGTGGTATGGCCATAGATGAGGACAATATTTTTAATCGAATTATAGTTTGCCGTTATTTATAATGTCTTGCTGTAAGAATTGGTGAGACTATTTCATCTAATTCTTGCAGGAAAAATATTTGCATAATTCATCACCCATCAATGAAGCACAGGGAAAAGAGCATTAATTTATGGAGATGGAAGACTAGGGCTGAAGAAATAATTGCTTCCACCAGTAAACAAAGCAGCCCACTTACCTTTCATTTCAGCCTTTTAATCAACACCATTTGGTTAAATAAGATAACATCTTCTGGTATGATTTAGAAGAAAACTTTATTAGGAGTCATTCCTTTTAGAATCAATATTGCTATCCAGTGATAATAGAAAGATCTGACATCCCAGGGAAATGTTAGTCAAAGGTTGTTGTGTGAAATCTTGGTAGAGTGTTCTCCAAGGTTAAAACAGTTTGCTGGTTCTGAGTGATTCAGTTGACCAACCCTCACAGCTCTGTGATGAAGTGAAGAGAAATGTACCAGGTGAGCTGGAAACTTTCTCCCCTGGTTTCCTAATTTTAAAGCCCATGTACTGCCATATATCAAGAGACTGCCTACACATTCTTACTGAAATAGAAAAGGCAGCTGCTCCAGAATGCCTCTAGAAGTTTTGAATGACACCCACAAAGAAGGAAAATGATAGTCTGAGTTGGCTGCAAGTATGGGGTCCCTTCATACAATTTTTTAGTAACTTGCCCAGAAATTAGAAAACAAAGGCAATAGAGGGAAAAAAGTACTAGTTATGGGCACAAACTTGAGGATCAGTCAGGGAAGAAAACATGTTGATAAACTAAATTAATAGATTTCATGACCCTAATAGTGTCTGCATAGTACACATCACTCACTATCTGTAGGTATTTGATGCATATGCGTTTGTTGATTATTTTTCCACACTGAATGGAAGCCCCAAGAAAGGGGCATTTCCTTCTGTATTCCTAGCATCGAGTAACAAAATTAATCCTCAATAAATATATGGTTGAATAACTAGTAAAAGTTGTTGCAGCATGCACCAACCCCATGGGATAGTTTCAAGATCTTTCAGGAGCAGTTCAGGAGCATAACTCTTATATTCAGGTTATTTTTTATGCTAAAATACAAAATATCCCTAGTTGACCTTGGAAAACTGTGAAACCTTAAAGACCGGTCATGGCGATGAAAATCTGTGAATCTCCTGATAAAGTGTAGGACATTTCAGAGTCTCAGAAGATGAGACTTCAATATAATACATGCATCTCCGTACTACAAGAAAATAAAAGCTCTCCTAATTTCTGTTTATCTCTTGTTAAAAGGGACCTGGAATAATCCTAGAAGTGCCCTTGAATCAAGTACAAGATGGAATGAGTCAATTCTGAGGAACTTTTTTTGGGTCAGAGATCCACTGTTGCCAGGGTGGTTCTAAGAGAGTTTGTGAAGTTGCTTATATATGAGTGATTCATTTATTTCATCCATCCATCCATCCATCTGGGCCTTCCCTGATAGCTCAGTTTGTAAAGAATCCACCTGCAATGCAGGAGGCCCCAGTTCAATTCCTAGATCAGGAAGATCTGCTGGAGAGGGGATAGACTACCCGCTTCAGTATTCTTGGGCTTCCCCAGTGGCTCAGTTGGTAAAGAATCCGCCTGCAATGTGGGAGACCTGGGTTCGATCCCTGGGTTGGGAAGATTCCCCCCAGAGAAGGGAAAGGCTACCCACTCCAGTATTCTGGCCTAGAGAATTCCATGGACTGCATAGTCCATGGGGTCATGAAGAGTCGGACACAACTGAGCAACTTTGACTTTGATCCATCCATCCATCCAATATTATTTCAGTGCTTACTATGTGTCAGGAACTTTTCTGGGTGCTGGATGCACTAATGAATGAATTTTGCATCTCTCTTCAGATTCTAGGAGAGCATTCTGGAGAAACTTCCTGCAGGGAGATGAGGGAGTTCTAAGACTCCATGGTTTTGTAAGGATTCAGGGTGCCAATTTAAACCAGGTGTGTAGGGAGACTTAAAGTTTAACTATTCTAATGACTGCCCAACTCTTAAAGCAGTTCTCACTAAATATTTTTATATTTACCATAGAAGGCTTTAATGTTTTTTTCCCTGGGAATTTAGCATCTTTTATTGTTTTTTATGAGTGGAATTTCCTTTTCATTTATACTTTATAACGGGTTGTTGATAGTATACATGGAAGTCATTGAAATGTAATTACTGATTTCAAGTGATCTCCCTCATTGAATCCTACTATTCTAACACCTCTTAGATTTTTGTTTTGTTTTTTGGTTTCTAAGCATATAACCACTTCAGCTAGAAATGATGGTAATTTTATCTCCTCCATTCTGATAGTTAAGACATCTTATATTTGTTTTTTCCCATAACATTTTGGATAGAATTTCAAAATACTGTTAAATAATAGCGGTGTAATAGGCATTCCTGTCTTGAATCTTATGGTTCAGAATGTTAGTGATGGAATGATGATGTCAGTAATGATAATAATAGGTACATCATGTGCTGAGTACTGACTGTGCACTGTCAGTGTGGATTTGTCTATTTTTCTCTTCCATTTCAATATTTTTTACTTCATGTACTTTAATCCTCTGTTATTAGATAAATATACATTTGAGATTATTATCTAATTTGTATTTGACCCTATCATTATTATAAGGACATTGCAAATGTCCCTCTCTTTCTGCAAATATTCCTTGTCTATTGTGTCTGATATTAATTCCTCATTTGATTAATATTTGCTTGGTTAATATTGGTATTAGTATTTCTTGTTTTCCATTTTTTATGCTTTTTACTTACCTGTCTTTATATTTAAAATAAGTTTCTTCAGACAGCAAAGAATTGGGTCCTACATTTTATCCGATCTGACGAACTCAGCTTTTTGATTGGAATATTTATGGATCATTTATGTTTAACATAATTATTGATGTGGTTGTGCTCAAAGCTACCATCTTGGTCTTTGTTTTCTGATGTTTTTGTCATTTTTTCTTTTTTCTCTTTTCCTGCCTTTCTTTTGGATTGAGTACTTTTTACTGTTTTGTTTAATCACCATGTTTTGTCATGTTTTAGTTGACTTATTAGCTGTATCTTTTAATTTATTTTTGTGGCGGTCATTCTAGAGTTTATAATTTACGTCTTTAACTTATCACAATCTGTTTTCATATAACAGTTCATGTAACATGTTTTCATATACCACTTCACATGAAAGTTTTCTACAACAGCATACTTCATTTCCCCTTTCCTGTCCTTTGTGGTATTTTTGTCATATATTTTAATTCTCTATATAGTTTAAACCCCATGACACATTGTTATTTTTGCTTTAAATGGTCAATTATCTTTTAAGAAGATTAAAAATCAGAAAAAAAGGGAAGCGGGACAAATTTACCATAGCAATCAATGAAAGTACTACATACAATCATAACTTGAATGAGCCCCTAACTCTTTAACTTTTGGCTTCTTTTCTTCAAGTCATCCATCTAATCTCGAAACATGTAAATGGTTAGAGGTGAATCCTTTTGCTAATGAAAATAAATGTGTTTATTTTGTTTGTAAATACACTTGGTTTCTTAAAGTTTGAATTCCTGTCCTGTGGATTTTCTTAAAATGAGGCACACTGGCACAAAACTCACCCTTCTCTTTCCCATGCAGAGGCTAGAGCAATACCAGATCTAAATGCACTGTTGATGAAAAGAGTACTGGGACCCATAGGTCCTATAATTCTAGTTATTTTCAGTAAATTTATGATTAGAATAATGTTGGGAAATAGAAGGTTGGTGATGTTTCCTAAAGGTTGGACCCACTACATAGGTTGACTTTTGACAGACAGACAGAGGATCAGGTTTAGGTCTTGAGACATTAGTGATCTCTCCTGACTTAACAAGAAAGCCTCTTTTTTTCCCATTTAAATTGACATTCCAAGGTTGTTAGATTGATAGTGGCATGTGGTGAAGACAGCTGGATTCTGGTTTGGGTGGTACTTATACTAGGCAGCTTAGATTCCCATACCTTAGTATACTGCCTACCTTCTTTACTCTGATGTGTGCACAGAATTGATAGGAAGCAAGAAGAGTGTAACTAACAGCACATAATAATAAAATAGTAAAAAAAAATAAAAATAAAAACAACCCACTGAAAACAGTATCTAACATTTATTAAGCCCTTATTATGTGTCAGGCACTCTTTGAAGCTCTTTATGTAAATAAACACAAATAAACAATATGGCAAGGTGAGAAAATTGACACATGAGAAAACTGAAATACAACGAAATGGTGTACAGATTCTGTGACAGACCCCAGTGATCTGTGCCTTCTGGTTATTTGTGCCCAGTGTTATGCCTCTCCTTGAGTGTGGGATGGCCCGGAGACATGCTTTAACCAGCAGAATATGGCAAAGGTGATGGGATCTTACTTCTGATGGGATGTTATTATGCTGCATAAGATAATGATTGCTATCTTGCTAGCAGCTTCTCCCCCTTGCTGGCTTTGATGAAGCAAGTTGCCATGTTGGGGAGATCCATGTGTCAAGACATACAATTATTTTTCCACTCAGAAGGACATTTTAGAGACTTTATTGCCATCCTTTTGACTCTCAAAAGGATCCCTGTAACCACAAAGCCTGTAGGTTTTAAGTTGCTAACAGCTACTTAGGAACTGAGACTCTTAATCTAACAGTTCTTGAAGAACAAGAAAGTCTGCCAATAACCATGTAAGGAGCTTGGAAGCAAAGACTTTCCTAACTGCACCTTCAGGTGAGACTCTTACTCTGGCTGGCAGCTCGATTCTTGCTCAAAAACTGAACTGATAACCATGTGTTGTTCTAAACAGCCAGGTTTGTGATAGTTTGTTACGTAGCAAGAGAAAACTAGTGCAAGAGGCAGAAATTAACTTGCCCTTAGTCACAGATCCATCTGGTTACAAGGTATGTATTCTCTCTTAATGATCATTATAGGAATATTCCCAAAGGGCTTGCTACATGATATTGGATTTTCCATTTAGAAATTTGAAGTTTTCCCTAACATTTAAAAACAATTCTTTGAGAGGGAAATAGTATTTTAAAACCCCAGGAATCTGAAAGAAAAGGATATCCAGGGAATCTTGTTTGGAGTATGGAGTAAAGCATTGATCTTTACTTTCTCCTCTGTTTTTATTTTGCTGTTCAGAGGGCCACTGATTCTTTGGATTTAGCATCAGTCTACTTTCCTTATATAGTGATTGTAAAGGGAAGTAAGGCCAGACAGTAAGGTTAGTAGGTCAGCTGGGGACCATTTAAAATATTCAGCCAGTTTAGAAGAAAGATGAATGTGGTGGGTGAGTTCTTTTTCAGATATGCTTGCAATAAGAAGCGGTTTGGGTCTTTTTTTTTTTTTCATTAAGAAATTTTAATGGGCTATAACTTCATGTCTTTCAAAATTTGGGGGGGAAAACTCAAACATGCAAATCAGCAATGCTTTATCTTCCTTAATGGTACTTATGCTTTCTCCCCCTCCATGGCTAGCACAGTGTTAATGGCACATTATGTGCTTGGAAGACTATCATGACCCCTGAGTGGTCCTTCCCCCAGCCATAATCACCACCTAAGTAAAGAAAATCTAACCCTCTCAGGAGGCCTTCATCTCTGGAGAGCCCCTTGCTCCAAATATTGGAAAAACAAAGAGTTGTATTTTTCTGCACAGAAGAACATGTTAGGGACATTTTAACTTCACAGAGAGAGAACCTAACAAGTTATCCACAGAGAGAACCTAACAAGATTTCTGCAGCCATAAAGCCTACAGGTTTTAAGTTGCTTTAGTCTTCTCAGATCATGATGGTTTTCTCAGGCTACTCAGCATCTTCAGTTAACCTGAATGGGCTCATGTCCTGAGTAGAAAGTTTCAGACAAACATGAATACAGCAAATAAAAAAATTGAGTACTGGATTGTGTTCCTGCCACGATTGGGGATGTTTCGAAGCTCTGTGGTGAGAAAGTGACAGGTATCACAAACTCTTTGTGTTCTAGTTCTATCCTCCCATGATAGTCACACCCCTCTCCCTTGTCTCTCTCAATATATGGGATATATATTCAAAATACTTTGGATTTGAAGGTGAAAATCCTAATATAACCATCAATCATTTGTTGCTCCTCTATGTGGTGAAGTAGTCAGGATATTTGCTTAGAGAATAAAAAAAGCTCTAACCTGAGCTATAAATCAAGCATTTTAGACAAGTTTTTTTTTTTTTTTTCTTTTCTGGTTTTAAATTATAGTAAGGGCTCATTTGTTGGTTACATTTATTGGAGAACTCTTACACTTGCAGTTTTGGAAGTGTCCCTTACAGAGATGAGAATGTCGTCTTGGCTGTATTTCTGGCTTCCTTGGACACCTTGCTTTCTAAGTTTAACATTTTAAGATGGTCTAGTTCCATTTACTCTTGGCATAACTTGAAGAAAGACCAAGTTAAAAGGCTCTTGGAAAGCTTTCTGTAAGTCATTTGGTTGACAGTGCATTCAGACCAAGACCGGGATAAGTTGGGTGTAAATGAATCAGAAACACGTGGATGATGTTTCCCTTAGTGAGTAACTGTGCTTCTAATGTGGGGCCAGAACACAGTAAGCCAGAGATGATTTTGTTTCAGTTAAGCTCACATGGTGGAGGAACATTGCTGACCTCCAAACCAACTTGCTGCTGCTTAGTGTAACTAAGGGAACCAGTAGTGCACGGTTCCTGTGGGCAGGGCCTCACCCTGTGCATACATGTGTGTATTGGTTGAGGCTGAAGTTGTATAAAGATAAAGTTGTATAAACATTTCAGATTCCAGATTCTGTCTCCAATATCATGGAGGCTAAGTCTGTGAGCTCTGGAGTACAAATCCTTCCTCTCCCACTCACTCACTGTGTGATATTGGGTAAGTGGCCATGATGAATCCTGTCAAGCTTTAGTTTTTCATTCTGTAAAATGGGGATCGTAATAAAATAGGAGCCATGGCCTAGCATTGATCTGAGAATTGAGTTTGAACATAGAAAAGAATTTATCACAATTTCTAGCATAAAGCAAATAATAAATGTTTGGTAGCTGACTTAAATATTACTATAGTTTATATATAAGTAACAAACTTTGTTGCAATTTCTGTAATGAACCCAGATGGAGTGTACTGTCATCATCAGAGCATTTTAATGTCTGATTTGGAGGTAGATTGAGAGACCTGGCCAACAGGATTATTGTCCAGTGTGGTACCATTGGCAGGCAAGCCCTGGCTGGCAGCCTCTACATGAGATTCAAAGCCTGGTGCCACCCACTCTCTTCTACCTGGCTTTGGAACATTGTGGAATAATCTCAGATCTGGAAATTCCTATTAGAGTTGATGACACCAGGCTTCAACTCCACTTGCTGTGAAAGCCTCATGATGAGGCATCAGTCTACATCAGCATTCTGTGGCAAGCTTCTTTTTGCTAAAAGTGCACAGATGGTGGCTCTTTTGTTAGCCAGATATGACTTAGGTGCTCCATTTAAATGTGCAGTTTGTTGTGGGGCAGCCATTTGGACTGTAAATTCCTAGTGTCATCCTCATACTGGGTGCATCATAGATCTCTTATGCTTTGTAATGTAGTGTTCTCACTGTTGGAGATTTGACAAACCCAGAAAATGCTAAAGAGAGGAGAATTTGGTGATTTGGGACAGCTTCAAACTACTAAACTAGTAGCCACTGCTCCTCACCAGCATCCCCTCAGCTGATCTGTCATCTCCAACTTGTGTGTTCCCTGAATTCGCTTCCTGCCTTCTGACTGTCCCAGTGTCCACAGAACCCTTCCTAAATCAGAGTTAAAAATAAATGCTTTCTGTCTCTGTCTACCTGCTTGTGATCTGTGTATGTTCTTACAGGCACCCTGAAGCTGCACCTGAAAGCACCAAGCCTGCCTTTGATGGTGATAGGAAAGGTGTGATGGTCATTCAGAGCCATTGTCTGTGAATATTTTTAAGAAAAATAGGTCCTGCTGTTCTCTTTTAGTTTTTTAGCACTGATCAAACATGTTTAGTCACTGCTTTCAGGAATAAAGACACCACTGGGAATTCCCTGGTGGTCCAGCAGTTAGGACTCTGTGCTCTTACTGCCAAGGGCCTGGGTTTGATCCCTGATTGTGAAACTAAGCTATCCTGCAAGCTGTGTGGCATGTCCAAAAAAAGAAAAATGTGCTGCCATAGACAAGGCACAGAAGTAAATTCCTCATCCATATTCTATTAATTTTAGTGAATCTTGTTCAGGGTACTCCTGGATGACCCCTCCTCTTTAGTCTTTGGATTCTGAGTCCAGTTCATCTTCCATTTGGGAATGGGTATAAGAGGTATCAAGACAAGCCTTCTTGTCTTCATCCTTCAAGTGCATGGAGTCTGATGAAGAGACTTACATTGGCCACTCATAATTCTCCTTGCTGACTTTAGACTCCTCCGTAATAGGCATCCATTCACAAATTAATCTTCTGTTCAATAGACAATCTGTGACAATCACAGTGCAAGACACTGAGGCTCAAAGGGGAAAAGACAGAGTCTGTCTCTTGTGGGTAAAGTGTACTGTAAATAAGATAGAAATAAGTTGATCTATGCCATTTGCTTGGGGCCAGTAGAGGTAAGTAACAATTCTGTGGGAAAATAGAACTTATGACCCTGATGAGGCTCCATACCTTGGGAGGATTTTATAGGGAGGATGATGTGTGAGCTGTTTTGGAGCTCGAGCTGGAGTTTTTGAGGACAGGTGCAAATTCAAGGAGGTATGGCCGTGACTTGTTCAGGGAATGGCCAAGACTTTAGTTATGAGTAGGGTCAGGGGCTTCCAGAGTCAAATCACAGTCTTGGCTGCACTGCACACTTAAGATGTTTCTGCAAGTGGTAGGAAATTGTGAAAGGCTTGGATAAGTGACATGGACTTCCCTGGTGGCTCAGTGGTGAAGAATCTGCCTGCAATGCAGGAGACACGGGATTGATCCCTGGGTCAGGAAGATGCCCTGGAGATGGAAATGGTAACCTACTCCAGTACTGTTGCCTGATAAATCCCACAGACAGAGGAGCCTTGTGGGCTTCAGTCCATAGGACTGCAAAGAGTTGGACATGACTTAGTGACTAAAGAACATCAGAGGGAGTGACACAGTTGGACTTTGAAAGATAAATCTGATGGTGGAGTGGGAGGTGGGCTAGGGAGGAGACTGGGTGAGACGGAAGAGAGGGAGGCCAGCCAGGTAATGACAATCGTGACAGCCTGAACTCAAGTGAAGGCTGAAGGGATAGAGAAGAAAGACATGTTACAAGGAGAAAACAGGGTTTACCTTGAAGAAGAAATGGCCATATCACCTGGACTGTCTCTCTCCAGGGTTGTGGGAGAACTCCTCAGCTAGAAAGCTTCTTGATGTGCGGAATATGTTATACTGGGGGAGGCCTCTTCAGAGTCAAATTCAAGCATCCTACAAAATAAAGTCACATGAATTTTTCCTTTTCTTCTGGCTCTGAGAGGAGTTTTGTGGCGACATGGGAACTTAGAAGAGTAGTGGGAGACACAGCCATGGTCTGTGTAAAGAGTGGGAGAGGGGCCCAAAGAAGTGGTGCTGGTTGGCTTTTGAGGGGTTGGTTAAAAATTCTCTGAAGCAAGAATGAGCCTCACACAAGTGGTGACTGGTACACTTTTAAGTTATTTGTTGATCTATGTTGAACTGTGTTGCTGCCTTCTGTGATTCTCAAATCTGCAGATAAAAGTATATTACACATGTTGGCTTGTGGGAGTGGTGATTTGGGGGATGAATAGTTGATGGGATGTATGCCTAGGGTGGGAAAATGAGGAGGTGGTCAGGTCTCTCTAGGTCAGCATGGAGGTGTCATGTCCCCAAAAGGCACAGGTTCTGGAAACTGAGGCAATGACCAACAGAAAGTGAGCCTAGGTCCCAGGTAGGCATGAGAGCCAAGTTCGGAGCTGGGCAGTAGATGAAACAAGCAGCAGGGTGACTGACTCGGAGGCAAATGTGAAGTTAACCACCTTCTCTTTAATATCCCAGAGGGAAGTGACCTCTGCAGGAACTGGAAAAGCCAGGTGCTGCTGCTACGTGGCTAGGTGCCTCAGAAGGCAGCCGTTTGGGATTTAAGAGATTGGTAGGAGCAGAGTCATCAGAATGTGCTGGTAGAATGAACATGGGATGAACAGAAGTAGTAGGGATTAAAGATGGCAAAGAAATGTCAGTTATGCTACGAACTAAGCTAGGGAGTTCAGAGAGTTGGTGGTAGGAATTTTTTTTTTTGAAAGGGGGAGTGACATAGTTTGAAATGGGAGTGGAATATGAAGTGGCTATAAAATATCCAAGTGGGGTGGTCTAGCTGGCATCTAGAACCATACCTGTGGGAGTAGTAGGAGCTCCATGATGTAGCTATAGTTTTTTTTTTTTTTTTCTTTTCTGTATGGCGGAGGCCAGATGACTGGAAGAAACCATCCAGAGAGGGTCCAGAGGAGCAGTAAGAGGCAGTGGAAGAGGCCAAGTTGGGCCAACATTCAAGAGACCCTTCCAGATGGGACACTCAGGGCTTGTCTGTCTTTAAAACTTAGCTCTGTTTACATAAGTATCACTTATTTCCTCTCTTCCTTTCAGGAGTGCTCCCAGTTGAAGGAACCATAGACAGGAATTACTCCTTCACCCAAGGGACTTTTGAACTGCCTTTTATAGTATCTATTAATCTTCAGTGTGGGCTTTCCTGGTGGCTCAGAGAGTAAAGAATCTGCCTGCAATGCAGGAGACCTGAGTTCAATCTTCTATGTATCAGAAATGTTTCATTAAAGGCCTGTTGTGTTCAAGCACTGAGAATTTACCAGTGTGCTTCCAATATTAGCTCTCTAAAAATAGTGACAGTTTATAAATCTACTCCTTGTACTGCTGCTCCTTGAGGAAACTGAACAGGTCACTTCTGATGCAAAGACTGGAGTCATTTCCTACTATGTCCTGTCCTGTCCAGCCCCTTTCCATTCTACTCCACTTGATTTCTATACACAGAGCTTAAATGAGAAGACTGTATTCCAGAAGTAAATCTAGAAGTCAGTTATTTAAAACTTTGAGCATATTTTCTCATAGAACTAATGTTATAAAAGATGGTTCAACTCCTATGCTTTTGACAGAGGTCCTGGGGAAGGGGTCCCCCTGTGTGGCTAGAAGAGAAACCATGGCTCTGGGGAAAGCCAGCATCCCTGCTCCTCCACCCTGGCACCCAAATAGCTGCTGTCTTTACAAGTCACCTATTTGGATGAACTGGTGAGATATATTATTTGACTGGAACTCAAGGAGCAAAATAATGAATTTCTCTCTGAACTAGCTTACTCTGCTACAAAATCTACTTTTAATTCTTTATAACTGTTTCCAGAAAAAAAGCCATGAACAGAATATTGGAACTTGGGGACATCTATGAGATAAACTAGTTAACAGGTTTAATATTGAGTAGGACCAGAGGTGATGGGAAGAACAACAGGGTTACAGAAATACGAGGACACTCACAATCGGTCTAAATTGGTTGGAGGAGTTGACAAAATTAGGCATGTGGGTGGTGGGTATGAGTGGAAGCCTTGAAGCCTAAGGTCAGTATTTAGATCAGAACTGAAGGGTTCATCAAAAGGACCAATGTGTTTTAGGTTAGTAGAAGAAGCATTAATTAACTAATTAATCTACTGTTTGTTGAAAACTGTGCAGATGGCAGGGAAATAATGGTAAACAAGATGAGCACAGACCTCAGCCTCTGGAAAGCTTACAATCTAACACAAGAGGTGAGAAAATTCTAGATTGGAGAGAGACAGGGTGCTATGTGAACCCTCTGGAAGAGGGCCAGTCTCCCACAGGCAAGAGCCAAGGTGGGTTGGGAAGGCTTCCTGGAAGAATATAAATTAGCCAAATGAAGAGAGGCAGAAGCAAGTTCTAAGCAGAGGAAATAGCAGAGTGAAAATATGGCTGTGAGATCACCTGAGAGGTTGCCATCATCCCCAGAGCTAGTGTACAGAAAGGGTAGAGAGATAGTCATTTGATATTTAACTTTTTCTAGAATTTTGTTTCCTCAAGTGAACCAAAATTTATACTTTCATGTAAAAGAATTTACTGAATTCCCACAGTAATGGAAATATCTTAATCAAAGCAGACTATTTCATAACTAATATTAAAACTAGTTTTCAGAAAAGAAATCTATTTACTTTCTGCCACCAATTGGATTTTCTCTAATGTGAACTTTCCACCGGAGCTGGAAGAAGTTCTGTTGTTGATATTATGTAATTTTAAACCTTTAACAACCATGTTAATTCCCATTTTACATCTAAGAGCTCCTAGAACCAGAGGCAAAAATTCTAAGAAGCCAAAAAGGATATTTTCATGCTTTCTTATTATTCGTTTAAAAGTAGCAAAGTGGTATTTTGTTTTCTTCCTTAAATGCTCAGGCAAAACATCTTCTCTAGGGAAATCCTTGAACCAAACAGTATTGTTTTGGTTTTCCTTACTGTCACCTTAAACATGGTTCTAAAGGCTGAAGTCCCAATGGGTGTCAGGCTCTGAAATGAACTGAACCACAGAAGGCAATTTCACTACCACATGGCTCTTAATAAAATGGGTAGGAAGTCAGCTTTGTCAGCCATCACATTTAAATGATCAAAACACAATTCCTGTTAATATTTCAGATGGTTTGTCATTGTTAATCATATTTCTAAGTGGATTTAACACTCTTGACCAAAAATTAATGTATTTTCTTTTAATACATTAAAAGAAAGAGGTTGGAATGTTTCAGGAGAGGAGACCATGGTGTCAAGCAGTAGTTTACTGCTGGGATTAATTTCATGGTCTAAAGTTTAGATATTACCCCAGATTTTTTTTTTTTTCATTTAAATTATGTGTGTGAGCATGAAGCTAATTTATTATTTATTTCTAAGAGATTTTAAAAATAGGAATTTGAATATTTGACAGAATTTTAAAGTGAAAGTACGGATATTTCATATCTAGTTCATTCATAAATATGACTCATAATCATGTAGTGTGTTTATCTCTCCATTATCTTTTGCAATTAAATAGTCATGATGTCACCTATCCTTTGCTGTAGCTTAAATGGGTTAGGAAGTACTCTCAGCCCCTTGATAATTGCAGCTAGCACTTATTGAAGATATAACGTATGCCCATCATTGTGCTAAGTGCCTGCCATCTAGTGTCTTTCTGTTCGCCTAGATGATCCTTTAAGGTAGATATATACTAATATGCCTATTTTACAGAGAAGGAAACTGAGACTTGGAGAGCTTGAATTAGCTGCCTATAGTTATGTCATTAGTAAAAGGAAGAGCCCAGATTTGACTGGGATGGACTGAATAGATAATAAGAGTTTCAGAGCCTGTGCTCTTCAGTCTCCTGCATACTGCCTTTCTTGACAAAAAAGATACGCAGAATTTCCTCCATCATTCTGGGCACATGGTGTTTTGTGATTTGAATTTCCCTAAAGTAAACTTGACCAAAATCCACACTGATTGAATGTCTGTGAAGCAGCTTATAGAAGTCTTCATGGAGATTTCCCAGAGAAAGGATTCCTGAATGGAATCACACTTGGAGATGCATACACTTGTCAGGTAGGCAGAAATGCAATAAGACTGCTTTCACTTTACCTCACTTCACTCATTTTCCTACATGGAAATACCCATTACACCAACCCTTTAGAGACATATTTATGAAGCATTTGGGTCATATTCATGATAATTATTCAACATTATATTGCCAAGGAAGCTTTATTTTGAAGCTGATGAATGTAAAATGAATCATTAAGAACATAAGATGAATTTTCCATAGTAAACTGGAGTTTTCAGTCTTTATTATTCAGTTAAAAAATTCTCTCTGGTCTCAAGGTCAGGCCTTTTAAAAATGTGGCTGAAAAATCACTCTTTAAAAGAAATCAACTTTATTGAGACATAATTTGCATATAATAAAATGCACCCAACTTCAGCATACAGTTAAATGAGTTTTGACAAATGTATACAGTCATGTAACCATCACTATAATTAAGATATAACCATTTCTATCATCTACTTCCCAGTCAGAACCCAGCCCCAGGCAATCACTGATTGGCCTTTTGCCACTATAGTTTTGCCTTTTCCGAAATTTTATATAAATAAAACCAATTAATCAGTATTCATTTGTGTTTGGCTTCTTTCACCCATCATAATGTTTTCAAAATTCACCCGCATTGTTGTTTCAGCCATTTGTCCCTTTTTATTGGTGAGTAGTATCCTAAATCACTGCAGATGGTGATTGTAGCCATGAAATTAAAAGACGCTTATTCCTTGGAAGGAAAGTTATGACCAACCTAGATAACATATTAAAAAGCAGAAACATTACTTTGCCAACAAAGGTCCGTCTAGTCAAGGCTATGGTTTTTCCAGTGGTCATGTATGGATGTGAGTAGGACTATAAAGAAAGCTGAGCACCGAAGAATTGATGCTTTTGAACTGTGGTGTTGGAGAAGACTCTTGAGAGTCCCTTGGACTGCAAGGAGACCCAACCAGTCCATCCTAAAGGAGATCAGTCCTGGGTGTTCATTGGAAGGACTGATGCTGAAGCTGAAACTACAATACTTTGGCTACCTGATGCAAAAAGCTGACTCATTTGAAAAGACCCTGATGCTGGGAAAGATTAAGGGCAGGAGGAGAAGGGGATGACAGAGGATGAGATGGTTGGAAGGCATCATCGACTTGATGGACATGGATTTGGATGGACTCCAGGAGTTGGTGATGGACAGGGAGGCCTGGTGTGCTGCGGTTCATGGGGTCGTAAAGAGTCGGACATAACTGAGTGACTGAACTGAACTAAAGTATCCTATTGTGTGGATATACATACCACAATTTATTTATCCATTTGTCTGTCAATGAACATTTGGATTATATCTAGCTTAGCTATTGGGAATAAAGCTGGTATGAACATTCATATCCAAGTCTTTATATTTTCTTTTCTCTTCATTAAATGCTTAGAATTGTGATTGCTGGGTTGTTTTAGTTTAGCTTTATGTTACATTTAGCTTTGTATGTTTTCCTAAGTGGTTATACCTTTTTATATTCTCACCAGCAATGTATGTGAATTCCAGTTGTGCTTTATCCTTGTCAACACTTAATGTTGTCAAAATCACTGTCTTTTAAAAATTCATGTTTTAAAATCTTAAAAGCAAGTTAAATACAGCTTCTTGAGAAAGCTAACTTTAAAAACAAGTTCTGTCCATATTGAAAAGGTCAACAGATTCACTCTGTGGCAGTCAGTGGGGGAGGAAAATGCTTTGCATCTGTTTCTCTGGAACTGAGCTATTGTCAGTATTAACTGGAGTCTCTTGGCTTAAAACCACCATCAGGAAGCTCTTTGAGGGGGAGAGGGGAGGTGATTTCTTGTCTGCCTAGAGACATTACAGAGCCACACTAATGACTTAAATGATGGTTGTTCCCTCATATCCAGGACTTTATATGGTGTCCAGATGTTTCACATGCTTCAGAGATTACTGTGGGCTATCCCTGTCTCCAAACTTAATACTTAGCTGGGAGAGACTATCTGTTTATTCTTCTGGCTGTAGATGATGCTGGGTACAGAGTAGGTGTCCAACAAGTCCCTCTTGTTTCTTATTCACTTTTCATAAGAGTCCCAGATGAGTAAAGAATCAAGCACAGTAGCAGTGGCAAGCCTCCCAGTTAACATAATAAACATGATATGAATGTTGTGCTGCCTTATTGTTAAAGTGGAGTTGCTCAGTCATGTCTGACTCTTTGCGACCCCATGGACTGTAGCCTACCAGGCTCCTCTCTCCATGGGATTTTCCAGGCAAGAGTGCTGGAGTGGGTTGCCATTTTCTTATTAACCACAGTCTTTTGAGTCCTTTGCCATTTAGGAAAACTGTGCCAACTTTTGGGCTAGAATGGCTGAAGTTTAGAGGTTTAACTTATGTTTGGCCTGTTTCATCTGACAGAAAATTCGGTAGTTAAACTGATATTGCTTGACAGAGACATAGCATGAATTCTATTTTATAAGAACTAATGTTGGATTCTCAGAATATATTCCATGTCTGTCACTGGAGCAGGCGGTAGAGACACAGATATGAGACATATACTCTCCCCTCCCGTCCCCTCAATGGAGGGGAAGAGAAGAAAGCTGATTATATAATCAAGGGTGCATGTGTGCTGCAATAGGGCAAAGTACAGGGTTTCCTGAGAGAACAAAGGAGGAGCACCTATCACAGGCTCAAATCCATTCCATAAATATTTGCATCTCCATGGACCAGGCACTGAGCTTATTGGAGCCATCACCTTTACAGTCCTTCTAGTCTTCTGGGAAGATGAACAGAAACAGTAAAGCAAGTGAAGCAGGTGGAGACACTCACAGAGAAGGGAGGGAACCTACGGCAAAGGAATCCGTCCTGGTTTGGAAGGACAGGAAGGACTTGAAGCATGGCAGGAGTTTGGGAAGGAGTCTGACAGGATGGTGGTGAGGGGAGGAGGGTTCCAGGTGAAACAGCACATAGAAAGTACCAGAATTTAGCAGGAATGTATGGTGTGCCAGGAAACGGAAGAAAACCCATAGGACCAGAGCTCAAGGTATCTCTCAGATGGCACATGAGCAGTCCTCTGGTATGGAGGAGCAGAAGCCAACCTAGAGAGGGTGAGTGTGGATGAAAGGTCATGGGACAGGATGTCAACTCGACTTTTAATGAAGGGCTGGAACTGACTATGAACCAGCCTAAGATAACAGTTTTATCAGCATCCTGTAGCCCTAAATATACCACATTGAAATGTGTTAATACCTACACATTTTAGCCAGCAAATTTACTTGGATCTTTAAGTAAAGCCTCCCTTCCCCCATATCGCACAAGATCATTTCTCTTAATACTGTTTTCCATGAACAGAACTAGCCATGGAGACTTGTAAGTCTTTAATAGAAAAAGCTACAGGGAACTGGGACAGAGCTGACTTGAACCCAGGGCTCTGATCATTCTTCTCCAATAAAAGGTCTTATTGAACTGCCCAGAATCTGGAATTTCTTGACTCTCTTAATTTGGATTAAGTTTTCATGTTTTTCACAACTGGGCAAATTTTCAAAACTCCCCACATTTCAAACACGCCATGTATTTTATCTGTTTTCTTGCCCAGGTTGTAGAGCAATGACTGGAACATAATAGCCATACAGTAAATACATCTTGAATGAAAGAATGAATGGAAGAGAGAAAACATTAACAGTGAACAGATGCTAAGAAATTTAGTCTGATTTTGTGTTCTTACTAACACACCATTATCTTTTTTCCTATAAGCTATTCCTCTCACTTTGAACTCTAAACTTAAGTAAATCAACCCTTGAAAACTCAGTTATTGATTCTGAAACCTATATGTTAGTTCCCTTCCTTTTTACTCTTTAGAAATAATTGACAATTGGGGGAAATGCTCCCTGCTTTATAAAACCTATGCTTGACTGCTCCAAGGGCAGAACAAAAAGTCTTCCTGTGTCTTTTCTCCTACTTTTTAACCCAGATGATTTAACTTTATTTGTAATGTGCTTCAAATCTGCTATCACTTTGTTGTTGTTGTTCAGTTGCTCAGTCCTATCTGACTCTTTGAGACCCCATGGACTGCAGCATGCCAGGCTTCCCTGTCCTTCACTGTCTCCTGGAGTTTGCTCAAACTCATGTCCTTTGAGTCGGTGATGCCATCCAACCATCTCATCCTCTGTCATCCCCTTCTCTTCCTGCCTTCTATCTTTCCCAGCATCAGGGTGTTTTTTTCTCCAATGAGTCAGATGTTCACATCAGATAGCCAAAGTACTTGAGCTTCAGCTTCAGCATCAGTCCTTCCAGTGAATATTCAGGGTTGATTTCCTTAAGCATTGACTGGTTTGATCTCTTTCCAGTCCAAGGGACTCTCAAGAGTGTTTTCTAACACCACAGTTCAAAAGCATCAATTCTTTGGTGCTCAGCCTTCTTTATGGTCCAACTCTCACATCCTTACATGACTACCGGAAAAACCAGTAGTGTTTTTGGAACCAGTAGTTTCGTTTGATTAGATGGACCTTTGTCGGCAAAGTAATGTGTCTGCTTTTTAACACACTGTCTAGGTTTGTCATAGCTTTTCTTCTAAGGAGCAAGCATCTTTTAATTCCATGCCGACAGTCATGGTACACAGTGATTTTGGAGCCCAAGAAAATAAAGTCTGTCACTGTTTCCACTGTTTCCCCATCTGTTTGCCATGAAGTGATGGGACCGGATGCCATGATCTTTTTTTGAATGTTGAGTTTTAAGCCAGCCTCTTCACGTTCCTCTTTCACTTTCATCAAGAGGCTCTTTAGTTCCTTTTCACTTTCTGGCATAAGGGTGGTGTCATCTGCATATCTGAGGTTATCGATATTTCTCCCAGCAGTCTTGATTCCAGTATGAGCTTTATCCAGCCCAGCATTTCACATGATGTACTCTGCATGTAAGTTAAATAAGCAGGGTGACAATATGCAGCCTTGACTTATTCCTTTCCCAACAGTTCAGTCTGTTGTTCCATGTCCAGTTCTAACTGTTGCTTCTTGACCTGCATACAGGTTGCTCAGGAGACACGTCAGGTGGTCTGGTATTCCCATCTCTTTAAGAATTTTCCACAGTTGGTTGTGATCCACATATCAAAGGCTTTAGCATAGTCAATGAAGCAGAAGTAGATGTTTTTCTGAAATTCTCTTGCTTTTTCTATGATCCAGTGGATGTCGATTTCTGGTTTCTCTGCCTTTCCAAAATTCAGCTTGTACCTCTCAAAGTTCTCGGTTCACATACTATTGAGGCATAGCCTGGAGAATTTTGATCTTTACTTTGCTAGCATGTGAGACGAGTGTGGTAGTTTGAACATTGACATTGCCTTTCTTTGAAATTGAAATGAAAACTGACCTTTTCCAGTCTTGTGACCACTGCTGAGTTTTCCAAATTTGCTGGCACACTGAGTGCAGCACTTTAACAGCACCATCTTTGAGGATTTGAGATAGCTCAACTGGAATTCTATCACCTCCACTAGCTTTGTTCGTAGTGACGCTTCCTAAGGCCCACTTGACTTTGCACTCCAAGATGTCTGACTCTACGTGAGTGATCACACCATCATGGTTATCTGGGTCATGAAGATCTTTTTTGTATAGTTCTTCTGTGTATTCTTGCTACCTCTTCTTAACATCTTCTGTTTCTGTTAGGTCCATACTGTTTCTGTCCTTTATTGTGCCCATCTTTGCTTGAAACGTTCCCTTGGTATCTCTAATTTTCCTGAAGAGATCTCTAGTCTTTCCCATTCTATTGTTTTCCTCTATTTCTTTGTATTGTTCACTAAGGAAGGCTTTTTAAAAAAATCCCTCCTCTCTCTTCTTTGGGACTCTGCATTCAGATGGGTATATCTTTCCTTTTTTCTTTTGCCTTTTGCTTCTCTTCTTTTCTCAGTTATTTGTAAGGTCTCCTCTGACAACCATTTTGCCTTTTTGCATTTCTTTTTCTTGGGGATGGTTTTGATCCCTGCCTCCTGTACAGTGTTACAAACCTCCAGCCATAGTTCTTCAGGCACTCTATCAGATCTAACCCCTTGAATCTATTTGTCACTTCTACTATATAATTGTAAGGGATTTGATGTATGCCATACCTTAATGGCCTAGTGGTTTTCCCTACTTTCTTCAATTTAAGTCTGAATTTTGCAGTAAAAAGTTCATGATTACTTTACAACCATTAATTCTTATCACCTCTTCGTGGAGGAGAGAGTGTAGATTTATATAATCCACTAGCAGGTAGGCAATCCTTTCACATTTGCCTGAACTATGAGCTTTGCTCTCTGGAAAGGTGTTTGTTAATGAAAGGAAAGCAAATTACATTTCACATATCAAAAATGTCATTATCCTTTTTAAAAGCAGTACTGCTTTATTGACTGTGTCAAAGCCTTTGACTGTGTGGATCACAGTAAACTGTGGAAAATTCTGAAAGAGATGGGAATACCAGACCACCTGACCTGCCTCTTGAGAAACCTGTATGCAGGTCAAGAAGCAACAGTTAGAACTGGACATGGAACAACAGACTGGTTCCAAATAGGAAAAGGAGTACATCAAGGCTGTATATTGTCACCCTGCTTATTTAACTTCTATGCAGAGTACATCATGAGAAACGCTGGGCTGGCAGAAGCACAAGATGGAATCAAGACTGCTGGGAGAAATATCAATAACCTCAGATATGCAGATGACACCACCCTTATGGCAGAGTAAAGAGGAACTAAAAAGCCTCTTGATGAAAGTGAAAGAGGAGAGTGAAAAAGTTGGCTTAAAGCTTAACATTCAGAACACTAAGATCATGGCATCTGGCCCCATCACCTCATGGGAAATAGATGGGGGGACAGTGGAAACAGTGTCAGAGTTTAATTTTTTGGGGCTCCAAAATCACTGCAGATGGTGACTGCAGCCATGAAATTAAAAGACACTCCTTGGAAGAAAAGTTATGACCAACCTAGATAGCATATTAAAAAGCAGAGACATTACTTTGCCAACAAAGGTCCATCTGGTCAAGGCTATGGTTTTTCCAGTGGTCATGTATGAATGTGAGAGTTGGACTGTGAAGAAAGCTGAGCGCTGAAAAATTGATGCTTTTGAACTGTGGTGTTGGAGAAGACTCCTGAGAGTCCCTTGAACTGCAAGGAGATCCAACCAGTCCATCCTAAAGGAGATCAGTCCTGGGTGTTCATTGGAAGGACTGATGCTGAAGCTGCAACTCCAATACTTTGGCCATCTCATGTGAAGAGTTGACTCATTGGTAAAGACCCTGATGCTGGGAGGGATTGAGGGCAGGAGGAGAAGGGGATGACAGAGGATGAGATGGCTGGGTGGCACCACTGACTCAATGGGCATGAGTTTGAGTAAACTCTGGGAGTTGGTGATGGACAGGGAGGCCTGGCGTGCTGCGATTCATGGGGTTGCAAAGAGTCGGACATGACTGAACTGAACTGATAGCCACCTGCTAGAGAGTCAAGTTCAGAACAGCTCTGTTTTCAGAATGGCTGGATGGCACGTAACACATGATTTGAATATTCTTTAGCTCATTTGGAAGTTAAGTTGAAGTTAAAGTTAAATTGCAGTGTTTGTACTATTTTCCTTTAAACCTCAGGTGAAACTCTCCAGTTGGCCTTTGAGAAGTCAGTGGCAAGCTTCTGATTCTCCTAGGCTTCTGTGTAATACTGTTACAAATATGGCTTAGTGACAACCACCCAGAGTCTGGAGGTGAGGGAAAAAAGCCCTAGAATGGGCCCAGGTTTGGGGTAGTTTGTGTTCCTGGTTTAAGCAGTTCCATGACCTCGGGATAGCTGTTCAACACTTTAACATCTAGCTTCCTCAATGGCAAAAGGAACAAATCAAGGTTGCATCTTCCTCACCTGTCTCACGGAGTTATTGTGAAGACCCAAAGGAATGTGTGGAAGTGCTTTGATAAGAAAATGCACTGCGTAAATGAATGGCAAAGCAGTATTTTGGAATGCATTGAAGTTTTTGGTGGGCAAGGCAAGGAGAACCAAAGGTGATAATTCTCAGAACAGAGCTGTCTGAGACTCTGGCACGCTTAGGTATTTAGTGCATGCTAAGTCATGTCTGACCCTTGGCAACCCTATGGACTGCAGCCTGCCAGGCTCCTTTGTCCATGAGGTTTTCCAGGCAGGAATACTGGAGTGGGTTGCCATTTCCTCCTCTGGGGGATCTTCCCAGTCAGTGATCAAACCCACGTTTCCTGTGTTTCCTACATTGGCAGGTGGGTGGATTCTTTACCACTGAGCCACCAGGGATTTGAGTTGGTCCCAAACTAGTGACCACAGAGAAAGAGTAAGTGTTTCATGTGGCAGTGGGATCACCTTTACCCTTTCTGGTCCAAAATCACCAAGTGAGAAGGATTTCCTTCATCTGGCTGCACTCTTTACCTCTTTCAGGGCAACCACAGACCCAGTTTACACCTACTATATCCCATTTACTCTTAATAGTGTCCAAATTCAAATGATAAATTATATAATCCCCCTTTTTACTAGGTATTTGACCAGGTACTTATAGAATAAATTTGAAAGCTTGCATGTCATAGGATTTACAAGACTCTAAAGCCCAGTAGACACCTCTGTCCTGGGCCAGGAGCCAACTTTTTGCACTCGTCTTACCTCTGCTGTTTGATAACTAGTCATTACCAATCAATGGTTCATTCTTTTGCTTAGAAGTCGTCTTGCTCATGAAAATGGAGAAGGAGAGTTTGTTTTCTGAGAGCCTCTGTTCAGAGAACAGATATCTTGGCCATGTAATTTAGTGAATAAGTGCAAATAAATTTAGGGCAGGCAAAATAATGACACCCCCACAGTCATACCAATATGTCCACATCCTCATCCCTAGAACCTGTGAATAGGTTACTTACATGGCAAAAGGAATTTAGGTTGCAGATGGAATTAAGGTTGCTAATTGGCTGGCCTTAAAATAGAGACTTTATCTTGGATTGTCTGGGTAGATCTAAATGTAACGGCAAGATAGCACAAAAATGATCCAAGTGATGTGGTTTGTGGACTTGTCTTACCATGACTAGCTTGGAAGAAAGAGGAAGGGGGCCATGTGCCAATGAATGTAGGAGGTCTTTAGAAGCTAGAAAAGGTAAGGAAAGGGATCATCCCCTGAGGCCTCCAGCAGGGAATGCAAGGGCCTCCAGCCTATGAGACCCATGTTGGACTTCTGTTAACTGTAAGATAATATATTTGTGGTGTTTTGAGCCACTAAGTGTGCAGTTTAATAAAAATACTAAAAATTCCTAAGAGAAAGCTAATAATAATGGGTAAGAATAATAGAAAACTGAAAGAGTGCTCATCAGTCAACAGGTATCTATTGGATTATTTGTCGTGTGTCCAATACTATATTAATGCTGTGAGGAAATCTCAATGAAATAGAGTACGCAGGCTTGCCCTCAAAGGTCACACTAACCCTAGTGCATAGAGAACATTTAGAGAACAATTAATGAGAGTGCTAATTAAATGCTAAATGTACTGGGAAAAAGAATTGGAAAAAAGAGATCGCATGACAGGGTATGTGAGCAAGGTGGGTAGTACGTAAGAATGATGAATAAATGGGAAACTCTTGGGGTTTCTATCTGACGATAATCTCAGATTGCTAAGCAACTTTTTAATCAGTGGGTTTTGGTTGCTGTGTATGAGATTCTACATGGCACAGAGAATAAGCATTGCGTTTCCTCTCGGCATGGTCTTGGGCAGGCCCTTTTCTCTTTTTTCTCTCCACTGTCTGCTCAAATGTTCTCATCTGTATAACATATGTGTGCCAGAGTGGGTATTCCCTAGGGCTTCCTTGGTGGGTCAGATGGTGAAGAGTGGGTGAATGGTGACTCCCAAACACATGAGGATATCTCCACATCCTCATCCCCTGGAACTTATGGATGTGGCCTTATTTGGAAAAGGGCCTTCATGGATGTAATTACATTATGGACCTTGAGATGAGACCATCCTGGATTCTCTAGATGGTCCCTAAATAAAGTGACAGGTGTTCTATAAAAGACAAAGAGATACACACATATAGGTGAAAAGACACACACAAGAGGAAAAGGCAATATAAAGACAGAAGCAGAGACTGCAGCTCTGTGGCTATAAGCCAAGGAATGCCGAGAATTGTTGGTAGCTGTCAGAGGCTGAAAGAGGCAAGGAAGGATTCTTCTAAGAGCCTTCAAAGGGAACATGGCCCCGAGGACACCTTGACTTTGGACTTCTAGACTCAAAAACTGTAGAGAACAAATTTCTGTTGTTTTAAAGCACCAAGTTTGTGGTAATTTGTTGTGGCAGCCCCAGGAAACTAGTACACATGGCTTGGTGGCCAACCCCATATTAATACAGAATCTCTCTCTGGCCCTGAGAGCCCCAGGCCTGTTTACCTGAGTACCTACCTGACATTTTTGGATGTTTTAAAGTCACTTGAAATCTGCAATGTCCAAAACTCCTCCCTGTCTCCAAGTTTGCTCCATTCCAGTTTCCCCGAGGACACTAAATTATACCATCATCCACTCAATTGAATACATCAGAAGCTTAGGAGTCAGTCCTGACAGCTCCCCATGCTACATCTTGAATGTCCAATGAGCAAGTCCTATTGGTTTCACTGTTCAAATATTTCTCAAATATTTACTTCCCCTTGAATTTCCACCATCATTACCTTTGCCCTTGCTCTGATCACCTCTCATTTGAACTACTGCAACTCTCTCTTAGGTCATCCCCCAACAAAGTTGGGTCCTGGCTGTCCCCAATCTCTCTTCTACCCTGAAACCATTATATTATTTTCAAAATGCAGTTTTATATGTTAGCCCCTACTTAGAATCCTCCAGTGATTCCCACTGTGCTTATGATAAATATAAAATGAGTATGGAAGAAGCGGGGCAAGGTTGAGTCTCAGCCTGCAACAGACTTGTCTTTGAGGGCTCCTCTTCAGCCAGCCTGGCCTGTTCTATGTTTGCGCCTGCCCCAGAGCCTTTGCACTTGCTGATCTCCTTGCTAAGAATGTTCTTTCCTTCCTTGCCTAGGTTACTCTGACATATGCTTCTGATTCCAGTGGTTCTTCCTCAGGGAAGTTGTCCCTGATATTCCAAACCAGGAAGAAGTCCTTTGACTTTCAGACTTTCATAGTGTTCTGTATCTCTCCTTATAACTCTTTTTTTTTTTTTTCTCCTTATAACTCTTATCCATGTTGCAATTTTACATTTTTGTTATTATTTTATTAATGGATGCCCTCCCTTACTAGACTATATGCTCCACTGAGAACAGGAGAATCATGTCCCAAAGCCTGCACCATGCATAATAGGTGCTCAATAAATATTTTAGTGTGAGTTAAGAAATAAAATAAGTATAGTATAATTTTACCATTATTCCAAGAAAGCTCTTCTATCATATGCCTTGTCGTTTGAGCACCATAGTGAAGGGAGGTAAAAACGTGGTCATCAGGCACACATGGGAAGAGGAAAGGTACCCCTCCTCCCCACCTTTTTAAAAAAACCGTTCAGGGGCTCAACAGCATCGTTTGTCTCCTAACTTGCTTAAATATTGCAAACTGTCTCTTAGACCTGGTTTTGGAGGAATAAGTGTGTGAAATCTATTTTCAGGAAGCATATGAGTCAGTTAAGCTTTTATTTCCCAAGTGCTATACCAACTTGTTGTGATTTCAGCAGATGCAACAGGTGCCCATATTTTTTTGCTTTTATGACAGTATTGTATCCTTATCCTCAGGAGTCCCCAGCCTGAATGTCCTTTGTTGAAATGATGCCAGGCAGGGAAGAGCTTATCCACAGCAGTCTGCTTGTGTGGAGAACAGTAAAACTATCAGCAGTCCTATGCACCCCCACCACCACCCTGAAACAAAATCTCAGAAACAAAGAACAAAAAACTCTACTTTTCATATTAATAGAAACAAAGACAAAAACATTCAGCTTTGGCTTACGAAGAGAGGGCTTTTTTTTTTTTTTATTTAAGGAAAAAGAGGCTGATTTTCAAAACTCAATCCATGGTAGCTGTGAAATTAGCATGGAAAAAATTGATCGCCTTCTGAAAACAAGACACAAACCCCTTAAATGCGCTTTGCTTCTCTTCTAATTCTCTAGGGACCTTTCCCCATGTTGGGGGAAGGTTCTGAAGAGTACTTTAATTAACTTGTATCAAAGAGACCGAATATAATAAAGAACTGTGTAAAGATTTCTTTAATTAGTGAATTTTATCAGGTCTTTCCCAGTGTCCATCAGGAAAGTAGTTGGTGGGCTGCCTGGGTCCTTGGTGGTATATTCAGTCAATAAGCTATTCATGACTCCAGCAAGTAGCTAGGTTTTTAAACCAGTGGGAATTTGGCGGACAATTTCCCTTTGCTGCCTTTAGCTGCATGGCTAGAATCTATAAACGGTTCTCTTTCGGAGAAACAAAGTGCTGAGTTGAGCAAGCAGCCAGCAGGGTTTGCAGCAGACACACTAATTGCCCTGTTGAAGTGTGGGTACAGATTTACTCTTACTTGTAACTAAAGAGAGGTTGTAGTGTTGGATTTGGCAAGGGTGACGGGGAGAGCAAAATAGCATCATGTGTGATGTGTACAGTGTTAATACAAAGTCCTTTATTTTTCCCCCAGTGTAATTTTGAAGTCACATATATTTCATTGTCTTTCCAGAATGGCAATAAAGCCTACAGAAAGAAGTCTCTCCTTCAGTAAATCAAAAGTTAGCAGACAAAAGGTCAAAATACCCAAAGCCACAAGAACATTAACACTTTGGATATAAAGATTCCTTTCAAGAAACAAATGCTTGCCCTCACTTTGGAGAAAGCAGACGCCTTATCTTTGTGAGTTTACAAAATGGAGCCAAACTGTACCCGTAGTCACTTTAACTAAACCAAGGCCTGGATCTTTTAGCAGCCCACAGTCATTAAAGCTCTCAGAAAGCCTCCCAGGAGCCGATGTGCTTGCTTAAGTATATGCTGTAAAAGGTCCCAGAGATTTACAAGGACTGCTCCACGCTAAACCAGGCACCATCTGATAAACAAGCAATTTTGGCTGCAGGCTAAATGATGCTCTTTGAGGCTTTGATTTACAATGCTGAAGATGATATATTTGTAGTTCGGGGATAGGTTCTGCTAGGGGCTTGCTGTGATTACTCACCCATGAGCAGAATTCAGGGCTCAAGTCTTCAACTTGGAGGTCAGAAAATTGCCAGTAGAATGAAAGAGGGTTGATAAGGTTTACTGAGATGCTAAATAGATATCAAAGGAAAAACTTATTAAGCCAGTGGTTTTGAACACTTCTTAAGCTTTCTAGGGACCACAACTTTTTTTAGTTTGCTTAAGTCCCAAAGATATGAAAATAATCTGAAGAATTTATCTGGTCTGCTTTTAGTTTCACTGCATTTTAAAGGAAATGTAGATTTTGCTTATTGCTGACATTGAAAAATAAGAAAAAATGTCCAACTGAGCATTTATGTAATTGCTTGAAAACTAAGAAATTTGAAGGCAACTTTGAAACAAATCACATCACCTCAGAGAACACTGAGGAACAGATTCAGAGTCCTCAACCCTGAATTAAGAACTTTGAGAATGCTTTTAACGTTCACGGTTCCAAGAAATGATTTGGCAAACTCCCTTGCCCAGAAGTTTTGTATTTACTAAATAGTGAGTGTCTGCTAATATTGATGCAATACTAGTACAAAGATAAATAAAATATGGATTCTCTGCTTTAGAAGTTTATGGTCCAGTTCAGTTCAGTTCAGTCGCTCAGTCATGACTGTCTCTTAGCAACCCCATGGACTGCAGCACGCCAGGCCTCCCTGTCGATCACCAACTCCTGGAGTTTACTCAAACTCATGTACACTGAGTCGGTGATGCCATCCAACCATTTCATCCTCTGTCATCCCCTTCTCCTCCCACCTTCAATCTTTCCCAGCATCAGGGAATGATGCTTTTCCAATGAGTCAGTTCTTCACATCAGATGGCCAAAGTATTGGAGTTTCAGCTTCAACATCAGTCCTTCCAATGAATATTTAGAACTTATTTCCTTTAGGATGGACTGCTTGGGTCTCCTTGCAGTCCAAGGAGATCTGATGGTCCAGGAGAGAAAATCAAAGATAATTTCAGTAAAATGTGAAAAGTGTTTAGAGGGAGCACTGTAGGATGCTGACGGAGAATGGAGGAAAGGAACCAACCTGTTGGAATTAAAGGGAATTTAACAGAGGGAGAGCAGCCTCTCCAGTACCCTCCTTTCTGTCCCATGACTGGCCAGGCAGCCAAGCACACAGAGAGAAGATGGAAGGTGGTGTTTCCGGCACCACTGGTATTCTTACCTGTGGCATATTCAGAGCTGTGTTCCTTTACTGAGAAAGCTTCATCCTCCTGGTTTTGGTTCCGGCAACAGAAGGCAGATTCAGAAACTGCAGACACAGCTTACTAGTAAAGAAATCAGTGGCTAATTAGATGTAAGGCAGTGGGTACAGACCCAAGGGCAGGGCTGACTCTAGGCTAGGATGTCAGCACCAACCTTGGCTTTTTGACCCACCCTATCTTCTGAGGATGCAGGGAACAGACTCTCCCTCCTGTCTCAGGAAAAGACCTGATGAAGTTATGCAGATTGTGGCATGTATGCTAGATGCTCAGAATGGTATATTTCCTTCCCATAGGCCTTTGATGATGCAGGAGAGTATATGGAACTGTCTTTTGGGCAGATTAGAAATAAGGGAGGTAGTTCTCTCTCTTTGCCAATCAACTTTCACCATGCACTATTTCCTTATAGATGACACAGCCCTGGTTGGGCTTCAAGGTTAGTAGTACTAACTAACATTTATTGAGTGCTTGCTATGTGCCAGGCACCATTCAAAGTGATACACACACACACACACACACACACCTTCACAACAACTCCCATGAGGTAGGTACTTTGTAATCTGTATTTTACATATGAAGAAACTTTTAAACTTGCTCACGGTCATATGGCTGATGAGGTCATACTCAGATGCTGCCTAGGACAGCTCATTTTGCAGAGAAGGACCTCTAGGTTGGAAATTCAAGGCATCACCGCCCTGACTTCCCACCAGTTGAATTCTTTAGATTGGTGTTTCAAGTCAGCACCCAGAAATCTTTTCTTTTTAGCCATCCCTCACCCTGATCATCATGTTGCTTCTCTAGGCCTCAGTTTCACAGTTTAGATAAAATTGCCCTCTGCCTTCTCCCTCTAGAATATTTGGAACATCAGCTATATAATGCCTGTAAAACACTTAAGATTATGCAAATGGAGGATATTACAGAGACACAAGGTGATGGTATTTTATAGCAGCCCATTAAGACATATCATTGTAAAGATAGTGGGTTACATTAAGTTTTGTCTTTTTGCTAGATCCTTTCCTGCATTTTAGCATGGAATTGCATATGCTTTAAAAATCTACCCAAGCTAATTGTCTTTATGAACACAGAGCTCTGCACAAGCTCGACTGGATCTCATAAATTCCCCTGGCCAAAATATTTTTCAAGTATTATAGTGTAATTCACTTTATCATGTCCAGTCTCAGCCTAATAATGCACAACTCCCAGGAGCCAAGTATATTTCATGAAGCTTACAATTACTTTTATAAAAGTTGCAGTAAAGTATAATGATTTTTAATGGCATCAATGATACCATTGTATATATCGGTTTCAGTTTTGAAGTAGACTTAAGTTCAAAGACCCAAGGGGACCATTCTCCTCTCGATGCACTTGTGTTACTCCCATTAATGCTAATGGGACAGACAAATGCTGCTCTGGAGGAGAATATATCTGCCCTTAGGAAGGTAACAGGTTTTAATTAGTAATGCTTTGAATCACACAAAAGCAGTTCGCCCTCTGTAAACAGCAAGTGTTCTTAGAGATGAGACTAGGGATCACAGCCTGAGTTACTCATATGGAATCTTCAAACCTGAGCTTTGTAAATGGTGGAGACAGAAGGCTTTCGTCAATGGAGAATGAGAGAACAAGCCTTGCTTTGGGGAGCTTTGTTGAAATAAAATCACAGAGCCAAAGTAGAATTTATTAAATTTCTGAGAGTCTGAGTGCCAAGTAGATCTCATAGGGGGTTATTACAATGACTGTCTTTGAAAGGGAAGCTCCATTAACTCTCAAGATACCCTGGAAGTGAAGGTCTGATGTAGAGTCCACCTTTGTTTGATCACAAGCTTTAAACATAAAAGGGAAGTCTAGTATGGCTTACTCAGTCAGAAGGCCCTGTGGTGGTTTAGTGCTAGAGCTTGGGCAACAAAGCAATTCTTGGGAAGTGGATCTTAGGCTGAAAGGATAGACATGGATGGAGGACTGCTAGTAGAAAGGGGCAGGCACTTTGGCACATTGGCCATTCTACAGCTATCATTGGGATGGTGTCTCCAATATAAGCTTCAGAGTGAGGAGGCTGGAAGATCAATTTTTGCCTTCTATGGATGTGCTCTAGCTTACTTTTAAAAAACCTATATATTTTTAAAAATTTTAAAGATTGAAATATATTTGATATATGGCATTGTGTCATACCAAGAGACACAACATGCTGATTCAAAACATTTTTACATTATATTATGATTGTGATTATAGCAATAATTAGCACCTCTATTATATGATTTAATTATTTCGTCTTAGTGGTTGCAATAATAGAGATCTGAAAAAATAAAAACACAATTAATGAAAGAAAACAAAACCTATTTGTGGAATAGAGTTTTTTGGTGTAACTATTTACCCTAGATAATATACCACAGGTAGAACATTTAACATAGAATATGTTCAACACAAGATTTTGAAAATAAATATGTCACGAAGTGAGATAAATTTATATTCATCATCTAGTTTGGATTTCGTAAGCCTGCACCCAAATGATCACAGATTTTGTGTTAACAATTAGTGGATCAGTCTGTTTTTAGCTCTGAACAAGTACACTGGATTAGGATAACTATTATACAGAAGTAGGCGTGTGTTTTTCCTCTTTGGTTTCAGTTTTTTTTCTTTTTTTTTAGATATTGGGAGGTTAACAAAAAACAGTATTCATTGTGCTTGACTATAATGACTGGAACAAGAGACTTAGTGTTGGAAAGACTCACTTAATATTTGGAGGAAACTCTGATTGGAATAACATTCTTCTGGTTATAACTGTGCTTTTTTTCCATATAAATATTTGGGGAATTCTTTGCTTTAGAAAGACTGAAGAAATTCAGTTATAGGAGTAGACACTTTCTGCTGTTTCACAAAGAAAAATATAAATATGCAAGATAAGCAGAGGTTTTCTATTTGTTCCTGTTTCTCTGTCTTACTTCCCCTCCTGTGACACTGAAAAAAAAATCCCATTTATATAAGTATTAAACTCATAGTAGAAGAAATGTCATAGGCACATTCTTAAGCTCATGAATTCATTATCACACATATTCAGGCTGGCGATGTGAGATGTAATGTCCTTTTCTCTGAGGTGGCCCCCAAAGATACACTCCACTGTCAGGATGATTTCATTTAGACCCAATCTCCCCAGATTGTGGAGTGTTGCAGATGAGTACCTCTGTTCTCTCCACATTTCCCTTCCTGACTGACTAGAGACTGTAAATGTTATTAACTTTGAAGTGTCTATTTATGTCTCTCTACAGACTGTCACCCTCCCCCCGATCCAGCAAAGGTTGGGATTTTAAGTTTGCACATTGGAAACAGCCTGTTAAAGTCTTTTCAAGCTTGGAACAACAGTCCCACTGCACAACACATCAGGAGGGGCTGAATGTGAACATCAGCCTTCTTTCTGCCCAAACAGTAGCAAACTTCTCAAACTTCCTGGCTGTATTTCAGTACAGTCGTATCATTTACACAACCTTTGATTTTTTTTTCTCACTATTTTATTATCTTAAAGTTTGATGGTTTTCTACCCCAAATGTTCTTCAGCAGCAGCTGAATAAAAAATTCTCAGAGAAACTTGAAGACACACCCTATGAAAACACTCTGGATTTACAGAATTCGTTTGGGACGTGTGGGAGTGGGCTTGATTTTAGATATTAAAGTGAATTCAAACTCCTTGTGATTTCTTCACCTAAATACTGGACACTTCAAGATTGTAGTCTCCAATGATTCTAACCATAACCACCGCTAACTGTGGCAGCACATGGAACTACCTTGGCTCCCTTGGATCTAGAAATGGAAACTAGAGAACAATGAAACTATCCTACCAGCTTCTGGACTGTTATTACATCAGAAACAAATAAGCTTCTAGTTTAAGTGATTCCAACTTGGGGAATTCTCATAATAGCACAATAACTAATGCAATTCATAAGAAAACTGAGTAGAGAAAAATAACTCTATGGATTGTGCCTAGTGTTTGAATGAAGGCAGGAGGGATATGCCTACAAGGACCTGGGGCTGGGGTGGGGGACCAGGACTGCAGACCAAATCAGTAACGGTGTATGGTCTTATAAATTGTGAAGCTTGGTTTTCACTGACTTTGGGTTTGGAAATTGAGCTGTTGGGAGTTGGCTCTTCCAAACCTGTCATTGATGGCAGGTTGTACATTGTGTTGTGACACTTCTTGTGTCAGTCCCATCTTCTCAACTAGATTGTTGATTCTCTGAAGGCAGGTTCTGTGCGTGCCACTTTGATATCACTAACAGTGCCAAGCTTGTGTTTTCCTTTTAGTAGGAGCTCAGTAAGTAATAGTTTCTTGATTCACTTAAGTGGATGATATGCACATTAGAGCCAGAATTAAAGAAGTATAAATAGCCAAGCATAATTAATGTGTTTCTCATCTGTAGAACGGAAGAGAAATAACTTGCAAGATCCTCCATTTCAGCCTTAATTTTATAGGCGAAGTGAAAGTCGCTCAGTCTTGTCTGACTCTTTGTGACTCCATGGAATTCTCCAGGCCAGAATACTGGAGTGGGTAGCCTTTCCCTTCTCCAGAAGATCTTCCCAACCCAGGGATCGAACCCAGGTCTCCTGCATTGCAGATGGAGTCTTTACCAGCTGAGCTACAAGGGAAGCCCAGGAATACTGGAGTGGGTAGCCTATCCCTTCTCCAGGGGATTTTCCCAACCCAGGAATTGAACCGGGGTCTCCTGCATTGCAGGTGGATTCTTTACCAGCTGAGCTATGAAGGAAGCCCAATTCTGTAGGCAAGGAAACTGAAATCTATGAAGGTGAAGTGACTCACCTAGGGTCAGGTAGTTAGCAACAAACCTAGTTGGGGGCACTAGTACCCAAACCCTCTGTCTTTTAAGAATCACGTTTACTCTAGCTGTGGCTCCAATTAGAAGCTGTTCACAAGATTAACTAGCAGGTATGAGACTAGCCTGTTCTGTCCTTCAGTTTTAAATGGTCATACTTATAATAAAATATATTTAAAGGGAAATTCTTTTTAATTTTTAAGAAGGAGAAAGTGATTTTTTCAGAGTAGTTGTAATCTGACTATAGGATTTTTTAGGAAGATACATTTTTATTCCTCTGGAAAAGGTACTGGTTAATGGGTTATTACTTGTTTTTACTTAACTAGATGCTTTGGGAGAAAATCTAGGACTCTAAGAAGTATCCTTAAAGCAAAAGGGACTCCTGTAACTTTTATACTGCAGTTGTTATTCAGTTGTGTCCGTCTCTGCATTCTCATAGACTGCAGCATGCCAGGCTCCTCTGTCCTCCGCTATCTCCTGAAGTTTACTCAGATTCATGTCCGCTGAGTCGGTGATACCATCTAACTATCTCATCCTCTGCATCCCCCTTCTTTTACCTTCAGTCTTTCCCAGCATTAGGGTCTTTTCCAATGAGTCAGTGCTTTGCATCAGGTGACCAAAGTAATGGAGTTTTAGCTTCAGCAACAGTCCTTCCAATGAATATTCAGGATTGATTTTCTTTAGGGTTAACTGGTTTGATAGGACTTGCAGTTCATAGGACTTGCAAGAGTCTTCTCTGGGACCACTATTTGAAACCATCAGTTCTTCAGTGTTCAGCTTCCTTTATGGTCTAACTCACATCCATACATGACTACTGGAAAAACCATAGTTTTGATTATATGGACCTTTGTCAGCAAAGTGACCAGGATGCCTAGGTTAAAGGATGTAAAGGATTTGGGAAATTTTCGGAGGGAGTGTCAGATGAACTCATAATAAAAATATTCAAGATAGAGTTCAGTAATGGACTAGTAGTAGAGGTCCAGATAGTATCACTTCAAACTCTTGGGAGTTCTAGATGATATCATGTGCAGCCATAATGAAAGGCTCCCACATAATGTAAAGCTATAGTTTAGAACTCAGTATTTCACAATGTACCCTGCTATCTCTTTAGTGGGCTTTGTGTTCTGGAAAGTATCACAGTGTATTAAGGAAACAATGAACTGTTACTTGAATGGATTACCTCTGAAAGGCTCTTCAAAAATCCCCACTAGGCCTTTATTTCTCAGAGACTAGCTTAGCTTATATCAATACTTATATGGATCCCAAAGCTTGATAGTGAAGGATGTGGTTTGCAGTTTTAAAAAATTAAACATGGATGCCTCCTGGAAAATGAGTAGATGGGATGGGGATAGTGGGGCAATGCTAAGGAGAGAGAATCAGTGGGTACACAAAACCTTAAACTTCATCTACTTGGTAAGGAAAATTGTATTCTGTCATTCAAAGTTTCAGGAAAATTAGGTATGCTCTGACAATGGTTTTTACAGATATAAGCATGTCTAAATGAAATCTAATTATGTAAATGGTAAAGTGTTTTCTAATTTTCTTTCTCATTCCATCAGTAAACTTTGGTCTAGTAGCACTGAGGTTCAGTATGATCTTCAGAATAAATTAATTTACAATTAAATATATGGTTGTATAGTACAGTTCAGTGACTAAACTAGATAATAGGTTAAACAGGGTACAGGTTTTGATTTTCACTAGTAGGCTTATCCCTAAGATGGGCCAGATGTCCTAGCAAACACGGGTTAACAAAGACTCAGGAGCTCCCAGTGGCAGAGAGATCGCTTACAGCAGAGAGGGAGATTTGCTTTTCTTTCTTTTCCTGTGGACTGATCCCGTCCTGGCTGCCAGTGTATGTCAGCAAGTTCACAGGCTTTAATTCATTGTAAGCCCCAAGTTATTGCACACCAGCACACTTCCAAGAAAAGAGATGTCACAGAAATCCATGTTACGTAATAGGACACCAGGATTAATCAAATCTTGTTACAGCAGTACTATCCCATAGTAATTAGACTGATCCTATCAAGACTCTTGGCACTGTAGTGACATTTCCTGTATTATTTTATTCTGTAGGACATCCTTCTTCACAAAGCTTTATCTTAGGCTCTCTGTGAGATATAGAGATCTGGCAGAAAGGACTAAGGCTGGAATGACATTTTAGACCTTCTAAACACTTGCTTTTTTTTTCTTAAGAGTGAAATCAGCATAATGGTGTTATTATAGTGTCATTACAGCTGAGGGCTACTGACTCTCAGTGTTACGTCATGGTTCTCTAAGCCCGGGAGTAGCTCAGAGGATCCAGACGTATGGGTGTGAATCAGGAAAGAATTTGAGGTTTTAGTACCCCAAGAAGAAGGTCATGTTGGAGATATCTCAGTTGCCTTTTCAGGATGAATCCAAGTTAATAGATTCTGGATGGCTGGGAGTTCAGTAATATGTCTTGTTATCCAATTCCTTCTCCTTTATCTTTCAGTCTTAAGAGGTCTAATCAACCTCCTCAAAGCTTAGTGTCCTAGTACAGCTGCAGTTTTATTATGCTCATGGATTCTGTGGGTTGGAAATTCAGAAAGGGCAAAGGGCTCTTCTTTGTTTCACAGCATTTGAAATGTCTCAATCATCTAGAGGTGTCTTAAGTGGCTGAGGCTGGATTAGCTGGGGATGGGGATCCACTTCCAAGGTGGCTTCTTCACTCACATGTCTTGACACCTGGTTGGGATGGGTTGAAGGATCCATCATCAGCATGGACTGTTGACTTGAATGTCTATTAGTGGCCTCTCCAGTTTGACAGTCTGAGGGTAATTGAATTTCTAACATGGAGGCTTGGGCTCCATGGTAAATAGTCTAGCAGACGACATGGAAGCTGCATGGTCTTTTATGACCGAGCCTCCAAGATCACCAGCAACACTTCTGGGATTCTTTATAAATCAAAGCAGACACATGCCTTCCAGACACAGATCCAAGCTCCTGACAGGAGGAATGTCATAGAATTTGCAGCCATGTTTTAAAATTTCCACATGAGGTTCCAGGTAGGTCAGGGAAATCTCCAGGCACCTTTGGTGACTGTGGATAGTGCAGCCTATTCACGAACTAATCTGTTTCTTTTCTAATCCTACCTCAAGGTAGGGGACTGTCCTTGTGTACTAGTTAGGGTAAAGCCCGAGTTATTGAAACTCAGAATAGTTTCAATTACTCAGACAACCCAGAGAGTGACTCAGATAAAACAGAAGTTTATTTTCCTCCCTATAGCAGTCCAGATGTAGGTCGTGAGATCCAGGGTGGTTAGGTAGCTCTGATCCATAAGGTCATTTGGAGAGTCAGATTCCTTGCATATGTTGTTTCATCATTCCTCAGTGTGTTGTCCTCTTACATGTTGTCAAGTGCGGCTTATTGTCACCAGGTTTGCATTCTAGCACATGGGAAAGGGCAAGAGAAAGGGAAGGTAAACAACTTCCTTTTAAGAAAGTGACAAAGAAGCCTGTTATAGCACAGGGAACTCTACTCAGTACTCTAATGACCTATAAGGGAAAAAAGTATTTAAAAAAGTAGATGTATATATATGTATAACGAAGTCACTTTGTAGTACACCTGAAACTCACACATTGTAAATCGGCTATATTCCAATAAAAATGAAAAAAAAAAAAGGAGTTACACATATCACTTCCATTCATAATCCATTGACAGTTGTTTTATAATATGGATATTCTTAGCTGCACAGGAGGCTGGGAAACATAGTCTCCACTTCAGTGTCCATGAGCCCTGATAAAAGTTGTGTGTTCCTGGAGTCCTATTACTAAGAAGAATGGAGGACAATTTAATAGTTTCTGTCACCAGCTTTTGAAACATCCTTGGAACATTTGTCAGAAAGAGGTTGACAAACTTCTGTAAATGGGAAAATAATTAATATTTTAGGCTTCCCAGGCCATAAGGTCTGTGTCTCTATTCATTTTCTATTGCTGCTATAACAAATTACCATGAACATGGTAGATTAAAACAACAGAAATTTTTCTTAAAGTTCTGTAGATGCTGTGGTACATATACACCATGGAATATTACTCAGCCGTTAAAAAAGAATTCATTTGAACCAGTTCTAATGAGATGGATGAAGCTGGAGCCCATTATACAGAGTGAAGTAAGCCAGAAAGATAAAGAACATTACAGCATACTAACACATATATATGGAATTTAGAAAGGTGATAACGATAACCCTATATGCAAAACAGAAAAAGAGACACAGAAATACAGAACAGACTTTTGAACTCTGTGGGGAGAATGTGAGGGTGGGGATATTTCAAAAGAACAGCATGTATACTATCTATGGTGAAACAGATCACCAGCCCAGGTGGGATGCATGAGACAAGTGCTCCGGCCTGGTGCACTGGGAAGAGCCAGAGGAATCGGGTGGAGAGGGAGGTGGGAGGGGGGATCGGGATAGGGAATACATGTAAATCCATGGCTGATTCATATCAATGTATAACAAAACCCATTGGAAAAAAAAATAATAATAATAAAAATAAAAGAAAAGAAAAGAAAAAAAAAAAACTATAAGAAAGAAAAAAAAAAAAAAAAAGAAATCTGACATAGATCTCAGTGGGCTCAAATCAGGGCTTCATTCCTTTCTGGAGGCTCTAGGCAAGGGTTGGTTTCCTTGCTCATTTGGGTTGTTGGCAGAATTCTGTCTCTTGCATACAGTCTCCTGCATCTCAGAATCAGCACTGGGCCTTGATTTCTCCTCATGCTGCCATCTCTCTCATTGGTCACAACTGGAAAAAAATTTCCCACTTTTAAGGACTCGTGTGATTAGTTTGGCCCATGTAAAGTAACACATATATGAATTCTGGGTATGTAGACACTTTCAAGGGCAATCATTCGACTCAGCCATTATAGCTTAAAATAGTCAAAGACAGCCTGTAAATGAATGGGCATGGTTGTGTTAGAATAAAACTTTATTAACAAAAACAGGCAGTGGGTTGGATTTGGCCATGGGCTATAGTTTGCCACCCCTCTTTCAAGAATATGGAAACAGGTTGTTGACTTAGGCCTTGCAGTCAGCGAGAAAGCTTCTCTGTCCACCAACCAGGCAGTTAGGTATGCCGTATTTTGTGTTATCATGACAGCACTCAGTTGCTTCTGGTAAAGCCACCTTTACAGTGAATTGTAATTTCTTCCTTCAGTGTCTGGTTTTTGCGCCCAGATTGTGAGCACACTGAATGTAGGAACCTTGTCTGATTCATTTTTTTATCTTCTCTAGTGCTTAACAACATCCAACGCTTAGTAAATGCTCAGTAAAGAAAGGAAACCTTATGTAATGGCTAAAAGAGGGAGGCATGGACTAAAACACACACACAAATATAAATTTTTTCATGTGCTGGGGAATGTTTCCTCTGGACAGACCTTCAATTTTGAGAAGTTTTGACTGTTTGGGTTTTACTCTGCAATTAAGTCTGATACTTGTGAGTTTGCATATAGATTTCTGGAGATAGATCTTAAGAAAACAGTTTAAAACCAATTTTTTGTTGCCTTAATGAAAAATGAAAGGGCAAAGCCAGAATTATACATTAGCTGGTGGAGCCAGTAGTATGCATTTGACAGACATTTAATTTCGGCCTGCTTTTGCCAAAATAACAATGTGACCATAAGGAAATTTGCAAATGGAAATGACATTTTCCTGAGTGTTTTCCCAGACATTGGACTTCAGTATGGGTTGAAAAGTGCACAGAAAGGTTTTTGACCTGCCAAGCCATGAGTTCAGCTATTGTAGGATAAACACAAAACTGATGACATTAACAACATCTGAGGCTGAAGTGGACCAGGAATTCATCTTTACCTTATTTACATGGAGTGTTCTCACACTCACAGCCCACAGCTAACATAAGAACTTTATAGGTGTGTAGATATTTGGGGTCTTTCACTGAAAGTCACTTTATGTGTAAAGTATCACAGGAACAACTTCTTTCATCCCAGATGTTCAATGAAATTAAGAAACACAGAGGGAACTTCATTCAACAACCGAGGACCTGTCAGGCTGGGACCTCAGCATGGATGCTTATTAAGTTATATAACTGGGTTAGATATGGCCATAAGGCTACTCCACCCAGTTGAACTTGGCTCAGATCTGTTAGGTAGACTGAAGGAAAAGAACCTCAATTCTTAGTATGAATGTTACGCATTTAAAGAGCTTGCTTACACTTATATTTCCACTCTAAGGTCTAGAATTTGCTGAATTCTCTGCATCTAAGAGAACCTTTTGAACCCTCCACCTCCATCTTTCTGCTTTCCTGGCCTCTGTCAAACAAACCTTTTTCTCTCAAATTATGGTCAGTGGCACAGAAAGCATGGCCACTGAATCATTGCACTTGCTAATAAGAACATTAAGATATCAGACCAAGCACAAGCTTTCTGAACCTGCCCGTAATTCTGACATCAAACCACTAAAATTGTGTTTTGGAGCACATCCCTCCAACGAACAATAGGGCCTTGCCCAAGTCATAAAAGCTTTTACGCTGAAACTGTCAACCTCACTGAAGCCTGCATAGACTGTTTCTGTTCTTTCTGCTTTTCTCCCTAATATGTTAGGATGACTTGTACAGAAAATGAAAACCAAACCTCTTACAAAAAAAAAAAAAACCCATAACCCCACTTGATATAATTTAATTTACTCTTCCCAAGACTGTATTACCTACCAGCCAGTCCCTTAACTCCTTCTGGAAATTTGGCATGAAATCAGTATTTTCTCTGGCACAGCTCAGCCCTGTGCTTTGCAGGGCATGCTATGCATGCCATACCAAGCTCTCTCCTCTGCTTTCCCATCATCCAAAAAGTCTCAAAAGTGTTACTTATTAGACCTGGACATTATGGTAGGTAACTTTGAAGGCCTGTGCTCAGTATTGGCAGGCCATGCTGATTTAAAAGCACTTGCCTTTTCAAAAATATCCTCTAACAATTTCCTACCACTTTTAGTCTGATTTCACCTTCTGTAGCAGGCTTTACATTTTTATTATTTATGAGCCTAGGTGATTTTTTATAAAGTAAATGCAATAAAAGTAGAGATCTGTTAGGTTTTTGTCTTTGTAAGATTGTTTCCTGTTATGGGCTGAATTGTGTCCTCCCCACCTTCCAAATATATGTGTTGAAATCCTAACTTCTAGTACCTCAGAATGTGACTATTTTTGGAGATAAGGCCTTTGAAGAGGTGTTTAAGATAAAATGAGGTTCTATGGGTGGGCCCTAGTCCAACATGACTGATTCTGTGTAAGAGATTAAGGTACAGACACACACACACACACACACATAGGGAACACCATGTGAAGACACACAGCTAAAAGAGAGTCACCTGCAACCCAAGAAGAAAGGCTCCAGAAAATAAAACGAACTCTGCCAACACCTTGACCTTAGATTTCTAACCTCTAGAACTATGAGGTATTTGTTATGATAGCCCTAGCAAACTAACGCATTTACTGTCAATTTTGTTCTTTTTTTCCTAACTAACATTGATCATGCCTTTAATGTTCCTAGATTATACCAGAAAAGATCTGGGCAGCATATTGTGGCCCACAAGGAAGTGAAATGATCTCATGTAGCTTCTGCATGCAGCAGAGTGACCAGAAATTTCTATCATTAACAGTGCCATTCCAGTAACAATGACCTTAAACCATCACCTGATAGATGTTTGGTTTGCATGTGACTTTTCTGAACAGTAAGTTTTATAGAATGAGTTACAGAGTGCTGCCCTGGGGCACAGATCTGAATCAGGAAGCTCAGAGGACCATGTTTGTAACACATGTTTGGCCCAGAGAGTGCTTTTTTTTTTTTTTTAAAGCCACATAAAAATAGAAATTTCTTACTGCTCTTAAAATTTTGGAATGTTTATCCTACTTCTCTGTGGACAAAACTAAGCAAAACTGAGCTTCCTCCTCAGTTGGATGCTACTTTGTGCGGAGTGCTGTAGCTATCTCACCCCTCCCTACACTGGTCACTTCAGCCTGTCAGCTTTACTTATTGCCCGAGCTGCCTGGTCCAGATAACGGAAATAAACAGATTCGTGACTCCTAGATGATGGATTCTGAAGATCCTTATTGAATAAGGTGTTCAGAGGTGAAAAGTATTTGAGAAGCTCAACAGCCTTTTTAATATATTTACTTGCAGATTTTCCATGTGCATTAATAGATTGAAAGACCTGAGAAATTCTACAATAGAGAAATCCATTTAATTTTGGTCTGCAGCATTTCCCATTCCTATTTGACTAGAAACTCCCACTTCTTTGATTAACATTTATTTGTCATCCTACTGTGGAACACACTTTGGGAAATGCTGAAATGGTTCTTATAATCTGGTCCTATCTGAATGCACAAGAATGAAGTGGAAAATTAGAATTCTATAAACTACTAAGTAATTTGCATATTCATAAAAGAACACTTGAGTACATATGAAAATGTAAAGTTGCCTTATTAAGGAGCAATATTATTTAGTGGGGCTTCCCTTGTGGCTCAGCAGTAAAGAATCCGCCTGCCAATGCAGGAGACGTGGGTTCAAATCCCTGGATCTGGAAGATCTGTGGAGAAGGGAATGGCAGCCCACTCCAGTGTTCTTGCCTGGAGAATCCCATGGACAGAGGAGGCTGGTGGACTACAGTCCACGGGGTTGCAAAGAGTCAGACGTGACTTACCAACTAAACAGCAGCAACATTATTTTTGTGATGCTATTTAATGCACCCAGGAAATCTGCATAAATGACCACAAGCCGTCAAATGCACAACCAGCGTTATCTAACATGTGTGACAGTCTTTAGAAACGTTTAATGTTTTGCTCATTGTGAAAAGGAGGTTTCAGCTTTGAGATTCCAATTACTTTTGTTGTGCTCCAGTGTCTTTGTTATTGCCAGGATGAATGCATCACTCTCCTCATATTTCAGGTTAATGATCTGATTGGACTGTAAACATTTTGTTAGACAAAACTTACACCCATTATACTTGCAGTCATTTAAAACAAGGAATATGTGCAAATGAACCCAGATATCCTTCTGTATTAGCTATCTTATTAGAGTGATAATGTGCTAATCCTGATTTGCATGTTCAACTAAATGATTGCAAACAGTTTTTGACACGTAAATTCATGGCTGTTCTATGTGCTTCCACTGAGTTTGGTGAAAACGAATTGGTCTATTTGAGTTATCCTCCTTTGATTTCTCCAAGAAAATCAATATAATAAAGTAATTCTTTCCTGCCATCCTCTTCTTTGCTAAGCTCTTCTGAGAACAGTCAGAAGGTGTTTTTCCTTCAATTATTTCAGGCTTGTTTGCATTAAATCCTTTCCAACAGGCGCCAGTAAATGTGTTCTCTTAATAAGGATGTCTCCCTTTGAAATAAGCTAAATAAAATTTTACATTTAAGGTGAGTAAGAACCAGTTATGGAGAAAATTGCTCAATATCTGTTCTATTCTAATTCCTTTTTCCATGCAAAGCATGCTGCAGCTCTGTATTGAGGACCAAGTGTGATGATATGACATGCATAATTCATGCTTCTGGCCTTCTACACACACTTATTTTTTTCATCAGAATTCCACATATTTAGATAAGGTCAAAGGTTTTTCTTTATGGATATCAATTAAACTTATTTTTAAGGAATATGACATAAAATATGTGGGTATTTTATTCTTCAGAAGAATGCTTGATTGTGGTAGTCTCACAATACAAGATTTTTCCTGTTGATAGTTTAGATTTTGTTTACTTTGTGAGTGTTTGTTTGGTTTTGTTGGATGGCAGGACCCCATTATTTAAGTGGCTGACATCCTGGTTTGTATAGGTGTCTAGCATGAAAGCTCGTGTATTTATTAGGAATTAAGGGACGATCACACCACTCAGTTCCCAAAGAGTTCATCATTTTGTGGAATTTCTTATATGGTTCACTTTGCTAAAAATGGCATTTTATTTTTATGTTTAATTAATTTTTACTGGGTTATAGTTGATTTACAATGTTGTGTTAGTTTCTGTTATGTCATTTAATGTATATTTGTAGTTATATATATATATATATATACACACACACACACACACACTCTTTTTAGGATTCTTTTCCCATATAGATCATTACAGAGTATTGAGCAGAGTTCCCTGTGCTATACAGTAGGTTTTCATTAGTAATCTATTTTATATACAGTAATATGTATGTGTCGATCCCAATCTCCCAATTTATCCCTCCTCCACCTTCCTCCTTGGTTTACCATAGTTTGATTTCTACATCTGTGACTCTGTTTTTATGTTTTGTGAGTAAGTTCATTGTACAAAAAAATGGCACTTTAATTATAAGAAGAGCACATCAAAATCTTCCACTATGTAAAGTCTGTTTCCTATCCTCCTTTTTCAACTCTGTTCTCTTAATCCTGTTATAGCTTTTCATACCTCATTAAAGTCTTTTCCATCTGGATGGCCACAGTCATTTCCAACTCAGTATGTCTATAACTAAATCTATCGCCTTCCTCCCTAAGTCAGTTTCCACCATGTAATGACTGGCACAAGCCGACCCCCTGAGTGCCATCTTCAATTCCTCACTCTTATCTGCTTGAAACATCCAGACAACAGCCAAGTCCTGTCAATTCTGTTTTCTCAATATCCGTGAGTCTGTCCTCTTCTACTTGGTTATTTCTCATTGGCACTTCCCGGCCCAAGATGCCATACTTGTTTTCCTGAATTACTTTTACTTCCCACTCACACATGTGTGCATGGCTCCTGCCCCTAAACACACTGAAACATCTAAGCCTGCTTGTCAAAGTAGTCATAGGGGACTGCAGAGAACTCCTCGTCTGGTACATTCCCCATCCAGCCTTCTCCATTAATTACATTTATTGAGTGTCTGCTATGGGGAGTGGCTATTAGGGGCTATGAAGAATCTAAGAAGAAGTTATGATCTTTGTCTACAGATAATCTCGATAATCTAGTCAATTTTTCTGGAGGGTGCTTGGGGGTGGGATGCAGTGAAAATCACTGATTATGTTTTAGCCACCGTGGGAGTATTTTTGCATTAATACTCTTGTTGGAAAAAAAAAAAAATCAAAGGGAGCCTATGGCCTTTAAAATGTTCTTAATTTGCTACCTACTACTGCTCAGTAATACTCTCAAGAATAAATTTTGATCTTTGAGATTAGGATTTCAACAGTGAGGGTAGCATCTGATTTCAAGGAACATCCAAAGGTCAGCGCTGTACTCAGATTGCTTCAATTCTGTTCTGGTGATCTGGGGGTTATAACTCCCTGCCTCATTCTGTTTCCTCCTCAAGATCACTCAGGTATAGCTATATCAGGGGGAGGAGGATTTGGGGGTCACTTTGTATAATTCATTCCTCCCTGAGATACCTTCTGAATAACAATGGGGTTTCCTGAGGATCCTGGACACATAATGTACACCGTCAGCCTTTAATATATACCATTTCTTCCAGATGGTTTCTGAGTTGTCAGAGGAAGTTTTATATCTACAGAGTTGTCAGCTTCCCCATCTCTTCCCTGCATTTTGACACCCTGTGGCCCCCTCCCTGTCTGCTCTGTGCTCAGGATTCTGGGAGTGGAGCAGCACTGTTGCCATTAAACAGGAGCAGATAACTCAGATCAAATCTCCGTGGTAAATCGACTTCTCAGCATCTGGTGCTGTTCCTTTAATGAAGCCTTTTTCTCACCATGATGTGAATCCATTAGACACCAAGAAACTGGAGTATGTAAAAGATTCTGTTTATCTGGCCCTTCTCAAAGGTACTGTCTGTCATCATAGATGTCTGCAATAAATATAGCAACAGCATCACAGAATGTGTGAAGCGATTAGATTTATGAGGTACATAAACTGCAAAGCTTCTAATAACCATAATTCCTAACTTCAATCATAATACCTGTATTAGTGTCATGTTTTCCAGAGGACTTTATGTTTCTAAAAATATCTTAATTGTGGTTACCATATTTACCCTGTAATTCCTTTAATTTAAAAGTGAAAGGGCTCTCCCAGAGATGAATATGCCCACCCTTCCGTATTGTTTATGTGGGCAGTGGGGCAAGATGGATGGCCCATCTTGCATGTTTTGCAATTAAATTAGATGAATCTCCTTGGAAAAAAAGAGAATCCACACTAATAAGGAACAGCTGATGACAAAATCAAATGTGGGGGTGGGGAATAAAGGGTGAGATCTTAGTCTTCGTCCCCACTCTCCTACCCCCACCCCTGATTCAAGGGAAATTCTGTCTGAATGCTTTTAACATGCTCTCCTTCTAATTATTTGCCATTACTTGAAAAACCTTTGAAAGGATGCTAACTATCAGTTTGTTAATATTTTCCTTTTGACCCAGGCCTAAGATACTAGTTCAGGTGCTTGAGACAAGATTCTTGGCCTGTGAAGTCTCTCTTTGACTTTTAAGGATAAAGGAAGACAGACCCTCTTGGGTTTGCTTAGAATATACACACAGTTTTTTAGCAATTTCTGAACTCAAGCAGAAAAGACATCTTGTCATTATTCCATTCAAAACTTGGTCTTGCTCTTCACATTGCAATTCTTTCAAGTCCACTTCAAGGATTGACTGAATGCAATGGCTATTTTTGCATCTTTGTAGAATCTGGCAGATTTGAAGGACGCTCCAGATGTAGCTGCTGAAAGATGATGTCATACCTGTATCAATGAGTTTAAGACTCTGACAGGTGACCTGGTGGACCTTGGCCAGAGACAGGGGGACTTGCCTAATGGATTTAAAAGAAAACATTTTTCTGAATAGAGACAGAATATAAGCTTATCTTGTAACATTCAAATAATAGAGATGTATAAATACATAATTTCACTCTCTAAATATAACCACTGTTAACAGCTTGATGTATATCATTTCAGGATCTTTCTTAGTAATATACAAATATGTTGTTATTTTACATAAATGGAATAGCACTATACATGCTGTTTTATGACTGTCTTTTAATTTAATAATATACCATGGATACTTCTCTGGGGAAGTGAATACACATCTGTCTCAATCATTTTTAACTCTTTTTCTGGCATTTCAGAGCATAGTTGGATCATAATTTATTTACTGTTCCCTTTCTGGTGAGTATTGAAATGGCCTTCACTTTTTGCTCTTACAAATAATGTTTCTAAGAACATCTTGGTCCATGTATCTTTAGACGCTAATGAGAGTATTTCTGCAGGATAAATTCCTAAAAGTGAAATTAAAATATTTACAGTTATTATCAAATTTATATATATTCATATAGGTTAGAAAGTTGTTTTAAAATTGTGTATTTGTTTCTAGTTTTACCAGTTACTATATGAAAGTGATGCTTCTCTTTACTCCAACATGGGAATTAGTCCTTTCATTTAAGTTTAAGCTCGTCCTTTGCTCTTTGCTAGGTGCTCAGATAAAACTATTTCATTGTTTTAATTTGCTATTCCTTGGATTAATAATGATATGAATGATCTTTTTATATAGGTATACATGTTTTTTCTTTTCATTATTCTTTATTCATATCTTTTACTATATTCTATCAGGGTTTTCCTTTTTTCCTTATTAAATCATAGCTTCTTTTTATATAATATGTTCACTATAGAAGATGGAAATAATTGTCTAAGTGTTTTATTTATTTCTTAATCCTATTTATGGTGTGCTCTATCAAATAGACACTTTATATTTTTTGATAAAATCTGTCAATTTTATCCTTTATGATTTTTTACATTTGTGTCCTGATAAGGAAGGTATCTTCCATCTTAAGATGATAAACATGCTCTCCTATATTTACTTCTAGTAGTTATGTGGTTTTTAAAATATGTTGAAAATTCTAATAAATCATTCATTTATAAGAATAAAATAGATAAGAATGGAACCTATTGTTTCTCTTCAAATGGTTAGTAATAGCTTTTACACTATTTAATGAGTCAGCCCTCTTTGCTAAATTTAAATGCTATACTTAAGAGTTACTAAACATCCATATATTCATAGATTCGTTTCTACATTCTCTGTTCCATTCTCTCCATACCAATACCATGTTGTTTTAGTTATAGTTCCTTTAAAATTTATTTGAATCTGGTAGGACAAATTCCCCTCTTATTATATCTTATTTTCAAAAATTTCCCAGGTGTCCTAAGTGTTTACTCTTTCAGATTAACTTCATTATCCATTTGTAAGGGTTGACTAAAATTGAAATTGTTGAAATTTTATTAACATACAGTTTGCTTTAGGAATTGCCATTTTCTTCTAAGGGCATTACTCTGTGTTCCCTTACTGAGTTGTGACTAACTGCTGTCCACAGATGTGTGTGTGTGAAGCTGGCAGACAGAAACAATGTAGGCTAAAAATGTGGGTTTTGAGAAAGGTCATATTTTGATTGGCTAGAAAATGACAGATAAGTCAAACACGAGTGATTTGGGAGAATGGAAAAGGGTATAGATGGAAGGGGATTTCCCTACTGGCTCAGATGGTAAAGAATCTACCTGCAATGCAGGAGATCCAGGTTTGAGCCCTGAGTCAAGAAGATCCCCTGGAGGGCAGGGCAACCCACTCCAATATTCTTGCCTGAAGAATCCCATTGAGAGAGGAGCCTGGAAGGCTATAGTCCATAGGGTCACAAAGAGTCAGACACGACTGAGTGACTAAGCAGACACACACACAGATGGAAGTAGGGAAGTCCAGAGTAAGTACATGGTGACGAGTATAGAGGGTGAAAAGTGAGAAGGATGGACTGAAGGCAGGATGAGAAACATTGAATTTTGACTGCCTGGGCAGGGAAGTCTAGGGGGCTGGAGTAGATTCCATAGTCTCCTTCCTGTTGGGCCAGGCTGCGTGGAACTTGCTGAGGGCTGGCCAAGTGACTCTGAGCATGAAAGCCAGAGTGAGGGTGGGCCTGGGGACATGGAGGTGAACATGGTGTCCTTTTGCCTGCGGTCTGAGTGCTTGGCTAGGAAGAATGTTGAGTTCACTCATCACAGGGAGAAGTGAGAATAAGTGGTAAAGTGAGTAAAGTGGGCAAGCAAGAGGACCCAGATCAGAACCCAGAGTAGGAGCTGGATAAAGCTCTGCCCAGGGACACAGGCCTGGTGCAAATGGATCCAGCTGGAACACTCCAGTCAGGAGCTTAGTTAGGAGCATTTCCGATTGTGGGGAACTTGTGAAGTCCTCCTGTCTATCTCCCATACTTCCTACTCCCCATTTTCTGGGGCCTGCTATGGGGCTACACTTGTGCAGCATAACTTGTCCAGTCTAGCTGGACCTGATCTGTGCAGTGGACACTTGACCAAAGCTGGGCCACGTACTCACTTCCTAAGGAGAGTTGGCATTGACACATAGGAAACAGATGGATCTTTCTTGAAGCACCTGCATTTTCAGTAGATAAATCTCTGAAGGTTTTGGTGGCTGTGCTTCAGCATGAAGACTGAGACATTGAGAAAAGCAATCCATTTTGTAGAAGAATAAAACATATTCACAGAAAGAGCAGAGACCATTCTTTCCAGCTTATTTTTGAGACCAAGTTGCATTCTGTACTTTGAACAAGATGAGATATCCTGAATCACCTCTTTCATAGAAAAGCTGGCTAGACTGCATTTATGTTATGTAGAGTCCTAGAGGTCTTAAATAATACAGGCACTAAGGAAGCTGGGCTGGTGAAGTTATGAATTTCCTTGTTAATAAAAAGCCATGGTCTAAATTAAAGGACTGAAACATCATTGAGGAAATTCCAGAAAGCAAGCATTCAGCAGGTTAGATCTAGAAATGGCACTTAGGATTTTGCAGTCAACTAGGCCAGTCTTGGCAGGAGTGGATGGGGTGCAAAGAGCACTGGGCAGAGAAGGAGATAGTCAAGCCCAAGACCATGGAACATTAACCTTGAGTTAACCTTGGACCAATTCTGGTCCAACCAGAATTGCTGGACCTCTCTTGATAAAATAGGGCAGTTGTGCCTGCTCTATGGTCCCTGCCAGGAATTTTTTGAGATGTGTGGCAGGGACCAGGTGCACCCAGTAGGTTGTAAAATACTATTTCCATGCAAATCATTGTTGTAGCCACCTTGCAGGACCTGTGTCACTCTCTGGGGTCAAGTGCTTACAAGCGCAGTAGCTGACTGATCTGTGCTCATGGGATAATTGGAAGGAGAATAAGAGGTGGAGGGTGAACCAGGGGCACGACAACTCCAGGACGTGCCATCCTTACTCTAGTTAGTGGGACCAGTGCCCAGTGGGACACCACGTGGAACACCTTGTGAATGAGCCCCCTCAGAGTTGTGTGCTGTGAAGGTCCTAGTCCCTGGGTCACATCTAAAGAGAATGCCCCCTCGTGCTGGGAGTGCTGGCTGGGAAAGGGACCAGTGGTTAAATATAAAAACAACTCCCAACTGGAGGAATTCCCCTGGCAGCTTCATCACAGCTGTGTTGTCCAAACCTTTGGGGAAAGGCTGAAAACATTAGGAAAAGCATGGGTCTGGCTGGTACTCGAAGCCATGCACCCCATAAACTGTGTCAGCACCCCATAAACATGCCACTTTTAATGACAACTGCATGTCTCTGTTCACCGCCATCATTTATTCTACTGCAAAATCTCCTGGAACTTTTGTTTCCAGAATTCCTTTTATCTTAACCATTAAACCAGCCTTGGGGAGATATTGAGGTCAGTAGTCCTGGACCTGAGTCATATCTCCCCTGACCTCACCTGAGCAGTAACCTAAATAGTGACAAAGGCTGTGGAATGATGCTAAGAGCCTCACAGAGGCTCCCTGACCAGGCTGGCATATGTGGAAACCTGGACCCATCAGCTATCCCAGAATGGTTTGTGAATGTTTGCCCTGGAATAGGGATATTTTAAAACATCTGCTTTGGTGATAATTAGCATGTGTAGGTGCCTGGAAGGTAGAGGATACATTAAAAATGTGTGCACCATGTGGAAAGAGGGGTGCCAAGCCAAAGATGCGCATGAAAATGTGTGATGCTGAAAAAAAGAAAGAAAATGTGTGATGCTGGAAGCATGGTGTCAGGAGGGCTGAAGCTGGGGAAGGAGCTGGGGTTTGCAAAAACATCCCAAAGCAAATCAGAGCCCAGTGAAATCAAATATAGCCACCCCACCCCCTAACAAAAAGAACTCAGAAAGAACAACAGAAAGAAATCTTTTTGGCAGTAGGAGCAAAAAGAATAAAAGAATAAGCCCGCTGTTGAGTAGGAAGCCCTGTCCCAGAGCAAACAGGTGTGCATTCTATGTGCTTCTGAGTTTCCTTCAAGGGGAATGTGCTTCAGACAGCGAGGCCCTGGAAGAATGTGGCCAGTGTGCGGCTTTCAGATAAACTCAGGGATTGAGGTGTCCAGGCCCAGGTGATGACTACAGAGCACTGAGGGAAATTAATTTGCATGTGTGAGGTGGGGGTGAGAGAACTGGTCAGCCATGGTTGAAAAGTCATGGAGGATGGCAGAGGTGTCAGAGGGTTGGAGGATAGTTCTGACTTGATTTCAAAAAAAGAGAATTCTGACACAGAAGACCAAGATTTTTGATCCCCTGCCAAATTTTGGAACAGTTTCTCACAAGGTGTGTGAGCTCTTAGAAGTAGAAAAAGGTTTGCTTATTAGGGAAATATATGGGTTCGTAAAAATAGTTCATTTCAATGCGATCAAGATCCCTCTTCTCCCTTCTACCTCCTCCTTCTCTCCCTCTCCCTCTCTTTCCAATCCACCCTCTCTTTCTTTTAAGTTACAAGTTGGACAGTTGAGGAAATCCTGAAGATAAACTTACTTGCTTAAAAGGCATTTCATATCTTTAATATTTTTGTGAATAAGATAGAAAAATATGGGAAATATATTTTATATATAATAATTATATCATTAATTAAAACAATATTATATAACCAATATATTGTATTAGTATATGACTACTGACATAGACTAAATGTTTGTGTCTCCTCCAGATTCATGTGTGGAAATCTAACCTCCACTGTGATGGTATTTGGAGGTGGGGGGCTTGGGGAGATGATTTGGTCATGAGGATGGAGCCTCATCATTGGGATTGATGCCTTTACAAAAGAGATCCTAGAGAGCTGCCTTGCATGTTCTGCCATGTGAGACCACAATGAGAACGCAACTTTGTGAACTAGCATTCAGGTCCTTACCAGACACCGAATCCACCAATGCCTTCATCCTGAACTTCCCAGTCTCCAGAACTATGAGGAATAAATGTTTGTTGTTTAAGCCACCCAGAATGGTATTTTGTTATAGCAGCCTAGACAAACTAAGACAGAAATATTATCATATAATAAATATGATATAATATTTCATTATGTTATTGATAACAGGATTAAATTAACACATAATGTAATATTACATTTTCATGTAAAAAATTAAAACTATCTAAATAAGGTGAAAAATATATATTAAGTAACTAAAGAACAACTTAGTGGATTAGTGTCAGCCAGAGGAAGTAGAATGTAGAGGGTAGGATTTTATAAAATTATCTGGGGAGCTAATTAGAAGTGCAAATCCCATCCACACAGACCTCTTGTCACCAGGGGCAAGGCCTGGGAATCACCATTTTAAATAGATCTCCAGATGATTCTCAAGCACATTCACAGGTCTGTACCTTTAGACCTGATGTCCCCCCTGAGTTTTGTACTTGTATATCCCACAACTTCCTCAACATGTCCACTTGGATGTCTAACAGTCTGACACATAGCTCACCCCAAATAGAATTCTTTATCCTCCCCAAACCTCCTTTTCTTTCTGTAAATGGTACCGTCATCCATCAATATGTCTGGCCAAAATCTTGAAGGGATTCCTCTTTCCCCCAAATCCTATATTGGCTTTACCTCTGAGGGAAATCTTGCTTCTGCCACTTCTCACAATTGCCCCCCCACCCCCCGCCCAAGCCTAATGTAAATCACCATCTCATCTCTGGGCTTCTGCTAACTTCTACTATTACCACCCCAGTCTCCCTGCCTCCACCCTTGCCTCCTATTCTTTCTCCTTAGAACAGCTTGTTTAATCTTTATTACCTTTCAACAGCATCTTACTGCATGGACAACAGATGCCGAATCCTCATGTTGGCCTCCAAAACCTAAATCTGATTCTTGACTACCTCAGTTCATGACTCAGTCTCTGACTCCCTAGGTGCCAGCTGCCCTGTTTTCTTTTTCATCCTGTGAGCACACCCAGCTTGTTTCTGCCTCAGGACCTCTGCACTTGACAGCCTGTTTCATTGTTCAAGCTTCACCTTATGGGTCATCTCAGAGAAGCCTTCTTGACAACCCCAATTCACTCTCTACTTCATTACTCTTTGATTTTACCACCTAAAATTCTTTATTATCTATTTATTTACATGGTTGTTGTCTGACTCCCTGACAGAATATAAACCCCATGAATGGGAAATTTATGCCTAGAATGTTGTTTAGCACATGGTAGGTAGTCAATAAATATTTATTGATGAATGAACCACTGATATAACAGACAAGGCTGGACTTTACAATTATCCCTGGATATAAATCTCTACTGCACGTCCAGCTTCCAGCCCAATACCCCTGAGCCTTGTATAAAAATCTGGCTCCTGTGAGATTCTTGCTGTTCTTTGTGCATGTGAGTGTGCATGTGTGCTTAGCCATGTCAGACTCTTTGTGACCCCCTGGACCGTAGCCCCCAGGCTCCTCGGTCCATGGAATTTTCTAGGTAAGAATACTGGAATGAGTTGCCATTGTCTACTCCAGTTGCTGTCCTTCACTCATTATCTAATTCCCTCTCTTCCCACACCATACAGCACATGTACAGAACACTACCTGCTTCATATCTTCTTCCTCTCCCTAAGGAATAGCATGGCCCTGAGCATCGTCATTGTTAACATGGTTGAAATAGGCAGTATCATGCATACATGCTCTGTCGCTTCAGTCGTGTCCTGCTCTTTGCGACCCCATGAACTGTATAGCTCACCAGGCTCCTCTGTCCCTGGAATTCTCCAGGCAAGAATACTGGATTGGGTTGCCATTTCCTTCTTCAGGGGATATTCCTGAGCCAGGGATTAAGCTCGGGTCTCCCACGTTGCAGGCAGATTCTTTACCGTTGGATCCAACAGGGAAGCCCAGGCAGCATCATAACGCCATAGTTCTCAACAGTGGCAGAGTGTTAGAATCATCAAGGAAACTTTAAAACAGTCCCAGGGTTGAGGTACCTAGAATGAGGTACCTAAAGGAATCAAAGTCATGGAAACAGTAGAATGGAAGTTGACAGGGGCTGGGGGTAAGGGGAAATGGGGAGTTAGTGTTTATGAGTCCCGAGTTCAGCTGGGGAAAAGGAAGACATTCTGGAGATGGATGGTCATGATGGTTGCACAACAATGTGAATGCACTTAACACCACTGAACTGTACATTTAAGATGGCTAAAGTGAAAAGTTTTATGTTATATATTTTTTACAATTAAAAATAACAAAATAACAAAAAATAACAGTGTCCAGGCCTGTCAGTCTTTCAGGGGATAGGACTTGGGTGTCCATATTGCTTTAAAAACTCCCTAGGTGATGAAGCCAGGCTTCACAGCTGCTGCCTTCCTTACTCATTCCCTATCTTCGTGACTCCAACCACTGACACCCATCCTCCATTTCAGCAGCTCCCTCCCAGGACCACACTTGGAGTCATTGGAGAGATGCCAGGAGGGGTCATTTGAACTCAGCTTTGTCCTATGGCCACTTATATGTGTCACCGTTCAGCTCCTCTTGTACCCTGACAGCCCCCGTCTTTCTGTCCATCCACCCTCCCAGGAAGTGTTTACTGAACACCTGCCTTTACTGTGCTCTGGGCTAACAGTGAGAAGACAAAGAGAAAAATACCTGTAATTCTTTAGATTCTGTTCCCTAATATCTCTGGCCTTAAAAAAAAAAAAAACCTGACTCCATTTTCATTGCTTTGGCCCTCATGTAGGCCTTTGCTCCCGATTTATGCAGTTTCCTCTCTGCTCTCCAAATTCTTCTCCCTGTGAAATCCATTTCTATTTAAAGCACACAGCTTTTCATGGCACTCCTTTTCCTATAAATTTTGATTATAACATATTTAAGGTTTAACTTCTAATTTTCTCTCTTGACTTTTTAAAAAAATTTGAGTAGGCAAATATAAAGGACTTTCTAAAAATTTTTTTATTGTAAAAAATAGATGTAAGGCTTCCCAGGTGACTCAAGTGGTAAAGAATCTGCCTGTCAATGCAGGGGACACAAGAGACCTGGGTTTGACTCCTGGGTAAGGAAGATCCCTTGGAGGAAGAAATGGAAAGCCATTCCAGTATTCTTGCCTGAAAAATTCAATGGACAGAGGAGCCTGGTGGGCTACAGTCCATGAGATCACAAAGAGTTGGACATGACTAAGGGGACACACACACACATATATAAAATTTGCCATCTTAATAATTTTTAAGTATGCAGTTAAGTGGCATTAAATACATTCACGTTGTTATAGAACCATCAGTACCATCCATCTCCAGAACTATTTCATTTTCTCCAACTGAGGCTCTGTACTGGTTAAATAGTAACTCTGTATTACCTCTTCGGACTTCCCAGGAGACTCAAGTGGTAAAGAATCCATCTGCCAGTATAGGAGATATGAGTTTGATCCCTGGGTTGGGAAGATCCCCTAGAGGAGGAAATGGCAACCCACTGCAGTGTTCTTGCCTGGAAAATTCCCATGGACAGAGGAGTCTGGGGGACTGTAGTTCATGGGGTCACAAAGAGTCAGTTACGACTGAGCACAGTGCACATCCTTAGCAACTGCTGGGTAAGGGATTCACCCACTTTGTAGTGATGTGGGATAGGAAGGTAAGCATAGAAACACACTGTAGTTTCATTTACACATTATTTGTAGCTGGTGCTACATGAATTCATGGTTAAGTTTATCCCAGGAGTTGTGTAATAGCATATTGATTTTATTTATGGGCTTTTTAAAAAATATTTTTGATTTTATGATTATGATTTTATTTACTCTATGAGTGCTCAGTTCTTCCCAATCTTACTTTTAAGGTCTTTAAGAATTTCTGACCAAAAACTGTGTTGGTTGTTGTTAAGAAGAAGTACAAAGCTGAATGGCACCACTAGACACTGGTGGTGCTTCTAATGAGCAGAGAAGACCAGAGCTGACTTCTTCCCAGAAAACTGAGGGCCGGTCATCTTGTTTGTGCCCATATTTGGCCTGACTCAGAGTTCTTCCTGGTGGATGCGCGCTCATGTCTCAGCCAAGACACGTTCTAGTACGAAGGTGTCCAGGGGTTGGAAGGGCATGGTATAGGCTGGTGGCTCCTCCCTCCTTTGCTCCCTTCCCTAGAGTGAGGACCCTTTCTGTGCCTGTGTTGGGCTGGGACATCCCCGTGACAGCTAGAATGAGGAAAATCTAGTTGCTTTGTCTTCTACCTAGTCACGGCCTAATGCTCCTGCTAGCATCTTACCTCAAAGCGTCAGCAGGAGACTGGTTGCAGCTGCTCAGCCTGGGGCCCATCTATCTCCTACCTGGATGTGACCCTCCCCAAAAAAGGCATCCCAGGCAAACAGTTTACTGACACAGCAGACAGAATTTTGAGGCTAGAGACAGATGTTACTGACCCATGGAGTAGAACCAGATACATAAAAACCCAGCCCTGGTGCAGGCAGGCTGGAGCACTTGGCTGGTGCCACCAGAGGAACCTTCCATGGAAACCATCTGAGGTCTCACATCTCATGGTTGTTCTCCACCCGGTGCATGGGTTTCCACAAAGATTTAGCAACAAGGGCCCTCCCTGAAGCCAGACACAAACTTTGTCTTGCAGAGAGTGTGGGTGAGAGGTATATGGGGTGTAGAAAAGGCCCACATAAAGCAGCCTTCCAGGAAAGCTGTCGAGTTCTGTCTGGGGAAGATCTATACACTACAAAATCTCTTCATGCTTGTGTCAGAAATATTAATGCCCAGACTCGCATTAAATATAAGAATTTATTCATTTTGTTGGTTTGTTTTTGTATATTCGAGGGCTGGGGAAACATTTATGGAGATTTCTAACACTAGTGTTAATTTTTCTGTAACCTAGAATCGGAAATCAGTTTAGCAATCCTTCCTTTTAGCCCTCATTAGGTTTGGGATTTATTAGCCCTGGTTCAGGCAGAGGACTCACCCAAGCTACCTACCTTTGTTCTCCTTTCTCAACAAGGTTTGTCCGAGGCATCTGAGTGCTGTGTTAAGAGATGATACCCCAAGAGGGAGTGGCACTGTATTGCTTACTTTGGGGTTGGCTCTGGTGAGCTTCCACACTTTTGTTTTTCTCACCCTTTCTTGATGCTGAAAATCGCTAATGAAGCCATAAGAGGAAAAATGACATGTCTGTGGCTCCTTTTCCCATGCCCTATGGAAAGAGAACACAAATAAACCAAACAATCCAACAAAACAAAATCCTTTGTTGTTCTGAACGCTTATTGATACTTTGTCTCTACTGATTGTTAATTACTGTCAGGTAACACTTTGGGTGATTAATTGACCTCTCTTAGCCAAAACAATAAAGCCTATTTAACTAATCCTGCGGAAAGCTGAGAGCAGGATTTGCTGTGCTGCTCTTTCTGTTGCTGGGTGATTCTCCACCGCAGCCCCCATCTCCTCATTTCTAATCACACCTACTCAGAGAGAGAATTCTATAAATACACCCTCCACTTCATCATGGGTCCTCACTGGAAAGTTTCAAATCTATCTACAAATACTGTTTTTGGAGTCATTAAGACATATGCTTTACTCTTGAAGACAGATTGCTTTATTTTGTAAATGAAAGAAGCTGAAGAACAATGCACAAAGGGGGATATCTTAAGCATGTTCTTGCTTCTAAAATCTTTCTAGGCAGCAGTTTACTTATACTTTAAGCTGAGCATAGTGGACTTTCTCTCAGAGCCTGAACCCATTTTCCTGGTGCTGCTAAGAACTCGTTGGGAGCAGTTTCTCTATGCAAAATGCCATAAGGAATGAAAACTCACTTTGTATGAAAACTTTAGGAACTCACTATGTAACCATGAAGACAGATACACACACAGTGTTTATTCTAATCGTCCAGGGTCCTCACTCAGAATCATCTTTCTGGCATCTTCATCTTAGACTTTCCAGTCACCAGAACTGTGAGAAATAAATTTCTGTCGTGTAAGCCACCAGTCTGTGTATTTTATTATGGCAGCCTGGCCAGACAAAAGCAAAAAGCATTATTTTAATGGTCAAATTTCATGTATTAGGGTAGCTTGGGGGAAGGGGAAGATATTTTGCAATAGTTTGTCTCTCTGTTCTCTTCCTCAAATCACACCCTCTAGAGAGTCCCATTGGATTACTACAAAAATCTAATATAACCTGATATAATAGCTGTTAGAATTGTTAAATCTCACTCAGTCCAAGAAGAAAAGTTAAGTTTATTCTCCTAGTTCTGAACACATTTCTGGGATGGAATTTTTTGTGGTTGTGTGAGAGTTGATCAGAGTATCATTTTCTTTTGAACAGGTTCAAGATGGAGAAAAATGTATACAAATGCCAGAAATATCTGTGAAATGGTCTGATTTTTTAACTGCTTTTCTTAAGCTCATGACTCTTGAGCATACTGCAGGTTTTACCAAGAGACAGGTTTTACCAAGAGACAATGAGGACTGTTCTTAGCTGAAGAGAAAGTGGAAAATCAGCACCAAAGAAGCAAAGTTTGCAAATAACAAGACATAACCCTTCAGTGCAAGTTATTATAAGGGAAGACTGAGACTTTTTTTCTTTATCCCTTCCTAATATTATTAAGTTATAATTTGCATACAGTACTAAATTAGTTTCAGGTGTATAATGTAGTGATTCAATATTTTTATATGTTATAAAATGACTGCTGCAATAAAACCAGTTACCATTCCTCACCATACAAAGTTGTTACAATATTATTGACTATAGTCCCTGTGTGTACATTATATCCCCATGACATTAATTTTAGGGCTGTGAATTTGTACCTCTTAATTCCCTTCACCTACTTTGTCCTCCCACCTCCCTTCCCTCTGGCAACAACCAGTTTCTTTTCTGTATCTATTTTATTTCTGTTTTATTTTGCTTGTTCATTTGTTTTGTTTTTTAGATTCCATATATAAATGAAATCATATGGAATTTTTCTCTGTTTGACTTATTTAATGTAGCATAATACCCTACAGGTCTATCCGTTTTGCTGCAAATGACAAAATTTCATTCTTTTTTATAGCTGAGTAATAATCCATTATATATCTGCTTTATTCATCCATCTATTGATGGAAACATTCTTTAGGAAATTCTGCTTAGTTCTTCCTCCTCCTTATTCAGCTGGGTGATGACAGTAACTTTATTTGCCCTTTACACTGATAACCCCCTTTCTCCTGCCAATAAAACTGCTTGGCAATAGGTGGTGGTTCAGTTCAGTTCAGTCGCTCAGTCGTGTCCGACCCTTTGTGACCCCAGGGACTGTAGCATGCAGAGTTCCCTGTCCATCACCAACTCCTGGAGCTTCCTCAACTCGTGTCCATCAAGTCGGTGATGCCATCCAACCATCTCATCCTATGTTTTCCCCTTCTCCTCCTGCCTTCAATCTTTCCCAGCATCAGGGTCTTTTCCACTGAGTCAGTTCTTCACATCAGGTGGCCAAAGTATTGGAGCTTCAGCTTCAACACCAGTCCTTCCAATGAATATTCAGGACTGATTTCCTTTAGGATGGACTGGTTAGATCTCCTTGTAGTCCAAGGGATTCTCAAGAGTCTTCTCCAATACCACAGTTCAAAAGCATCAATTCTTTGGCCCTCAGCTTTCTTTATAGTCCAACTCTCACATCCATACATGTGAGAATGTGTAGTGAAGGACCCTTCATTTGTGGTGAAGGACCCTTTAAAAAATAATTTTCATTACTTTATAGATCCACATTGTATAAAATACAGTAAGAGTGAATCATTAGGAAAAAATGACATGCAAAATAAAAACATCATTTTTTTAAAATTACTGGATTTGGCAGATATTATCAAATTGCTGCAATATTTTTTCAGTGATTGCTATTTCTGTTCTTACCTGTCATTGGCCTATAACACACAGATAAATGACCCCATTCTGAGAAGTGTAGACCAATTACCAAGTAAGCAAGCAGGTCCATTGGATGTCTTCTTGGCCCTATCCTTAGGGCAGAGGGCTCATTATCTTAGAATTGCCCAGAAGGTTCTGATCTATCAAACACTGGAGGCTTCCTTCTGGGTTCACAATCTCTGGGATCCCCTTCCCATGGAGGGCAGTACTTTGAGACACTGCTCCAGATAAATTCATCTTGAAGTCTTCTTCATGCCAGAACTGATTTACCCTGACAAGCAAGCTTGTCTTATCTCTGAGCAGTGCCCTTAGGAGAATGAGGCAGAGGTGATATATCGTCAGGTGCCTTTTGCTCCAACTCATATCTTTTGTGTATGACGGCTTTTTAGAATGAAAATCAGAACAGAGAAAAATGGTAAAAACAGCAGGAGTTAGAAAATAGAGGTTATGGAGATTAATTGAGACATAGGCATCATGGGAATGGGTCAAAGGCCACAAGAATTGGGAGAGGGGATACCAGGAGCCGAGAAGGAAGAAAGCAAAGGAGCATGAAAGGTCCCCGAGGACCCTCTGTCTGGGGTTGGTTTAGTTCATAAGGATTTTAACACTTTTTAATAGCTCACCTCAGTAATGTGAAAAGGAGATGGAACCCAAGACTCAGGCCTTCACCTACTGCCCCAGAATGAACATGGGGCTTAAAATGACAGACGTCATCTCCTGATTTTGAAAAGTAAGATATATTATATATACCTTATATATTATTAATTATATATATGATTCCTTTAAAGCAAAAATAAAATTATAATGTCATGATATTTTTTACTGTTCTTGATTTAGTTGAGAAAACTATTCTTTAATATTCTTGCTTTCAATTTTCTTCTTGAGAATTTCAAATCTTTTCACCTGTATTATCCACACATCACTATTGAGATATTATTATTCACTTACATATTCAGTTAACAGATCTCTAGAGAGGGCTCCATCTAGCAGTTAGCAACCTACAAAGTGGCTAGGAGCCATAGCAGTTTCTTCTAGATTTGTGAGAATAGACCTCAAGACAGAAAGTATAAATCATTAAGACTTAGAAAACTTGTGGGCATTGGTATGGGTTCTAAAGGGAAAATGGTGAGGCAATCTGTGCTCTTTTCTTTCATTCAGAAGTGCTCACTAGCTTCATCATAAGCCTGTGAGATTTACGACAGGAAAAAACATTTGAGTGTTTTTGAAGCAGTTTGCTAAATATGCACTTGTGATTGCTTTGATTGTTATCAATGCAGGTCCTAGTAACATAGAACCTGTAAGAATGAGGGAGACTTTGGCTGCCTTTGTTTTCCCACTAGAGAATTCACCTATTCCCTGTGTATTGACTTGCCCTGATTCAGTGCCTCTCAGCTGACTTCTGTGAGACCCTCATCTTCACGAAACGCTGGGCGTGTTAGGTTCTCGCCTGAAGTTAGGTTGCTGAGAGCACTTGTATTTACTGCAGGCTCTCCCACTCTCCACTGAAGAGTTTAACTGAAATTGAAATAAATGAACACAATTTTCTATTCCGTACATACTAATTTGTTTCTTATACACAACTGATGCTCAAGATATGTACATGTATGATCACAGAGTGAACATTTTAATTTTTTACTTCCCTGAATCCCATTGTTGTGTTTGAGGAATCCTCACCTTAGGAGGCAAGGCAGAAAACAGAGCCCACCTCCCCCTGAGATGCTGTTAGTACTCAGTACTCTTACTCAGGCTCCCTAGGTCATAGCCCATTAGGTGCCTGTGCCTGAGATTTAGCATCCATGTCTGGTGGTGCAGGGAGGCAGGAGTAGTGGAGAAATCACTATAGGCAAGTGCGGGTGATGGCTGGGAAAGGTGAGGCATCCAGTGGTTAGAGACTATGGCAGGAGTTCTTTGCTGGGCTGGTTCTATGTCATTTGAGTTCTTGTCCAGGCTCTTACTGGACACACATCTTTCCTACCTGTTTTCTGAGTATGACTTTCCAGTGATTCTGTGAGCTACTTAATAAATTCCTTTTTGTGTAATCTTTTAGAGCTGGACTCTGGTGCTTACAGTTAAGAACCCCAAGTGATATACTTTTAAATATTGAAATTATGGGAATTTGATCTTTGGTATAATGTGTACTGTCCTCATCCCAGGTCAACTGAATGAACACTTACTTTTAGAGTATTTGATGGAAACTTTATGGCAATTTCTGAGACTTTAGCTCTGGCTGTTTTAAGGCAGAGCTAGGTAAGTGCTGCCCAGTGGTGGGTAGAGCAGGCAATCTGTATTATTCTGGGATGCTCACACAGCCTAGGCTTGGATCTTCCAGAAATGCTGTCTAGAATCTCCACCAGTCCATTCAGTGCTTCTGGGAATTAGGAACCTTGTCTCTTCCTCCAGACCTCTATAGCCTTGTTCCAGGATCACACTTGGCTGGTGGGTCTGGTGCTGGATTTTTGCTGTACTTGTGCTCTTAGTTGGGAGCTTGTGCCGTACATGATCTGCATAACCGTATCTGATAACCCTGCTGCCTTCCATGGTCAGGCTTCTAGTAACTCCAGGAAAGGGCTATAGATGTTGAACTCTTCTTAATCTCAGGCCTCCCGAGAGGTGAAAAGGCAAGATGACAACATAAAGAAAGGCTAAATAACATAAAAGACTTTATGGACAGACTATAGCCTGGTGGGCTACAGTCCATGGGGTTGAAAAAAGACTTAGTGACTAAACAACAAAAATAGTTTAAGACAAGGAATGGGACTATATTAGTTAGGATTCTCCAAGGAAACAGAATCAATAGGATAACCATACCTATAGATCTCTATCTCTGTGTGTGTGTGTAAAGAGATTTATTATAAGGAATTGGCTCACATGATTTTGAAAGTGAAAGTCGCTCAGTCTTGTCTGACTCTTTGCAACCCCGTGGGGTTGGCCAAATATTTTTAATGTTCTGTGTTCGCTTTTGTTTCTATCTTTCTGACTTGATGATCTCTCCATGTCCTCCTTGATCTTGTCCCAGTCTGTGAAGTGAGGTGAAGTGAAAGTGACTCAGTTGTGCCCAACTCTTTGAGACCCCATGAACTATACAGTCCATGGAATTCTCTAGGCCAGAATATTGGAGTGGGTAGTCTTTCCCTTCTCCAGGGGATCTCCCCAACCAAGGGAATGAACCCAGGTCTCGAACCTAGGTCTCCTGCATTGCAGGCAGATTCTTTACCAGCTGAGCCACAAGGAAGACTGGCAGATCCCAAGATCTGCAGGGTGAGTTGGCAAGCAGGACCCCCAGGAGACTCGATGATGTAGTTACAGTCCAAAGGCTGAGGGCGCTCAAGACTCAAGAAGAGTCAATGTTTCAATTCAACTTCAAGGCAGAAAAAAGCCAATGTTCCAGTTAGAAGGCTATCAGGCAGGATGTGAGACATCATGCCAGGTGCTGGAGCCAAAATAGTTGATTCCTGGTCCTGCCCACACTTCTTGCTTTCTGCTCATGCTCTGCAGCTTCCCAGGTGGCTCAGATGGTAAAGAATCTGCCTGCAATGTGGGGAATGAAGGTTCAATATCTGGTTTGGGAAGGTTCCATGGAGAAGGGCATGGCAACCCACTCCAGTACTCTTGCCTGGAGGATCTCATGGACAGAGGAGACTGGCGGGCTATGGTCCATAGGGTTGAAAAGAGAAACAAATGAACAACTTCAGCATGTGCACACACACACTCATCATCTGTCTTCTGGGAATGAACTCTTTGTTTCTTCTAAAATCCCCATTTAGAACTCATCTTTACAATGTATTTCTTCATCACTACCCTTTTATTATTAACAGTTCCCCCTCCAAACATGAATCTGATTATTTTTAGTGCAATTCATTCAAAAATAGTACCAGATAAACTATTTTCTCTATTATCAATATATTTTATTTTTGACTTAAAAAAACATATTTTATGTTTCTTTCATCTCTCTACCAGGATTGTAAAATATGAGGCCATATTTTTTTGTATCTTAATTTCCTTTGAGCATGCTTTCAAAATAAGCATGAGATGTTTGCTTCTTATACTCAAAGTTTTAGCCAGTGAAATGTAAAAAAAAAAAGGTACCTTATTACCCTTTGTCATAGTGGCAGGTGTGCAGATTTGGAGTTGAGACGCCTCTCCAACCCAGCAGGAATGGCTTAGATAGTCTCCTGTCCTAAAGAGAAGGACAACCGCTCAAGTGGTCATAACGGTGTTTCTTAATTTAAATTTGTCTGTAAGAACGCAGAATAAATGAAAGAGAGCACCTAGCAGGACATATCCCCAGAAAGCAAAGCCTAATTGTAGTTCACTCTCTAGTCCCTTTTAGAAGCAGAAGTTCTTAATTGCAAGAAATAAATAAATGAGTTTCCAAAGTACCTACTAAAGAGCAGAATGAAGGAAAGTAGGCACTTTATCCTCCTCATTTTTTGTGTACAAACAAACCACCAAGTTATCTGACATCTTTTCAATTTCACTTAGAGGTCACCAATGATAACTTATTTCCTAATGCTGGACACTTAAGTAGAAGCAGATTACTGTGCAAGAGTAGAGTAAACAGCATAAGTAATAAAGCCAAGCATCAATTTTTCATTTCCAGTCTGATCACTAAACTTTTAACCAAAACTGCATGTGATACATTGTAGGTGTCCTTATATATCAATAAAATTGATCTGAACAAGTTGAATCAAACCTACAATTAGAGTGAAATTGGCAACACTAATATGTGTTAACGATAGGTGGGCCACCTAATTTTGAGAAATAGTAATGATCTGAGTGCTGCCTCCAAAGCTTCTGTTGGATTTACTAGTGAACTTAACCTTACTTCCGGTTTTGACTAAGGTAACACATGCTTGGTAAAAGGCACACTTTTCTTTCAGGTTATAAACTGAATATTCTGTTAATGTGTGAAACCAAGCTACTCAGTGGGTTGTTATTTTCTAGCTAAAACAAGGATGAACTACCACCTTTAATTTTGGGTAGCTAGAGTTTCTCTACATCAGCACTTCTGCTTACATTTCACTGGCCAAAGCATGTCATGTGGTGCAGAGGCCAGAGTGGGTGGACAGCTACAATTCTCCCATGAGGGAGAGCATCAAAAGTCATATGGTCAGCTTTTCAGGGCTGGGGATGTATAATCCTTTCACAGAGAGGGCAAGAACATATTTGGAATATTAAATAATCTATCATGAAACATGATTCCATTTTTCCCCATGAACTTTTCAAAAGCTCCTCAAGAGAAGACTTTTCTCAAAGCTAAAAATCTTCCATTCCTTTTCTTGTTCTCTAAAACATGGTTTTAAATTTTTTCCATTCTGTGAGCATCCTTCAGTTTGCCTGCATTTGCTGGACTATTAAACTTCATGACCATGGGGACTGTCTATTTTGTTCTCTGCCAGATCCCCAAGGCCCAGCACTGTACCTGGCACCTGGATGGCATTCAATAAATATTTATTGAACAAATAAAGTGTTCTTTTTACCTTATAATCTGATCAATAGAAGTTGCAATAGAATGACCACCACCTTTATTGTAGATCTTGCACATCGTTTATAGAGCTTGGAATCATGTGTATGTCACCATGTGAGCCTATGAACTTGTTCTGATTCCATTGTTGACTAAAACATTTTCTGTAGTTGTTTCTTTTAAAATTTTGTCTCCCTCACATATTATTGCACCATTTTTTTAAAACACTATATGCAGACTTTGACATTTATTTCCTTAGAGTAATATCTTATCCCATTCAGTCCATCCCTCCAGCCCATCAGTATTTTCTATAATCTTGATTTGGTCACCAAGTATATTTAGTCTTCTTCTCATAGGTATCATATGTTCAGTTCAGTTCAGTTTAGTCATTCAGTTGTGTCCTACTCTTTGCGACCCCATGAACCGCAGCACGCCAAGCCTCTCTGTCCATCACCAACTCCCAGAGTTTACTCAAACTCATGCCCATCGAGTTGGTGATGCCATCCAGCCATCTCATCCTCTGTCGTCCCCTTCTCCTCCTGCCCCCAATCCCTCCTAGCATCAGGGTTTTTTCCAGTGAGTCAACTCTTCACATGAGGTGGCCAAAATACTGGAGTTTCAGCTTCAGCATCAGTCCTGCCAATGAACACCCAGGACTGATCTCCTTTAGGATGGACTGGTTGGATCTCCTTGCAGTCCAAGGGACTCTTTTGAACCACAGGGACTTTTGAACCACAGTTCAAAAGCATCAATTTTTCAGCGCTCAGCTTTCTTCACAGTCCAACTCTCACATCCATACATGACCACTGGAAAAACCATAGCCTTGACCAGATGGACCTTTGTTGGCAAAGTAATGTCTCTGTTTTTTAATATGTTATCTAGGTTGGTCATAACTTTCCTTCCAAGGAGTAAGCGTCTTTTAATTTCATGGCTGCAGTCACCATCCACAGTGATTCTGGAGCCCCCAAAAATGAAGTCTCACACTATTTCCACTGTCTCCCCATCTATTTCCCATGAGGTGATGGGACCAGATGCCATAATCTTAGTTTTCTGAATGTTGAGCTTTAAGCCAACTTTTTCACTCTCCTCTTTCACTTTCATCAAAAGGCTTTTTAGTTCCTCTTCACTTTCTGCCATAAGGGTGGTGTCATCTGCATATCTGAGATTATTGACATTTCTCTCGGCAATCTTGATTCTAGCTTGTGCTTCTTCCAGACCAGCATTTCTCATGATGTACTCTGCATATAAGTTAAATAAGCAGGGTGACAATATACAGCCTTGATGTACTCCTTTTCCTATTTGGAACCAGTCTGTTGTTCCATGTCCAGTTCTAACTGTTGCTTCCTGACCTGCATACAGGTTTCTCAAGAGGCAGGTCGGGTGGTCTGGTATTCCCATCTCTTTCAGAATTTTCCACAGTTTATTGTGATCCACACAGTTGAAGGCTTTGGCATAGTCAATAAAGCAGAAATAGATGTTTTTCTGGATCGCTCTTGCTTTTTCGATGATCCAGCAGATATTGGCAATTTGACCTCTGGTTCCTCAGCCTTTTCTAAAACAAGCTTGAACATCTGGAAGTTCATGGTTCACGTATTGCTGAAGCCTGGCTTGGATAATTTTGAGCATTACTTTACTAGCATGTGAGATGAGTGCAATTGTGCGGTAGTTTGAGCATTCTTTGGCATTGTCTTTCTTAGGGGTTGGAATGAAAAGGGACCTTTTCCAGTCCTGTGGCCACTGCTGAGTTTTCCAAATTTGCTGGCATGTTGAGTGCAGCACTTTGACAGCATCATCTTTTAGAATTTGAAATAGCTCAACTGGAATTCCATCACCTCCACTAGCTTTGTTTATAGTGATGCTTTCTAAGGCCCACTTGACTTCACATTCCAGGATGTCTGGCTCTAGGTGAGTGATCACACCATTGTGATTATCTGGGTCATGAAGATCTTTTTTGTACAGTTCTTCTGTGTATTCTTGCCACCTCTTCTTAATATCTTCTGCTTCTGTTAGGTCCATACCATTTCGGTCCTTTATCGAACCCATCTTTGCCTGAAATGTTCCCTTGATATTTCTAATTTTCTTGAAGAGATCTCTGGTCTTTCCCATTCTGTTGTTTTCCTCTCTTTCTTTGCATTGATCGCTGAGGAAGGCTTTCTTATCTCTCCTGGCTATTCTTTGGAACTCTGCATTCAAATGGGAATATCTTTCCTTTTCTCCTTTGGTCACTAGACCATTCAGGTATGACCTAAGTCAAATCCCTTATGACTACACAGTGGAAGTGAGAAATAGATTTAAGGGACTAGATCTGATAGAGAGCCTGATGAACTATGGACGGAGGTTGGTGACATTGTACAGGAGACAGGGATCAAGACCATCCCCAAGGAAAAGAAATGCAAAAAGGCAAAATGGCCTTACAAAAAGCAAAGGAGAAAAGATATCATATGTAGTCACATGCAAATTAGGTGAGCTTAATGGCTGTGTTCAAGAATCTGGAAAAAGTGGAGCAGGAAACATCTTCTAAGAAGTGTTTTGTGACACAGTGTCTGAAATGTCCTTCCAGTCTGCCATTAATCTGTTATTGGAAATCTGGACCTCAATGGGTTAACCAGCAAGATCCATGATGTCATGGAGCTGTAGGAGCCCATATCCAGGCTTTATCACTCACTTATCTGCTACTTAATGTGTCTAAGCCCCGGTATTCCATCTGTGTAATGGGGTGAGGCGTGACAGTGGCAGGATTGAAGAGGGCAAGGAAGTTGGATTCATTACAGTAGTGTATAAAGAATGCTTAGCTCTGTGGCTACTTTCTTCTTGTTGTTCAGTTGCTCAGTTGTGTCCGACTTTTTGTGACCCTATGGACTGCAGCACGCCAGGATTCCCTGTCCTTCACCATCGCCCAGAGCTTGCTCAAACTCATGTCCATTGAGTTTGCCATCCAACCATCTTATCTTCTGTCATCCCATTTTCCTCCTGCCTTCAATCTTTCCCAGCATCAGGGTCTTTTCCAATGAGTTCTTCACATCAGATGGCCGAAGTATTGAAGCTTCAGCTTCAGCATTAGTCCTTCCAATGAATATTCAGAATTGATTTCCTTTAGGATTGACTGGTTTGATCTCCCTGTTGTCCAAGGGATTCTCAAGAGTCTTCTCCAATACCACAGTTCAAAACATCTGTTCGTCGGGGCTCAGCTTTCTTTATAGTCCAACTCTTCCATCTATACATGACCACTGGAAAAACCATAGCTTTGACGATATGGATCTTTGTTGGCAAAGTAATGTCTGTGCTTTTTAATATGCTGTCTAGGTTGGTCATAGCTTTTCTTCCAAGGAGAAGCATCTTTTAATTTCATGGCTGCAGTCACCATCTGCAGTGATTTTCAGTTCAGTTCAGTTGCTCAGTCGTGTCCAACTCTTTGCGACCCCATGAATCGCAGCACGCCAGGCCTCCCTGTCCATCACAAACTCCTGGAGTTTACTCAAACTCAAGCCCATCGAGTCGGTGATGCCATCCAGCCATTTCATCCTCTGTCGTCCCCTTCTCCTCCTGCCCCCAATCCCTGCCAGCATCAGGGTCTTTTCCATTGAGTCAACTCTTCGCATGAGGTGGCCAAAGTACTGGAGTTTCAGCTTCAGCATCAGTCCTTCCAATGAACACCCAGGGCTGATCTCCTTTAGGATGGACTGGTTGGATCTCCTTGCAGTCCAAGGGACTCTCAAGAGTCTTCTCCAACACCTGGAGCCCCCCCAAAATAAAGCCTGTTACTGTTTCCATTGTTTCCCCATCTATTTGCCATGAAGTGATGGGACCAGATGCCATGATCTTAGTTTCTTGAATGTTGAGTTTTAAGCCAGCTTTTTCACTCTCCTCTTTCACTTTCATCAAGAGACTCTTTTTTTTTTTTTCATCAAGAGACTCTTTAGTTCTTCACTTTTTGCCGTAAGGGTGGTGTCATCTCCATATCTGAGGTTATTGATATTTATCCTGGCAATCTTGATTCCAGCTTGTGTTTCATCCAGCCTCGCATTTCACATGATGTACTCTGCATATAAATTAAATAAGCAGGGTGACAATATACAGCCTTGATGTACTCCTTTCCCAATTTGGAACCGGTCCATTGTTCCATGTCTGTTTTCACTGTTGCTTCTTGATGGGCAAACAGATTTCTCAGGAGGCAGGTAAGGTAGTTTGGTATTCCCATCTCTTGAAGAATTTTTTACAGTTGTGATACACACAGTCAAAGGCTTTAGTGTAGTCAATGAGGCAGAAGCAGGTGTTTTTCTGGGGTTGTCTTGCTTTCTCTGAGATCTAACAGATGTTAGCAATTTGATCTCTGGTTCCTCTGCCTTTTCTAAATCCATCCTGAATATTTGGAAGTTCTTGGATCACCTACTGTTGAAGCCTAGCTTGGAGAATTTTGAACATTACTTTGCTAATGTGTGAGATGAGTGCAGTTGTGCAGTAGTTTGAGCATTCTTTGGCATTGCCTTTCTTTGGGATTGGAATGAAAACTGACTTTTTCAAGTCCTGTGGTCACTGCTGAGTTTTCCAAATTTGCTGGCACATTGAGTGCAGCACTTTAACAGCATCATCTTTTAGAATTTGAAATAGCTCAACTGGAATACCATCACCTCCACTAGCTTTGTTTGTAGTGATGCTTCCTAAGGCCCACTTGACTTTGCATTCCAGGATGTCTGGTTCTAGGTAAGTGATCACACTGTCATGATTATGTGGGTCATTAAAATCCTTTTTGTTCCCTTTCTTTTCTGCTACCCCAGGTGTCCTGTTTGCAGGACACTTGTCCTGTTTCTTGGATCTCTTTTCATTGAGTTTAGAATTAGAAGGCAAACTTACTGATTGATTCAAGTATAGTCCCCATACCCAGAACACCACACATGAAGTGTTGGGATCTAAATAAAACCCACACTTTCTGAACATCCATTCTCAGGTAGCCAGGAATCTTTGAAAAGTTTTCAAATTTTCAAAGATATATAATCCTAGGAATGGTTTTGGAAATAGCCATGGATATTTACCTAGAAAACTAACATAGAGTTTCTAGAGATAAATATGCACACTAACTCTAAAGATATCCTAGGCTACACTTTTTTTTTCTTTTTCTTTCTTTTTAGTTTTTTAGCAGCTTCTCCTACCTAATTGTGTTTTGCTCAGGCACATCCAAATTAGTCTGAGCTGAGTAACAGAGGGAAACACAGAAGGAATTTGTCTCAAAATCCACAATCTGGAAAATCCACTTGTAGCTAATGAAGAGGAGCTTAGATGAGAAAAGAGAGGGCTCTGGGGATTTCAGAATATTTTCCTTTTCTTCTCTTGATCTCAAATGTCAAGTTCATTTTAACCTGTACTTCTGACACATTTTTACTAATGAAATACCTGCATATGTGCTCACAGCTGAACCAAAGTAATAAATTTATGGACTAACCATTATTCTTCACTTTAGCTAAATGTGGAAGTATGCCTAAGTTTTAGTGCATCAAGGACAGTGTACCTCACTTGTAAGGACCATTTTATTTGTGCTGGGTTATTCGTTGAAGTCCTTCTTCTGCTTGGGCTCAAACCCTACAGCTGGATCCAAGGACTCAGATTCAGCTTGGATCCCAGTGATAAAGATGCTTTGAAACACTTTGGCAGTAGGCCCCCATATATAGCTTGAGACAAAGGCTGAAGTGCTTCTAGCTGAAAGGAAAGGGCAGGAAAGAAGAGGGCTGGGTTTGGGATTACCCAATATAAAAGGTTTAGGCTCACAGGGAGTCACATGCATGAGAAGCACAGCAGACCATGGCCCGCCCGAGCACCTGAAATAAGGAGTGAGGGGGAGCACGCAGGCTCACCAGGCCAACCCACCAGACTGATCAGTGTCAATTCCACCTGCCTCCAGATATCGGGCCTCAAAGCCATGCTGTTTACCAGCCATTTTCTGTCATTTTCTTTGTGCCTAGTTTTAATGAATTCAGGTTTTTCTTTTCTACAATTTTTGCAATTAAGCCTTGAGAAGTAGGGCTTCCCTGGTAACTCAGTTGGTAAAGAATCTGCCTGCAATGCAGGAAACCCCAGTTCGATTCCTGGGTCAGGAAGATCGTCTGGAGAAGGGATAGGTTACCCACTCTAGTATTCTTGGGCTTCCCTAGAGGCTCAGACAGTAAAGAATCTGCCTACAATGCAGAAGACCCAAGTTCGATCCCTGGGCTGGGAAGATCCCCTGGTGAAGGGCATGGCAACACACTCCAGCATTCTTGCCTGGAGAATCCCCATGGACAGAGGAGCCTGGTGGGCTGCAGTCCATGCGGTTGCAAAGTGGGGTTGCAAAGAGTCAGATACTACTGAGCGACTAAGCACAAGCACATGAGAGGTAATGAATTATTTTGTGGGTATTAATATACCTCTTGTGAGGAAAAACCAGAGTAGGAATTGCTGCTTAGACCAAAAAATCTGTCAGATTGCATGTGTGCATGCATGCTAAGTCGCTTCAGTCGTGTCCAACTCTTGGCAACCCTATGGACTGTAGCCCGCCAGGCTCCTCTGTCCATGGGATTCTCCAGGCAAGAATACTGGAAGGGGTTGCCATGCCCTTCTCTAGGGCATCTTTCTGACCCAGGGATCAAACCCAAGTCTCTTATATCTGCTGCATTGGCAGATGGGTTCTTTACCATTAGCACCACATGGGAAACCCCTAAGTCAGATTATTACTGCTCAAAACCATCACTTTATTATATGATAGTTGAACTTCATGATATGGACTCCAGGGACTCAACATTTATAAAATTGGAGGCAGAAGTCTTCCTAATTTATCTTACATTTAAAGAAAGAGAAAGGATCTATAAAACAAATAACAAAAGTGGTCTTACATATCAACCTCATTAGGAAGGCATGCTGTCCCTGGTATTGTAGAAGCAAAAAGCTATTCAAAAAACTATTCGTATGCTAATTAAAAGACATTATTGTCTATTTATCAGCATAAGTCTGTAAGGATTCCTATTTCTAATAATTTGTAAGCCTCTGTCCTTTATTGAGTATATTAGTTTTTATTCTATAGGATATTTCTTTTTAAATATTCCATAAAATAGACTAGGCTATCCCTCATTAGTCCAAATTATTAAATATTTTATTTATAGTAAAATGTCTATTCAGTGGTTTATAAATAGACAGTTTTCAAAGATACCTGGGATGTAGCTTTTCCTTTTTATGGAATAAATTTCTGTTCATGGAAATTGGATAAATATATTTGGTATAGAAATTTTTCCAGAGAATTTAAGAAATTATATTAAGGACAAGGCAGCAAAAGTGAGAAAAATGAAACAGAATGGGAAGTAACCCATGCCAGGGTGGTGAAATAAACCTGCTAGAGAGTGGTGAGAAATCCTATATCATACAGTATTTTGGTAATTTAAGAATGCACCAGCAAAAGGAAATAAACTACCAGATGAGAATGAGAGGAACAGGATCCCTAATAGTACCATCAGCCGAATTGAATTTTAGGGGAAAATATTTAGTCGCATACCTGGCTGTTTCCTAGGATATCACATTGCAGACTCCATTTTCATTCTGAATAATGGAGTGCAGACGAATGTTTTGGATGGTGGCAAGGGATCGAAAGGATTATTTAAAGTGGTGCTATTGAAAATCTCAGTGCAGAGGAGAAGTGTTCCAGTTGTACAGTTCCCATTTGGAGACCAGGAAAAAGCAAAAATGACTTCATACCCAAATGCTCAAATCAATGAAAAGTGTTGGATAAACTGACAGATGTTGAAGCCCTCTCTTCCTCATTGGGTGAATAGTGAGACATATGTGAAAAATCAGGACCAGATGGGTCTAAAAGGATATCTCCACTCCTCTGGAATATGCCTGTGTGTATATATATACATGGCTGCGCTCTTGTACGTAGGTAAGAACCACCATTTCATCTTTTTTTTTAAACATAAAATTTTAAACATACACAAAATAGACTGAATAGTGAAATGAATTCCATGTGCCAATCACTTAGCTTCAACCATAATTATTCTACTTCATATCTACTTCTATTCATTTCCTATCCCCTACTCAATACTTTTCAAGTTTTTTGACATAAAATTTACATATATAAAAATCTTAAATGTATAATTTTGACAAATATATATATATATATATACCATAGAACCCACATCATCATTTCATTTTAGGCCCCACGGTTTTCTGCAGGGGTTTAAAACAAGACTCAACTAATTGGATCCTATTTTAATGTCAGGATGACCAACCCAATGCCAGTGGCTTAGATTGCATGATCAGTTAGTAGAGGATATGTTGAAGGGATGTCAAGGGAGGAGGGATATACTATAATTTATATACATACATAAAAAATCCACAACAGGGCAGAATAGGAAGGAAACGTACCCTGCAAATAAAGAAGTTAGACTTAGAGTGATTTATGAAAGAATGTAGACAAGCCACAGGAGAGAAAAAAGACTTCATAACTTCAAAACCTCCAGGAGAAAAGAAGCAACTTCCTACTTTTTAGCATTTCAGTTCAGTTCAGTTGCTCATTCATGTCTGAATCTTTGCAACCCCATGGACTACAGCACACCAGGCTTCCCTGTCCATCATCAACTCCTGGAGTTTGCTCAAACTCACGTGCATTGTGTAAGTGATGCCATCCAACCATCTCATCCTATGTTTTCCCCTTCTCCTCCCGCCTTCAATCTTTCCCAGCATCAGGGTCTTTTCCACTGAGTCAGTTCTTCGCATCAGGTGGCCAAAGTATTGGAGTTTCAGCTTCAGCATCAGTCCTTCCAATGAATATTCAGGATTGATTACCTTTACGATTGCCTGGTTGGGTCTCCTTGCAGTCCAAGGGACTCTCAAGAGTCTTCTCCAACAACACAGTTCAAAAGCATCAATTCTTTGGTGCTCAGCTTTCTTTATAGTCCAACTCTCACATCCATACATGACTACTGGAAAAACCATAGCTTTAACTAGATGGATTTTAGTTGGCAAAGTAATGTCTGTGCTTTTTAATATGCTGTCTAGGTTGGTCATAGCTTTTCTTCCAAGGAGTAAGCATCTTTTAATTTCATGGCTGCAGTCACCATCTGCAGTGATTTTGAAGCCCCCCAAAATAAAGTCTGTTACTGTTTCCATTGTTTCCCCATCTATTTGCCATGAAGTGATGGGACTGTATGCCATGATCTTAGTTTTTTGAATTTTGAGTTTTAAGTCAGCTTTTTCACTTTCATCAAGAGGCTTTTTAGTTCTTCACTTTCTGTCATAAGCGTGGTGTCATCTCCATATCTGAGGTTATTGATATTTCTTCCAGCAATCTTGATTCCAGCTTGTACTTCATCCAGCCTGGCATTTTGCATGATGTACTCTGCGTATATGTTAAATAAGCAGGGTGACAATATACAGCCTTGATGTACTCCTTTCCCAATTTGGAACCAGTCCATTGTTCCATGTCCATTTTAACTGTAGCTTTTTGACCTGCATACAGATTTCTCAGGAAGCAAGTAAGGTGGTCTGGCATTCCAGATACCAGATCTCTTGAAGAGGGAGATTTCCCAAATCTCTTGAAGAATTTTCCACAGTTCATTGTGATCCACACAGTGAAAGTTTTTAGATGGTAATTAAAGGAATCCCAAGACAGGACCTGAGAAGTTGCCTTGACCATCAGTGTGTGAAAGTCTCACCATATCCTGTTGAAAAGGCTCATGCTTGACAGAGCCTTCAGTGTGTGTTCACCACATCCTCATGGGCACTCTACTTCTTCCCAGCGTGACTTTTCTGGTCATGTTGTTGATCATAGCTGACGTTCTTCTTGCCTCTGGAGTCTCACAGCATCTGAGGAAGACAAGGCTGTTGCAGAAGCACAGTCCAGGAGAAGGCCACATGCCTGCTATCAAGGTGTCTTCTCCCTCTGCCTCTTCTCAAAGTTTTTTCCTGCACCAGTTTCATTCCAGGCACAGTTGTCCAACCTGCAGGATGCATTCCTCTTCACAGTGTAGCAGAACCAACTTCCCAGAGGGACTGCTTTGACGTACCGCATCATTTCCTAGTGAGTTCACCACCCTCAGTTTTTTCCCACATACCACCTACATTTGCAGGTGGTTTCTTGTCTTTGCTCCAAGAATGTTCTGCTTTTGGATCTCAGTGCTGTGCTTGGAACAATGCTCAGAAATCTATTCCAGATGGCCCCTCATCTGCTAATCTCTAGCTCTTTCCCATTGCTGTGATTCTGGATGGGTGGTGCAGACCAAAATCTGATTCATCAATAGCTTCTTGATTGATGGTGGGCAAAGACAGTAAAGTTTCAGCAAATGACCATGAATTTAAGGACAGGAAACAAGACCATTTTTCTGTTGATAGAATAATTTTTTTACAAAGGCATCTGGCTCCCATGTCTGTTGATCTCCCCAAAAGGAACATTGTATGATAAAGCTTTAATATAGTGATCCGTATTTTCTTTTTTATGCATTGAATGTAAAGTATGTCAAGTTCTAAAACTCTGTACTGTCTTTTCCTTAAAGGTGGTACCTTTTTTTTTATAGCTTGAGGGAAGTGAGCTTTAATATATTTTGGAGTTGGGGGGTGGTGAAGGATCAATATTAATCAATAAAGTGTTATTTATCCTTTCATTCTTTTCTTTAAGCTCACATATTTGGTTAAGAATATTAGATTTGCCCCGTTGATGTACTCATGACACCTAAGCAGCATTTTGGAAGTTAACCACAAGTAGGAGTATATTTGGAACAACTTAGATTTTCTTCAATGAACTCTCATTTAGTAACTTAAATTTTAAAAATTTACTTAGAGAATATGTATATATACATATACAATATGTAATATAAAAGCACTCAATTATTCTTAGAAAAGTTTCTTTATTTTTTGAATTCTTTCATAAAGTTCCAAGAGTTGCTAGGATCTGACAAATTGGTGTTCACTCTGCTGCTGCTGCTAAGTCGCTTCAGTCGTGTCCGAATCTGTGCGACCCCATAGACGGCAGCCCACCAGGCTCCCCGTCCCTGGGATTCTTCAGGCAAGAACACTGGACTAGGCTGCCATTTCCTCTCCAATGCAGGAAAGTGAAAAGTGAAAGTGAAGTTGCTCAGTCATGTCTGACTTTTAGCGACCCCATGGACTGCAGCCTACCAGGCTCCTCCGTCCATGGGATTTTCCAGGCCAGAGTACTAGAGTGGGGTGCCATTGCCTTCTCTGGTGTTCACTCAATCCACGTATTTTTGAGTTTTTTTTTTTTGTTTGTTTTATTTCTTCTCCTCACCCCTATCCCAGTCTTTGACTTTCTAGATAAGAAAACCCGATATTCCTTGGTCTGTAAAAACAAAGAAACTCCTTCAGCCCCGTGGCCATTTTAAAGAAAAATCTGGCATGTTTCTTTGTTCTGTTATCTTTGTTACTCTCATTGAGCTATCCTAAGGTTTTGTTTGTTCTTAGTCTGTCTTTCCTGCTCCTAGTACTTCAAAAGTATCATCAGATTTTTGCTGAACTTAAAATACTCTCTTTCCTACTCAAGCAGTACTTATGTTGTAGCCACACGTTCCAGGGAAACAAACTCACTCAGAAGGACAATGCAGATAGTGGAGTGCAGTTTATTACACCAGCAAGCCCAAGACAGAGTCTCCTCTTAGCCAAGGACCCCAACCAGTTTTTGTGGAAACCTTATATACCCTAAGCATACGTGCCCAAACCCACCTCCCCAAATTCCCTGAAACTAGTCTGAACAAAGGAAAAAGAAAGATACAATCAAAGTTAACCCGCGATTCATATGCCTTAAGCCTAGGTAGTTAACAGTGGACAGTTATCAATAGGTTTGTGGTCATACCCCAATAAGCATAATAGAATGTACGATTCTATTCGGTTACACAGATAATTAGGGTATTCTTTTAGGTGATGGAAAGCCCTGGGGCTCTTCCTTCCAGGGGTCTGGTTTTCCAGTTGGTATGTCGTTTCCATAGATACCGGGCATAAAGCTCAAAGTCCACAGTCCGGTCCAAGATGGAGTCCTGCTTTCAAGGTAGAGCCTGTCCTGTTTTCTCCTTCACTTACTATTGTTCTATATTTTTTACACTGCTCACATGTTCCTGTTTTTTTCCTCCACAAGGACTGGCTTTCATGATTCTTAAACTTACTTTATTTTCATGATTTTTCCTTCTCCAAAAATATCTAGTGTCCTTTGTTTGCTGGTGACTTGATTTCTGATGGTTTTACTTTACATGAATACAGAGTACTGAGGCACTTTTGAATTGTCTATGAAATCCATGTCCAGATTTTTTAAAAAAAATAATAAATGTATGAACCACATACCTTTAAGGATCTACTTTGTTTATTCCTTCCTGCAGCTGAGGACCATTGCTGATTTAGTTTGTATCCATGGGAGCAAGTGAACCTTTGAGTGTAAAACTGTATGTTGTTTGGAAGTAAGCTGCTTTCACACACTTCAGGCGCAAAAATGCAAAATGATGAAAGCCTGACTTTGGTGTAATTGCTGGAGGCAGGATTGCTGAGTTAGCTAAAGGCTGAGATTCCAAATATTCTGTGACTAAACTAATCCCCTCGTTCATTTCTACCTGGATTTCCGGATTTACCTGGCCACTAAAGGCATTTTCATAATGTACAGTGACACTTGTAAGCTTTATATCCATATGTTAAATCTGAATCTATCCAGGCCATAGTTAACAGCGGAGTAAAGTAAACATATCCTGGTGGTGTTAAAATGAGTTTCAGGAATCACATCTTTGCCTGACTTCAACAGTAGCAAAAGGTATAATTGCTGCGCTTCTAGTTTAGCAATATGTATGCAAGTGTGTGCAAAATCATGATTGAAGTCTTGAATCTCTCCATCTTTGGAGGAATTTTTCTTGAATACATTCCATAGATCTGTTTAGCAGGAAGACTCTCTAAATCCAGCCGTAGCACATTCAGAAAAACTGCTTTCTTCCTTTAAAACTCCTTGGTTTTTTTGGAAAAAAATTTTTAGGGGGAGTTAGGAGAATCTTGATGTTGTCTCAGTGGAAATAAGTCTTTTGTTCTCTAAAGAAGAGAGCCTTGTCACCGAGGATGCCCTTCAAGGCTAAGATGTTACAAAGAAAACTCCAGTTTCTCTCATGGCATGAGTAATGAAGACAACTCTTCTGAGACATGCAACTACTGCTGCCTTATCCTGCGCTCAAAATCCATGCCTTTCAAGGAAGCAAAGTATGCTTTCATTTGCACCAAGTCCGTTGCTTATTTTTGTTTTCTCTTCTGAACGAAGAAGCTGGAAAACACTGTGGAAAGAGTGTCATTCTATTTGCATTTTCTTTAAATATTACACCCTGGAGAAATTGTTCCGGACCAGTTTATCCTTAACCCTTCACCCTCTGATGCTGCCAGCAGCTTTGAGGTCAGATTTAGTTTAGCTTCTCCAGAATGAGATTCAGGCAAGTCAAGGCTACAAGAAGCAGTCTCAACCACTGCTGTCTGGGTCTGCCATTGTGGTTATGGCAAGTCCTATAAAACTCAAGCAGCAACTTGTCTGCTAGAAGCTGGCACCTGCTTTTCGTGAGTCCCATCTCCCATCAGAAAGACAGGGCCCAGCGTGGAACTGGTTTACAGACTGGAAGGCAGTTGTTTACTTACCTTCATGTTTCATTACTTTCTCTCAGTGGTGTCCTGCCTCTTATACTGTTTTGTGTCATTTGTTACTACTGCTAGAGGTATAAACTCCATACAGACTTTGATTATGTTTATGGGCCTGAGCCACTCAGGACTATGGTTTTCAAAACTCTCTGGCCTTCTTCCAGAATTTTGCTTTATAACCTTCACAATGAAATGAAATGGGCTCCTAGAAAACCAAATCTTTAGTTTCAAACAATCATTCAGTTCTTGTGCTGGCTTTTGCTTTTTTGTGACAGTGGGTATCAGTGGAAGGAGGATCTCCTCAGGTGGGGGGTCTGAGGAAAATCCCATGTGATTGACAGAGGCCCATGGAGGGTCACCCAGGTCAGACGTGACATATGATCAGGTGAAAATTCAACTCCAGAAACTTGGAGAAGACCTCAGTTCCGGAAACCATTTTTAAAGAAAATTAAACTTTCTGAATGGTTTAAACACATGTTTTTAATACGTGTTAAATGTCTTTTCTTTCTGGAAAAGACATGCTTCAAGAAAATGAAGAAAAAGATAAATATTTGGCAAAACAATCTTTTCTACAAATGCCCCTGGGTAAAAGCAAGTGAAAATGTTTCCTTACTACCAGGCTGTGCTCTGTGCACTTGCATTTTGTTTCTCTTTCTTCTCTCTTTATTGTGTATAGAAAAGTTTGCTTCACATGATTTCTTAATTAAATATTTAACAGCATATAATGCTGGAGGTTGGGTGATGTTTGGCTGTATTTTATTTCAGTTGCTCAATATGTGTATTTATACTTTGCTGGTGATATTTTAAACCACACAGAGGGCATGCATGCCCTTCCAGGCAGAGACACGAGGATGTTTCACAGAGAGGCTATATATAACCCCTCTTCACTCAGTGGGCTAGCCCATGGCAGCGCTAATACACAGGCTCTGATGTATCCCCATTCAGCTGCTTCCCATAAGACAGAGCTCCCTTTTGCTTAGTTGGGAAAAGATTCTTTGTTGCTTTGTCCTTCCTTTTAGAAAGACTGATTTGTCTGTATCTAGACTTGAAGAGGTGGAGAAGGCAATGGCAACCCACTCCAGTACTCTTGCCTGGAAAATCCCATGGACGGAGGAGCCTGGTAGGCTGCAGTCCATGGGGTCTTTAAGAGTCAGACAATACTGAGCAACTTCACTTTCACGCATTAGAGAAGGAAATGGCAACCCACTCCAGTGTTCTTGCCTGGAGAATCCCAGGGATGGCAGAGCCTGGTGGGCTGCCATCTATGGGGTCACACAGAGTTGGACACGACTGAGGCGACTTAGCAGCAGCAGCAGACTTGAAGAGGAGGTAGAGATGGAGGAAGAGTCTGCAGCTGATAAGACAAAATGACATCTGAGTATTGGCAAGAGGGCAATTGTCATTGACCTGGCGTGAGTCACAGAGTAGCCAGCTGGGCTTGAGAAGGACTTTGCAGCTTGATATGTGTGTGGTGATAAAATATATTGGGGTTGGGAAAGTAGCAAAAGGATGAAATGCCAAGGGAGTTTAATTGGCCCAGAGAATTGAAAAGCAGGTCATTAGAGTGATGGTTTGTTCAAAGGTGAGTTGGCATTTGGTCAGGGGTTCTCCTTTCTGTAAGATGAGTGATGGCAGTGGTAGAATTAGAGGTATGTGTGGAGATGGAAGTGAGGGGGTGCCTTATCCTGGGTCTAGGTGGAAGAGCCTCATTGATGAAGAGGGGTTGTCGAGCAGAATTCTCTGTCACCTGTTGCCAGAGTTTGGAGTTGCAGTTTCTAAATTTATTTAGGCTGCAGACCAATTGGGAATGTGATGAATGCTTCTGTGGGATCTCACTCTAGAACAATGTTTCTCAGTCTCAAACTTGAGACATTTGGGGCCAGATAATTCTTTGTTATAGCTTCCCTGGTGGCTCAGCAGTAAAGAATCTGCCCACTAGGGCAGGAGACATGGGTTGATTCCTGGGTTGAGAAGATCCCTTGGAGAAGGACATGGCAACCCACTCTGGTATTCTTGCCTAGGAAATCCCTGGACGGAGGAGCCTGGCAGGCTACAGTCCATGGGGTTGCAAAGAGTTGGCCATGACTTAGTAACTCAGTTCAGTTCAGTCACTCAGTCATGTCCAACTCTTTGCAACCCCATGAACCGCAGCACACCAGGCCTCCCTGTCCATCACCAACTCCTGGAGTCCACCCAAATCCATGTCCATTGAGTTGGTGATGCCATCCAGCCATCTCATCCTCTGTTGTCCCTTCCTCCTCCTGCCCTCAATCTTTCCCAGCATCAGGGTCTTTTCAAATGAGTCAGCTCTTTGCATCAGGTGGCCAAAGTATTGGAATTTCAGCTTCAGCATCAGTCCTTCCAATGAACACCTAGGACTGATCTCCTTTAGGATGGACTGGTTGGATCTCCTTGCAGTCCAAGGGACTCTCAAGAGTCTTTTCCAGCACCACAGTTCAAAAGCATCAATTCTTCAGCACTCAGCTTTCTTTATAGTCCAACTCTCACATCCATACATAACCACTGGAAAAACCATAGCCTTGACCAGACGGACCTTTGTTGGCAAACAACAACAAATTCTTTGTTATGGGGTCTTTCTGTGCATTGTGGGATGTTTAGCAGCATTGCTACCTTCTGCCTGCTTCATACCAGTAGCAGCTGTGATACCACTAATGTCTCCAGACATTGCCTAGTGTCCCTTGGAAGGTCAAATTTGCCCTGGTTTGAGAACCATTGCTCTAGATATATACAAATATATCCAAAATTCCCAAGGAGTGAAGGTGTACTGACTCCTCTCTAGGGTTAATATGCTAAAATGCCTTTAGTACCTTCTGTTCTGACTTCTTAAAGAAGCTAAATTGTCACAGAATCATGGATCTAAGAGTCATAAGTCTCTACCAACTTCCTGGAAGGCAGGGAAAATTTTTATCCATTAAAAAAAGAGAGCAACTGTCCTTCCCTGGTGGTCCAGTGCTAAGCTCTGTGCTTCCAATGCAGGGGGCCTGGTTCTATCCCTGGTCAGGGAACTATTAAATAGATCCCACGTGCCCCAACTAAGACCCTACACAGCCAGAAAAATAAAAAGGAGCAACTAAGTTTCATAAAATTTAAACTACTTATATCTGGTCATATATAAATTACTTATCTATGATGTCATGGGGTACATAATCCAGATTACTTGTCTCCTGGGACTGATATATGTGAAACACGGATAAAGTCACTGTGGCTAATAAATACATCATTACAACGTACTTCCTCTTTCTTCCATCTTTGTCTTCCCTCTTAGAGAATCATTTGTCCTCTCACTTGTTTGGGAAGCTCCGTTAGCCTCCAGGTGTATCAGACACATCTGAGTGTGCCTTCTTGCCTCTCCACTTTCTCAGAGAATCTACTCCTGCCCATGGCCTCTGCTGAGTGGCCACATGTCCCCACTCTTCACTCTGACCACAAGGGTGAACACTGACCTCAGGAGAAAGAGCCTATCATCACTGGCAGCCTGAATCAAAGGGCTAAGCCAGATCAAGAACATTCCTCCCACAGAATTTGAACTTGGTGACACGGAGGGAAGTGGCCTGTGGGTAGTAACTAAGAGAGGGGAGTTTCAATTCATAATCTCCTGCCATTGAGGTCCTCCTGGAATCCTGGATCTGTCTCCGATTTAGTGTCAGAAGGATCAGCATCAATAGACTTCCTATACTCAGTGCAACTAGAAATCCCCCTCACTGAGCCCTGTAATAAACACCCGGTATCCTGAATGCACCTGGGCCTTCTGTTGTCGCTGCCTTTCTATCAGGCATTCCACATGCAGAGGTGAATGGGATTTTAAATTAATTATAAGGCTAACTGTTTGTAATACTCTATGGCCACATTTCTCATAGGAAATCAGGCATTGTCAGTGCATTGCTGTTGGACTAGAAGGTAAACAAGGACACCCAAGTCTGTTATGAGTGTGGGTTCTGGCATGGTATTGTGACTTGTGGCCTTGATATGGGAGGTCAGATGTATGTGCATGTCTCTCCAGGTATGGATGTTCTAGAGTCATTTAGTATCTCTCTGGATGAATATACGCCTGTTGCTCTGTAAGGCACTGAATTGACCACTCTAGTAAATGCCTATAGTTATGTTTTGTGCCATGGAGATGTCTTCTGAACATAGGGTTTCATTCACCTGGGGTGTTGCTGACTCCCCTTTGAGAACACGGATACCATATAGCAGTGCTTCTCAGTAGTTGCCTGCTTCTAGGCAGGAGGGCATTTTGGATGCGTGTGGGGGAAATTTTGATTGACACAATGATTGGGGGATGCCACTGACATTTATAGGCTTCCCTGGTGGCTCAGACGGTAAAGAATCTACCGGTAATGCAGGAGATGTGGGTTTGATCCCTGGGTCAGGAAGATCCCCTGGAGAAGGAAATGGCAACCCACTCCAGTATTCTTGCCTAGAGAATTCCACAGACAGAGGAGCCTGATGGGCTCCCGTTCATGGGGTCGCAAAGAGTCGACACGACCGAGTGACTGACACACACACACACATACACACACACACACACATAGGCATTTGTGAGGAAGGGTCAGGGATGCTAGATATTGATTTGTGAATTTCATATGTCTCACAAGATCTGTTTATAATTATTTAAACTTCAAACCTAATTCCATTTAACATGGAATCACAGAATAGTTTTGCTCGGTTTTTATGGTCACTGAAATTTCCAGGAATGCAACTACCATTTAATTAAGCAGAGATTGTCCTTTTACCAAGGACATTCAAAATTTACCAAGAATTCATCATTTTAGAAAACCATGTTGTCAATTTTACTGATGACAGCTGCTAATTTGAGTTATCATGATGCAATGTATTTGTATTAGTCTGCCTTGGGACAATGATTACATTTATGACAATTCTGTGTGTGTGTATGTGTGTATGTTATAGGTATATATGTCTCAGTTTATGACTATAGTGGAAGAACCACCATTTCAATGTAGGCTTTCAACTTTTTGGTTTTTTTGTAGGCTTCCAATTTTATATTCGGAGAAGGCAGTGGCAACCCACTCCAGTACTCTTGCCTGAAAAATCCCATGGATGGAGGAGCCTGGTAGGCTGCAGCCCATGGGTTCGCTAGGAGTCAGACATGACTGAGCAACTTCACTTTCACTTTTCACGGTCATGCACTGGAGAAGGAAATGGAAACCCACTCCAGTATTCTTGCCTGGAGAATCCCAGGGATGGGGGAGCCTGGTGGGCTGCCATCTATGGGGTTGTACAGAGTTGGACACGACTGAAGCGACTTAGTAGCAGCAAGTTTTATAACAATGTTGAATCAGAAAGAATTACCATGGTTCTTATCACAGAGTAATGTCTTGTAGTCAGATGTTACTACCTTTAGCAACATGGTCCCCTGTGAATTTACATTTCTCTCTAGAGAATGTGTATGTTTGCACAATTCTTTACATGGAGTCAGACGTTCAACTTCACCCACATCACAGGCCAAAGCAGGATACTCTGATGCTGAAGGAAGGGTACAGGATCTTCTCCAACTCAGTGAGAGGAAGCTGCTCTAGATTTTTCCTAGCAACCATTTCTCTCTGTCCTCTTGGCTCTCTGTCCTTTGCTCCATGCTGGTTGGGTTCAGATGTCTCCATCTTTTTTAGTAGCTCTCCCATTTTCCGTTTCTGAGATGACCTGCTTATGTGAAATATCAAGGTTTTGAGGATCAGGTTCCAACAACTCTTATTTTTCTCAGGATGATTCTCCCATTTAATGTTCTTTAGGTAATTTTTTTCCCATTTCAAGTTGCTTAAATTTATGACTATCATCTCCATTGGTCTTGGAGGAGCAGAAGTTCTTGCACTCCAGAGTGTGAAGACCTCTACATTTGCCGTGAATACCATTAATCCTTCTGTTATATAAGTTTTTCTTCCTACTTTCAGTGATTCCTTTGTTGGCACCATTAACTTCTCCTGGATCTAGTATCAGCAGTGATTTATGAGAGGAAATGTTTAAATAAGATTACTTTTGGCTGACAATTGAAATGATCTTTTATTTCTTGGCTTCTTTTCTAGCAAGAATAAAAACAGTCCACTTTATTGAATACCTACACTATCTCAGGCATTATTCTGAATTCTTTGTGTTCGTTTCACTTAATTCTCATAAATAACTGTGTGAGGTAGATGTTATTATTATCCCCATTTCAAAGATAAGGAATCTTAGAAAGGTTAAATAACTCGCCCAATATTTCACAATTAGTAAGTGTCCTCTGTCCATCAAATGTAAGTCATTTAATGCCCTAAATAGAAAAGCATCCCAGAGAAAAATAAATTGAGAAAGGATAAGACTAAATCCATCATCAAGACATTCCATCAGAATTGTGGCCCTCTTAGGCCTAGATCTTCCCTAAATATTGTCTTGCAATCACATTCTCATTACTCATATCTAAACTATATATGGCAACACTATGTCATCTAGAGAAGAATGGCTATAACAGTTGATGCTAACAGATTTCAGTGTATGTCTGTTTTTACTTTCACTGTTGTCCTATTTAATTAGTAAATTATTCCTAATCAGAGAATTGAAAAGAATAAAATTTAAAAGCAAGTTACTTAGTTTTTCTGAGCCTAGATATCTGTTCACAACCATATGACCTCTGCTTTCCTTGTGTTTAGGGGGAGAGGATGGAGACTTGAAGTGTGGTTGGTTATAGTTTATACTAACAAGGCCAATGCCATGGTTTTTAAATTCTTTCATGTTGTCTTTTCTCTATGCTATCCACAGATTATGGCCTTAATCTTGGCCTGAACCATGGCTCTTCAAAGGTACCCTGGGAGAAGATGGTTCCACTGCTTCTACAGAGAAGCACATCGGAATGTTGGACACTGGGTAGGTGAGCTGCATGTTGGCAGTGGGTACTCAGTTCCTCATAGACTTTCTGTTATCTCGTATTTCTGGGATTAGAAACCTGCCCTCTACGCAACTCAGACACCCTTGCCAGCTGTGTTCTACCAGTGAGAGGCCCTTGGGTGAGATTAGAAGGTGGAAGAAAAGCACAAGTCCACTTGCTTTAGCAGTGATGGGGTGGGATGTGGGTTTGCTATTTTCTGCTCTGCAGCAGCGGCGTGTGCGATGTCAGGAGCACTGAACCACACAACGTTCCCCTTTCACCCAGTCCTAGCATTTTCTTGCAGCTTCATGTCTTTGCTGTTTCTGATTTGCACTCCCAGCCCTTCCAATCTTTTTTTGTAATCAATTCTCTCTGTAAAATCTTCTTATCTGCTTCTGTTTGGAATGGAGTGGTTTCTATTTCCTGGCATAGACACCAACTTGAAAGTAGGTAGGGTGGAATTTATAAGAGCCAATAACATCATCTTTGCAGATAAAAACCAATTTGATCTGTTGACTGATTTTATTTTTTATAACATGCAAATAATTATAGCTTAAAGATAGCGTATAAGGTGGAATAAATGGTCATTTAGCATATATAAGGGTCAGGTGACTCAGTGGTAAAGAATCTGCCTGCAGTACAGGAGATGCAGGTTTGATTCCTGGGTTAGGAAGATCCCCTCGACAAGGCAATGGCTACCCACTCCAGTATTCTTGCCTGGGAAATCCCATGGACAGAGGAACCTGGCTGGCTACAGTCCATGGAGTAAAAAGAGAGTCAGACACAACTTAGTGACTAAACAACAACAAGCATTCATAAAGCATCTGTCTAGCCCTAGTGGATTATATCCTTAGAAGAAAAACTAGTGCAATAAAACAAACAACACAAGGAAAAAAGCACCTTAGGCAATTTTCAGTAATAATATTATAGATAGACATGATGGTGGTATTTCTGAGACTCTTCCCAAGCATCATGTGATAAAGTAAATGAATACTTTTATTTGTGTCACTGTGTATCATGTTTTTCTGAGTGATAGAAAAGAGATATAGATGTAAAATTCATGAGGGTAAGTTAAAAACTCTGTAGTCTTGAATTGCAATTGAGATGAGCAGTTTAAACTCATGAGATATTTTATCTTTTTAAAAATTTATTTTTTTAATTGGAGGAAAGTTGTTTTACAATGTTGTATTGGTTTCTAAGATATTTTATATTTAAAAATATATTTTAGCTATATCCCCCCAAACCTAGAAACAGTGGCCAACCCATTAGCAACAAGCACCTTTACTGCATAGATTGTCATCTTTAAATATAATTTCCTGTTTTAAGGAACCATGACTTCTTGGAGAAATGGCTGATTCTAGGCCTGGGTCAGGAAATATCTAAGATGACCTTGGAACATCTTGCTATGGCACAGAGCAAGAAAGCCATCAAAGATTAATCATGTTGTGTCAAAAAAGCTCAGGAGACCACTCAAAGAAGTTTCCTTTGGCTAAGTATGGGTTAATATGAGCCTAAGTGAGAGTGGTAGCTGTAATGGATTGAAGGTCATAAAATACTCTTAAATACATGAGTTTATAATAGTTAAAATCAGGAAACATCACTGGCCACTTTTGGAAGGAGCCACCTCAGGTAGTAGATGAATAGTTCTTTTATTCTGTCTTTCTGTTATGAGTTGTATCTCACAGTAATCAAATAATTGATTAAAGGAATTAGAATTCCAGCTAATAAAAGAAGGAAGGGTAGAATAGAAAATCACCATTCTATAAACCCTCAATAAATTAATGGATACAGGCAGTGATTATCTAACTTTCTGATATCAATTCCAACATATGCATATGTGTATTGGGGGGTTGGGGGAATTTCATATAGCAGCAAGCAGTTCCCGGACCCCAGCTGGGTGTCCTACAATTCAACTCAATTCTGGCAATATTTACTTGGGGATGGTATCAGAACCCACATGTTAGGGTCTCAGTTCTGCAAGACTGCCCTCCACTTCAGATGCCATGCCAGTGCTCCCCACTGACTGGGTATATAGATTAAGGGTTTCAACAACCCCTTCCTTGGTTTCAATTAATTTGTTACAGTGGCTGACAGAACTCAGAGAAACTTTTTACTTACCAGTCATCAGTTTATTATAAAAGGATATATAACTGAAGAACAGGCCGATGGATGACATGCACAGGGCAAGGACATGTCAAGGGGCTCAGAGCTTCCATGCTCTCCTAGTGTTTTACTCTCCCTTAATCTACTTGTATTCAAATACCCATAAATTCTCCAAAACTCATTCTTTTCAGTTTTTGTGGAGGCTTCATTACACAGACTTGATTGATTGAATCATTGGCCACTGACGATTGATTCAACCTCCAACTCCTCTTCTCTCCCAGGAGGTAAAGCGGGTAGAACTGAAAGTTTTAGTCCTCTAATCTCATCGTTGGTTCTCCTGGCAACCAGCCCCTATCCTTAGGTTCGTCCAAAAGTCACTTCATTAACATAACAAAAGACATCTTTGTTGCTCTCAGCATTTCGTAAATTCCAAGGGTTTTAAGAGCTCTGTGCCAGAAATGGGAAGACCAAATATATATTTCTTATTATAAATCACAATATCACATCATTAGAGACTGCTAACATTACAAAAAGGTAGTAAACCAGATAGTACGTTGAACTACACAACATCATCTATAACAAATTCTTGCCAAAAAAAAATGAACTGAAATCTCATAAATCCACTAGAACTAACTACCAAATTACTTAGAGGAAAATGTTAAACCACACCATGGAATGAAGTCAGTAAAACTAAGTCTGTGGGTTTTGACACATACATAAATTCTATGTACATTGTAATGTGTACGTAAATTGTAAGAAAAAAAATAGTGGAGGGGAGCCTATAGATTAAAAGAGATTTAAGAAATATTGAATAATTTCCATGTAAAGTCTTTCTTGGATCCTGATCCAAACAAAATCATGAGACAGTTGGGGAAATGTCAGTACTGACTGCTTAATTATGTAAGGAAATTATTATTACTTTTCTTTTGGTTCAGTAATTTTGTGGTCTTGTTTTAAAAGACTCTTTATGTTTTATACATACATATTGAAGTATTTGTAGAGAAATGATGACTGGATTTTCCTTCAGAATTACCCAGGGAAGCGGGAATTATGAGGATATAGACGAATCAGAATTGGCCATGAGTTGATAATTATTGCAGCTGGTTGATATGTACATGGGGGTTTATGATATTATTCTCTCTACTTTTGTATATGTTAGCAATTTTCTGTAATGAAACAGGGAAAAAATCCTAGAGAGGCCTAAGTAGATCTTATCAGCCCGCTGGTTTCAGGGGACTGAAACCACAGTTGTCTGTGGTTGCTGCCTATCGAGAGTTCCACAGATATTTCTACATAGGGAGGTGTTACATCAGATCTTAAGTACATTTGTGAACCAAATTGGTGCCTTTCAACTTGAAAGATTCAGAGGTCTAGGAACCTCAAAAAGGATATGTTTCTAATTGTTGCTATAACAAATGACCACAAACTACGTGGTTTAAAGCAACACAAATTTGTTATTTTATAGTTCTGGAGGTCTGAAGTCTAACGTGAATTTCACTGGGCTAAAATCCTTGTGTCAGCAGCGTTGCTTTCCTTCTGGAGGCAGTAGGGAAGAATTTGTTCATTGGCTTTTCTGTCTCCTGTCTACATTACTTAAATCCATGTGTACATTACTCTGCTATCTCCTCACATCTCCTCCTCCGACTATTACCCATATCTCTCACTTATTAGGGCCCTTATGACTATTTTGGTCCCATCCAGATAATTCAGGATAATCTCATCTCAAACTTCTGGGACTTCCCTGGTGGTCCAGTGGCTGAGACTCCATGCTCCCAATGCAGAGGGCCTGGGGGTCAGGGAACTAGTTCCCATATAATGCCGCAATTAAAGATCCTGCCTGCCACAATGAAGGCTGAAAATCCCACATGCAGGCAACTAGGATCCAGCACGGTCAAATAAATAAATATTAAAAAAGAATCCTTATATCTGCAAAGTCCATTTTGCCTTTCAAGATAACATATTCAAAAGTTCTGGGGATTAGGATGTGGACATCCTTGAAGGGGGTCATTATTCTGCCTACCACAAAGACAAATGAAGAAGCTGGGAAATAGGATTAATGAGGGAAAGTATATGTCAAGATTTAGCCAGGAAATAGAAAATGTTCTAATAGTTTAAACAGAAGACATTTAATACAGAGAATTTTTCACATAAAAGATGGAAAATCTGAAAAGTCAAGCAAAGGAGAATAAAGTACCCCAGAATTTAGAAACAGCAAAACCTACCATAACTTCTAGGATGGAAGGGGTGCAGGAAAGAGGTGGTATTACCAGAGTTCAGATGCTGAGCCATTCTGTGAGAATCACGGCAGAGGCTTCCCAGTGGAGGTTGGGAGCAAGGAGGTATGGACTGGCTGGTGGAGAGCTAGAGTCTCAGAGGAGACATGGGCCTCCCTGCAAAATAAAGTAGCTCCTTGTTATCTGTGGTAGTTGTGCTCTGTAAAGTCACCATGAATAGTGAATTAAAAAATACCAAACTGGGATTCCCCTGGTGTTTCAGTGGTTAAGAATCCACCTTCCATTGTGGGGGACATATGTTCAATCCCTGGCCAAGGGAACTAAGATCCCTCATGCCTCAGGGTATCTAAGCCTGCAGGCCGCTACTAGTGAAGTCCACAAGCCAGAATGAAAGATCCCACATGCTGCAACTAAGATAACTGATGCAGCCAATTTAATAAATATTTTTAAAAAATGACCAAACCATTGCTCCTAGGGGAAATACAGGGTTAGGTTCCTGTGAGCCTCTGGTCACAGCCTTTTCTTCAACTGATCAATGTATAACCTTGTTTTGTGTGTGTTTCTGTTTGAAGTCATACTCACACGCACATATATATTTGCTTGACTGATATTTAACTCAGGGCCAACTCATGCCTGGATGAAGCTTATCTAACACAAGCATTTTCTACATAAGCTACGTCATTATGCTTGGGAGCACCAGACAACACTTTGGCCTTGTGCTTGGGGGTAATTTTAAAGTGAAATCACCAAAGAAGCACAAAAATGAGAAAAACATGGTACAAATACAAGAAAAAGACACTTACTCATAAGTATGAGAGCTGTGACAAGAAGGCAAAACATTACCTTATTTGACTTCCACTGGGAACATGTGTGTCAGACAACTCACATTTTTCACTGTTCTGGGCACGTGCATGAATGACCAGGAAGGCACCACAAGTATTGATTTTGAAGTAACAAACAAATTTTAGTAAGTAGGCAAATCTGTAAACATGGAATGCACAAATAAGGAGGCTGAACTGTATTTTTTCCAGGCAGTGATGGAATAATATACCCTGATTCTCCCCACCTCCCACTTTTCAGTCTTCCACCAGGGTTCTGTTTGGCTAAATCAGTTGCAAGGGAGTCTGTGAAGCAGAGTTGGAGAATACATCTGATTGCAAAGAGGTGTTGCATAGCACACAAGTTTTGAAGAACTAAGATTTGGTGGTGAAAGAACTAATGAGAAGCATTCAAGGGACTTAATGGTTGCCTTTAGATTTACAGACCTTATTATAGAGGGGATGATGACAGGCTGTTTTTAATTTCCATAGAATCAGTATCAACTGCTTTAAGTAGAAGCTATGCATGAAAGATTTATGAAAACTCTTCTACCTGTTTTTGGACTGAGAACCAAAAATCCTTTAAGGATAAATGAGGACTTCCTTTGCTTAAACATTTTTAAAGGACCAGGCACCTATTTATTTGCAGTTGCTGGTGACTGGCCCATCTGGAGGTGCATACTCTGTGGGGTCTGAGCTGGCCTTTGCTGTAATTCTGTTTATGGTTAATATCACCTTGAACTCTGGAGAGTAGCAAATGCCACAGCAGCTGCCTTGCTGTCTTAGATCTGAGAGAGGAAAAGAAACCTGTTGTGGCAGAAGGGTGGTGGATAGAAAGCAAATCAACCAAAAGATTATTTCGGCACAGGGGTTGGTAGCTTACTTGAGTAAGTGATTTATGATGCAATGTTTTTATTTGATCTGGCATTACAGGGATAAATTATTGAGTGCTAATTGTATGTTGATAAGCTGTTCCTGCTTAAATTTATTCCTTCCTCAGTTTGTGTTAATTGGGGCATATTGAAACAGAAGGGGAATTGCCCACTTACTGCTTAGTTTGGTTTATGTTGTCGCTAAAATGTTGCACTGTAATTGTGTCTTCACTGTTATTCATGCTACGTGAATAAGGGAGCTCCTACTTGTGGGCTTTTTTTTTTTTTTAACTTCCCATTAATGCATGTTTCTTTTTCTCATAAATGAAATGTTAAAGAATAATATCACTCCTATTTACTTGTTCAAATTTACTCAAGTTGCAGCAGAAGGTAGGGTCAGAGGTGGACTGGCAGAAGGCTGGGGAATTTTGAATGCAGAGTTTATCATTTGAAATTTAAATTCTTTTTAGATAAAGCCGTCATGGAGAGATAGGGGGAGACTGGGCTGGGGGTAAGAGGGCAGGATACTGAATGTTTCTTGCATAGGTGGCTTTCAGGTGGCTTTATCTCTGACTAATCTCTCTGTCCCCCCATCAACCCTCCATGAAGGGACTTGAGTGGCAATGCAGTGTGACAGGCCAGCGACAAGACTGCATCTGCTGAGTAGAGATGGGGGTGTGGATGGCATGGAGGGGTAACAGGTCTTGTTTCTCAAGGGTCTCCATAATAAGTAATCTAACTCTGGGAAAGTTGAGTGAGTCCAGATTTTAGGAACCCAATATGGAGACAAAACACCAAATGGCCAGCATGATTATAAGTAGAAGAGCCAGGTTGAGATAAAAGGAAATAAGCAAAGGCAGAGGAAATAGTAATATTATAAACAGGCACACCAGATTCAGTGGATCCAAGGGTGGTCCATGCGAGTCACTACACATGGCTCAAGGGGAGGCTTGTAAACACTAATCCCAGACACTGCCTCTGCCATGGCTCCATTAACTCTGCTGGATGTGGGCAGGTGTGTACTTGGCTATGAACCAGAGAGAGGTGGACCCCACAGGTGCCAGGAGCTCCTGGCTATGTAGGGACCATGGATGCTGCCCTCCAAATCTGTTCCTAGGACTAGAGTCCCCTTCAGCCTCTCTGTGGGTCGTCTTCTCCTAGTTTTGTTCTTAAACATCACATATAATCTTTCTTCTGGCTGATCTCCCTCAAATTAAAGTAGGGAAGAGTTCCCTTTAAGTCGTCATTTGTGCAGCTTTTCTGCTCAAAGTAGAGAGAACTTCACTGGCCTCTGTGTAGAGAGAATTACCGAGAATCAGATGAGTGTAGATATTGTAGATATATAAAGATACCCTGCTCTGTAAGTACTGAAAGAACCTTGTAATTGGGTAGCTTCCCCACCAAATTGCCCCAGAGATGTGGCTTGTGAGGACGGGATCTTGCTGAAATGTCAAGAAATGGCTCCAGTTCATTTTATAAAGCCATTTTGGCTGTTGGCTAGTTTAATTAAAACAGGGCTCATAATTATAGGATGATTAGCTAAAATGTCAGTGCTACTATGATGTCTTTCCTGGGGGAAGGAACAACAGCTAAGTGCTGGCAGCCCCAGCCTTGCTGTTGTTGCAATTTATATTCTACTAGAGCATGCCAGAATCCAGCTGCCCTTCGTAGAGACCATGGCAAAGCATAGACGGAGAGCAGAGAGGTGGTTAGTTTGGGTTTCACTCCTTCTGCCACGACTTCTGCCATTTTCCCAGGAATCTGGGAACACCCTGGGGAAGATTTAGGCTCCCAGGGAGCTGGGAACAGGAGCTGGAGTCTCTCAGGAGCAGGAGTGCTGAGACCCGGAGGGGAAATCACTCCAGCATTCAGAGGAAACAGCAGGGTTCAAACCCTGGGAGAGGGGAGGGCAAGGGTAGGACAAGGGAAGCTGAGGTGAAGTCTGGAATCTGCACAGGAGACTGGAGTTACCTCAGCGTGCGTTGTCAGAAGACTCTATCCACGTCCCAACCACTAAGCTTAGCAAACGGCCACCAGTAGCTTTAGAATGAAAGCAGGAAGCTAAAGCAAGTGGGGAGCTTAGAGACCATGCAGCGTAACTCAGAAAAGTGGTAGCACTTGCCTGGGGTCACACAGCTTGAGGTGGCAGAGCCAGGGTGAGATCCAGTCTTCTCAACTCCCAGGAATGCCATTTCTGTTAAAACCTTAACCTCACCTGCAACATCTAGGCTCATTCTGACGGAGTGTTGAAAGGGACCCAACTGAAAGCAGAAATTACCCAACCAACCACACAGGAAAATAAAATGGGATTCCAGAGGTGTTTGAGCTCCATATTGAACTGTTTTCCTATTTCTTAACTTGGTCAGGTAAGATTTATAAGTAATGCTGACAAATTTCTTGAGAAAAAAATAGGTGTTGATCACTCTACTAAAGAGAAGGTTGTAGATAGTTTCTGCTCCATAGGGTGGAAGGCTGCCATCAACACAAACTCTTGGTTTTCCTGAGAATTCTGAACCTTTTTTATTTTTCTGCCTCCTGGGCTATTATGGTTAAGACTTGGCAGATGTAAGTTTGCTCTAGACCTTGCTTCTCAGAGTGTGGTCCCCAGTCCAGCAGCATCAGCCTCACCTGGGAACTTTTAAGAATGACAAATCCAAGCGTCCCTGGGCCTGTGGAATTAGAATCTCTGAGGATGGCCCAGGATTCTATGGCTTTAACAAGGTCTCCAGGTGATTCTAACGCACACTGCAATTTGAGAAGCCCTGAACCAGAATAAAAAGGCAGTGTCAAAAGAATACAAGAGGCAATAACAAAGTCATGGTTCAAATTCTGCCAATTATTGGCTTGGAGATCTTGGACAAGTAATTGTCTGTGCCTTGGTTTCCTTAATTCTGAAACAGTTGCCTCGTGAGGTGGTTGGAGAGCTCCAATGAGATAATGCAGGAAACACCAACATGTAGCACATTTTAAATGGACACTCTATACATTTTACTTGTTAGTTCTATGACTGTATAGCCCCAGATGGCTCTCACTGTGGCAGCCCATGGCATGAGTGGGCTGGCCTCATGACCCTTCCTCGTGCCCTCTCTCTCGAAGAGCTTCCTCAGCTCTATCCGGACTTTGCCGTTGCTTTGAGGTGAGCACTATGGGACGGGGTGGGGGCCTCCTGAGCACCTTGGGGAATGTATCTCCAGCCCCTCACCAATTCCTGATTCTCACCACAAAATTGAGACACAATTAGATTCAGTCTACTTCATGGTATGGGAAACAAGTTGTGGGAACCTCACATTCTGAGCCAAAAGTAGAGACCTGTTAACCACAAGCACAGGTCTCCTTAGAAAGAGAGGGAGGCTGACACCTCAGCATTAGAGCCGCCGGAGGAAATCCGGTGTGCCTGCTCATGCTGGGTCAGTTAGCCCCACCCTGGTGCTACTGCCGCCAGCATCCACATAGTCACATCCCCATAGTCAGAGCAAGAGGCCAGCCCCCTCCCGAGCAGCCTGTCACACACAACACAGATGCAGGAGTGGCAGGCTGGAGCAGCAGCTGCCGCTGCCTCCCTTGGGGCCACTGTAATGTCTCCGGGGGGGGCCAGCCCAAGCTTGGATGAGCCTCGGGAAATTAGTGAGCAATTCTGACTGGTTTAATTTTTCTCTCCTAAGAACTTGAGAGACCATGTCCTCTTAATCATCTTTTGAGAAGGAAGATGAGAGAGGAGAGAGATATTTAAGAAAACATGAGAGCAATTAATCTGTTCATTCATGTTCAGTAAATGTCTCTGTGCTCTAAGGACATCCCTTCATTTATTCTGCAAATGTTTATGGGGCACCCACTCTGCATAGAGTGTGGGGAAGAGCAGGGTGAATTAGGAACATTTCTGCCCTCAAGAATTCTGCAAGCTGATGGGGAGGAAGACAGGCCAGGGGGACTGCTGCTGGGTCCTGAGCTTTGATTGTGTGCCTGGCCCTGGTCAAGTGCTTAATCCTCACATGAACCGCATGAGGTCTGCATTCTTACTCCTATTCTACAGATGAGGACATGGAGGCTGGGAGAGATAAGGTGACTGACTTGGAGTAACCCTTTTGGAGAGTGGAAGGGCTCAGTGACTCTTCTATGCTGCCTTTGCAGGAACATGTGCACCCATCTATAGAGCAAGAATGTTAAATCCCAGGAGAAGGTCCACTGTGTAGCTCTGAGGGAGAGGCATTGCTTCTGACAGCCAGGTGGGCCTGGAAGCATAGTCTAAGGGAGGGCAGAGGCTGGGGAAGCCAGTGGAGAAAAGGTACTGAACAACACCGTTAGGAAGGCTGGGCAAGGGGGTGGGCCCTTAGTGACTGTTTGCCTTGAGCGTGGGCTATTGGAGTCTGCTATGGGGACGCCAAAGAGCTGAGCAGCCTTCATCTCAAGTCAGTCCTTGCCCTGTATGATCCTGGCCAGTACAGCTATCAAGCAAGATGGGATAAGCCAGGACAAAACTTGGAATAGGGCTGTTGTTCAGTTGCTCAGTTGTGTCCTATTCTTTGCGACCCCATGGACTGTAGCATGCCGGCCTTCCCTATTCTTCACCATCTCCCAGAACTTGCTCAAACTCCTGTCCATTGAGTCTGTGATGCCATCCAACCATCTCATTCTCTGTTGTCCCCTCTCCTTTTGCCTTCAATCTTTCCCAGCATCAGTCTTTTCTAATGAGTTGGCTCTTTGCATCAGGTGGCCAAAGTATCGGAGCTTCAGCTTCATCAGTCCTTCCAATGAATGTTCAGGGTTGATTTCCTATAGGATGGACTGATTTGACCAGATAAACATGCAATAAAAGCTTGTCATTGTGTTCTACTTGGTTTCATTTTTACCACCATTTTCTCCTTGCCAGTTTACGTTTACTAAGTGCCACATGTGCACAACGTGGTTGGCCTTAGGTTCAGAACGGGCCTGAGAATACTCATACCTCTCTTCACCCAGCTCCTCTCCCTGGCCCCTGCCAGTTCATAGCAACCACCTCCTGCCAACATCACATGAGAAGATCAGGAAGGAACTGGCACATACAGAGAAGTAAGAAGGCCGCAGGTGCATTATGTGCCCTCACACGGCAGTGGGGTGAGTCCCATTTTATGGATGTCATCACTGAGGCTCAGAGAGGCCAAGCTGGTGGAAATGGAGCATGCTCTCTCCACAGCTGGTGCCTTAGGGGCTAAGGAGGCAGTTGACTGGTTTAGGGGGACAAATGATAATTTATGATAAATTTAGTTGATTTAGGTTAATCAGTTAGTTAAGCAACTTGTATTGCCTTAGTTGAGGCAGTATAGTAAAGGGGTAAATTAGATTGGACGCTGCAGGCTGACAGTTCTGGATTCAAATCCTAACCCCACTTAGCTTTTCTCAGTCAATTCACCTACCTCCTCTGAGCCTTTCTTTTTTTATTTATAAAATCAGAATAATAGTACCTATTCTATAGGGTCATCAAGGTGAACTAATACAATTTATGTTATCATAGGTAGCTCTGTTCTTGGCCAACAATTTCTTCTTCTCTGCCTATTTTCTTCTTCAGGAAATGCTTGCTTCCAGATTAACTGGTTTGGACACATGAATATTGACTATTTGATCTGCTTATTCTGAGTATTATGTTATTTACTAGTGATTGCGTGGTTATCCAAACACCTTGTTGCATGGCCAAGCACAAGAAAGCCAGAATAATTGGCATGGACAGCCTGGTTCTCCTCCAAGAATGTCCTATGTCTGCAGAGTTGGCCTTTAAAGTTGCCTGGGTTTCATGACTCCAGAGCCCAAGGAAGTTTCACATGGCAGAGGTTGGCTGGTTGTTTACCAGCCTTTTTCCTTTTTTCTCTCAGCTAGACCATATTTCCCAGTTTCCCTCATAGCTAGGTAGTTATGTGACTGAGTTCTGGCCAATGGAACATGGATGGAAATGATGGAGATGTGGAATATCAGTGAATAGCCTGGCCGCTAAGAATCTCCCACAAATCCTCCCCTCTTCCTGAATCTGTTGACAGATAGAGGATCTAGCAAAAGACCCCAAAGCTGTAGACAGAAAGATACCAAATAGAAGGAACCTGAGTCCCTGAATGACTATACAGAGTAACCATCCCACTCTGAAACCTGCATTGGTCCATGTGACAGTTTCTTACTAGGCTAAGTCACTGAGATTTGGGGCGGGGGGCGGCGGGGGGGGCGGTTACTTCTAATAGCTATTAGCCTGCCCTAAGTAACACAGCCTGCTTATGACTTATAGCAAGGTATTTCTAGCCATCATTAATACTCTCTCTAAATAACCCTACAAATAAAATATCCTGGGAGGGGTAATGTATTTCCTTACATCAGAATAAATTATTTACAAGCTTCGCCTGCCAGGCGCAAGCAGGGCCCTTTAGATATATGACATTGTTTTTGATGGCAGGTACAGCTGAGGTGTGGAGATGGCTGGTACAGTGGTTCTCAAAGCATCAGTATCACTGGTAATATTAGAAATGCAAATTCTTGGGTGCTCAGATCTACTGGGTCAGAAACTTTGGGAGATCAGCCATCTGTTCTCACAAGCCCTCCAGTGGTTCTGATGCTCCAGGCAAGTTGTTGTTCAATCACTTAGTCATGTCTGGCTCTTTGTGACCCCATGGACTGCAGCATACCAGGCTTCCCTGTCCTTCACCATCTCCCAGAGCTTGCTCAAACTCATGCCCATTGAGTCGGTGATGCCATCCAACCATCTCTTCCTCTGTCGTCGCCTTCTCCTCCTGCCTTCAATCTTTCCCAGCATCAGGGTCTTTTCTAATAACCAGGCAAATATTTGAGAACGATTGAGGGAGGAGGACTGCTGGAGACCTGGAGCTCACATCTAGGGAGAACGGAGCAGAGTGGGGTTCACAGCAACTGCGCTGGTGCAGACCAGAGGCCCAGAGTCAAGGGCACAAGGAGAGAGGGAACAAGGATGAATGCTTTTCAGTTTTCCTATGATTGTATCCTTGACTGGGGCACAACAGTTAAGGATTTGGTTTGTCCCTCCATAGAGAATTACTTGCTACACCCGAGTTCTTAATATTAGTTTGCCATAACAAAATAACCACAGACTGCGTGGTTTACATAACAAATTTATCGTCTTGCAGTTCTGGAGAGGTTTCAGATCAAGGCGCAAGTTTGATCCCCTCTGAGGACTCTCCTTGGTTTATAGGTAGCTGCCCTAATGCAGTCTCTTCACTAGGTTGCCCCTCTGCGTATCCACATCCTAGTGTCCCTTTCTGTGTCCTCATTTCTCCAGATTAGATGAGGCCCTAGCCCCATGGGCTCATCTTAACTTAATTACTTCTTTAAAAGCCCAGTCTCCAAATACAGTCACATTTTGAGGGTCTGGGGGATTAGAGCTTCAACATAGGAATTTTGGGGGAGACACAATTCAGTCCATAACAGCCATGGAATCTGGAATATTACTACTTTCTTATTTTCCTTTCCTTCTGAGAACTTCCTTGAATAATCCTGGAGCCAAAGATAATTATGTGCTAAATTTAACTTCTTGTTTGGAGTAAAAAGCTTGCTTCATTTTATTCTAACAATGAAGTTAGAACAGAGTTAATACTTTTGGCAATGAGTTAGCTGGTTGAAACTATATCTGGATGAAAGTAATGCAAAAATAAATGGGGCCTGTTTTAAATAGAATTTCCTGTTCCTCTTGGGCAGCTGGAGGTTAATTTGTGAATGAATGTAGAGGGTTTGGCAAATAGGGACTGTACAGCAACCTTATAATCTGGTGGAAACCTGCATTTTGTCCTGAGTTGATGACCAGTTAGTGCCATGGTCAATTTCCTTGAAATTTTGTTCTTTGGAAATAAACAAGAAGATACTTTTGTTAGGATAGAAAAATGAGTTCCTCTAAGATGCTCAGTTTGGTGTGTTAGTGAGCTTTGGTATAAATCTTAAATAATGACTGAGTAATGCAGCAGAAAAATAGAATGGGAGAAAAAATAGATGGGCAACTCTTCTTAAGAACTCTCATTTGACGAGCATGTATTGCTGTTCCCAAGGGAAATCTTCGGCATGTCAGAGGATGGCTTTATCTTTCATTCTATTCATGGGGTCTCCCCTTGCTTCTGCTCCCTCCCCTTCATATTAACCAGCAGGGGTCACAGATTTGGTGCCCCTGCTGCCTGGGTGAGCTTTGCCGTAACAGCTTCAGGTAGTCTAAACTTGGAGCAATTTAGCTGCCTTTAAAATCCTACAGAATGAACTTTCTTATCATTTGTTAACTGCCAGGGCAAAGTTCACTGAAAAACATTCTGACTGCTAGTCTGTGAAATGGTGGCTGTTGAAGTCCTATGCATACGGGCATGTTAGCCTATGCTCAAAATATGCTTATGGGGCAAATTCTGATATGATTAATGTTGGCATCATTGAGCATACATTAGTGGAATTTGCATATATAAAATTTGAATAATGTTCAAGGACATTAAGTGATTTCAGACTTAATAGTGATAATCATAGCTAACACTTACTGAAGTATTACATGCCAGACACTCCTCTAAACATTCTATATAATTATTAATACTCACAACAGCTCTACATTTTCACACCCATTTTATAGATGAGAAAATCAAGGCACAGAAAAGTTCAGTAACTTGTCCACGATTGCACAGCTAGTTCATTCAAAGATGGGCTATGAGCACAGACAGGTTGGCGCCAGAGCCAGCCCTTCCACATCCTGGGTTACATGGCCACAACCGTTAAGCAAACTAAGGCAGGAAAATGGTTTTGCTTTGCCAGGACAGGTGGTACATGAGTGAGTGCAGGCTTCTCTCACAAGACAAGGCTTCATCAAAGTGATATTTATCTCGAAGTGTCATTTTGGGGAGTCTGTAAAGAAAGTGTGAGTCTGTTGGACTGGGATCCTTGGTCCTTCCCCTCTGTCTTTTTAGAGAAACTCTTATGCAGTTAAGCCTATGTGCAGTCAACAGGTGCCTATTGAGGGCTATGTAGAGGGCCTCTGAGAGCTGCCACCTTGACCAAAACAGCCGCTGCTCTCCAGGAACATAGCAGAGTCCAGGAGAGCCCATACTCCAAGACATAAAGACAGCACAGTTTGACAGCACTGAGAGAAGAGGTCAGAGTTGGGAGCTAGGTGAGGGGATGGGGAAACATCTTCAGAGGAGAGGCTGACTGAGTTGACTATAAAGAAGTGATACTACTTCATCATTGAGTAAGGTGAGGAGAAAGTGTGCCATGGCGTAAGGGAAGGGGTGTGAGGCGCTCCTCACTGGGGGCACCAGTGAGGACCATGATGGGTGATGAGCCCCCAGAGTTGGGACCTAAACTTTATCCTGGGGGGATGCAGAGTCATCTGAGGTTTGTAAGGAAGGTGGTGCCATCCACAAGGACATGTTTGGTTTTTTGGCAGATTAAGGATGGATTTGCCCAACTGGGATGTGGTTGACTCATGAAGGAGTATTTGTGATTCTAGAAATGATCAAATGCTAAGGTGGAAGAAGTGACCGTCTTGGTAGGAAAGGCAAACAGCCTCTTACCTGTTTGCTAATGTTTGGAATAAACTAGAGACTTACTCCTTTGCTTAAACACCATCTCCTATCACTTGTAAGATATTTTTGTAATTCACAAAATGGAGCCACACTGGCAAACATGAGCCACATTGGCAAACACAAGCAGCTTTCCTGAGCGAAGAGTGTGGTGAAATGTGGAGAGAGGCAGGAAAGGAGAATGTGGGAAAGTGCAATTGAGGGCTTGAGCACATGGAGTATATATATATATATAATATATATATATATATATATATATATATGTATGTATATGTAATATACATATACATATATTAGCAGAAGTCCAGAGTGCACTCAAGACTAGGTTACACTGGAAGGTAATGTAATACCTGGGTCAGTAGGAGATGATATGGAGATGTGAATTATTTTCAAATGATGTAAATCTTTAGCTCATTAGATACTTTACAACCACAAACATTTATCCTAAGTTTGAAGGGATATCAAAGCACTTCTTAGTAGCAGACAACAGAATTCAAACCTGGCTAACTCAAGCAGAAAAGGAGTTTTGTTGAAGGATATTCAGAAGCACGCTGAGTCTCTAGGAGGGCTGGGGAGCAGGCATGGAGGCTCTTTCTGTAGCCAAGAATGGTGACCACAGTCACGCAGCAGAACTGGTCCCATGGAGACCTTTCTGCTTTCACACTGGGCACAGACGCTATACCAGGCAATGCCAACATCACTGAAACTGTTCCGTTTTGGTGGAAACGGTGTCTACTTTCACCATAAAGGACCCTAAAAAATGCCTCCTTTTTGGGTCACTATTGGAAAGATAAAACATCTCTTTGTACCCACATCCCTTCATTTACAGCTGAGGGACTCCTTGCTCACTGCTGGGGTTGAGCAGGTGCTGGGCTGTCAGACTGCCAATTCTAGGTGGAGAAGTAGTCAAATCACGAATGAATACCTGCTTCCACAAGCTTTACCACAAGTGTCCATGGTAAAGCTGAGTGGGTGTGTCCTGTGGGTGAACCTCGGTTGTATGCCTGTTCCCAGTGTTGGGGGCTGGAAAGATGAGTATCTGGTTATTTCAGTGAAAGGTGAACTCTCTTCAACCAAGACACATAAATGGAGGGGTGTCCCAGACCTGAGTGTCAGGGGCTTTGAAGGGAGCATGGAGGACAAGCAGAATAACAAGGACCCACTACACAGAGTAGCTTTTGTACCTGCTTCTGATGCTGCCTAAGAATCATACAGGAAAAAGGGAACTTTAAGCCCTGGAATAGGTGAATTTAACTCAGATGACTATTATATCTACTACTGTGGGCAGGAATCCCCTAGAAGAAATGGAGTAGCCATCATAGTCAACAAAAGAGTCCTAAATGCAGTACTTGGATGCAATCTCAAAAACGACAGAATGATCTCTGTTCATTTCCAAGGCAAACCATTCAATATCACAGTAATCCAAGTCTATGCCATGACCAGTAATGCTGAAGAAGCTACAGTTCTATGAAGACCTACAAGACCTTCTAGAACTAACACCCCCAAAAGATACCCTTTTCATTGTAGGGGACTGGAATGCAAAAGTAGGAAGTCAAGAAACACCCGGAGTAACAGGCAAATTTGGCCTTGGAGTAAGGAATGAAGCTGGGCAAAGGCTAATAGAGTTTTGCAAGAGAACACACTGGTCATAGCAAACACCCTCTTCCAACAACACAAGAGAAGACTCTACACATGGACATCACCAGATGGTCAGATCACCAAAATCAGATTGATTATATTATTTGCAGCCAAAGATGGAGAAACTCTATACAGTCAGCAAAAACAAGACTGGGAGCTGACTGTGGCTCAGATCATGAACTCCTTATTGCCAAATTCAGACTTAAATTGAAGAAAGTGGGGAAAATCACTAGACCATTCAGGTATGACCTAAATCAAATCCCTTATGACTATACAGTGGAAGTGAGAAATAGATTTAAGGGACTAGATCTGATAGAATGCCTGATGAACTATGGACAGAGGTTTGTGACATTGTACAGGAGACAGGAATCAAGACCATTTCCAAGAAAAAGAAATGCAGAAAAGCAAAATGGCTGTCTGAGGAGGCCTTACAAATAGCTGAGAAAAGAAGAGAAGTGAAAAGCAAAGGAGAAAAGGAAAGATATTCCCATTTGAATGCAGAGTTCCAAAGAATAGCCAGGAGAGATAAGAAAGCCTTCCTCAGCAATCATTGCAAAGGAATAGAGGAAAACAATAGAATGGGAAAGACTAGAGATCTCTTCAAGAAAATTAGAGATACCAAGGGAACATTTCATGCAAAAATGGGCTCAATAAAGGACAGAAATGGTAGGGACCTAACAGAAGCAGAAGATATTAAGAAGAGGTGGCAAGAATACACAGAAGAACTATACAAAAAAGATCTTCATGACCCAGATAATCATGATGGTGTGATCATTCACACTCACCTAGAGCCAGACATCCTGGAATGTGAAGTCAAGTGGGCCTTAGGAAGCATCACTACTAACAAAGCTAGTGGAGGTGATGGAATTCCAGTTGAGCTATTTCAAATCCTAAAAGATGATGCTGTGAAAGTGCTGCACACTATGTCAGCAAATTTGGAAAACTCAGCAGTGGCCACAGGACTGGAAAAGGTCAGTTTTCATTCCAATCCCAAAGAAAGGCATTGCCAAAAAATGCTCCAACTACCACACAATTGCACTCATCTCACACGCTAGTAATGTTCAAAATTCTCCGAACCAGGCTTCAGCAATAGGTGAACCATGAAATTCCAGATGTTCAAACTGGTTTTAGAAAAGGCAGAGGAACCAGAGATCAAATTGCCGACATTTGCTGGATCATCGAAAAAGCAAGAGAGTTCCACAAAAACATCTATTTCTGCTTTATTGACTATGCCAAAGCCTTTGACTGTGTGGATCACAATAAACTGTGGAAAATTCTGAAGGAGATGGGGATAGCAGACCACCTGACCTGCCTCTTGAGAAACCTATATGCTGGTCAGGAAGCAATAGTTAGAACTGGACATGAAACAACAGACTGGTTCCAAATAGGAAAAGGAGTACATCAAGGCTGTATATTGTCACCCTGCTTATTTAACTTATATGCAGCGTACATCATGAGAAACACTGGGCTGGAAGAAGCACCAGCTAGAATCACGATTGCTAGGAGATATATCAATAACCTTAGATATGCAGATGACACCATCCTTATGGCAGAAAGTTTAGAACTAAAGAGCCTCTTGATGAAAGTGAAAGAGGAGAGTGAAAAAGTTGGCTTAAAGCTCAACATGCAGAAACCTAAGATCATGGCATCCAGTCCCATCACTTCATGGCAAATAGATGGGGAAACAGTGGAAACAGTGTTAGACTTTATTTTTCTGGGCTCAAAAATCACTGCAGATGGTGATTGCAACCATGAAATTAAAAGACACTTACTCCTTGGAAGGAAATTTATGACCAAACTTGACAGCATATTAAAAAGCAGAGACATTACTTTGCCAACAAATGTCCATCTAGTCAAGACTATGGTTTTTCCAGTGGTTATGTATGGATGTGAGAGTTAGACTATAAAGAAAGGTGAGCACTGAAGAATTGATGCTTTTGAACTGTGGTGTTGGAGAAGACTCTTGAGAGTCCCTTGGACTGCAAGGAGATCCAACCAGTCCATCCTAAAGGAGATCAGTCCTGGGTGTTCACTGGAAGGACTGATGTTGAAGCTGAAGCTCCAATACTTTGGCCACCTGATGCAAAGTGCTGACTCATTTGAAAAGACCCTGATGCTGGGAAAGATTGAGGGCAGGAGGAGAAGGGGACGACAGAGGATGAGATCGTTGGATGGCATCACTGACTCAATGGACATGGATTTGGGTAGACTCCGGCAGTTAGTGATGGAAAGGGAGGCCTGGCGTGCTGCAGTTCATGGGGTCACAAAGAGTTGGACACAACTGAGCGACTGAACTGAACTGAAGCCCTGCTAATGGTGATGCTCTTAAATATTTGAAAAGCAGAGCCTTTTAGTTCTTCCTCCTCCACTAGCCAAAAAAAGCCAGTATAGTTACATCAAAATTTAAAAAAAAATTGATCAGTTTTAAAATAAGATTTATACTTTAGCTTTGGACTTAAGAGTATCACCCCTCCTCTGTCTTTGTCTTTTTTTAAAGTGTTGTTTCTGTCATATACCCCAAACCTAGTTAAAAATAACCCAAATATGTCTTTTAAAAATGTATTAATGTAGCAAATAGTTCTTAGAATGTGTCTTCTTATGTGTATAAAAATGAAGTTGCAGTTATAGCAATAAATTTTGATGGGAATGCAGAGTGGCTCAGTCAGAGGAACATGTCATGTGACCTGATGACAGGCGTTCATTCATGATTTGATGACTTTTCCACCTAGAATCTGGCAGCCTGACAGCCCAGCACCTGCTCAACCCCAACAATGAGCAAGGAGTCCCTCAGCTGTAAATGAAGGGATGTGGGTACAAAGAGATGTTTTATCATTCAGTATGTTTTTGGTCTCACTGTCCAAGTATGTAAAATTCAACCTAAAACCTTCAGGTTGATCATAAAAGAGACCTGAGGACCTCATCATTCTGCACAGAGCTCAAGGAGTTGCCTGGAGAAACGATTTATTTTCTGCAACTTTGCAGACATATAAAATGAATAGGTTGTAAAGAACATTAACAATTTAGTGTTACAGCATCTCTAGACTTTTCAGCATACATGCTCACTTTAGGAGAATCTACCCTACAACAATGAATGTATCAATATATAAGGATATATTCACAAAGATGTGTTTACTTCAGTACTATTTGCAGCGGGGGAAAAAAACTCTGTCCATTAGAGGAGCAGTTAGATAAATTCTGGTACATTCTTACTGTGATCTATTATGTGTATCTAAATCATCTAAAAGAATGATTTAGATCTGTATTATTGACCTGGAAGGCTATCCCTGTATACTATTATATTTTAAAATCCATTGCCAAAAAATACACAGAGTCTAAATAAGCCTATCTTTATACAAACATGTATGTGTACATTTATATTTTCTGGGTGAGCATTGAGAAGTATGTGGAAGAATATAAGCCAAATTGTCCTTTTTCCAAGGGTTAGGGTCTGAGGGGTTGTTTAATGTTACATATAAACACGTATTAGTCATGTAATTACAATATAGAGAAAAAAAATGTACTTAACCATTAGGATTTGGTGCGAATTCGTTGACACAATATTTGTAAAATGCTTCTTATGATTCCTGGTCCCTAGTAAGCATCCGAGAAATGCTGGGTGTTATTACTTGATTTATTTGACTGCAGCATACAGCAGTCTTGCCCTTGCCTTCCTTCACACTGTTATCTATTGCAGTCTATGTTCTGGATGGTTTGTAGTCTCTGAGGACACCACTTGCTCTCTCTGTCACCCTTATGCCTGTGTGTGTACAGTCTCCAGTCTTAGAACCTTGTATTCCGCCTCTTTCACCTGAGCGCATCCTTTGGGTCTCAGTTTAAGTGACTTTTCTGACCTGCAAGTGAAGGTGAGAGATTTATCCTTTCTGGGCTGTCTGTCCCACATCACAATACTATCACCCTGTTAGAATAGTCTGTCTGTGGGGCTGTGCCTGTCCATCTTTGCATCCTCAGCACCCACCCCAGGGCCACAGAATGGGTACTTGGTAAACACTGATGGAGCAACTGAATGAAGACGATGAGCAGTAGCCACATGACCACACCAGAAGAGAAAGAGGTAGATTTGTTTCTCAGGAAAAGCTCAGGAAGCCAGACAGGCACTCCGCCACTGTGTTTGTGTTCTAGGTGCCTGCTTGGGTTATTCAAGTGCAGTGTTTTCATTTCTCAGGTTTTTGCAAATTGAAAATGAACTAATTGAAAAAGATGTTGCTGCTTGTTAAATGATGAATTTGTTCAGATTGTCATACAATGTCCCTTGAATTTCAAAGTTATTAACTTGCTAGTATAGTTAATAACTACTCTTTATTAACTTTCTGCATATATACAAAAACCTCAGTTTAACCAATGTGTGATAAAAGCAATTAAGAAAATACATGCAGAATGGAAACTCTGAGAAGAGCTTTGTGGATGGTGACTGTGGCTACCATGTAAACAAGTTGTATAATTCTTAAATGGCAGAGGATTAATTTCTTGACCCTGTTAAAAATTCAGTTTTCTTTTTTAAAAACATGTATTTAAAAACATTTATTAAATAATCATTTTGCTATCTTTGTTAGGTTATTACCATTAGAAAACATGTTAAAAGGTATCATTACATTATTCCAAATCTGATGGATGAATTGATGATATTTATTATTTTAATAGAGATGCCTGCTAATTAAGATTTTTAATAGCTAGCAAAAAAATACCATTTTCAAAAAAGGTAAAATTACAACTCTCACACAGAAATCAATTGAATATATGTTAAAAAATTTCCTTAAATTTATTAATCAATGATGGGACACAGACAGATGTTATAATTGATTTAAAAGAAAATCCAAAGAAACACATAGTGCAGATGACCAACACTGAGTGGAAAAATGGAGGCAAAACTGAGTTTTTCATGGGGAGATAATGATGGTCAATTGAATATCTTCTGAATACGACAGAATTTGCATATCTACAGGCAAGAACTATTTTGCTAATAAATTTTAGTTTAATTATGTTCCAAATACTGCATAGAATATACTTGTACTAAAAAAAGTTCATCTGAAAATATAGTTTAACTGGTGATCTTATTTTTGCTCCCCATTCCCCCCTAAATCTGGCAATTTTATATGAGTTGACCATCATTATAACAGCTCATTTCTAAATCCACTAGATCAGTAGCCTGCTTGCCCCCCAAAAGGCAAACTGTTGTTTTCCACCAAGCCCACTCCCTGATCTATATTGTGCCATGTGACATTCTCGTTTACTCTTATCCAGGGTCATGTCCTCTCTCCTTACTTACGTTCATTTGATTAGAAAGTACTGTGAATTTGACCTTTAAAATATTCTGCAAACCATGTTATTATCTTCCACCTCTATTGCCTAAGTTTCAGATCAGGCTCTCATCCCTTCTGGCCTAGAGATTTGCAAATTTCCTAAATTAATCTTTCAGTTTTAATTTTCTCCAGTCCCTCCCATGTATTGTTGACAGGTTGTATTTTGGATTAAAATTTTCCTCCCCTTACTTCCAACAGGAGATGGTTCAAACCCCTTAGCATGTCCTTTTGCAGCGTGACCATGTTCTACTTTGATCACCATCCTCATTGCCCTACTCTGCTTCTCTTCTAGACAGAATAGTTGTTCACAACTCTGAGTCTTTGCACATGCTATGCTGTCTCCACTCTTATACTCCCAACTCCTGCTTCGAAAGCCTACTTAAATGTTACCTCCTTTCTAAAACATCCATATGTTCCTAAGATGTCCCCTCTCAACTCACTCAATCTTCTTTTCTTGTGCTTCCTTTGTAACATATTAAACACACCAGTAATTGTACTGTTTCTGTTTTTCTCACTGGACTGAGCTTCTCAAGGACAAGAATTTATGTCTTATTCATTGTTTTAAATATACAGTACTAAACATGGTGCATGAAACCTACTATGCACACAATATCAGAATAAGAAGTAAATTATCTCCTATGTCTTCATCAGTGAAGTTACCATGGAACACCTGAAGATGATGATGTTGCAGTACATGAAGATAATAGAAAACTAATCAGTTAAAGATAGACTACATACAGATGCCTGTTCTTCTGGGTCATTGGATTTCACACAAGATCGTGTTCACACATACAAGTGCATGTTTATTAAGCATTAGCATATAGGTACAGATGTCTAGCACAGAATGAAGACAGCGGGGGCTAGCTGTCCTTTCTGTCCCTCCAAGTGTGAGAGGCACAGATGAAACTTATCATCCTAACAAGATACATCTGATCACCTTCAACACAACAGTATACATTTCAGCTCTTCCAGAATACTTCTGAATACATCCAGTGTTTATTCTTATGAGCAGTTTTAATTGTGGAGTTCATTGTCTGGCCATGGCCTACATATGACCCCCCCTTCCCCCACCGCCCCCGTTCAGCCCCTAATAATATCTGAGAAGCCAAGAAGAGTGAAACTCCTTACAGGCATTACAGTGTTAAGGGCTTTTGCTTATTTCTTCTATCATGAATTTCTCATAGTAGAACTAAAAATTGTTCATCAGGATAGTACAGGTAAAAGAGAGAGAATGCAATTTTAAAAATGTAGTCCAGAGATTGCCTGTATCAGAACCCTTTGGTATGCTTGTTAAAAAGATTTCTGAGCCCAATCTTTGTTATTGGATCAAAACTTGTAGTGGGGTTCAGAAATCTGCATTTAAAAAAAAATATCCCTAGCATATTACTGTACGCAGTGAGGATTGAAAACTCTTGGAACAGATCCACATAACAGGACATATTCCACATATAGGCAATTGAGGTGCTCTACTACCTCATGAGATGGGTGACAGTAATCCACTTGCAAAAGGCCAAATTTTTCAGACATTCACTGTAACCACATCCTGGGAAATTGGTCTCATGGCTCTGCCACTGTCCAGACTATCACCTGTGCTCAATGAGTTTCAAAGTGGCAGCTTGCTAGCTGTTGTGTGGATCACTGGAGTTGGCAAAAGAAGCAGGTAGCTCTGTGTGCAGAGTTAAGGATAGATTTTTTTTCCAAGTGGACGAGACTTTAGGACAATGTGTAGGATATTGGAAAATGGAGCAAAGTGCATTTCTTAACTGGGGAAAAGTGCACTGTGATATCTGACGTTGCTGAATTAAAGTTAAATGAGCAAGGTTTCTTTCTCAGAGGCTGGCAGATTCTCCCTAGACACTCTGCCAGACACCAGATAAAACTCTCATTTTTATACTTGAGTGTTCTGTTTCTTTAAAGTCTTTTTGTTACTGTAATATAAACAATTAACTAAGCACTTATTACCTCCCCTTATATTTCAGATTTAGAAATGTCGGCACTTGGAGCGTGATGTAAAGAAATGTGACAAAAGCACACAAACTGCTGCCTTCTCTTTGAGCTCCAAACTAAAACTTTCATCTGTAGCTTTGGTTCTTGTTTATCTGAATCTAAAATAGAAAAGATGACTAAGAGACTGTGCTGCTCTTCTCTCTCTTCCTGATGACCTGCCCTTTGTGCCTCTTTTTCTCAGCTGGATCCAGTGGCCTGTATGAACACAGAACTCACTGAGAGCATTCACTCCCTCTGCTCAGTCCTGCTCTTTCTGATGGATAACCTTAATTGAGTCTGAAACATTTCTCAGTCCTGGAACTCTCAGCATTTTGCATACTTTATGTCTTAAGAGGCTAAACCTTCTTTTGTGAGCAAACAGATGGCTTAAACACTTGTAGTGGATTCCTTATGGGTCCCTTGGAAAAGTACACCAAGTCTGGGGGGAGGCTTGGCTGTATTGTGATTGTGGTAGGGTAGTGCAAATATAGCAAAGATTCCTGTGGGTTTGAGGCTACTTCTTTCAATGCTTTTCAGCTTGTTTAAGATGGGTGTTTTTATTGCCATTTTGCAGAAATATTCAGGCTTCTTGTTGTTGTTCAGTTGCTAAGTAGTGTCTGACTTTTTGTGACCCTATGGACTGCAGCACACCAGGCTTCTCTATCTTTCACCACTCCCGGAACTTGCTCAAACTCCTGTCCACTGAGTTGGTGATGCCATCCAACCATCTCATTCTCTGGTGCCTCCTGTTCCTCCTGCCCTCAATCTTTCCCAGCATCAGGGTCTTTTCCAATGAGTCGGCTCTTTGCATAGGTGCCCAAAGTATTGGAGTTTCAGCATCAGTCCTTCCAATGTGTATTAAGAGTTGATTTCCTTTAGGACTGACTCGTTTGATCTCCTTGCTGTCCAAGGGGTCTTCTGTAGCACCACAGTTTGAAAGCATCAATTCTTGGGCTCTCAGCCTTCTTTATGGCCCAACTCTCACTGTACATGACTACTAGAAAAATCATAGCTTTGACTATATGAACCTTTGTTGGCAAAGTGATGTGTCTGTTTTTTAATACACTAAGTCTGTCATAACTTTTCTTCCATGGAGCTAGTGTTTTTTAATTTCATGGCTGCAGTCACCATCTATGGTGATTTTGGAGCCTGAGAAAATAAAATCTGTCACTGCTTCTACTTTTCCCCCTTCTATTTGCCATGAAGTGATGGGACTGGATGCCATGATCTTAGTCTTTTGAATGTTGAATTTTAAATCAGCTTTTTTCATTCTCTGCTTTCACCTACATCAGTAAGTTCTTCAGTTCCTCTTCATTTTCTGCCATTAAAGTGGTATCATCTGCATATCTGAGGTTGTTGACATTTCTCCCAGCAATCTTGATTCCAGCTTGTGATTCATCCAGCTGGGCACTTCACATGATGTACTCTGCATGTAAGTTTACTGTGTATGAAAGAAACAGGACCCTCCAGGGTGCTAGAGAGCAGAGCAGTGGGGAATCCAGAGAGAAGCTTAAGACAAAGGAAGTGGTGGAGGAACTAACGGGTAAATGCTGTATAAGAGAGGGATAAAAGAATCATGGTTGTGGTCACACATAAATACTACTGATTTAGTAAGAATCTTCTTTAGACTCATTTGCTAAAATCTATGAGCCTCTTTGGGGTGGAAGGGCATACTTACCTTTAAAAAGTAAAAACTAGACTGTCTCCCCTACAAATTCATTGAAAGAACATTTGAACACTGAGAAAATTCCACAAAACAACTTCTGAATGCTGGCAGAGGACATTAGGCACCCAGAAAAGTAGCCCATTGTCTTTGAAAGGAGGTAGGACAAACTATAAAAGATAAAAAGAGAGACAAAAGAGTTAGGGATGGAGATCCGTCCTGGGAAGGGAGTCTTAAAAGAGAAGTTTTCAAACACCAGGAAACCCTCTCACCAGCGGGTCTGTGGGGAAGTTTTGGAATCTCAGAGGGCAACATAACCAGGAGGAAAAATAAATAAATAAAATTTAAAAGCCCACAGATTACTCACCTAACAGCAACTCCCAGCAGAGAAATACCCCAGATGCTTGCATCCACCACCAGCAAGCAGGGGCTGAATGGGGAGGAGTGGGCTGCATTGCTTAGGGTACAGTCTGGGCCTGAATGCCCTGAGGGCAATCTGAGGGAGCTAATGTAATATAGCAACCTAACCTGTGGGATTGCCAGAGAGAGAGAGGGAAAAAAGAGAGAGAGAGAGAGACAACTATCCAGCGAAAAGCCCTAACCTAAGGTGAGGGCCTGCTGGCCTGCTCACAGAACAAAGGACTGAGCAAATACCAGAGGAAAGCTAGCAGGCTGTAGACCGGCCCATCCCTTGCTAGAGCCAGGGGGCAGGCAGGCACCTGCCAGAGCTGGAAAGGGGCAAACTTGGCCCCAGGGACGGCATCCCCTACCAAACTGTGAACAGGCTTCCAGTTTCTAACCAAGACTTCCTGAGATTCTGGACAGTTCACATCCGCCGGGAGGGTCACAGCCAGAGATAGGCTCCCCAGACGAGACACAGGGCACACTGGAGATCGCAGTGCCCAGGGAAACTGAGCGGCTGGGATGGGGGAGGTGATAAAACGCACTGCACCTGGGGAGAGTGCGCCCACCAAGCACCTGGTCGCCTGAGGTGCTCCTACTGGGGAAGGGCACGAAACGCAGGCCCAACTGAGTCTGCGCCTTTGTGGAGTACCTGAGACCTGAACCCGAGCAGATTATACCTGAGAAGTGCACGCAACTCAGGGCCCGCTCCCTGCAGAGCAGCCTGGAGCCTGAGCAGTGTAGACAGGGAAAGCACACACGCCGTGCATGGGGGCAGACCCAGTGTGGCCAGAACACTGCGAGTGCTCCCCCACACACGCCAGTGACATTTGTCTGCAGTGCCCCTCCCTCCCCACAGCACCACTGAACAAGTGAGCCTAAACAAGAGACCACCTTCCCCTCCTTGTGTCAGGGCAGAAATTAGACACTGAAGAGACCTGCAAACAGAGGAAGCCAAATAAACAGAAGGAACAGCTTTGGAAGTGACAAGTGCAACAGATTAAAATCCCTGTAGTTAACACCAAGTACATTGGAAGGGGCCTATAGATCTTGAGAAGTATAAGCTGGAACAGGGAACTATCTGAAACTGAACTGATCCCACACTGCCCACAACAGCTCCAGAGAAATTCCTAGATATATTTTTACTATCACTTTTTTTAATTAAGAATTTTTTTTCTTTCTTTTTAAGTCCTCCATTACTCCTTTAATTTTCATTTTTATAACCTACTATTACCTTGCAAAAAAAAAAAAAAAAAGACCCTATTTTTAAAGCAAACTTCATATATATTTCTTATACTTTTTGTGATTTTTTTTTAATATTGTATTTTTGAGAGTCTAACCTCTACTCTAGATTTTTAATCTTTGCTTTATGGTATTTGTTATCAATTTTGTACATATAAGAATCCAATCTTCAGTACCCATTTTTACCTAGGAGTGTGATTACTGTCTTGATCACTCTCTCCCCTTTTGACTCTCCTTTTTCTCCCCCAGGTCACCTCTATCTCCTCCCTCCCCCTTCTCTTCTCTACCCAACTCTGTGAATCTCTCTGTATGTTCCAGGAACAGAGTACTGCCCAGATCTCTCTCTCTCCTTTTGATTCTCCCTTTTCTCCTCCTGCTCACCTCTATCTCCTTCCTCCCTCTTCTCTTCTCTATATAACTCCATGAACCTCTCTGAGGGTTCCAGACTGTGGAGAGTGCATAGGGAATTGTTTACTGGCTAGATTGCACTCTCCCCTTTTGATTCCCCCTCTTCTCCTCCTGGTCACCTCTATCTCCCTCCTCCCTCTTCTCTTCTCCATGTAACTCTGTGAACCTCTCTGGGTGTCCCTCACTGTGGAGAATCTTTTCAGCATTAACCTAGAAGTTTTATCATTGGTGCTGTATGGATGAAGAAGTCTTGAGGCTACTGTAAGAACAAGACTGAAAACCACAGGCAGGAGGCTTAAGTCCAAAACCTGAGAACACCAGAGAAGTCCTGACTCCAGGGAACATTAATCAATAAGAGATCATCCAAAAGCCTCCATACCTACACTGAAACCAAGCACCACCAAGAGCCAACAAGTTCCAGAGCAAGACATACCATGCAAATTCTCCAGCAACACAGGAACATAGCCCTGAGATTCCATATGTAGGCTGCCCAAAGTCACACCAAACCCATAGACATCTCAAAACTCACTACTGGACACTTCATTGCACTCCAGAGAGAAGAAATCCAGCTCCACCCACCAGAATACTGACGCAAGCTTCCCTAACCAGGAAACCTTGACAAGCCACTCTTCCACCCCCACCCACAGGGAGGAACCTCCACAATAAAGAGAAACCACAAACTGTCAGAACACAGAAAGGCCACCCCAGACGCAGCAATCTAAACAAGATGAAAAGGTAGAGAAATACTCAGCAGATGAAGGAACATGATAAAAGCCCACCAAACCAAACAAAAGAGGAGGAGATAAGGAGTCTACCTGAAAAAGAATTCAGAATAATGATAGTAAAAATGATCCAAAATCTGGAAAACAAAATGGAGCTACAGATAAATAGCCTGGAGACAAGGACTGAGAAGATGCAAGAAAAGTTTAACAAGGACCTAGAAGAAATAAAAAAGAGTCAATCAATAATGAATAATGCAATAAATGAGATTAAAAAAAAAACACTCTGGAGGGAACCAACAGTAGAATAACAGAGGCAGAAGAGAGGATAAGTGAGGTAGAAGATAGAATGGAAGAAATAAATGAAGCAGAGAGGAAAAAAGAGTATAAAGAAATGAGGACAACCTCAGGGACCTCTGAGACAATGTGAAATGCCCCAACATTCGAATCATAGGAGTCCCAGAAAAGGAAGACAAAAAGAAAGGCCATAAGAAAATACTGGAGGAAATAATAGTTGAAAGCTTCCCTAAAACGGGGAAGGAAATAGTCACACAAGTCCAAGAAACCCAGAGAGTCCCAAACAGGATAAAACCAAGGCAAAACACCCCAAGACACATATTAATCAAATTAACAAAGAACAAATATTAAAAGCAACAAGGGAAAAACAACAAATAACACACAAGGGGACTCCCATAAGGATAACAGCTGATCTTTCAATAGAAACTCTTCAGGCCAGAAACGAATGGCAGGACATACTCAAAGTGATGAAAGAGAAAAACCTACAACCCAGATTACTGTACCCAGCAAGGATCTCATTCAAATATGAAGAACAAATCAAAAGCTTTACAGACAAGCAAAAGCTGAAAGAATTCAGCACCACCAAACCAGCTCTTCAACAAATGCTAAAGGATCTTCTCTAGACAGGAAACACAGAAAGGGTGTATAAACTCGAACCCAAAACAGCAAAGTAAACGGCAATGGGACCATACTTATCAATAATTACCTTAAATGTAAATGGGTTGAATACCCCAACCAAAAGACAAAGACTGGCTGAATGGATACAAAAACAAGACCCCTATATATGCTGTCTACAAGAGACTCACCTCAAAACAAGGGACACATACAGACTAAAAGTGAAGGGCTGGAAAAAGATATTTCATGCAAATGGAGACCCAGAAAAAGCAGGAGTAGCAATACTCATATCAGATAAAATAGACTTTAAAATAAAGGCTGTGAAAAGAGACAAAGAAGGACACTATATAATGATCAAAGGATCAATCCAAGAAGAGGATATAACAATTATAAATATATATGCACCCAGCATAGGAGCACTGCAATATGTAAGGCAAATGCTAACAAGTATGAAAGGGGAAGTTAATAATAACACAATAATAGTGGGAGTCTTTAATACCCCACTCACAACTATGGATAGATCAACTAAACAGAAAATTAACAAGGAAACACAAACTTTAAATGACACAATGGACCAGTTAGACCTAATTGATATCTATACAACATTTTAGCCCAAAACAATAAATTTCACCATTTTCTCAAGTGCACACGGAACCTTCTCCAGGATAGATCACATCCTCAGCCATAAATCTAGCATTGGTAAATTCAAAAACATTGAAATCATTCCAGTCATCTTTTCTGACCACAGTGCAGTAAGATTAGATGTTAATTACATAAAAAAAACTATTAAAAATTCCAACATATGAAGGCTAAACAACACGCTTCTGAATAACCAACAAATCATAGAAGAAATCAAAAAAGAAATCAAAATATGCATAGAAACGAATGAAAATAGAAACACAACAACCCAAAACCTATGGGACACTGTAAAAGCAGTGCTAAGGGGAAGGTTCATAGCATTACAGGCTTACCTCAAGAAACAAGAAAAAAGTCAAATAAATAACCTAACTCTACACCTAAAGCAACTAGAAAGGAAGAGATGAAGAACCCCAGGGTTAGTAGAAGGAAAGACATCTTAAAAATTAGGGCAGAAATAAATGCAAAAGAAACAAAAGAGACCATAGCAAAAATCAACAAAGCTAAAAGCTGGTTCTTTGAGAAGATAAATAAAATTGACAAGCCATTAGCCAGACTCATCAAGAAACAAAGGGAGAAGAATCAAATCAACGAAATTAGAAATGAAAATGGAGAAATCACAACAGACAACACTGAAATACAAAAGATCATAAGAGACTACTATCAGCAACTATATGCCAATAAAATGGACAACTTGGAAGAAATGGACAAATTCTTAGAAAAGTATAACTTTCCAAAACTGAACCAGGAAGAAATGGAAAAACCTTAACAGACCCATCATAAGCATATACATCAAAACTGTAATCAGAAATCTTCCAGCAAACAAAAGCCCAGGACCAGACGGCTTCACAGCTGACTTCTACCAAAAATTTAGAGAAGAGCTAACACCTATCTTACTCAAACTCTTCCAGAAAATTGCAGAGGAAGGTAAACTTCCAAACTCATTCTATGAGGCCACCATCACCCTAATACCAAAACCAGACAAAGATGCCATAAAAAAACAAAAGCGAAAACTACAGGCCAATATCACTGATGAACATAGATGCAAAAATCCTTAACAAAATTCTAGCAAACAGAATCCAACAAGATATTAAAAAGATCATACATCATGACCAAGTGAGCTTTATCACAGGAATGCAAGGATTCTTTAATATCTGTAAATCAATCAATGTAATACACCACATTAACAAGTTGAAAGATAAAAACAATATGATTATCTCAATAGATACAGAAAAAGCCATTTATGATAAAAAAAAAATCCTTCCAGAAAGCAGGAATAGAAGAAACATACCTCAACATAATAAAAGCTATATATGACAAACCCACAGCAAACATTATCCTCAATGGTGAAAAATTGAAAGCATTTCCCCTAAAGTGAGGAACAAGGTAAGAGTGCCCACTCTCACCACTACTATTCAACATAGTTTTGGAAGTTTTGGCCACAGCAATCAGAGCAGAAAAAGAAATAAAAGGAATTCAGATAGGAAAAGAAGTGAAACTCTCACTGTTTGCAGATGACATGATCCTCTACATAGAAAACCCTAAAGACTCTACCAGAAAATTACTATAGCTAATCAACGAATATAGTAAAGTTGCAGGATATAAAATTAACACACAGAAATCCCTTGCATTCCTATACACTAACAATGAGAAAACAGAAAAAGAAATTAAGCAAACAATTCCATTCACCATTACAATGAAAATAATAAAATACTTAGGAATATATCTACCTAAAGAAACAAAAGACCTATATATAGAAAACTATAAAACCCTGATGAAAGAAATCAAAGATGACACAAATAGATGGAGAAATATACCGTGTTCATGGATTGAAAAAAATCAATATAGTGAAAATGAGTATACTAACCAAAGCAATCTATAGATTCAGTGCAATCCCTATCAAGCTACCAACGATATTTTTCACAGAACTAGAACAATAATTTCACAATTTGTATGGAAAGACAAAAAATCTTGAATAGCCAAAGCAATCTTGAGAAAGAAGAATGGAACTGGAGGAATCAACCTGCTTGACTTCAGGCTATACTGCAAAGCTACAGCCATCAAGACAGTATGATACTGGCCCAAAGACAGAAATGTAGATCAATGGAACAAAATAGAAAGCCTGGAGATAAATCCATGCACCTATGGACACCTTATCTTTGACAAAGGAGGCAAGGATATACAATGGAGAAAAGACAATCTCTTTAACAAGTGGTGCTAGGAAAACTGGTAAACCACTTGTAAAAGAATGAAACTAGAACACTTTCTAACACCATACACAAAAATAAAGTCAAAATGGATTAAAGATCTAAACATAAGACCGGAAACTATAAAACTCCTAGAGGGAAACATAGGCAAAACACTCTCTGACATAAATCACAGCAGGATCCTCTATGACCCATCTCCCAGAGTAATGGAAATAACAGCAAAAATAAACAAATGGGACCTAATTAAACTTAAAAGCTTTTGTACAATGAAGAAAACATAAGCAAAGTGAAAAGACAGCCTTCAGAATGAGAGAAAATAATAGCAAATGAAGCAACTGACAAAGAATTAATCTCAAAAATATACAAGCAACCCCTGCAGCTCAATTCCAGAAAAATAAATGACCCAATCAAAAAATGGGCCAAAGAACTAAACAGACATTTCTCCAAAGAAGATATACAGATGGCTAATGAACACATGAAAAGATGCCCAACATCACTCATGATCAGAGAAATGCAAATCAAAACCACAATGAGGTACCATCTCACGCCAGTCAGAATGGCTGCTATCCAAAAGTCTACAAACAATAAATGCTGGAGAGGGTGTGGAGAAAAGGGAACCCTCTTACACTGTTGGTGGGAATGCAAACTAGTACAGCCGCTATGGAAAACAGTGTGGAGATTTCTTAAAAAACTGGAAATAGAACTGCCATATGACCCAGCAATCCCACTGCTGGGCATACACACCGAGGAAACCATAAGTGAAAGAGACACGTGTACCCTGATGTTCATCACAGCACTGTTTATAATAGCCAGGACATGAAAGCAACCTAGATGTCCATCGGCAGATGAATGGATAAGAAAGCTGTGGTACATATACACAATGGAATATTACTCAGCTATTAAAAAGAATACATTTAAATCAGTTCTAATGAGGTGGATGAAACTGGAGCCTATTATACAGCGTCAAGTGAGCCAGAAAGAAAAACACCAATATAGTATACTAATGTATATATATGGAATTTAGAAAGATGGTAATGATAACCCTATATGCGAGACAGCAAAAGAGACACAGTTGTATAGAACAGTCTTTTGAACTCTATGGGAGAAGGCAAGGGTGGGATGATCTGAGAGAATAGCCTTGAAACATGTATATTATCATATGTGAAACAGATCGCCAGTCCAGGTCCAATGCATGAGACAGGGTGCTCAGGGCTGGTGCACTAGGATGACCCAGAGGGATGGGATGGGGAGGGTGGTGGGAGGGGAGTTCAGGATGGGGAACACATGTAAACCCATGACTGATTCATGTCAATGTATGGCAAAAACCACTACAATATTGTAAAGTAATTAGCCTCTAATTAAAATAAATAAATTTTTTAAAAAGTAAAAACTAAAAAACTGAATTTTAGCATTGATTGTTGATTTTACTTTCCCTGGTAGCTAAGATGGTAAAGAATCTGCCTGCAATGTGGGAGACCTGGGTTCGATCCCTGGGTTGGGAAGATCCCCTGGAGGAGGGCATGGCCACCCACTCCAGTATTCTTGCCTGGAGAATCCCCATAGACAGAGGAGCCTGGTGGGCTACAGTCCATGGGGTTGCAAAAAGTCAGACATGACTGAGAAACTAAGCATAGTGGAGCACAAGGAACCAAAAGATATTCAGTGGTATTCAAACAAAGAAACAAAAATTTGTGGAATTTTTGTCTTTATGTTAATTTAAACAGATTCCTATATGCAAAACTGACAAGTGTGGAGCCATTTGGATAAAGCTGAGAAGGTGTGGGGTCTTCCTGCCTGGCCTTGTCATCCCCTCCTGAGGTAACCCTTGCAGTCTTCCCCCAGGCTGCTGGGACCCTCAGAAACATAGATTGTAAAAACTGACTTAGGAGAAATAGAAGGTGATTAAGCTTCAGGAGGCTTGTTTCTCCTGTCTTCTGTACAATCCTGGCTTTATAACCTTGGGCAAGTCTGCACCTCAGCCCCTTACTCTGAAAGTGGAGATGATGATGTCCACTGGCCTGCCAGCCTCACAGGGCTATTCCAAACCAGGAATCTGGAGATCCTATATAAATATCTAGCAGTATTATTTTACAGTCATTTGTGGTGGTACTCTCAATCTTTGAATATTTTATTCCTTCTGGAAAACTCCTTGCCTCGTACATACTTTCTTATAGCCGAGAGTTTTGTATCTTGTATCCAGCTTTCCCAATTGGTTAGGATATTCCCAACTCTCTTATTTTGCCATTAGCTATTTGAACTCTAAATTCTAATTGGTAAGAGTATAGGGGATCCCTGACCAATCCCAGGTTTGGTGATTTGCTTGGAGCACTTACACCCACTCATGGGATTTAACATAGGATTCATTACAGTGAAAGGAAACAAAGAAGAATCAGCTCTGGAAAAAAGTACATGGGGCAAAGTCCAGAGAAATCCAGGTACAAGCTTTCAAGAGTTCTCTTCCCGGAGAGTCACACAGGCTGTGCCTAAATCATCCAAAGTCAAATGCATGATACGATGTCCATCCATAGAAACTCTCTGCCCAAGGCTCCTATTGGGAGCTGTTCATGTAAGCACCCTTTATCTAGCATGTATCAAGGGTCCAAATGCTTGATGGAAAGCAGGTGTTTTGCCTATACCACATTGTTTGCACAAATAGTTTAGGAACAGCAAGCTAGTTTTATCAGTTGGGGAATAGAGGGAAGTCACAGGTGTCAGCTAAGGACCAAAGTTGTAAATGGGCCTTTCTAAGGATACCAGTTTCAGGCCTGCTATGTTAACTCATTTCTGATCAGTAAGCTTCAATCTTCAATCTTCTTTTTTTTTTTTCTATTTACCTATCAAAACAATTTGGATGTAAAAATAACTCAGGAAAATTTGTAAGTGTTCTTTTCATGTTAATGATAGCATGCATTCTGAGATGAGAGTTCTCCCTCAAACTCCCTGAACTCAGATAATTTACTCTGCTATTATAAAAAGCTCATAGATGTATGAAATTAAGAGGTGCTTGCTCTTTGGAAGGACAGCTTTGACAAACTAGACAGCATATTAAAAAGCAGAGACATCACTTTCCAACAAAGGTGTGCATAGTCAAAGGTGTGGTTTTTCCAGTAGTCATGTATGAATGTGAGAGTTGGGCCATAAAGAAGGCTGAGTGCTAAAAAACTGATGCTTTTGAATTGTGGTGTTGGAAAAGACTCTTGGGAGTCCCTTGGACTGCAAGGAGGTCAAACCAGACAATCCTAAAGAAAATCAACCCTGAATATTCATGGAAGGACTGATGCCACAGCTGAAGCTCCAATACTTTGACTACCTGATGTGAAGAGCTGACTCATTGGAAAAGACTCTTATGCTGGAAAAGATTAAAGGCAAAAGGAGAAGGGGCACCAGAGGATGAGATGGTTTGATAGCATCACCAATTCAATGGACCTGAATTTGAGCAAACTCTGGGAGACAGTGGAGAACAGAATATCCTGGTGTGCTGCAGACCATGGAGTTGCAGAGTCAGACATGACTTTAGCGACTGAGCAACATAGTTGTATGAGTAAATGAAATGACTATAATGAAAACAAATTAAAAAATCTAAGATAATCAGTTAACCTTTAGAAATATAATTGTTTTTTGTTGTTTAGTCATTAAGTCATGTCCAACTCTCTTGCAACCCTATGGGCACCAGCCTCCTCTGCCCATGAGATTTTCCAGGCAAGAATACTGGAGTGGGTTTCCATTTCCTTCTCCAGGGTATCTTCCTAACCCAGGGATCAAACCAACATCTCCTGCATTGGCAGGTGGATTCTTTACCACTGAGCCACCGGGGAAGTCCAGAAATATGATAGCAAAACATTATTTTATCTTTTTTTGTGCAGTAAGTTTCATTAAAATATTTAAATTTATCTCTGCAGCACATTTTTGTGTACAAGAAGACAATGAAAATAACTGAAAGCTTACATATTAATTGAAAAGATGTTAAGATGCTGTAACAAGAGATCCAGTAAAAACGTTAGTTTACAAAACAAAGATTTTTTTTTTCTCACACATATGAACAGTTCTAAGATGAGAGTTCTGACAAATTCATCAGGGACTCAGCTAGTGGCTGCCCTGCCACTAGCTGTCACCTGCACCTGCCCTGCCCCCTGCATCACATGGTTCTCCACATGTTATTTTCCAGGTTCTGGCTACTGCAGCCTCGAGGAAAAGGGTAACAGGGGAAGTTCAGAGCCAGGAGTCTCCTCTCAAGCAAGTAAAGTGAAAATTGCTCACATAAGTTCTGTTCATTGTTTATTGATAAGAAATTGGTCACATGGCCACATGTAGCTGCAAGAGAGGCTGAGAAAGTGTAATGTAGCTGCATGCCTAGGAAGGAGGGAAGGAAAAAATTTGGTGGTCTGCTAGCCATCTCCCCCACAGCTCATAAGAATTTTTCATTACAGGTGCAAACTACAGTGTTTAACAGTTTATTTAGAGATTTGTAACTTTCCAGATAATCACAGAGCAAGTCACAAAACTCTTTGGAATGATATCTAAGCTATCACTTTAAAAAGTGCTATGTACTATGATAATCTGTAACATGAGAAGGTTTCAAGATGTAAAGCTCATTCTGACACTTTACCTAATTTCATAATATTTTATTATTCTTGATGGTTTTATCCCAATTTTAGCTGGTATATTTTTTTCTCTTTAGTTTGCTCTCCTATGCAATGTGTAATGCTTCCTGCCCTAAACCAGTCTTCAGCTAAAGGCCTTTCCTCTTGTTGAATGCCTTTTAACCTCTGTATTATAATTATGATTTCAAGGTTCAATTGTACTTCCTTAACATAAATCTAGGGAAATTGAAAAATAAACCACTTCATTTCCAGTTTTGACATTTATACTACATCTGTTATCTTACTTATGGATATAACATAATATTCAACTCCTTAAGGGTATTATGTTTATAATTGATCTGCTTATGTCCTCATTCCTAATATACAAGTAGTAACATTTGATTTGTTAAGTTTAAAAATGCATTCTAAAATTGTTTAGAAGATTCTTGTGTTGTTCTATTATATAATCTCCTATAATTTCTGCTGGAGAAGGAAATGGCAATCCACTCCAGTATTCTTGCCTGGAAAATTCCTTGGACAGTGGAGCCTGGTGGGCTATAGTCCATGGGGTCACAAAGAGTCAGATACGACTGACACTCATGCATACTTTCTGCAGATTTATTTTAAAGTTGGTGTCAATGAAAGGAAGTAGATGCTAGATATTGGTGGCAATAATAAGGGTCCATTTAAGTTCAAACATGCAAGTACAAACTGCACATACATGTATATACAAGACAGAAGGAATATTGAGTTTTAGTGGTTTGTACATAAATGCCCGTGGTCTTTGGTTGACTCAAAGTTCAGAATGTACTAACTGTGAAGTGAATGCAATGACAGCTCACACATATACTTATATGTCAGGTACTGTTCCAAACTGCTCAAAGCATTATTTCATTGATTCCTGGTTCATTATTTTAAAGGTGAAAAAGCAGAGGTGGACAAGGGGCAAGTAACTTATCTTGGGGCAGAGTCAGGACATCTGAGAACACCTATCATGACTTCACCAGCTTTTCTACCCTTTAGGCAAGCATTTCTATTTCTTATAGCTTTGCCTCTCTTCATTTACATTGCATTTTATCCTTCTTCTTCTTGAGATGGGCAGAGAATTGAGAGCCCAACTCCCACCTAGAGAACAACGAGCAGTTACATTCCCTGAGCTGCAAGGCATGTGGAAATAGAGATTCAGAGCTTGTCTGGGGCAGATGCTGACAACGCTGTCCTGACTCTGCCCCAAGATAAGTTACTTGCCCCTTGTCCACCTCTGCTTTTTCACCTTTAAAATAATGAACCAGGAATCAATGAAATAATGCTTTGAGCAGTTTGGAACAGTACCTGACATATAAGTATATGTGTGAGCTGTCATTGCATTCACTTCACAGTTAGTACATTCTGAACTTTGAGTCAACCAAAGACCATGGGCATTTATGTACAAACCACTAAAACTCAATATTCCTTCTGTCTTGTATATACATGTATGTGCAGTTTGTACTTGCATGTTTGAACTTAAATGAAGAACTCTATCCCTGCTAAAATTCATCTGGGCTTATTTCAGTATATCCTCCAGCCTGTTAAGTATTTTGAGTCTTGAGGGTGCACATCTAACATGGCAATTCTCCACCCCCTCCCCCGACCTTCTTCTGTTCTCTGTGGGTTTGATAATCTTACACTGGAAAAAAAATTTTAGAAGCCAAGTAAGACTGAAACAATTATAGAGCCCCTTATCAACCTATGCTGATTTATCTAGTCTCTGATAGTACTAGCTATTTAATTTCATGTTTGTCTGAAGTCAAGATCTCCACTTTGCAAGGATTCTGTGTTGACTTACCACCAAGTATCCATATAGTCATACAAGGAAAGGAGATTAGTTTGGCATGACTTATTTATAAAACACAGTTTTGGTTTGCCTTTTTCTCAATTCTCTTAGCTATTAATAAATCACGTTAAATATATGTGGTACTGGCTATCATATGCCATCATAATTTTGCTTATGGACTTGGCCAGAACCTGTTTTTTTTCTATTGAGGACCAAATGAAGTATGTGTTTCTGGTTTAGCAGAAACTATTACTATTAACCCAACCTTGGGTTTTATTTTATAAACTGTGAAAATACTTTTATTCCTCAAGTCTTCCAGTGCTTCACAGAAAACAATTTACTCTCTTCATAAATAAGCAACCCCCAAGAAACAAAGGAAAGAAAAGAAAACAAATGGAAGAGCATGATGTGACCAGAGACCCCTAGTTATTTCTTTGGGATAATCCAGGAGGTTGAGTAACAGAACCAGTAAAAATCAGATTTCCTCTCTCCTTGTCCAGTATTTTTTTTCTTAAGAGCAACCATGCATTCCATGGACCCTTATGTCTCTCCTGGGAGTACCTTATCAGGTAAAATTTTAACCAGAGGTTTACATGAGGCTTCATATGTTTGAACTGAACAATCTATAAATCTTTTGAGGTTGGTCCATCATTAATTTGCAGTAATTGTTTTGACATTGTTGATCTCTCAAAACATAAAAAGTATTCCCTACCAATAAATAGGCTGTGATTTCATTAAGGATCTGTTACATTTCAAGGGGGAATACAGTATTTTATGAAAAACAAAAGGAACCTTGTCATATTCTATTAAAGCAATCTCCTAACCCCCACTGAAATTGCCTAAGGACTTACACAGTTCCTAATTACACACAGTCTACCTTGGATTTCCATGTAATTTAAATGAATGGGTCTTGTACTGAACGTCTCATTTCTAAATTACTCAATGTCTCTTGTTTAAATTGCTCAAACTCAATATTTTGACCTTTTTCCTCAAAAGAGTGGCCTAAGAGAATAGAAGTTCCTGAGGAAAGGGAACCTGTGTCTCAGAAAGTTATCAAATTACTCTTTTTTTTTTTTTTTAGATTTGACTAGTTCACATTTCTTCGCTAAAATACTATAGAAGTTTTCCCTGGAAGGAGAGATCTAAATGGGTAGTTTGAATGGAAGGGTTTTATTTCCCTAAACAGTTCCCAGAGAGACTAGAAATGCTTATTATTGCTACCTTAAAGTCTGATCTGTAGGGCTTGCCTAGTGCTATCTACATATGAGGGAAGTAAACTGCCAGATTGTAAACACAGCTTGAGTTGCCTCCTTTTTGACGTTTGAACTAAACTTAGGTCCCCTTGGGATCTGAATTTAGTTTTGACAAAATACAGCTTTCAGTTTCAACAAGGGATAAAAGGATAATGGCCTCTTCTTAAACTAGTTGTCCTTACAGTGGTCATTTGATGAGCTTTAAGGTATGGATATGAGAAAAAATTCAAAATCAGCGGGAATTTTTGAGTCCTTGGTTGGTATGAAGTGAGCTTCACATGCTTGGAAAATATTTTCAGAGCTCAGTTGGACTAGGATATGAGGAAGCATAGGGTGGGAGGGAGGAGGTAGGGAGTGGTGATTATTTCCTGGCTGTCCCAAATGCTGGGTCAAAAAAAAAAAAAAAAGAAAGGAAAATCAAGCTTTTGGTCAACTTAAAAAAAAAAAAAATCCCTTTCCATGTCACACTTTCACTGTTACTGGGTTGCTGGTTCTATTCGGCCAACCTGTCTTTATATTACCATGTCTGTTCACTGTCAGAGTGATTCTCATTGAAATGCACAAATAAAGGTGAATAAAAATTGTTTTGTAAAGTGTTATATATGAGCATGCTACTGCTGCTGCTGCTAAGTCGCTTCAGTCGTGTCTGACTCTTAGTGACCTCATGGACTGCAGCCCACCAGGCTCCTCCGTCCATGGGATTTTCCAGGCAAGAGCACTGGAGTGGGGTGCCATTGCCTTCTCCAATGTATGAGCATGGGTGAGTGGTAAATAATAATATAACAAATATAATAATAAGATGTAATGATAATAACTGATATTTATTGAGGACTCACCCTGTGTCTGACAAGATTTTTATATGTTCCAATTAATTTTCTTACAACAGCCCTGAAGTAGGCACTATTACTATCCTCACATTTCAGATGAGGAAACTGAGGCACAAGCGGATAAGTAAAAGTCCAGTTGCCTCAGCTTTTAGGCTGATGCTACTTATATACTGAACTCTTTCTATATGTAAGCATAGATCTTTAGCAACGATTGTGGCCAGTGACTGCTCACTCACTCAGTCGTGTCTGACTCTTTTGCGACCCTTGGGACTGTAGCCCACCAGGCTCCTCTGTCCATGGGATTTTCCAAGCAAGAATTCTGGAGTGGGCTGCCATACTTTGCTCTTTCTATATGTAAGCTTAGATTTTTAGCAACGATTGTGGCCAGTAACTCAGAAGAGAGGCATCACCTACCTTCCAGATGACTAGACTTGAATATGTTCGGCTGTGTTGTTTTGGTGGCGCCATGTCAATTCCCAGTGATAATAATTAACAGTAATGTTTGGGGGAGGGACTCTGGTGGGGAGCGAGAATGTAGTACATTCTACATAGAATGTAGTAGTCTATGTAGCTCCTCATTGTCTATGAGGAGCTGAGATAAAAAGCAAAAACTTCTAGAATGGGCATCTGAGACTTACATAGAACTGGGATTTGGGGCAGTGGTTGATTCATTCAGCAAATATTCATTGAGCATATATCATGTGCCTGGCACATCATTCTCAGCTGTGGGGACACCATGGTGAACCCAACAGATAAGGCCCTTCCTCTTATGAAGATGACATGGCCTCATAGGCAAAGCTACTTTTCACTCACACTGTCTGGATTTTCAGTGGTCCACAATTATCTACTTTAGAGGATGTTCCCTCTATGTTTCAGCTACTTGTCTGGAATCTTCTCCCTAGAAACAAGTTTCTTTTCTGCGGCACAGAAAGGGATTATACAGTCAGTCTATATGATCAGGGGAGGGAAAATTTCCTGCAGGTTATTTAAAATCTGCACAAAGATATACAAGCATGACTTACATAGTCATGGGCTCCAGCCCAAGAATGTGCTGATCGTGTCCACAACTACCAAACTGCATTAAAACCCACATTACAACAGTAATAACAGAGAAAAAAAGAAAAAAGTCCTGGAGACAGAGCAGAAAGAGTTCTTGAATTAAATCACTTTTATCTGGGCTCATTCGCTTAAAGATGCAATCAACTCACTATTTCAGCAACTTGGGATCTTAGAAATGCATTTCAAGATTAATTATAAAATGAATTCTTTACAATGGAAAAATATACTACTTTGCTATTACTTTTAACAACAGATTCTAGTTAATGAAGCCTTGAAGCAGTTTAGTGGCTTGACTGCCACCTACTGTTCATTTTTTGCCAAAACTTGCATGTAGCTTGGGCAGGAGGTAAGAAAAATGCCTTGGGCAAATCATTTTTTTGAAAAAGTATTTTAACATATGTGCTGTAATGTAATTATTTTTAAAATTTAGGAGATTGAGAAAATGTGATTAATTCTATTTCAAATTACTGTATTTGTCTTAATAGTTTATGGTAGTCACATTGGTTAAAAATGAAAATTCTACAGTGTTCTAAAAATGTATAGATATAGATATATGTGTGTATATATATATATAGATAGATAGATAGATATATGTATGTATATATATGTGCAGGGCATTTCATTATTCCTGACAAAACATTATACTTGAAATTAATAACATATGCCATAAACACGAATGTGTCAAAATGAAAATATCTCATGAAGCTGGCATCTGATCTTTAAAACACAAAAGAGATCTCTATCACCATACTTTTATGCTTACTTGGCTTGTGCATACTTTGAAAATATAAGCACTTCTTCTGTCTAAATAAGGAGATCAAGTGCTGTACATCCCCAGGTATTTCTGAGTGATCCAGGCTTTTGATAGAAGTCTGTTCAGTTGACACAGCGGTCCTGAGATTCTGTTAACTGCTTAGAACTCAGGAGGCAGGATGGGTTAATGCTTTTTCTCTCTCATCTGAATGACTCATTTTAAAGTAATAACTCATTTTCTGGGTACAACAATGCTGTTTACTATCGAAATACAGAATCTTGGTGGAAACTTTGTAAACAGGTGATCCTAAGACACAATCTATGTGAGTTGTTTTATTTTTTTATTGTACCTTTTCAAGCTTTTGCACTGAATTATTTATGGAAAGAAAAACTGTGAGCTGTTTACGTGTTTTTTACTGATGTCTTACATATATGTATATGATTCATATTTTCAAATATGTTTGTAGATTGTTTCATTTATACTTAAATCTAGTTATATTTAGTTTATGTTTTTAAAGAGTAAGGCCTAGTACAGTTTGGCTCTGTTAAAATGTGCTTCCTGCTAAAGCTATGTGGCAGTTTTCAGTATAAAATGGTGTCAGTAAATTCTAACATTCTAGAAATCTTTTCAGCTAATGTTTCTTTTCTTCACCAAGGACAGTTATATCGAGTAGTGGTAATTTCATTTGTTGACACAATATTGGTGAAAGAACATAAATATCATATTTTATTTTTTGCCATAATAGTATTTCTTCTGATATATGAAACAGCCATCTTATATTAAAAAGATCGCTCTGAGCTCTGTGATGAGCCGTCTCCATATACAGTTTTACCGATAAATGCACATAGTTTGAAAGTTTGTCCTTAATGGTGCCAATAATATAGATATAAAACAAAAGCTTTTTTGTGACTTTATTTATAGTGACACTGATAGAGTTTATTAAAATGATATAAAATGACATTAAACAACATGACTAAATTTGAGCAAATGTTAGTTTTACAGTTTTTCCCCCCAAGTGTTTCCATCCAGTAACAATGACACTAATCCAAAGCCAAAGAGAAATAGTTCTACCTAAAATATTGGCGAAGAAGCTGAAGCAAATAAAACTAAGCTGACCTTTTAATAAATGTCTGTTTATTGATTTAAATTCACTTTTTTTTTTCCTTTTTCTGAGCAATGCTGACGAGGCCTGTTAGAATACAAGCATGTATAATAACTTGGACACAACCATTTTTATTTCTTTTGTGTGCCATTACTGAAAGATTGAAGCCAGCTTCACCTAAGTGTAGTGATGCAAAAATAATAGTAACCCAGTCTGGCTGCGCTAGAGTAGAGACAAACAAGAGCTTCATATTAAAGTCTTCGAGGTAGCTGACATGACGCATCTAGTCAGACGTAAATAATGACAGACGGAAACTATCATGAGGTCTGTGAAGCATCAACATACTGCTATCATTTTCTCTCTAACCTTGCCTTGCCAGCAGCTCTCAGCCTTACAGCCTGAGAGATCATTTAAAAAGCAAATCCTAATGACTCTGCCCACTGTAGCAACAGTCAGTGAGATTGGCATCAATTTAGCTCAGTTTAGAAACTCGGCGTAGCAGCTATTGTCAACTTGTGACACCCGAAACTCCACTTGTTCTCCACAAACCAACCCCCAGCGCTACCCCTTCCCCATGGCTATTTCCACTCCTGACAAAAAAAGATTTTCTTCTCTGGTAGGAAAATTATTCATCCCAGTTATTTGCGTGGTACTCTGCACATAATCCTTTAAGCTGTACCTATTTTCCTGGATTAGCTCATTTGTTACAAAAAGCTTTAAGCTCCCCCCATATTCCATGTGGCACACATCATTTTGTGTATATTATGTCTGCACAGGGTAAGAGTGGGTAAATAACATTCCAGTGTCCCTGTAGCTTAAGACTAACATGGTTATGGTTCAGATAAACACGTCTGTACATGGCTGCCATAATCAAGTGGAATGGCAGAACAATTTTGCAGAAGCAGTCCTAGGAAGGTAAAAAAAAAAAAAAAAAAAAAAGGCTGTCTTGTCCTGATTCAATAGAATCTATTCGCCAAGAAACCTGCGATAAAGCAGTCGCACGTTTTATTTGTTAAGACAGTGATGACTTTGCAAGCCGGTGGGAACTGAAGCTGATGTACAATAGGATAATAGCATGATCACTTTGCAAATCAGCATGTGGCTTTGCTTGGGTGCTGGCGGCAGAAGGGCACAGGGTTCTGAGAGATCTAGCTGGCAACCTGAAAAGGCAAGGAGATCAAACTGCCTGGCTGTGAGTGTAAATGTTCGAGGATAAATTGCCATGAATCTCCTTCTGCTTGTCTTAAAACACATTGCATATGTGGGTTTTTGCTGTTTTATAAGAGACTTGGAGGTGAATGTAGGGACCTGAGTGGGTGATGGTACTGGGGATAGGTAGCAGAAAAGAATGGGGGAGGCTCACAATAGCCCGTCTTGATGGAGAGCTATTGATCTCATTTCAGAACACTTTAATCTCCAGCTAAACATCTTACTTACCTTGTGTAAAAGAGATGCCAACTTGAAATAAATAATAAACACACAATATTTTAAGGACTTTTGAATTTTGCATGTTAATAAATATTAATGCAGCTTATGACTCCCAAAGAAAATAGAAGGCACTTAATTCTGTTGTTGATATCAGGTGCTGTGCAGGTTGATTTCCCGAGGTGAAAGTGAAAAATGCACTATTTGGACTTAAATTTAGATTTAATAAATAACTAATTTAGGATCTTGTTCTATATGCAAGGATATAATCATAAGGCATTCGGTTTTAAAAGGTTTCATTTATTCTTGTGAGCTTAATTATTGCAAGGAAGCTGCGAGCAATTTGTTTTTTACCAGTGTCTGATTTCTGAGAATGGTTATTAAATATTAAATGGATGCATAATTCAGGCAATTAAGAAAGTAATCACACAAAGTAATGTAATGGAAGTTAATTATTACTGCATAAGCAAATAGTTCATTAATGCTAGTAGTTGCTATAGCTGCATTCTTAATACATGCAGAACTGAAGCATGAATCCTCTGTGTATTCAAGGAGCTAGTAGGAAGTGTGATGCTACAGAGGGAGCACCGCTAATGAAAAACAGAAGCAAATAAGGCCATATTGACCCCTGACTTGTCTAAATAAGGTGGGATCATCATTACTTAAGAGAGTTTTATCGAAACCGCGACTGCACTAGCTGCTTATAATTTTTTGGTTTGTAACACAAACCATGTTTTAAATCAAGGAGAAATCAAAAGGAAATCAGCTTGTTAAAACAAAAATCACCCATTGTACTTCCCCTGTTGTTATTTTAAAATCATCTCTTTTGTTAAATAGCTGAAGTCATTAACTGCAACTTGAAAAGATACCATAGATTATTATTTTTCATAAAAACATTACAGCTGGTAACAGACCTTATTTGTCCTACACCTTAAGCTCAAGTGAAATTTCTGACATTTCTTTGCTAACAGTGTCTCCCTAAAGCATTATGCTTTATAAAGGCTATTTTATATGAATTCAGCACCTAGGAGGTCTAGTGCTCTCCAGACCCTGGACTGTAGCTAGGCACCAAGGTGGTTGAGGCAGGCCAGACCAGGCCAGGCAGAAAGAGAGGAGAGCAAATAATGGGGAGGATTTAGCCTTGAGTTCCCAGGACCAAGCCAGACCTGCCTCCAGAGGGGACCAACTCCTTAATGGGTTTACTTTTTAACAACCCAGAACCGCCCAAGGCTCACTGCCTTCCGTAGCAACAGCACTGCCTTTCCCATCTCATCATAGAATTTCACAGAGAGAAGCAATTCTGTTAGACCAGGTGCTGTTCCCACCATCCTGATGTAGGCATCATCCCACCATAATCCTGACATCATTTGCTTGCTACTTATATTGCTTTACTAAGCTCTCCCCACCAGCTCCCAGGCTGGAGGCTGTGTTAGTGAAGGGCACAATGAAGGTTAAGAGACATTGGTCTTGTCAAGGGTGTGCTTCCAGTCATTCAAGGATGGTCTTCCCTCTGTTCCTAGTGCTTGGCTCACCACTGTGGGAATCAGAAGAGACCTACAAGACAGATTCCAACTGTACTCTAGGAAAGCAGCTTACAGTGCTCTTAGAACAGTGTGGTTCTTTTAATCTTTTAGGGGTTAAAAAAGTTTTTGGAAACTATAATGCAACTGGCCATTTACACAAAAATTTGTGTTTGATTTTAGAAAGTTCATGGTCTCCTTAATCCTGTTCATGGATCTCAGCTTTAAGACCCTCTGCTTTGGAGGAGACCTGTGTCTTCAAACAGATAGTGAACATTTAGGAGAAAATCTGTTTGGGTTTTTGGCATATAGACTATAAATATAGCAGAGGAGCTGGTGGGGTTTGAGGTGTAGTTTGGGGAAGGCTTTATGGAGCAAATGAACCTTGAACTTGATGTTGAAGGACTGCTGGTATTTTGAAGTCAAAGGCAGAGCATTTTTGTATAGAACAGCATAAACAAAGGAAGGTAAGATGCCATTCATTTATTCATTACCATTTTCATTCATTTAATAAATACAGAACTCCTACTGAATTAGATAATCAGGGGAAATAAAGGTAAGAAATGGTTTCCTGACCTCAAAGAATTTACAGTGTAGAAGATGCAATATGGCAACCACTTAAGTTTTTATGATACAAAGAAAATGTAATTGCTCTGAGTGAATTCAGCTAGGGGGTTTCAAAATGATTAATGTAAGAGGCATGTTTTGGCATTGTTGCAAGGAAACTGCAGTTAAATGGGCAGGTATAAAGCACTGTCAAGACTTCATCTTTGGTTTGGATGTCATACCTCAGAAAGAGGAAGGAAACAGTCTGGGCAAATCCAGAGAAGTGGAGAAACATGCTGTGTGTTTGGAGAACATGTTTAGCTTAGATAAAGCATAGGTTATGAGTTGGGAGAGCTTCAAAAGGTGAAAGGGAACAGGCCATGGATGCTCTTAACTGATGGTAAGGGAGTTTGAGTATCACAAATGAAGAATCACAAATTTCCCTTAATGTGTTTTAGGAAGATACATCTGGTTACAGTTTTCAGGAAATGTTGGCTTGGAGTAGCCCTAGCTGCAGGGAGACTTCACAGGCTGCTGCTGAAACATAGGAGGGAGCCACTGAGTGGCTCTTGTTGGTATATGTCTGAGGGAATTAACCTGGTATGCTGTGGGTAGTGGGGTTGCGGGGGAGGCATGGGAATTTCTAATTCCTACCTACCTGCTGGGGCCAGAGAAGGGACATGGCTCCTGGGTCACCTTCAGAAGAAGACATCATTTTTACTTACCAGGAAGGAAGCAGGTGTGTCATCATGACAATGGACTTCTATGGTGTTTCTGCCACTCTTTAATGGTTCTGGCTTCAGAAGGGTTGGAAGTGTGTGCCATCTGTATCATTTGTCCCCTCCCTCCCCACCTAGCACCTCCTCCCTGCGTCTTTTAGTATCTCCTCACTCAGAGCAGTGTTTGCCACACAGCACTGGTGTTTAAGTTCAGATCATCTTCATAAATGTTGGACCTTTAAACCAAATATTACTCTGCCAGGGATCAAGGGGTCCTTTAAGGAAGTCTTGGAGCTTTCAGAATATGGGCCTCACCTTCTCTCTGATTTAGAATCAAGTTTCTCTTTCAGTAAGTGGCATCTCCTATATTACCTCATTTGACCTCCATAAATGCAAGAAGTAAATTGGGAATATATTATTTCTATTTTATAGATGAAATAGAGAGGAGATAAATGCCTAGCGTAAGACAACATAGTGAAAGATAACCCCAAGATGGAAACTTTCCACCTTGAGATGGTATTGATGTTCAAGACAGCCCTGAGAGAACAGTAGCAGGGGCTTCTGTTTTTTCTACTCTGATCCATAGAATTTCTTCCAGACTCCTCAGTTCATCCCAACATTTATAGGCTAAACTCAGGTCAGGTGAATTCTACCTGGAACTTTTTTTTAGGAATTACTTAATTTCCCATTCAGCAGTAGATCCTTTCTTTATTTTTACAGAGATTTCTATCGTGGCAAGGTTGTATTCCAACTAGCATTCTCTACTGAGGTACTTTTCTCACTTTAGGACAAATGTCATTTCTGCAGTTTCTCTACTTGGGAACAAGTCTCTCTTTACCTCCCAAGTCACCAATGACTTTAAATGTCAGAATTTATCTCAGTATTACTAAGTGACTCCTTTGCTTGCTCATCAGCATAGCATTTGGGTTCCATTTAAAGTATCAAGGCCAGTTGTTTATTAAATTATCTCTAGAAGTTTCCAGAGAGTCCCAAAGGACTTCCTAAATTTAGCTGCTTCTTCCTCACCATTCAGGTGAAAGTGGTTAAATTATAGAACTTTTCTCCTATGTTTGACATGGTCACATCAGATGCCCCCAAACTCCTTTAATACATGCTGAATTAGCTGCTAACCAGTTTCTTTCACTTCGCATTTTGAAATCTTTAAACCCTGGGAAAGCAAGCAGCCACAGCCTGAAGACTGAAGGTGTTTGTCTTGGACGCTCAGCTGTTGTAATGGCCTTTACAACGTGTCTTTAGGACTCTACCCCATTCTCTTTTGGCAGTTTTCACTGTGACAGGGTGTGGGGTGGTGGTGAAGGGAAATCCCCACTTCATATGCACATAGGGCTGGCCTGCACTGCTCTCTTTAGACAGCGTCTAAGCAGTCACAGACGGGTTCCCACACTGGAGCACTCCTATTAACCCCTCTGCATCACCACAGGGGGAGAAAAACATGCCTCATGGGGTCTAATGACTAATTCCCTACATCACATCTAATGTATCCCAGGATGCTAACTTCAGCACACCTGCCTCTACTGCTTGTAAGGGAATGAGAGCACTTGTCAGTTACTGGTCACTGACAACATTTATAGTATTCTTCAACTAAATGTCAATGCATAGCCAGTGTGACTGTTCTCCAGGAGGGGGTGAGTTCTGTCACCCTGGGAGCCCCAGTTTTATGGGTAGTTGGTTGGGGAAGTAGTTCAAAACCCTTTATAAATGAGGTGGATGTGTTTGGAAAGGTTCTAGGTATCCCATGATGCTCTGTTAAATTTTGTTTCTAATTACGTCATCAAGAGGTAATTATTGCACTCTGAGGCCAGAAATTCTGAAATCATAACCATCCAGGAAAGTTAGGCCATAAAAAAGGTATGCATCGGCCTGGGTAACTGAGATGGCTGAGGGAACGTGTGGGATGGCAAGGGACAGGGAACTTAGAAACCCAGTTCTATTGAGTTCAGTTAGCACCTAAGTCCATTTATAGTTGTCTGTGCTGTGGAGTCTGAATGAGGCTAAGTTAGGGACACACTTCTCAATTTTAGAGAATCCAAAATTACCTAATCCATTCAGGAAGGTATCTAGAATAACTACCTTATTTTTCTTCTTTAAATCAGTCCCCTTTTGGGGCAGTTCTCAGAAAGTAGAGCTAATATTCAGTTTAAAGTGAGAAAGGAAATGTAAACTTCCTTTGTGTAGCATTTCAAGAAAATGTAGTTTTTTTGGTTTTTTTGGTTTATTTTTTTGCTACTAAGTAGCCAAAGATAAATGCAATGCAATGAGACACAAGTATGCCTGGATTCTCTTCAGCAGGACTCTCTGGACTTGGTCTCCTAATACCATCGCCCTCTCCCTTTGCATTTCTGCCACGAATGAACTAGAGTGAAGAGCTTCCTGCCTTCACTCCTGAGAGGTATGTGAGTGGAGTGGTTAAGAGTGGACTCTAGATCAGAATCCCTTGTTTGCTTCCTAGTTCCTCCAAGGCAACCTTGTTATTACTTAGGGTAGCAGTAGTTGCTATAACAAATAAGTCCCATGTTGTCAGAGCTTTGACACAATAGAAGTTTATTTCCCATTCATGTAACCATCTAGTGCTGGTGTTCCTGGTGAGCAATCCTCCATGCTGTGATTCAGAGATGAGGCTCTTTCATCTTGTGGTTCTTGCATCTCTTAAAACCTCAGTATCTTCTGTACCCAACCAGCCAATAAGTAGGAAATGTGGAGAAGGCACAGCCAGTAATTGACAGAGCTGGAAGAGACACATGTCCCTTCCACAGCTTCCCACTGGTAAGAACTTGTCACGTGGTGCTGCCCAGATGCAGGGGAGGCTGAGAAACATAGTCTGTGGCTGTGCAGGCTGATTCTTTCGAAGGGGAAGCATACATGTTGGTGAAAGTTAGCTATTCTTGTCACCCTTAGGCCAGATAGTTCAACACTCTGTACCTCAGTTCAGTTCCCTCACCTATAATGCAGAGACAATAGCAGTACCTACTTTATAGAGTTGACGTATGAATTAAATTAGATAACATATATAAAATGGTACACAAGAAGTACTCCATAAAAGTTGGTAATTATTTCAACAGTTGTTATTGCTGTCAATTTTTCCTTGAGTTACTTTATTACTTTATTACCACTCAACAGACTCTCATAATTAATGTCTCACATTTCTCTAATTAAAATAGCTAGCCAAACAGAATATGATAAGGCTCATGGCTATTTCATGAACAAAGAGAATCTATTTGATGGAGTATAAAACTAAGCAGTGTGACAGTTAGACAGTCCCTGAAGGATACGAAGCCTGCCTGTAAACTCACTGCCCCTGTTCCCCTCCTGCTGTATGTTCTACACACGAAAGGGAAAAAAAGTTAGAATTTCTCAGAGGGGATGACAGAACAGTTCATCATTTCATTGAGTACATGTTATTTTTCAGTATTTATTTCCACACTGTTTTCATTAGAAATTATAGGAAGGCTTTTCTTTAAATTTATATTACTTAAATATAAATGTGTATACTTAAATATGTGTACTTAAAAGACTCAAAAAGGGCATTTTCAATCTCTGGTGTGATTCATTTCTATTTTGACAAATCTTCATGAAGAGCAACCAATTTAGTCAAATCAATTTTCCTAGCTACTAAATTCCTCTTTCAGAGTACAGAAAAAGTCCGCGGTCACCAGCAAGAATCCTGGGAAAGTAAAAAGAAGTGAATGAAGATAATCTAGACACAGATTTATACACAGAGTGAGTGGGGAAGGCATGCTATTGATTAGACTGCTATACTTCCTGAAGGGCTACTTACTTTTATTCAGTGTCATAAACCAAGCCAGGTCAAATCACAGCACAGTTGACCCAACCTGGCCTGCAGTGGTTGGAAAGTTGAAAGCCAGAGATGTATAGCAGAGTTTTTAATCAAATGCATTCTGTTAACAGAATACTTGGGTTGGAATCTTGGCTTCACTCTTACCTATACCTGCACAACTTTGGGCATGTTACTTAACCTTTCTAAATCTTCGTTTTCTTGTCTCTAATTTAGGATAAAAATAATGCCTACCTTATGTGTTTAATTGAGATAATTTCTGTGATATCCTCAGTACAGTACTTGCTACATAACAACCACAAGTACCTATGTGCTCTCTCTTACGAGGTTTCCCTGCAATTTACTCACTTAATTCTCATAATAAACCTATGGGAAAGATACCACAAGCAGTCTCATTTTAAAAATGAGGAAACAGAGGGACAGAAAGGGACAGAAGAATTGAGAAGTCTCCCCAAAGATCACACAGCTGCTTAAACTGTAAAGTCACACTTCAAACTCATGTCTAGAGTCCAGAGTTCACGTTCCTTTCCTCTGTATTATGCTGCCTCTTCATAAGAGCTCAGAAATATCATTCAGTACTTATATTTTTATTAAAATGTAGAGGTTAAGAATTCAATTCAGGAATGTTTGATAACATAGATCTTAAATTGGGAATATTAGGGGATAAGAGCCTGGAAAGCTTTTGCTCATCAATACTTATTGAGTTAGTAAATGAGCAAATAAATGAACGAGTACATTAATGGGTAGATGAAACAAGTGTTGTGTGATCTGAAGTTGGGTGTGTTTCTCAGAACCTAACTCTGGAAATTAGCATCAACTGGAAGACATGGACCTTGTATCACCATGGCATCGCAGTAAGCAGCAATGACAGTTCTGATGCACTGGTTGTATTTGAGTTAGGGAACCTCCCCGCTGAGTCTCAGACTTCAAATGGAAGAAGGCTGCCACCTTTGAGAAGCACTCAGTGTGATGATCCTGTGTCAGGAATGTGTGTGCAAAGATGGTTTCCCTGAATGCGGTGCTGGCCCATGTAAAATATATTTTTATCTGACTTTCTAAAACCACATTTGGTGTTCCAATAGCAGTGTGTAGCAGGCACAAGTGTCCTCTGCATTATGCTAATTGTTTAAGCTTGTCAGGTTATTACTTCGGTCAGAGGGGTAACGTAGATGAGGGTGGAGAAAGTAGGGCACAAACATAATTGTCTAGTTTTTGGAGAAGCAATTACAAATAGATGAGAAGCTATAAAAATATTACACGTAGGATGACTTCTCAGTAGGACTAAAAAGGTGGCTGGAGCCTGTGCAGCCAAGAGCAGGAGTGGTTTAAAGCTGACAAGTCAAAAAAAAAAATAAATAAATAAAGCTGACAAGTCTACAGCGATGATTTAAAAATAGCAATGGTAATTCTGCAGCAAAACAGAACAATGAAATCAAGAGTCATGGCGCTCAAAAAAGACATTGCCCCAACACAATGCTCTTTCATTGGGTAAGCTATTTTCATAGCAAACCCAAATTTCAAAATGTCAGCCTGATAAATAGGGAAGATCTGAAAGGATAAAGTCAAGGTGTTTTGTTTTAGTACTTAAAAAAAGAAACTTACTCTTGTTTCTAACCATCTCTTAGAGTTTTAAGGAAAGAGGGTGTTGCACTTTGGAAAGAGATGTAGTTATATCTGTCTGGACGCTATTTTAATATACACAGACATTAAGTAGGTTTGGGTCATATTATGAGGTTCAGTTTTTCTCTGTAATAGAATAAATATTGGTTAGAATTCAGTAACCATGAGGAACTATAAAAGTTTAAAATATAATATCTTACTCTAATTTCCATTTTCTTCTGAATGAAAGTATTATCTTTTTATAGTAAGATTAGGTGAGGTCTAGCAGCATTTGGTATGATAGACTATTTACCAACCTGGCAGGGTGGCTCTGAGTCCTAGTTTTGAGAGCCCTCTCCTCTTATTGACTGGTAGACCTTGGACCATATTAAGCATCTCTAAGTCTCCCTTTTCTCATTTCTGAAATGAAAGTAAAAATAGCCTCTGCTACATAGGATAATTTTGAGGCCTAGGTTAATGAGTGCAAAGCACTTAGTGTGAACTAAATAAATAGTAGTGGCCATTATGATTATTTTACTGCTGCTGCCTGTCATCTTGGGCAAGCTGTGTGATACTTGGCAAGTCTCCTAATTTCTTTGACTCTTGAATCTTTCCAGGGATTGAGCTAGGTAGCTTTGAGATCCCTTGAAGTTATATATGTGTCACTTAAAGCAGAGGTCTAAACAACGTTTTTCAAGAACAGTGTGCCTCTTAAGAATCAGGAATTTTCATTTGAATTGTTGCTCCTGCTAGGTGGAGGTCCTCTTCAAACAAAGTCCATGTATGAGATTAGAAATGAGATCATAACTGATTTCAAGAATCAGACAACTTGACACAGCTGGCAAAGGCATCTTGCCTTTATAATACCAGTTCTGCCTTGGAGGTATGTTCTTATTTACTAATCATTTAAAACTAAAAGAAAGATGTCTCAGGTACTCTCTTGTTCTGCCTTAAATCCCCAGCTGAAAACACACCTGGAATTAAATAGGACCCAGAGAGGAGCAGAGTGCAGTCCTGTCTCCGTCTCCTCAGCATTGTTATTTGCTCTGTGATGGGAGAGAGAAAGCCATCCATAAAGTTCCAAGTGAATTAGAAAGTGGCGCAGCTGCAAGAGTCTGGGGCCGATTTCAGACTATATTTTGACATTGATTATGCCTGCCTTTGCTATTGAGTGTCATTCCAGTCAATGGGATGACAACAGGGAGTTAAAGAGAGCACAGAGAGAAAATAACACAGAGAAACACAAAGAAAGTAGTAAAATGCTTGAGAAAAGCTAAGCTAGTTTGATGCATTTGGGTTGAAGGGCCAGGGTAGAACCCCTATCAAGTAGAGTAAGAGGAGTGCCAGACCATTCTCCCCACCAAATCCTGCAGTTGTCACAGAACATCTTACATCTGTTTCCTATTTTCCGTCTTCTCATCCTCGTTTATGTTGAAATAAGGTTAATTATATTTGGAAATTGTTTTAAGGATCTTGAAAAAATTCATGAAGTTGTGGAAGACAGAATTAAGCATTTATTCATGATAAAAATCATGCTTGATTTTTATACTAAATATTTTACAGTACATTTTAATGTATTTTATTTCTCTGGGCCCTTAAAATATGATAGTGTTATCTCTATTGGTTGATTGCATTAGGCTGTAGTAACAGAAACCTCAACTCAAAAATGTCTTTAACAACAAGCAAATACATTTATTTGGGTCAAAGCTAGGGACAGATTTCAGGGTTGGTTGATTCAGTAGCTCAACATTGTCATCAAGACCTGCAATTATTTCTACCAAATGCTGTCACTGGTGTTACCGGTATCCTCAAGCTGGTAAGAAAATGACTACAGTAGTTCTAGGCAAAACTCAAATATTTTCAGAGGAAAATGGAAGGTCATTTCTCCCCCATGACTCTTGGTCTTAGGAATGTGAAATTTTTTTTCCAAAAGCTCTCCTGCAGACTTCCCTTCATACCTCATAGGGTAGAATTACATTGCATGCACTTCTTGAACTGGTCATTGACAAGAGGAATAGGATTACCTTTACACTAATCAGGTCCATTTCTGGATCTGGGGTCAGGGTGCCCTGAGGCACATGGCTGTGTAGATGGAGAATACCAGAACAGAATGAGGTATATGTCTAAAAAGAAGGGGACCAGACATAGTGTAGTAACTCATAGTGTCCGCTATACCGTATCAGTTCAGTTCAGTCACTCAGTCGTGTCCGACTCTTTGCGACCCCATGAATCGCAGCACGCCAGGCCTTCCTGTCCATCACAAACTCCCAGAGTTTGTGGGATTCCGTGGGCAGGAATCCCTTAGAAGAAATGGAGTAGCCATCATAGTCAAACTCATGCCCATCGAGTTGGTGATGCCATCCAACCATCTCCTCCTCTGTCATCCCCTTCTCCTCCTGCCCCCAATCCCTCCCAGCATCCGGGTCTTTTCCAAGGAGTCAACTCTTCGCATGAGGTGGCCAAAGTATTGGAGTTTCAGCTTCAGCATCAGTCCTTCCAATGAACACCCAGGACTTATCTCCTTCAGGATGGACTGGTTGGATCTCCTTGCAGTCCAAGGGACTCTCAAGTCTTCTCCAACAGTTCAAAAGCATCAGTTCTTCAGCGCTCAGCTTTCTTCACAGTCCAGCTCTCACATCCATACATGACCACTGGAAAAACCATAGCCTTGACCAGATGGACCTTTGTTGGCAGAGTAATGTCTCTGTCTTTTAATATGCTATCTAGGTTGGTCATCACTTTCCTTCCATGGAGTAAGCATCTTTTAACTTCATGGCTGCAGTCACCATCCGCAGTGATTTTGGAGCCCCAGAAGATAAAGTCTGACACTGTTTCCACTGTCTCCCCATCTATTTCCCATGAGGTGATGGGACCAGATGCCGTGATCTTAGTTTTCTGAATGTTAAGCTTTAAGCCAACTTTTTCACTCTCCTCTTTCACTTTCATCAAGAGGCTTTTTAGTTCCTCTTCACTTTCTGCCATAAGGGTGGTGTCATCTGCATATCTGAGGTTATCGATATTTCTCCCAGCAAACTTGATTCCAACTTGTGCTTCTTCCAGACCAGCGTTTCTCATGATGTACTTTGCATGTAAGTTAAATAAGCAGGGTGACAATATACAGCCTTGACCTACTCCTTTTCCTATTTGGAACCAGTCTGTTGTTCCATGTCCAGTTCTAACTGTTGCTTCCTGACCAGCATATAGGTTTCTCAAGAGGCAGGTCAGGTGGCCTGGTATTTCCATTTCCTTCAGAATTTTCCACAGTTTATTATGATCCACACAGTCGAAGGCTTTGCCGTAGTCAATAAAGCAGAAATAGATGTTTTTCTGGAACTCTCTTGCTTTTTCAGTGATCCAGCGGATTTTGGCAATTTGATCTCTGGTTCCTCTGCCTTTTCTAAAACCAGCTTGAACACCTGGAAGTTCTTGGTTCACGTATTGCTGAAGCCTGGCTTGGAGAATTTTGAGCATTACTTTACTAGGGTGTGAGATGAGTGCAATTGTGCGGTAGTTTGAGCAAACAGGAGATGGCAAGAGTGAATGTCGACATTCTAGGAATCAGCGAACTAAAATGGACTGGAATGGGTGAATTTAACTCAGATGACCATTATATCTACTACCATGGGCAGGAGTCCCTTAGAAGAAATGGAGTAGCCATCATAGTCAACAAAAGAGTCCGAAATGCAGTACTTGGATGCAATCTCAAAAATGACAGAATGATCTCTGTTCGTTTCCAAGGCAAACCATACCATATCACGGTAATCCAAGCCTATGCCCCAACCAGTAACGCTGAAGAAGCTGAAGTTGAACGGTTCTATGAAGACCTACAAGACCTTTTAGAACTAACACCCAAAAAAGATGTCCTTTTCATTATAGGGGATTAGAATGCAAAAGTAGGAAGTCAAGAAACACCTGGAGTAACAGGGAAATTTGGCCTTGGAGTACGGAATGAAGCAGGGCAAAGGCTAATAGAGTTTTGCCAAGAGAACGCACTGGTCATAGCAAACACCCTCTTCCAACAACACAAGAGAAGACTCTACACATGGACATCACCAGATGGTCAACACTGAAATCAGATTGATTATATTATTTGCAGCCAAAGATGGAGAAGCTCTATACAATCAGCAAAAACAAAACTGGGAGCTGACTGTGGTTCAGATAATGAACTCCTTATTGCCAAATTCAGACTTAAACTGAAGAAGGTAGGGGTAACCACTAGACCATTCAGGTATGACCTAAATCAAATCCCTTATGAATATACAGTGAAGTGAGAAATAGATTTAAGGGACTAGATCTGATAGACAGCCTGATGAACTATGGACGGAGGTTCATGACATTGTACAGGAGACAGGGATCAAGACCATCCCCATGGAAAAGAAATGCAAAACGGCAAAATGGTTGTCTGAGGAGGCCTTACAAATAGCTGTGAAATGAAGAGAAGCTAAAAGCAAAGGAGAAAAGGAAAGATATACCCATTTGAATGCAGAGTTCCAAAGAATAGCCAGGAGAGATAAGAAAGCCTTCCTCAGCGATCAATGAAAGAAATAGAGGAAAACAACAGAATGGGAAAGACTAGAGATCTCTTCAAGAAAATTAGATACCAAGGGAACATTTCATGCAAAAATGGGCTCAATAAAGGACAGAAATGGTATGGACCTAACAGAAGCAGAAGATATTAAGAAGAGGCAGCAAGAATACACAGAAGAATTGTACAAAAAAGATCTTCATGACCCAGATAATCACAGTGGTGTGATCACTCACCTAGAGCCAGACATCCTGGAGTGTGAAGTCAAGTGGGCCTTAGAAAGCATCACTACGAACAAAGCTAGTGGATGTGATGGAATTCCAGTTGAGCTATTTCAAATCCTGAAAGATGACGCTGTGAAAGTGCTGCACTCAATATGCCAGCACATTTGAAAAACTCAGCAGTGGCCACAGGACTGGAAAAGGTCCATTTTCATTCCAATCCCTAAGAAAGGCAATCCCAAAAAATGCTCAAACTACCGCTATGCCATATAGATAGGTAGAAAAAAATACAGAGTTGCAGATATACAGATACACACTGAGACAAACACATAGGTTAAGGGATTGCCTAAGAAGCGGCAGAGCCATGGTGGATAAAAGCTGTGTTATCAAGGGTGTGTGGACTATTCACAGAACAGAGGATGTTCTGGCTAGAAGAGACTGTGAAAGTGAATTCGCTAAGTTGGGTCTGACTCTTTGCGACCCCATGGACGATAGCCTACCAAGCTCCTCGGTCCATGGGATTTTCCAGGCAAGAGTACTGGAGTGGGGTGCCATTTCCTTCTCCAGGGCATCTTCCTGACCCAGGGATCGAACCCAGATCTCCCGCATTGTAGGCAGACGGTTTACTGTCTGAGCCACCAGGCAAGCCTCAGACTATGAAAGTAGTCAAATCCTTGCTTTCTCTTAGTACTTTGAGAGCGTGGGCCTTGGTGTCACTATCTTAGCCAAAAGTACTTACTAATGCATACCACTGAATGGAACTTATCTCCAAAATCTGTTGATCTTTCCTTTGAAGGGCATGATCCTGTGTGATCCCACAAAAATTCTGCCTTGTAGAAGAGTGGGCCAGGAGAGCTCCCGGTCACTGAAGTCCCTCCTGCTCCTGAGGACAAAAATTGTGGGAGGGCAGGGAAAGAAAGGAGCTTGTTTCTAGTTCAGTGTCTCCCATGAGAATCGGAGTTGGGGATGGACAGCCCCTCCTTACACTGAGCAGCCTTCGCATCCACCCATGTCCACCTCCAGAGGCCTCGGTGGCCTTTGTCTTTCTTCTAATTCCTATAGTCTTCTTTTACTACCCCATGTTCTGCTGCTTTTTCTTCTTATCATTAAGCCCAGGCATTTATTTCTATCTGATTTTACCTTGATAAACCTAGAGTAGGAGCTGAGAATTGTTTTCAGGTTTTACAAGTAGAAGGGGGTCAAAAACAGTGGCATTGCCTGTACTAGCCTCAGGGTGAAACATCTTCACATCTTCAAGACAAGCAAACCTCCCTCCTGCAAAAATTGACTGACCGAACGGAGCATAATCTTGGTGTGTTAATATGCTAGCTGAGTCTTTGTCTCTTTGCTGAACCTTATCAAGTATTCCTAAGATTGTCTACCTTTTCGCATAATTGTAGAACATCTTAATGCTAAAAGAGCCACTTTCCCCCACCTTATCAAAGACATTTTTATCTAAACTTGGCAGGGGCAGGGGTGAGTGTGCTCCTTATCATTGGGCCTGCCGCACACTGTCAAGGCTGTTGACCACATCGTCCCTGGTTGGGCCACCAATCAGCTATCCCTTTGTCCTTGGATCTCTTGTTTCCATGATTCAAAGTCTGGGTGAGGGTGTCTTTTTGGCTGATCCTGGGTCAAATGTCCTTGCTCTGGGTGTGCTTGTGTGGTGGAATGAAGAGATGAGGAGGGTGAGGAAGAAGGGCATTCCTTCTGAAGTTTTTTTATTGGGGATATACCCTGTCTCCCACCGAGACTAATTCAGTGCACACTTTAGATGTTGGGGGCTCAAATATCAAGCAGCCAACAAAGACCAGAGCCTGTGATATAGGGGTGTGAACTGCATGCGTTTCTAGAGTAGAGAAGTTCAGACCCAATCAGAAAAGAATGATCAAATTAAAGAAAACCTACTAGTTAGCAGAGCCAATCGAATAATAAAATTGTTATCAGTCCTCCTGAATTGGTCCCCAACAAGGGTCTTTCGGCCTGGTGCAACTCGCACCAATAGAATAAGAAAAGTTTGGTTCTGAAGCAAAGCAAAGCTTTATCTTTGATCAAGGGATGGAGAGGTACAGGCTCTAGGACACATGCTTCCCACCCGCCCCAGGCTGTGGGTGGGGCTGCTTTACAGGGATGTGTTAGCAGGAAGGGTTGGTGTTCTTGCGGGACAGGTGTGCCTGTGCGTCCAGGCTCCAGAGAGCAGTGTGGGTGCAGCGTCTGCACATGCACATAGCCCACCGCCATCTTGAGTTGAGTATGATGTGAGGAGCTTTCAGCACAGGCCCATGGAACTGAGGTGTTGGGTGTTTTGTGAGGACCTCTGGTCTGAAGGGCTGGGGGCAAGGCCTCTGCACTCAGCCCCCTATGAGCAAGTAAAACAGACTAAGCACAAAGGGGAAAAAAGGTTAGACTTTATCTTATTACTCAGATTCTATTTTTATTCCTTGGGAATTGTGAGCTTTGCTGCTGACAAAATGTTGCTTAAAACAACTATGGCATTGGTTCCCAAATTTTGGGGTGTTGCACAATTGAAGAGAACTTATTAAAAATACCCCATTTTTAAACCTCACCACAGACCTGTTGAATGAGACTCTCCTGGGGACCAGGAATCAGTGATATTCATAAACTCCCTGGATAATTATGATGTATTTGGTCTGAGAGCTCCTCTAAGAAATACTGCTATGTGTGGCCTGAGAGAAGTGATCAGCAAAACAGTAAAAATAGCTAAATTTAAGAATGTAGAGCTTTCTATGTGAAGCACTGACCTGATTATCTCATTTCAATCTCACCGTAACTCTACCAGGGGGGGGTGTGTGTGTGTGTGTGTGTGTGTGTGTGTGTCTGTGTCTGTGTCTGTGTCTGTGTTAGTCACTCAGTCCTGTCCAACTCTTTGCAATCCCATGGACTCACCAGGGAAACCCAACTCTAGCAGATTATTGTAATAACTGTTTCACAGGTAAGCAAACAGATGTTCAGTAACTTGCTTAAGGTCATAAAACTGGTAAGAGGTTTGCAGCCATGGGTAATACTGAGGTTTGTGTGTCCCAAGAATTGGTCCCATGGAAAATGCAGAGAGAGAAGGATGATTATCACATGCAGAGAGAGCAAGAAGCTTAAGGATGGAAACACTAATATAAGCAGAATGGCTGATATGGTCTACCTTTTTCCTTTTAATGTTCTAAAATTTGGTTTAGTTATCTAGAAACCAGAAAAGAGAGAGGGGGGAGAATAAATTTTGTATGAAGTTAGCTAAAATTATATTGTCTTGATTTTCTTATATTTATGAAGATAAACAACAATGGAGATAAAATTAGCTAAGATTCTCGAATCCATCCCAGGTTCAACTAATAGCAATCCTCAGACAGCCAGATTTATTCTCCTTGCTTTTAACTGAGCAAAAGTCAAATGATAAAATGACAACCAAAGAGAATTTTGTTTTTAAAACTACCTCCTAGGGCATGTTCTTAGATCACATTGAACCCAATATGTTCTTCGTTTGTGTCCAAAATCCTGCCGGGTGAGACCTGCCCTTTGGAAAGATGGCCCCATGTCCCCATAACCTCGAGTCATATAACAAATGTGTGTGCACTAAGCTGAACTTGTTAAGGAGTGAAGATAGCTTGAAACACAGCGGCTTAATTTTAGTTCATCAGAGAATTAAGTTAACCAGAAAATTCCATTTGTTGAAAATACAGTACTTTCCCCACCCTTCCTAAATATGGTAATTTCTGCATTTGTGCAGAAGGGAGGTGCTGGGGAGGGGTGGGAGTGTGGGGGTCAGGGGGAGACTTAATAGGGATAGGGAGAGTTTGGCATGCACTTTAAAAAAAAAAAGGAGTAACCAAGTGCTCTGTATTTAACAAAAGATATCAGTTACCTTAATGAGTTTGGATTCAACATAACAAAAAATAGGAGAATTTCAGAAAAAGAAGAGTGGCTTCCTGCCAATCTGAATGGTGGGTCCCACTGGGAGGCAGAGAGATGCACAAAAGTCTTTTTGTACTCATGATCCTTTGATCCTTTATTTTTATAGTAGATAAGACAGTAATTTTCTACTGACCCACAGAAAGATTCCTAAGAGAAGCCCAGAAACTACCCTGGATTATGGCGAATTTAGAAAGCTGGCAGAAAGCATGTATAAAGGTAATTTCTTTCACCTTATTTTATATATCACTTTCTTTTAAAGAAAACACTGAAAAAAAACCATATTTTCTTCTTTATTCTATATCCTTATGAAATGTGAAAAAGAAACATTGTGAATATTGTTTAATAGATGGAGAAACAGACAAATCTACCTAGCCAAGTCAGCCAGGATACTAGAGAAGTGTCAGAGGAAGGATATAGAGGTCCTTTGCTATCACCACCCAATCTTCTGTGTTAACTAACTCTGTCTTTCATTAGTCAACCATCATTAGCAATGTGCCCCCGAGCTCTTTTTCTGCTTTAGGTTCCCACCCCATTCCCATTTCCACTGTAAATGGCATCCTGGTCAAGAAAAAATGATTTTGAAAATGCCATCTCTTGTAAGAAGAGCTGTAATTTCACTGTAGAAGTGAACTTCCTGCTTGAAAGGGAGAGAAATAAGAAAGATGGACGACTATGGAATTTCCAGGTAAGTTTTTCACATGGCAGATACTGTATGCATGTCCTCTCTTTGCAAAGCGAGTGACCCTTTACGTGTGTCTCAAAACATCTAGTGGATTTTACCGTCTACTTCAATGGGAGTTTTTGAGACATGGAAGAGAAAGAGACTTACTGACCTTTAAAAAGCGGCTGATCCATTTGTAGTCTCTACTGTCGACTATGCAGTTGCTTCAGTATTTCAGTGGAAGTTTTTAACAAAAAGAAGATTTGGGAGCCGCATGTTTTATTTCACATTGACCATTGGGAATTACTATATCTGACCATCTGGGAGGTATTATAAATGTTCTTTAGTGTTGGTTTCCTACATGGCAATCAAATAATAGAGCTTGTGCTGAAGAGGACAGAGAATGTTAACAGTGAAAGAACTAGTTTATGTGGAATGAAAGAGCTAGTGAAAAGATTAGGTTTTCTAAGGAGTTAAAATAGACAAGTGAGGCTATGGACTCACACTCTTTCCCAAAATACAAATGGCTGGATATCATTTGAGAAGTGACAGATTCAGGGCAATATTGAGTTAAAGGTTATTTGTGTACTCTTGTCTGAATAAAAGTTTCTCCATTTCCATACTGGAAAATTCTGAAAACAAAAACATTTTTCCTGAAAGTCAGTTTTAGTGTTCTGGTTTCAGTGGAACAACACAGTTTTTCTATGGTAGTCCAAGAAGTACCCAGGGGGTAATGAGAAGAGGCTGTGTTTGGAGGGGGCCTCCACCTCCCTTCCAACCAGAAGAGTTACCTGATGATTCCAGATGAGGTGTCTGTAGCTTTTGAATGATTGCAAAGATTAAGTCAGGGAAAACCAGAGAAAATAACTAGAACCATGGTGGTGGAAGATTGTAATCATCCAGGGGAGAGATGATCAGAGCCTGACCCAAAGAATGGAGTTGAAGGAACTAATATCATAGAAAGATTATATGAACAGACAATTGGCAATATCAGAAAGAGACAAAATTGCTGAGTGAAGGGGAGTGGAAGAAGTAACAGTAATTCTGGAATTTTATTTTATTTGTTTTTGGCCACACCCTGCAGCATATTGGATCTTAGTTCCCTGATCAGGGATTGAACCCGTGCCCCCTGCAGTGTAAGTGTGGAGTCTTAGCCACTGGACCACCAGGAAAGTCTCTTGGGATTTTAATTGTTTTACTTGAGAATGTATAATTGACAGCATTGTCATATGTGATGGGTAAACAAAGGTGAATTTGGTGTTTGTCAGCAATTATGATTCACTTAGAGCCAGTCTTGAAAACAAAATAGTACATACACATGATCCACCAAGAACAAAGGAACCAGACAGATCTAGGTGTCATTTATGACTGTTTCTAAAGTTACCTGTGGTTCTTGCAGAGTTGTTTGTTTATGGGATGCCTGGAGTGGACTACAAAGCCGTACTGAGCTACATACAGATAGAGTTAAATAGTATAGCATTTTTCGAAAATATTTCCCAAATGATTTACCAAAGCCACAAAAAAATGTGATGAAAGAGGAATAAGCAAAGTATGTTAGTAAAAAAGTACATTTTGATCAATCAAAATGTAATTGAATGTAATTAGCCAATGAATAATTATGTTAGAATCAAGGTAAGACGATCTCAATGCATAAATATCTTCTGAGAATTGTATTACTTTGAATTCACTAAAAATTAAAAAGATCTGGACTAGTTTTACTCCATTGATAGGAAAAAAAACATTCCTCAACTTTGCCCAAGTAAAGAAAAAAAGCTTTACATAATAAAGAGATTAACTACATGAAAGTTCCTACATATTTAAGTTAGTATTTTATAAATATAAACAACATTTGTTGAATCTAAAATTAAGTGAGATTCCCACAGTTTTTTATTGCTAAGCTATTTTATCCTTTCATTTTCATTTGCACAATACATAGTCCCTTCTAACTACCTGCATCCATCTTTGAAAAGTGAAAGTGAAAGTCACTTGGTCGTGTCCAACTCTGCAACCTCATGGACTGTAGCCCGCCAGGCTCCTCTGTCTATGGCATTCTCCAGGCAAGAATACCCACTGAAGTGGGTAGCCATTCCCTTCACCAAGGGATCTTCCTGACCCAGAAACCAAACCTGGGTCTCCTGCATTGCAGGCAGATTCTTTACCGTCTAAGTCACCAAAGAAGCCATGTTTCCCTTCTTAAAAGAATCATCCAGCTTCATTTTCCCTATTTTCTTTCTTTTTTCATTCTCCTGGCTCTGCCCACTCACCCTCTACTCTAGCTAACTTAGAAGTAGCTAATTGCCAACTTTCAATGACATTTTCGGCTCTTACTTTAGCAGACCTTACTGGAGTATGGTGGCACCACTTTTTCGTTTCTGCATCTGTAACCACCTTTGGCTTCCTAGGCGTTTCTCTTTCCCAGTTTCCCCTGAGTATTTCTGAATTAACCTTTCTCAGTTTCCTCTGAAAGTTCCACTTCCTCTCTCTAGGCCTTGAATGCAGTAGTTCCTTATGAGTCTATCCTTCTACCCTCTGTCCTGCTCTTTCTCCATTTTGCTTTCAGTTTTAGTGTAGACACATCCATGGCTTCAGTTACCATCTTTAGACCAGTGACTCAGGATCTACTTATGCAGCTGAGGTCTCCTTTAGCAATCCAGAGGAGCAGTGCCGACTCCCAAGAAACTTCCAGTAGGACAGCTATGGATAAGTCAACCTTACCATATCCAGAACAGAACTCATTTTGACCCTCTAACCCTATAAGCTTCTGCTCCTCTATTCCCTATCTCAGTGAAAGATAATATCATCCTCCCAGTTGCCCAAGCTGTAATCTGAGACTCATCCTTAACTCTTTTTTCATGTTCAAATGACATAGATGTCAGCCCTCAACTACTGTTGATTATCTGTTTCACTCCTATTGCAATTACCTGAGTTCAAACTCTTATCAAACAGCCTTTTCATCCTTCTTGCCTCCAGTTTTGCCATTCATTCTCTCATTCATTCACAATACAATTATGAAGTATTTGCTAACATCCAGGCATTGTGTTGGGAATGTGGTTGAAGAGATGAGAATAGCCAACCTGGTTTCTGCTCTCATGGAGACTACACTAGGGCCCACAGTCAACTTAAAATCCAGATATGATTATGTCATTCTTTGTTCAGCATTCTTCAGCAGGCTCTCAAGCTTCAGGGCTATGTCTGCTGTTATTAGACTGGCATGGAATGGTTTGTGTGAGCCACTGCCCATTGCCTCTCCAGGGAAATATCAATTACAGCTGGACACAGGGCCACCCAGAAGACAAAGGATTGTCTTCCAGACTTCCATGCAACTGGGGTAGTGGCCACATGACTCAGTCTTGGCAGATGAACTGTAAGGCTGCTAAAGCCAATTAACCTAACCTGGGAGGTATGGTGGGAGGGGGCACATTTTGCCCTCTTTCTTCATTCTTTTGTCCTGCTACACATGTGCTGACTGGAGTCTAACAGCCATCTAGAATCACAAGGAGAACTTGAGTATGGAAAAGATGTGTACTAGGGTAGTGATGCAGAAAGATGGGAGCCTGAGTCTCTGATGAAACTCAAAATTGTGACACCCTCTGTCAGCTTTGACCCCCTTACCATCACATCTTTTTGTGAAAGAGAAATATAGTTTTATCCTGTTACCTTGGTTAAACCATAATTATTTGGGGAGCTTTATATTACATGTAGCTGAACTTAACCAAATAAATGAGACTTATAAATACCTGCACAATATGTACCTTTCTTACCTCTAGAGAATTAGCTCCTTTTACTCCTAATGCAAGTACTAGAATCCCTCTAATTACTTCTCTGTCTCTATCTCTGTCTCTGTCTCTGTCTCTCTCTCTCTCTCTCACACACACATATACTCTCACACACTCGCATTCACACTCACACAATGGTTTTTCCAATAGTCATGTATGGATGTAAGAGTCAGACCATAAAGAAGGCTGAGTGCCAAAGAATTGATGCTTTTGAACTGTGGTATTGGAGAAGACTCTTGAGAGTCCTCTAGACAGCAAGGAGATCAAACCAGTCAACCCTAAAGGAAATCAATCCTGCCTCTTAAAAGACTTCCTGAATATTCCTTGGGAGGACTGATACTGAAGCCGCAATACATTGGCCACCTGATGCAAAGAGCTGACTCATTAGAAAAGACCCTGATAGTGGGAAAGATTCAAGGCAGGAGGAGAAGGGACAACAGGATAAGATGGTTGGATAGCATCACCAACTCAATGGACATGAGTTTGAGCAAGCTCCGGCAGATGGTGAAGGACAGGAAAGCCTGGTGTGCTGCAGTACATGGGTTCGCAAAGAGTTTGACATGATTGAGCGGCTAAACCACCACAACAGTGCACACTCACACCTTCATGCTTGTCCCTGCTGCTCCTTCCCTTTACCTTCACTTCACACCTTCTTGAGTCTAATTCTTATGGTTTGGTTCAGACCTACTGATTTGGTTCAGGATCCTTCAATACCCTTTCCCAGCCTAAGTTAGGTGGTGCCCTCCTGAAGTGCTTCTTATGTGTGCTGTGCTTACAGTCTTTGTAGTCTCTTACCTAATACATCTCTTGTTTCCTCATTTGAATTCTTCACTAGCCTGTAAGGGAAGGGGGTGTAGGTCCTTGTTTGATTGAGTAGCTTGCAGTCTAAATTCTCCTGCCCCTGCTTTCAATTTCATATCTAGTCAATAGAAGAAGTTTGAACTAACAGGGTTTAATGACTTGACCAAGGATGATCTTAGAATCAATTTGCCTGTCTTTCTTTTTTCTTTTCTCATGTCCTGGGCACATGTGTAGGTGGGGTGACTTTATTTGAGATGGGAGAAACTTGCTGAAGTGAAACCATTCCCTTGGGGAGGATGGGGGAAGTTCATAGAGCAGTTTTCTAGGTAATCTGTCTTCTTAAGATTGGCTGCAAACTTAGGAACCTGCTCCACACATATTTAGTAGTCCTTTGGAGGTCTTTCACATACCCTAGGGCTAGACTTAACCATCTTAAATCCAAATCTTCACCCTGCCACTTAAAAGACTTGGATGGATCTGCTTTCCCTTTGGAGATGTCCAGCCTCTTTAATTGACCACACAGAACTTTCTTCTAGTTCTTTGGCCTCATCTCTTACCACCATTTTCCATCACCTTTGCACACTGAAGTGCTGGTGCTTCTGGGATAGCCCATATCGTTTCTCACCTTTGTTCCAGCTGTCTCCTCCGCCTGGATTGTCTCCCCTTCTTTCTAAAAATGCTAATCCAACCATTGCTTATGGCTCTTATAACTTGACTCAGGGGACTGCCTCCTCCCAGAACTCTTCCCCAGTCTCCCACTGGCTGGGTTAGATGTGGCTCCTCACCCACCCACACGCTGTGCTTGGCTCACCCATTGCACTTGGCTCAGAAGTTAATAACTCATTTCTAGTATGTTGGCCTCTCCAAAGGCAGGAACTACATCCTGTTCATCTTGAATCTTCCCAGTGCCTGGCACACAGCAGGTGTGCAAAAATATTTTGCTGAATTAATAAGTAAAATGTCAAATGGAAATGCTCTTAAGACCACACAGAGATTACCTCACTGCACAAATGTTCCTGGTCTTACTCTGATGAGCCATCAGTTTGCCCTGTGTACATTTCTACATCCTGGATGGGACTGGTGATTTAATCAGCTCAGGTGAGAGTTTGGAGTGACATCTTAGGAACTAGCCTTATGTGGAGGAAGCAGTGGGACCAACTATAAACTCTGTACATAAGCAGGTTTTGTTTAATAACTGTGAGTATTGCCCCCTAGTTCTGATCTTCGTCACAGATCCCTGTCATGCCATATCACACCACAGAGGGACTTGGGGTGCTCACTCTGGCTTCAGAGAGTTATTATTTGCCTGGAACATATCCTGCCATCCCAGGAAGTTTTTCATCTGGGGACACTGAGGGAGGACTTAGAGGTTAGAGATTCTTTGGTAGAGGTGCTACTATATATCTGTGTCTGAGACACTTGGCTGCCATCTATCCAGACTGAGTTCCCCTCCTTCCAGAAGGAAAAGGTGCCAGAGATTCCTATATGTGGGGACCTAGATGGTGCAGATAAAAGGTCACTTAGAACCTGGGTGATCTTAGGTAGGGTAAGTTATTTAACCTCTCTTATGGCTTAGACTCCTCATATAAAGCATGAAAATGCCTCTGTCAATAGGAGGACTAAATTAGATAAATTATGTAAAGACTCTTGGAGAGGCACGGTCTATAGGTAAGTGATTATAGATGTCAGTTGTTATTATTACTGTTGTCATACCACTGGTCTGTGGTATCTGCAAAGAACCAATCTTGAGAAGAGAACTCGGACAGAAAAATGTCTGGAGGGGAACTTAAATGAAAATGTAAACCAGAGTCTCCCTGCGGTTATAGCTCAGTGGTAGAGCATTTGACTGCAGAGTTTCCGTGTTGGAATTCAGAATCATTTCATTAAGGAAGACTATGTATGTCTCATGTCATTTAATGTTCTAAAAAACAAAACCGAGAATTTGCATGAAAAAATTTGAATCTGCTTTCATATTGTATAATTATTACTATTTTTTTCCTTGCCTCCCCTTTTTGTGCTATCTCTAAATTCCTTGTGCAAAAGTCATCTCTTGAGTCTCTCACATTGATTTGGCTCAATTACATTTCAGTGCTGCTTTGACCTATTTATGGGAAGTGGCAAGAGCTTTTTGCCTTCCTGAGGGATCTCACTCCTCTTTTCATAGAGACGAAATGGCCCTTATTTCTTTTAAATGTTAAGCTGTCTTGCCTACCTTAGAAGACGTGCCTGGCATTACCTTTCTAGTCAAAGGACTTTGTTTTCTACTGAGGAAGCTTGAGTTGGAGCAGAGGGCAAGTGATAGGCAAAACCAGGGAACACCTGAGGTCCAAAGGAACCTCAAGAGGTGGAAGTCTTGGGGCCCAAAGTGTAGGTAAGTAATCATAATGCCAGTTTGCTTCTGCATACATTGATGGTATGCCTACATCCTCATTGGCCTCCTACCTCTCTGCTGGCTGCTTCTCCATCTCCTTTGCAGACTTCTCTTCCTCTGCTAGTCCTTCAACATTCAGATTTCTCATGGTTCTGTTCATGGGCCTGGGCTCTTACTCTTTACTTCCCCCTGGACCATCTCAACCATCCCAGGGCAACAGGAACCAGATCTGTCTCCCAAGCTCCAGCCAATACACACAAGTTCCCTCTTGATTCCTAAAAATGGATATCCCATGGGTCACGCAAACTCAATATAATAAAAATCCCACATTTTTCTCTGAGAAAGACCCTGTTAAGAGAATTAAAAGACAAGTTAAAGAGTGGATAAAGATATTTGCAAATCACATATAACAAGGGACAAGTGTCTAGACTATTTTAAAACTGTCAAAACTCAAATAAAAAGTATAATTAGAAAATGAGCAAAAAATATGAAGAGACATGTCACCAAAATGATATCTAAGTACATGAAAAGATGTTCAACATCATCAGTTGTTAGGGAAATGCAAGTGAAAACCACAATGTAATATTACTACATACCATCAGAATGGCTAAAATAAGAAATTTGACACCACCAAATGCTGGTGAAAATGAGGAGAAACTGGATCACTCATACATTGCTGAAATGACTATAAAGTGGGTAGAGGCACTTTGACAGTTTCTTAAAATACTAAACGTGAAACTACCATGTAACCAGCAGTTGTACTCTTGAGCATTTATCCCAAAGAGATGAAGACTGTGTCCATACAAGAACTTCTGTTTTAATGTTATAGCAGTTGTATTTACAATGGTTAAACACTGGAAGCTACCAAGATGTCCTTCAGTGGCTGAAAGTTAAATAAACTGTAGTACATTTGTGCTGTGGAATCCTACTCAGTGATAAAAAGGAACACATATTAATATAGAATAATTTGGGTGAATCTTCAGGGAATTTTGCAGGGTGAAAAAAGCCAATCCAAAAAGGTTATATACTTTATTATTCCATTTATGTAACATTCTTTTCTTTTTACATAACTTTCTTGAAATGACAGAATTATAAAATGGAGAACAGACTAGGGACTGCCAGGGGTTAAGAAGAGGGTGTAGGTAGGAGGGAGGTGGGTTTGGCTCTAAAAGGGCAACATTTGGAATCATGATGATAGAAATGTTCTCTGTCTGACTTCAGTGTCAGTATCCCATTATGATGTATAAAGTTTTGCAAGATGTTACCTTTTTACATAGGATCTCTCTATATTATTTATTGAAGCTGTATTTCTTGCATCTCTTGAATTACAGGTAGATTCTTTACTGCTTGAGTCATTAGGGAAGCCCTACTGTGTCAGAAGTTTCTGAATATGTTAGGTGTTTTTTGTTTTTGTTTTTGTTTTTTTTCAATTTTTGGCTTTGTTTGTTTCTTTTGAGTAACCATATCTTTAAAAATCTAGAGAAATAAAGTATAATGCAACATTTGGAAAAGAATTATGCTTCTTTAATAATGCAAATCATATTTGGCCCCTATCTGCCCTAAATTAAATCTGTGTTAAAGAATTAGGGGAAATTTGCTCACAACTTGGAAAATGCTAAGTTCAGATAATTGTACTCTTAGCCACAATAAATCTAACTTTTTAACAATACACTATGTTCTTGGAAACAAAACATAGAAAACTACCCTTTAATACCCTTGCTCTGTCATGAATGGGGTTACACTGTGAGTAAATAATATCCCCTGTGTACACATTTTGTGATATAAGGTGCTTTATTCATGGAGGCCCCAAGGATTTGTTTTTGACATTTGCTAGTTTAAGTTAAGCAATCAATGAGAACAGGACTAAATTCCAACTTTGTTTCACTTGAGCTCCTGTTAGGCCAGAAGGTGGGCTGGAAGAGTATTGGGCTTGGGGTCACAGGGTTTGGGCTCAATTCTACCTCTCTCGTTTATGAGCTTTTATGACATTGGGAAAGTCATGTGAACTACCTGAACTTAGAAGTTTTTATTTGTAACAAAAGCAAAATTATATCTTCTACCTAGGATGATGAGAAATAGAGAGAAAATACATATAAATATACCTGTTCATACTATGAGCTCAGTAATTGACCACTCTTACTATTGCTGTTATTGGGGATTGGTACATTCTATGCTATGTTCCTGTTTATCTTTGATTTATCCTCTAAGCTGGATGGTAAGGGTAGATACATGTCTACTAGACGTGCCACCAAACCACCTTTTTAACCCTCACATCTCTCCGGATAACGTCTTGAACTCAACAGGGGCTAAGTAAAAATATTAGTTAATAATGAAGATGATGCTGTATGTGGAACAATAGAAGGTATTAAGTCATGTTGAACTTCCCTTAACACATCTGTGCACAAGTTTCAGTGCGCTGGAATGAACCAGGGAGCTTGGTAAAACAAATCTCTGTTGTCCACCTCCTATCTGAGGGAATCTGATGCAACAGGCCTAGGAATCTGCATTTTGCAAGTTCCTTGGGTAATTATGATGCAGGTGGTCCATGTACTGATTGCATTTAGATAAACCGTGTTTTAGCAGGTAACCTATGTCATGCTGACTGTTAAATTGTAAAGAGATGCCCATATATTACATAAGGTAGGAATTGATGATCGTTGAAGTGAAAATTTGTTCTGCGGGGTCATTCAAAAAATCCACTTTATCACTGAGGTGCCAGGCACATATTATAAAACTAATCAAAACTTACTTTTCAGAAGTTAATTAACATGTTTTATGTCCTAGTTCTCTAAGCCAAAACTATATATGTACATGCTGTCTTTTTGGCTCCAGCTTGCCTAGTGAAGAGAAAATAGAAATGAAATAAAAAGCCCACTGGGCATTAGGCTGCAAATACATTTATCCTGCAGCAAAGCATTAATTTATAAAGATAACTGCAATGCATTATGCATACAGTCCATTCTCATTTGGCCCCCAAACTGGCTCATAGTTGAACATTTCCTTTCTCTAGCTGCTGCTATTTAGGACAAAGGCTTGGAACTAGTAACAGAATGATTGTACTTCCTAGGAGTGTTTCCCTTAGTATTGAGAAGACTTGATACAAAAATGAGAACTGGTGTCAAGTATGTCTGTCCATTGTACAGACATAGGGACTGTTTAGAGATAGAAAAATAAAAGTGACTTTGTTCTTCATGAGAACAAGTAATACAAAAAAGAGCTGTTATTTCTTTTTGGTTTTTATCCAAAGACTTCAAAATACTGATTAAGAATAATGCCCATTTTCAGATGGATAATGTGAAAAAAGGGGGAATATTTTCTTGTTAGGCTATAAAACTGAAAGTAATCATTTTGATGTCTTGTTTTCCATCCTTACATTATTTACAAAACTACTTCTATTAATATATAAATTATCCAAAATAAAGTATAGAATCAGTTTACTAAGAAATAACAGTTCTGTAGAAGCTACTAGTATACAATATATATATTGTGGAACTCAGTGATAATCCAAGTCCTTGACCCTAGCATGGGTTCTATAGTGAAAGATGGATGTAACTGGCCCCTCTTGTAGGCCATCTCAAACATTTCCCATTCCCGAGAATATGAACAAAAAAATGGACTTTGGAAAAAAATACTTTCTCAGATCTCAATTCTACACCAACTCTGCAATAATTACAGTAATTACAAAGATAAAGGGTAAAAGTCACAAAGTGCTGGCTGGGACATTCCAGAGCAGGAGAAAGCTTGGCGCCATTTTTATAGTTATGCCTGTTAAGATTTAATAGACGGAAAGTTTCATTAGTGAGCTGTGCTGCAATTAACTTCAAGGAGGTTCCAGACTACTGTATGTTGCTGTTACAACAGAAAACTGTTTAGATTTCTCTCTTGAAAGAGTGTATTGGATTTTCAACACTTCAATCACAGGAAAAAAAAAAAGTTGTAAGAGGCATGATTTTAAAAAGTATAATGTAGAGGCTAATTTCCCCTTGTCATAGAAAACATGGTAATAACAAACTTTTATTCTTCATTGGACACGGTAGCTGTTGACTCTCTGGAAGTGAGTCATTTTGGAATTGTATTATTATTGGTATTAATTATTTTAGACAAAACAAAGGTACAAAAATCTTTGTACTTCTTTTTTCTCTCTCTCCTCCTAGGCTCATAAAAATCATGTCCCACTGGGATTGTGGCAAATTTGGAAACTGTTATTTCTTGAAATCAAAGATTTTCCTGAATCATGTACTCTACCTTTACTATAAAATTCTTGCTCTCACTTTTGACAAGTTGGCAAATCTCAGAGAATAAAGACTGGAATCCAATGATTTGCTTTTCTCCAGTGGCTGGTCAGATTCCAGTCTACTTTTGGAGCTTGGAGTCTAGACTTTAGAGAAAAGTGTCCATAGGCAGAACTTTGCAAACTCCTCTCTAGAGGTTACACTGGTGCTCCCCTTTATAGTATAAGCAAACCTTTGAAGGTCTTTCAAGATTATTCCTCATGGAAATTAGTGCCGTGCTCTGGGTTTTGTGTCCTTCAGAAGGCTTTCTCTATCTAGCATGTGATTTGATTTTTCTATTCTACTATGACATGGCTAAACTGTTATGGTCCTTACTGTTATATTTTATTGTATTAAACAGCAGACCGCTACGGGTCTTTTAATGACTTAAAGAATGAGACCTGAATTTTATGACTTTTAAAACCTGTCTTAATACTCTTTCTTCCAGTCACAGTCCACCCACCCCCTTCCATTCTACATGTGTTTCCATTAATAGGCTGCAGATTTTTTAGGTGTGGTAAGCATGTAACCATGATATGCACTTTCAGAGACATGTTAGCTTTTTCAGACACAAGAACGCAGTTTGATGTCTGGGAATAGTAATTTAGTTTGACAAGAAGTTATGGAGTACCTAAAAGCCTAGAATTTTAATCTATATGGAACTATCCCACGGACAGTGTTTGCTGCTGTCCCAGCAGCACAAATGCATCAGTTTTTTCTACCTAAGTGTGAAGTCTGGAAGTGGGTGACATACTATTTTGCCTAGCATCATGTGGTAGGTAAACACTGTTGCTGAATTGTGCGTGGTTGGAAGACTGTGGTCTATTGGACTGAATTTCTCCCTGAACTTGGTGTTTCCCCCAAATTCCACCTCTTCCTCAGTAGATGATCGTTCATAAAGTTCTGCTGCTGCTAAGTCACTTCAGTCGTGTCTGACTCTGTGCAACCCCGTAGACGGAAGCCCACCAGGCTCCCCTGCCCCTGGGATTCTCCAGGCAAAAATACTGGAGTGGGTTGCCATTTCCTTCTCCAAGGCATGAAAGTGAAAAGTGAAAGTGAAGTTGCTCAGTCATGTCCGACTCTTAGTGACCCCATGGACTGCAGCCTACCAAGCTCCTCCGTCCATGGGATTCTCCAGGCAAGAGTACTGGGGTGGGGTGCCATTGCCTTCTCCTCATAAAGTTCTAGACTCTTCTTATTTTCCTTGTCTTCTTTAATTCACCAAACCTGGCCACACCATGTCTCAGAATGTGACAAGTATGTGAAGAATGGCAGGAAGTTGTGCTCAGAGATCCCACAGTCCCCCAGGAGCTTCCATGCTGGGGTTCAGATCAGGGCACAGGGCCCCATCAACCCTTTCCACACACCACAGTTTTCTGCACTTTGATGCCTTTTGATGTAGGCTCTGTTTTGAGGGGGAAATCTTTCTTGGTTTAGTTCTGGGAAAATCATTAATACTTGGGTTAAGGCTGGGTCAGAATTTAAGAGATCAGTGTGTTTGTTTGGGTTTTACATATTTATGGTTGGTTTTAGTTTCTGGTCTTAAACACCAGCAGCAAATTCTTGGGGTTTGTGAAGAGTTACGTCACTTTCTTTCTGTCTTCTTGTGACATGGTGTTTGGATAATGGAGTTAGAAATGAGAGTGGGAATTAAAGTCTCTTTGTCACGACTGAGTGAGTTCTGACCTCAGGTGTAGTACCTTGCATTATGTTATATATTTTTTGACTTCTCTGTTAATCAACATGTTTGTTTATCAGTTTTCTCACAGGAGGGTAGTTAGAATTAATTAAGCTTTAAAATGCAGGTAGGCAGTATAACATTATTAGAAATGGCTTGTGTACGTCAAACGGATCGCTACATTTTGCATATTTAACCATCTTTATTGGTCTGCATTCTCATTGGAAGAAACAATTTAACTTTTTATAAGCAAGGACCATATAATGTACAATACTGCTAAGCCTAATATTCAAGAATGTTTTCATACATGTCTTAGTATTAATTAGGGAGCAGTTCTTGTTTGACATGTTTACTTTTAATTCTTAATAGGTTTCCAAGTGGGGCAATGCAGTAAGTACCCAGAAAAGCTAACAATTATCTAGTCTAAAGAGCTTTGGATTTAACTGTAAAATTAAAATTGTGTGGAAATTGTGTTTTCATTCTACTCATATTAACCTTTTCTTATCCATATTAGCTAAAGGTTAACTTGTTCTTAACATTTTTATGAAGTGAGAAGCAGGAACTTTGTCTTTTTATGAAAGGAAGCAAAGGAGTGCCAAGCATTCATTAGAGATTGAAATTAGAAGCGACTGTGAGATTAAGTTATAATGCAGCTTATTGCACAAACCCTGTTTGGACTTTTGTAAGTGCCAATATTAGGAAGAGTGAGCATAATTGCATATATGAAATTTGTGTTCATTTTACCCCATCTGATGCAAACGCCTGTTGGGAGACAGGGCTCTGTGACTTTCTGGGAGGGAATTGCATCTCATAAGTGGCTGTCACTGCCCCCAGGCACTAGAGTTGAGGAGATCTGTTTTAAGTATAGCTCAGAGACTAAAAAAGAGATTTCCTGTTTTCTTTTCTTTAGTCTTCCTGGCTTCACCACTGTGTTCTCAAGTAGCTAACATTTCTCTTCCTCTCACAATTGAAAAATACAGCCAAAGGAAATATTATTGGTGTCTTCACAAAATGGCAGAGTGCAAAAGACTGTTCGGTTTCCAGATCTCATTTCATTAAGTACTCGGAAAGGGAGACCCTGAGAGGGGTGAGTATCTGGATAGGAGAGTCATCTCCAGTAATTGCAGAGCTTTCAATAATGGTAAATTCTCTCAAGAATCTGAGGAAACAAAAATAGGAAATAATTCCTATTTATTAGATTTTTAAAAAGTTGATTGGAAACATTTTTAACCTCCCTAAAAAGAAGAGGAGAACTTCAGTCTTTTAAAACACTACTTTCCAGTCAGTGGGGTGAACCTAAAATTTGTCCCATAATTTCTAAATGAGTGAACAGAAATAAGAAAGGTATTATACTATTTTATGCTGAATTAACCTCACTATATACTGCTAAAGATCTATCTCTGGAGACACATCATAAAAACTAAGCACTTTTACCACCATGGCAGTATTAAAAAGTATTTCATATTTTACTATTAGGGTATAAAATTACTAATCAAGGGTGGGAAATGACCAGGAGAAAACAGGAGAAAAAGAGAGTCATTGAAACATGCTGAAGTATTACCAAGCTTTCATTGAATATATTTTTCCCCTCATCTTTTCAGGGCCAGCACCTTTTAAATAAAAGACAACCTGTTTAGAATATTAGAAGACCATAATAAATAACTGTTGCAAGTTAATGAATTCTATTTTGTCTAGCAGAATCATCAAGGCAGAAGAGCTTCTCTGAATGTATCATTGATTTCAATGAAAGCAAAACTTCTTTTAGGTATGGACCCCTCTGATATTGCAAAATTGCTTCCCCTCATGCTAATACATACAATACTACTCCAGCATTAAAGAAATTATTATGTTGATTCTAGAAGGAGGGTGTTGACTTGATGTCTGATTTTTAGTAAATCCCCTCAAAATTAGTTTTTGAATAAAAGAACAGGTATAGTCATATATTTGGAGAACATTCCACAGGTCTTCGTCACCCTACAATATATCCTTAGAATGTACGTCAAGATCCACCCTTCTCAGGGAGAGAGCTGGAAGTCAAGATGCTTGCATTGCATTTTGAGTTCCATCGTGCTGGATCTTAGATAGGCTCATGAGACCCTCTAATCTTTTTTCTTCTCTCCTTCTATCATTCCTTTCCTCTGCATGCCAAGAAAGCATTGGGAGATTTAGGTTGAGAAGGTTGGGCCCTTTCCTTCTCACGAAAGGCAATATAGGCTCTGGAGTCAGACTACACATGTTCACATCTCAGTTCCAGCACTTATAACTCCTCAGTTTTCTTAGCTGTAAAGTGGGAATAGTAATGTTTTCTATAGTGGAGGGATTAAATAGATTAATATGTGTAAAGGATTTAGAATAGTGCTTGAAAAGGAATGCTATTAGTGTTATTATTATTATATGATTACTATTGTCTTTCAAGTGTCAATGCAAAGGCTGCATTCTCTGAGCTTTCCTGGTTCTCCTAGGCAGAGTATTGTACTTTGTGCATAATCCTAGTAGAGCAATTTGTTTCTTAACAGTTTGTTTCCATGTATATTTCCTCACTAGACAATAATTCCTTTGAGGTAGGACTTGGAGGATGGTGTTTTATTGATGTATTCCTTACACTAGCACTGTTTCTAGGCATTCAGGAGGCATCCAATGTTTATGAATGAATGAATACACAGATGAATGAGTGAATGCATGTTTCATTTGTTGTCTCCCAATATCCATTCTCTACTTCTTTAGTAATAGAGCCTCCAGAGTTTTGCATGGCATATGGCTGTCCAGCTGGTGACCATGTTTCCCAGCCTCCCTTTCATCAAGGTGCAGCCATGTGATTACATTCTGGCCAATGGGATGTACATGGAAGCATGGTGTTCTATTTACTGGTGATGCTCTTAAAGAAAAAGAGACATGTCCTCTATTTTCCCTTTTCCTCCTACCAGTGGGTAGAATGTGGATGTCACATGACATCTGAAATGATTGTCTTCGAGCACAAGATGGATGGCACTTGTTGAGGATGGCAAAGCAACAAGATCTAATAACTCCTGTGTTCTTAATGATGTGGAGCCACTGTACCAGCCCCGGACAGCTTGTTTTCAAATCTCTCTCTTGTTTGGATCACCGTCTTGGTGTTGATATTTATTTTATTTTTTGGTGGGAGGTAGGCCTTTGTTTTACCAGTTAAGTCTGGTTACTTCCCCTGGAGAAGGAAATGCACCCTACTCCGGCATTCTTGCCTGGAGAATCCCATGGACAGAGGAGCCTGGTGGGCTACAGTCCATGGGGTTGCAAAGAGTCAGACACGACTGAGTGACGGCAACAACTGGTTGCTTAAACACTGCCTATGGAGCTACATTTGCATAATCTCTGTCCTTTGATAGATAATTCTCTGATGCAGATAACACTGATAAAAATAGATAGGAATTAGATTATCATAGCTGATTAGAACTGAGGAAATGTGTGAATTAATATAGCAACAAAGGCTTGATTTTTAACTGTTTGAAAAAAGCATTTAAACCTTATTGTCATTCTGTTCTCAGTTATCTGATGATTGTTCTAACTGGTGATGGGGGAAGAGAGATGAAAGATGGCACAAAACTCTGGGTTATAGTACTGAGGGCAGGGGGCAGTACTTATTCTAGAAAGTGTTTCATTCAAACCTCATTTGGATGGGCAGGAGGAACAGAGTCTTCCCAGGAAATTCCCATCATCTCAACAAAACAAGCTTCTTCCCTACATGGTACCCTGTGGGCAAGCCCTGTGCTTGCCTGGACAACAGAGTCGACAGGGAAAGCGCAGCACCGCCTTTTAACTGCTCTTCTATTTGTCATGAACTCCTTTTTGGCTTTCTAAGCAAGTGCTTCTGAACAGAGAGCTGCTTGGGTCTCTGAATCAGAGATTCACACTTTGTATGTAAGGTGACCAGATTTTTAGTATGAACAAAGACTTGCCAAGAGACTTACCAAGATGCAATTCCACAGATTTTCATCATAAAGGAAAACCATTCTGGGGAAAATTAAAACGTGTACTAACAACTTGATGCTCATTTTGAGAAAATACAGAAAATAGTGATGGAACATGAATATACTGATACACAGATACAGTTTTAAAACTTATTGTTAACATACAACATACATATTAAAAAGTGTCTAGATCATAAGTATACTTATATAAGCCTTAGATACTCTGTATACATAATTTTTAATTTTCAGGAACCAAATACATTCATACTTAGCAGAACACAATCCAAGACTGTGCAGTATACATTTAAAAAATCTGGAGCTACGTGGTAAAATGTGAAATACTGATAATAGTATTTCTCATGAATACCAAACGTTTTCTCCAGAGTTTCTATAATTTTATATTTGTAAGTTGGAAATAAGAGGAGCTCATATTTTTAGACGCCTAAATTTTTTAGTTCAATTTTTAAACAGAAATATTTAAGAGGAATAATACAACCGTGTACATAGATAACGGGAATTCAGAACGATTTATCTCAGCCCCTCAACGACCATCTCCTTGTCAGTTCCGCATGTGCTCTGTCTTGCTCTCAGTGCTTCTCTTCTACTCCAGGCAAGTCACACTTAAGCTCTCAAGGCCTCAGCTTTTACGACTGCAGATTGGGAACAGCTGCAGACAGGACTGTGCTGATCAAGCGAGACAATGTGTAGAAGGCGGTTCCTGTGACATTTGCACATAAGAAGATATTAATGATGGTGTTTTGTTATTATTATCATCAATGCCAATATCAACCGATGTTGGATTTGGGGAAGCTGCAGAAACGCTACGTAATTGTATTGAGCGATATAATATTCTTTCTCAGGTGGATGGGCTAGGCCTGAAGTGAGATCACCAGATTTATGTCCTTTCCGGATGAAATGTGGAGCCTCTAGCAACAGGAGGTAAGAGATGTATGGTTTACACGTGGACTTCTGGTTACGACTGTTTTTAACTGATGAGTTATCATGTTGGAATTGGTGTAACTCTGAAGAGAATATTTCCAAATGGTCTTCAAGGAATGTCATGTAGCATTTATTAGAGTCACTCCAACAGGGACGCTTCCCACTTGCTTTGATTTAGAGATATTACTGCTGGTTAAAAGCCTTAGGTAAGGCCACACACATTGGCTGGCGATTTGGATAATTAGAAGGAATGGCAGAGGCCTGTCTCTTTACAAGGAAGTGAGCAGTGACATGCAATTAAAGCAAATCATGGTGGGGCAGGGTGGGGGGTGGTGGGCAACGGGTAGCTCCAAGAATTATAGTGGATCAGGTAAAATCAAACCGTACTTACAGATCTCCCTTTCCCACAAAAGATTTCTGCTTGCTTATTTTAAAAACTTAGTCCAGAGATGACTTTGCTATTTCCATACAAGCAGAACAAAAAGAACAATATAACTCACTCCATGGTAATTTTTCTCATAATTTTGTGGATTACAATGGCCAGTTGGTGAAGCTATTTATCTGTTGGAATCTTGATGAAGCATGTGGACCTTGAATATCATACATTTATTGAGGTGGTGTTTTCTGCTTGAAAAGATTCTTTCACATCTGTTACTTATTACGATGCCCACAACTGCATGAAGGGAGGTAAGGAATCACTACTATGTCCATTTCAAGCATAAAGAAATGGAAACTAAGCTCTGAGAAGGAATTTGCCACAGTTGGTTTATAGGAGAGGAGAGTAAAACACTGGTCCTGTGACTCACAGAGCAGCACTCTCTCCAACACGCGGAACTGTCTTCTCCAGCATAAATGTGCATGCTTGCTTTCTGAGCTTTTCCAGGGTCCTGTTTTCTTTCTTCTCCTGAGACATTGCAGTGATCGTGAGTGCCTTAGAGAAGGTATTGAAAGCTCTAGACCTCGTCCTCAGAAAAAATGCACACATGTAAAAAACTGCATCACCGTCAGACCACCCCCTTCTAAAATCTATGTGAGCAACAGTACAAGGTTTGTGGAAAATAATAGTCTAGGTTTCTGGGGGCACCTGGCCTGAGAAGGGGAAAGAGTGAAGGAGAAGCCATTGTACCGTGAAGGTTTGTTGGGCCCCAGTAGCCCTGGGTGTCACTCAGTTCTCATCAGGTTGGTTCAAACATCACAACCACCTTCAAAGGCGAGTATTGTTGGGCCCACTTTATAGATGAGGACACTGTGAACAGTTTGCTGGAATTTGCAGCCAGGAACAGTTTTCACCATGGTGCTACACAGCCTCTCAACGCGGTAATGGTCTGTCAGCGGTGAGTCGTTTTCCTAACACCTAACAAGTTGGTTCATGCCTGTGTGGGGTGGTATGGCTGGGAGGTGGGGAAAGGAGGTGTCTAGAAGCCTTTCAGCACCAAGGATTCCTTGGGGAAATCCTTTTCTTGGGGGTGACAGGTGGGAACTGTTGCCAACAGTAGAAATGTGAAGTGTGAAGAAGTGTCGAGGTGCGGGGATAGAGAAGAACAGGGCGGCATCCACAGGGTGGTCTGTTTCTCCTGGGATGCGTATTGGATGTCCAGCTGTTGCATTAATTTTTATAGATTCCATGCTATAGTCTTGCTAACTTGGCAAATGATTCACGAAGTTACTGTAATGGGGTGAGTAAACTCGTGGGTAGAGCTGGGACTGGGAGAAAGGAAAAGGCAAATCCCTACAGTTGGGGTTTCCTGAGCCATAAATAACAGCCGTGTTGCCATTCCCAGCAATATGCTTCTGTCATTAATTAACTTTTATGGAAAGCTATGGTGTTCATGACTTCAGCCTCTCCCCACTCTTGATCTATATGGTGTTATGTGGTGTAGACAGCAGTGCTCACAGGTGGGATTTGTCTGACAGGGGAATCTGAATTAGCTGATGTGAAGTGCCCGCTAATATATGGCATGCCCCTGCAGAGGGTGAGTGTGAGGGGAGAAAGCGACCATGGCACCCTCCCTGTTCCTCTCGATTGCTTTCCCAGCACCTACATGTGGGATCAGAATATCCTGTTCTTTATTAGTTTGCACTTTAAGTGTGGGTTGTTTTTTGTTTGTTTGTTTGTTTGTTTTTTAGTGTGGTTAAAGAATGCTGAGCTGTCGGTCTTAAGATTCCGTGTGTGGTGCTCCATGCTTGAGAGATGAACCATAAAGGTGGAAAGCTTTCTAGAGACACAGGATCCCTCCCACCCATCAGAGCCAAACAAGGAGATCCCAGGCTAGACTTTTGAGATGGTCCATGCTGGCATTAACATCCTGCCGAAAACTAACCCTCACCTTTGACCTGAAGTCTTCCTGCTTGTTTTCCAGAATAGTTGTATTTTTGTATCAGCATACATCAGAATCATCTGGAGGGCTGGTTAAAACACAGATTGCCAGGCCTCGTCTCCATAGTTTCTTTCTTCCTCTAGCTTAATTGACATACAACACACATAAGCTTAAAGTGTACAAGATGATAATTAGATCCATGTAATTATTGCAAAATGATTACCACAGTAAGGTTAGTTAATACCTCTATCATCTTATATAATTATGATTTTTTGTTTGTTTGTGGTGATAACATTTAAGATTTACTCTCTTAACTTTCAAGTGCCTAATACTGTATTGGTAATTATAAGCACCATAATGTACATTAGAGCCCCAAATCTACTTATTACTTATCTTGTTACTCTTATAGTTTGGAATTTGTACCCTATAACCAACATCTCCATCTTTCCCCCACCTCCAGCTCCTGCTGACCACCATTCTACTCTATTTCTATCAGTTTGACTTTTTATAGACTCCACATGTAAGTGAGAACATAGAGTACTTGCCTTTCTCTGCCTTATTTTGCTTAGTGTAATAAGCTTTATTCATCTCGTTTCAAAAGACAGGTTTTCTTTCTTCTTTATGACTGGATAATAGTCCATCTTGTGTGTGTCTGTGTGTATGTGTGTCTGTGTGTCTGTGTGCTGGTCCAAAAGTTAAGGCAGAGACATCCGTTTCTTTGCAAGTTAAGGAGAATCTCTTCGAAAGTTAAGAATGTCAGAGAAAATGTAGGTGTGAGGAAATGGTAAAACAGAGAACACAGGGCCATATTCTGTAAGACTTTCTGATATGCTTTGAAAAAGAAAAAAAAACCAAGAAATCTATTTTGTATTAAATAGTGAGTCAACCCCAAAACACGCCGTTTAAAAAGGGGATAGAGATAGAAATCCTAAACTGGACATTGGGACTATTTGTATTTAGCATGTAATTCCCAACAAGTATATGCAGAGTGGAGTTTTTTCCACAATGGGCTTTGGAAGTGAAGGGATGAAAAACATGCAAGTGAGGGAAAGCAGGATACAGTGTATAGTCCTGTGTACATGAGCTTTTTATTTGCAAAGATAGCCCATGCCTGGGCTAGTTATGAAGCAAGTAATGTTTGTCATCCTGGGACCAAATGCCTCCTGTCTTCATCTTCATCCTACTTCTGGCTCTCCATGGGCTCTTTACTTAGTGGCATGAACCATAACTTTCCATCTCCTTCTCAAGCTGTACTTCACCAGCAAAATAATTCCCGAGGAATAATTTACAAAAGTTAATTGTTAGTATAGTGTAAAATTTATATCCTAAACTATGACCATTTCTAGAATAGCATCTCCCAAGCTGTTTCTTGGAACAATAAATAGGTGGTCTATGGAAAAGCATTTGGGATATAACATCTGTTTGCCTATTAAAGCATTGAGAAGTCCTGAACTTTAAAAAAAAAAGCTATGTAAGTTTTATTAAATCATCCTTTTTCCTTATTTTCAATATTTTCTATAATAAGCATATATACTCATAATAAAATGTGAATCAAGTTATATTAGAATAAAAAAAAAATACAGTCTAAGCCACTAAATGTAACTTCCAATCTTCTTTCCTGTCTGTTACAGACTGTTTGTGTCTCCCTCCAAATTTATATGTTGAAGCCCCAAACCATGACATGATGGCATCTGGAGACTTTGGGAGGTCATTAAGTTTAGATGAAGTTATGCGCTTAGAGATCCCTTGATGGGATTGGTGTTATTCTAAGAAGAGAAAGAGAGGCCAGAGCTTTTTCTCTGCCATGTGAAGATATAGCAAGAAGGATGTCATCTACAAACCAGGGAGTGGACCCTTACCAGATGTTAAAATCTGCTGGTACCTTGATCTTGGACCTCCCAGCCTCTAAAACATGAGAAGTAGATATTTATGGTTTAACTACCCAATAGCATTTTGTTATAGCAGCTCAAACTAATTAAAATACCACCCTTCCCTCACTTCTGTGGAAGAACTAAGGATGACATGATGTCAGATTTTAAAACAACACATTCTTCATAAAATGTGCTTTTTAAAGGGTAACTGAATGTGAATAGTACATATGATTGTTGAATACCTCAAATATTTGCCATATTGGAAATCCCCTTCATCCCTATTAAAGACATGAATCTACAAGGATTCATGTCTTGAGCACTTAATTGTTCAACCCAATTGAGCACTTAATTGCTCAACCCAATTAGTCTAAAGTAAGTTAGTCAAACCCTGGGACATAAGAACCTGCAGTGTCAGGAGCAACACAGAATTGGGGAACTACATCCAACTTCACTCTTCTAAGCCTGAGCACAGGCACATGGTCATGAGCATCAGTGCTACATGTAGGCAGCAACTCAGCATGCAGGCTTTTCCTGAGAAAGGAGATCTGCCTAAGTTGGGTTCAGCACAGACTGTAAAGGCCTAAGCCCATATCATTTGGAAATCTCGACCTTACTCCTCAGGAGTGTTTAATACTTCATTTAAAGTGTGGTTGTTCCATAGGTCACATTTTTCTTGAGGAGAGATCATATGATGTCCCTGGTACTTTTGAGGATAATCAAGGATCAAACCCTGTCATGTGATACATCTTTGGGAAGAAACTGAAGTCTGTGTTAAAATTAGGTTAGAAAGCAATATATGTTTGACATTCTGGAAAGCAACTTTAAGCTGCTGAGTCCAATAGTGTGGCACAGTTTTTCCAGCTGACAGTGAAGAAGCTCAACAAGGCTTATCTCTCTTTGATGGAAGTGAGATGTAATCCTGATTGGGTATCACTCAGGCCAGCAAAGTTGATTGGACTTTTGTCTCAAGTGGGCATTGACGTCATGATCACACTTTGATCTTATGGACGGGTGCCACCTGCAGGCAACAATAGGCCATCTGGGCTTTCCTGAGCAGGAGTCTTTGGTCAAAACAAGTTCAAACTCAAGGAAATGTGGATGTAGGAGTTGCTGTGCTGACCTGTCCAGAAAGCCTGTGAATTAATGACTAGAATTGTTAATTTTGGTAAAATAATTTCTTACTGGAAAAAAAGAATGTCTTTTTCCTCAAGCAACTTGGGAATTAAATTTAAAAATTCAATATTCTTAATTTTTAAGCAGTAAATTCCTTAGTGTTAGGTTGCTAAATACCTCTTACTGAAAAGGAGAACTAGGAGATGAGAAGAGAATGAGAGCTGGATAGAGGCCCACACCATTAGGAGTTGTACTTGTAAAAGGAAACACTGAGAACCACTGCAGGGCCCAGCCCTCACACCTGGCTCACAGCAGGGATGGAATTTGTTACTCAGCAAAGGGTGAACTGGCTTCTCTGGTGGCTCAGATGATAAAGAATCTGCCTGCAATGCAAGAGACTCAGGTTTGAGTCCTGGGTCAGGAAGGTCCCCTGGAGAAGGAATGGCAACCCAGTCCAGTATTCTTGCCTGGAGAATTCCATGGACAGAGGAGCCTGGCGGGCTACAGCCCATGGGGTCACAAACTGAGCGACTAACACTTTCACTTTACAGGTATGTACTAGGCTCTCGCATGGTGGTGCCTGAAGCATGTCTCAGAGGAGTGCGCTCTCTCATTCCTCATGGCAAACTGTCCTAGTGAGAGGAAGCGCCAGAACTCATGCACAAGACATGTCATAGTAGGAATAATAGCACTTACTCACACTTACATTTATATGTCTGGTCTTCTCTTAATCTATTTCTCAGAAAGAAACTCATACACTGTACTGTCTGGTTTAAAACCAGACACATGGCAACCGTATTTACTAAAACTTCACTGGCTGCCAGGCAATGTGCTATTTGCATTCACGTGTATTATGTGTATTACATCTTATTAAACCCTTGTAATGGTTCTGTGAGTAAAGTAATTTATTCCCATTGGACAGATGAGGAAACTAGAGCTTGAAGAGATTAAGTAAGTTGCTAGACGTTACCCAAGGTAATGTCTTGGGATATCTAACTTCACAATTCTTTATGTTCCTTTGATATTTGACACACTGAAATAATAGAAACTTTCTCTAAATTTGCCATCAAGCTTTTCCTTGATTGATCTGTGAGTATGGAACCTTCAAAATGGAATAGTATCCTTCGGATCTCAGAGAGCATAATGTCTTTGAAGTATTAGAAAAGTTTTGAAGAGTATCTTCAATAATCAACTGTTGGTAAACTTGAGTGAGGCCAAATTTTGCGCACGCACACACACACACACACACACACAAATTCCCCCAACAAACCATGAAAGAATTATTATAGCCTTTGATAGTGAGTGGTGTCCCTGTGACATGGTCAGAAGTCACCTCAGGGTCTCATTATACCATTAAGTTTTAGGACCTGCCCAGCTGGGGTCACTTATTGGATACTGAGTATCTAGTTTGATTAGATTTTCAGACTATTGTTCTTTTCAAAATTTTCAAGTGGTTCTGTGAAATGGATAGAACCAGATGGACAGATATTGATGCCTCTTCCATCCTTCTAAGAAAATGCTCAGAAAAATCACACGACAGCTTTCAGATTATAGGTTCTTCTAATGGTATGAATGCTTTAGGCTGTGATTCCTAGAGGTATGAACCAATTTCTTCCCAAGAGAATTTTCACTCCTCCTTCCCCTGATACCTTGGCACTTTCTGTGAGGGAGTATTTCACAACAAAACTTCCAGAACCATCAGCTGTATGTTGGTACAGACTTGATGAATATGTCTTGGTTTAAATCCAGAACAACAAAAAATCACTTCTGAAATAATGTTGTAAAAGAAAATTTCTTTATCCACTTAGAATTGACTTATGCTTGCATCAGTATAGCCATTTCTATTTCTGAATTAGCCAGTGGCATTTCCCCTTGACCTTCTGAAAATGATACAACTTCTAGATTACTGTCACAATGCCAGGTGGTGGGTATTATTCCTCAACTTCACTTTAAAAAGTGTGAAGAGTATATGACCTGTCCTCCTTTAAAATCTGCACTCAAGACTGATGAATTTGTAAGCAGAGTACTTCTGAATCTTTGAGAGATTCAGAGCAGAAGTTGGTTTCTTTGCAGTGATACACAGGATTTCTGGAGATGAGTGTTTCCTTTCAATAAGAGGCAGAAGACCAATCTATTAGAAGCTGCCCCTTGGTTTCTGAGGCATGTAGAACTACACCAGGGTACTTTATTGGGCCATTAGAAATGTGACATTTGAATTGGTTAAGAGGTTCCAACTCCCGCTCCCCACCCCCACCCCTGCCGGCCCCCAGATTTGAGGATTGAGACAGGGCACAATTCTAGGTAGTATAATGGCCTTACCAGTCTATGGATTTTTTTCCCATGAAATTTAAGTCCCTTATCAATAATTGATAGGGTGGATGATAAGCCCTTTTCAAACAATCTGATGTGTTTATCAAATACCCTAATCTTAAATGAAGCAAGAATAGTAAGAATCTTTAGAATAACATATGTTTTGCCTCACAGATGATCAGAAACACAGTAGGAATGTGTTCAGAGTAACTTTATCTTATATGCTTCAAAATACTGTAAACCTCCCAGCATATGTAAATGGAGAGGACTCTTATTCACAAGGAATAGGGAAACTGCCTCAAACAAGCAAGAACATCAGGAAAGACTTAACTAGGTCCCAGATCTGGGGATGCCTAAGTCTGGAGTTTTGTGACTTCATTGACGTATATGATGTATTTGGCTTGCCCTCTCTCCCTGACTCTCATTCTAAGTAGTAGCCTTACTGCTTTTCTGCTTCATTCCCAATGTTTTCTTCCTTCATGTAGAATCATCTGGCTTACGTCATCCAGTTTAAAAATTCCATAAAGGAGTAGAAAGGGCTTCTTTCTTGCAGAGTCTTATGTTAAACCCAAAAGAAGAACTCCATTATTTCTATAGTGTCCTATGTTCATCACAAGCCCACTATTTGGGTGAATGTTTGAGGTGATAGTCCATACAGTGTGAGGACATCAGAAAAGGACTCTTAAGGTCCTGGGCCACTGACAAAATTGTAGGAAGCATAGGGCATTAACAAATATGTAATTTGAAGCAACATGTGAAATTGAGATAAGAGAAATCAAAATGATGGAAATCAGATTAGCTGACTGTGACTGGAGCTTTTACATGTGGAGAAATACATCATCTGTTCATTGAAGAATGGATTAGATTTCAGTGGTGAGAAATCAGGGGCAAGTGGAGAGTCATTCCAGAATAATGGAATGGTATAAAGAACCAAAAAGTGACAGGAAAAAGGGAAAAGTTAGGAGCTTGATGTGAAGAAATCTTTCTTTTTGTAAAGGAAGAAATGTGAGCTAAAGTCAATATGAAATACAGGTATCAGATCATAGAGGACTTGAGATCTCTAGCTTTAACTTAAGTTGTTTCCACTTTAAAAAAAAAAAAAAAAAGGCTGTGTAGATCCAGTGATGATTTTAGAGCAATGAGAGGCAGGGTAAAATCAGTCAGAGAGTTTCAAATGGCAGTCATAATGAGGAAGGACTTGATGGGGAATTTACTTAACACAGTTTCAAGACATGCAAGCTAACTGTATCTGGGCACGCTGGCTGTGTGACTAGAAGGAATGGAATTGCTCTTCCTAAAGTTCTAAGTCTCTCCCACAGGGTTTTGGGTGTTAGCTATAAATTGCCAGTCAAGAGCAAACTCTGTTTGTATCACCTGGTCCCATATTCCCTCCTAAATTCAGATTACATCTCCAAGCAGCAACTGGCCATTCCTTGTATGTCCCCCCACCACTGCACATTCAATGCCATCTCTCTCGTCACCTTTGTGTGGCTGTATCATTTTCTCAGCAATTCAGGTATGGCCATTGATGGGAACAGGTAACAACTCTAGTGTGTCTCAGGGATATCCTTGAGCACAAATATATTTATGTCGGTAAAAGTCAAATTAAAATGAGCATGGAAGACACAGTGAGAGGAAGGCTTGGGTGCCAAGGAGCAGGGACAGCCCTGCCCTCTTTTGCAGGTAAATTGAGCTGGGTTGAAGTGAGCTGAAAGTCTTATTGCTATGGACAGACTGACAGACAGGAGCCCCATACCATTTTAAGCAGTGGCAGGTGGAGATTCTTTCTTTACCTCTAGCAGCCAAGCCCTGGAGACAAGCCCCCGTGCAGTAACACAGAGGTCCCTCAGAAGCTTCATCCAGGTCCAGGAAAATTATCAGTATGTATTTGAATACAGATCAGTGTTATAACCAAGATCCCCAAATAATAATGACTTAAATCAGATAGAAGGTCATTTTTCTCAGGCACTAATCTGATCATAAGCAGCCCAGGGCTGACATGGCAGGTCAGTGTCAGCAATATATACCTTCCTTCTCATGGTCTCATCATGTCCATGATCCTACCAACAGGAAGGGTAAGAGGGCCCTACAAGGGTTCACTAGAAGTTGTACACATCACTTCCGGTCACACTCTAATGACCATGATGTAGTCATATGGTCACACATAGCTGGAAGTGCTCGGGCCGTGTGCTCAGCTAATAGCAACAGCCGATGCTTACATAGTACTTCCTGGAACCAAGCACTGTTCTAAGAGCTTTGCCCATACTGACATATAATAACCCCATGAAATAAGCACTAAAATTATTTCCACTTTGCAGATAAGGTCACTGAGGCACCAAGAGGTGAAATAACTCACCCAAGGTCATCAGATGGGGGTAAGAGATGGGAAGGGACATTCAAACCCTCACAGACTAGTTCCAAAATGTGTGATTTAAACCATTCTGCAACATTGCCTCTAAATTCAGGATTCTGTTAGTAAAGGAGAAAAGAGAGGATGAAAATTAGGAGACACTCAGATATCACTACTTTAGCACCTCAGCATTCATATTTGTCACACACAGCAATGGCTCCAAGCTTTTGGGATCCTCTCCCTCATTGCTCTATTCTTTTCAGTTTTCTACACATTGCCATTCACAGCAGCCTATGCCTAGACCCTACCTCCTGCAGAGATGGCTGACATGATAACAGAAGTTATCATGTGGCTTCCAGTCACTCCACATTCTAGCCTATCCCCTGTACTTCCCCACCACATGCTGCTGCTGCTAAGTCACTTCAGTCGTGTCCAACTCTGTGCAACCCCATAGACGGCAGCCCACCAGGCTCCCCCTTCCCGGGATTCTCCAGGCAAGAACACTGGAGTGGGTTGCCATTTCCTTCTCCAATGCATGAAAGTGAAAAGTGAAAGTGAAGTCGCTCAGTCGTGTCTGACTCCTAGCGACCCCATGGACTGCAGCCCACCAGGCTCCTCCATCCATGGGATTTTCCAGGCAAGAGTACTGGAGTGGGGTGCTGTTGCCTTCTCTGCCCCACCACATGAATCCTCCACAAATGCCATCTTCCTCATGCCATGCCCCTCTTTAGAAACTAACAGGGATAAGCACTATTTAACTATCTCGACTTCTTTAAAATCTGGCCTTCAAGGCCTTTCACTATTTGGTACCAAACATACATTCCAAACTTACAAATCTCTCCTCAGCTCCTGCACAGATTCTCTCTACAGCGGTCAGATTGGTCTATTCATGCCATATGTATTCCTATAACCTAGCTCTCTGGGTAGAAAATGAAGGGTCACCTATATATAGACAGGAATTTTTGCTCAAGTCCCTTGACCACTGAACATGGCTTCGCCTTGCCTCTGTTAGCTTGTCTGAAGTCTACCCATCCCAGCTTGCATCCTACCTGCCCAGTGGCTAACTCAGAGTTCTGTTCCCGTGTGCCCTGAATGAATATATGCTCAGTGGCTCACCCACCACCCCCTGGCCAAGAATGCTAGCCCTCTTTCTGTGTATAGTCTTGCACTTCATAAGACAGAGGCCAGGTTTTGTCCTATGGTGAGTCCCCCATTTCAGTGAGGTGCTCAGTATACTTTGCTGATTGGCTAGGGGTTGATCCTAAGTATTAGCTTATTTAACCACTTTTAAGAATACCTGTAAGCAACATAACTTGGCAAATGATTTCCACTGGTGTTCTACATTAAGCAATAATATCACATTAAGTCTGCAGGATTGCCTAATGTTAAATGTAAAGGAAATAAGAATATGACATCTTCTTCCTTTGCCATGGATGCTATTGTCCACCTTAGACAGTTAGAAAAAGTAGATATAGATTTCAATGGGTGTCTAATCCTCAGACTCTTTTCTGTATTTTGTACAATAAGAAGTATTAAAGAGTTTTCCAGATATTTGTAGATAACCTTGAGCTGAAGTTGAACCTTGCTATCTCTTGAATTTTGAACATCAGCTATAGGACATGCGGAAGGAAGCCAATGGACATTAATGAAAGAGCTTTCTTTCAGAAAGGATGGGATCAAGTGCTTCTGGAACAGAAAAGGAGGAATGTGCTTTCAAAGAGGTACTTCTAGAAACCTTGTTTGTGCTCTTGGCTCCAGAGTAAGAAGGAAGAAGTGGCGACAAGAATATATTTTAAAGTCAGGGTGTTGTAAGCTTGTCTTAGACTTCTGAGCTTTCAGACTGTTTGTTCAGGAGGTGGTTTCCAAGGTTTTACAACTTTGCTAAAAACATTCAGTCTCTTCTTTAGATCCATTCAGCTGATATCATTTTTAGTGACTTCCGAGGCAGCATTGTTGCTGAGAATTGATACAGCAATGAATCTTTACTAGCACCTATCAAAACTGGACTTTTGTATCTCACATTTTACTTTGACTACATTTTTTTTCTTTTCGAAATTCCTTAGAAACCAGCTTTGTCTTGTCAATTGAATAACAAGCATGGAATTTATATAATCACAGCCTTGCCATAGTACAGCTGATTTGCATCTTCTGGTTAAATGCAAATTGTCCATCCATAAGTTCAAGGCATTTGCCTCTCTTTAAATGAACAGCACTAAAGTGACTTGTAGACATGACTGTTTGTTTAGCTTGGCTTCTCTCTTTGATCTCATGTTAACATACCTTAATGGCAGGTAATGATTGATAATAGAGTATTGTAAAGTTCAGGTAATAAATACTGCTTAACTCATAATAATGCTGAATAATGTACTTTTTATGACTTGGTTTGATGGAAAATTTCCTTGTCAGCTTGGTCTAATTGTCCAAACAAAACCACCCATTACTTGAAGAAATACATGTCTACCTTAGACACATTAATTAGGGTCATGGCTGGGCTGCACAAAGGAATATAGTAACACTTTAGTTATCTTTAAATGTAATCTTTGGACAGTCTTACTAATGCTAGACTCAGGTTTAATGAGAGCTTTTGTTTACACTTGCCCTTTGAGGCTCACGGGCCTGCATTGGAATCTATGGTGATGGCTGTGGATCACATGTATACACACCAGGGTCTCTGCTTTGAGGCTCCCAGAAGTCACCAGTTCTAATGGTTTGGACATCAAAAGTCACAACACTAAGTTTTCTTTGGCATGGAGGGCAGGGCTATTTGTATGAAGAGAAAAGGGAAATCTTTAAAATTTTTTATTGCTCAATATTTGAAGACACATTGCATTGAGATTAAAGTAAAAAGGGGATTTGGTGTGTTGGTATGGACAAGTTTGGGGGCTGTACATAAAAGTGCTGGGTGAAGAACTATTTGTCCAAACATGGTATTTCCATGATGCTTCATTGACTTTGAAGTCCCAGGATATTCCAGAGAATATGGTACAATAGAAATCAAGGAGATGACCATGTGGGTTTTTAACAAAACATCCCATGTAACGCCCAAGGTTTGACTATATTCCCATAGTGAATCCAAAAACAGTTCTCTGAAAAAGAATGCTTGGTTTTACAGTTGGGATGATTCAATTCATGATTCCAAATGAGTGAAGTGCTAGTATATTCAACTCAGAGGCTAGTTTTGCTGCATATTGTTGAAAAAAGTATAATTTTTCAGACTTGAGCCAAATTGTTATCTCCTTGATAATAGTTTTATGTCTTATTTAATACCTAAATTCTAAGAAAACCTACAATGGGAACAATTTTGTTTTCACTTTGTTGTAACCACATCGTTTTCCTTCCTGATAACTCTCTATAAATGACTTGTTGTTCAGTTATTATACATTTGTAGTTTTTACTGTTGTTAGATACGCAGAATGGCTCATTTTGATGAATAAGATTATTCACTTCATACATGTTACTTGTTCTCTACCTTAATCTTATTTTAAGAGCAGGATATTTCAGATTGGCTTTAAAAATAAACAAAGTCAGCAAAATAAATAAATAAATAAATAAACAAAATCTTACAGTCCTTAACAATTTTGCCCTTTTATCCTGATAATTTGTTTCATGTTCTACTTTAGTCTATTTTTTTGCTGAAATTCTTGGATGATTATAGAATCAAGAATTACATTTTTTAGAAATTTGTTTTGCTGGATGCATATATACAAAATAGTATCTTGGTGGGATCTGTTTGCTTGCTCCTTTCCATTAAAAACATAAATAGTTTTGGTCATTATTAAGTAGGAGAATACATGCCTAAAACTTTAATGAGACGTGAAGTCACTCAGTTGTGTCCAACTCTTTGTGATCTGATGGCCTGTAGCCCACCAGGCTCCTCTGTCCACAGAATTTTCCAGGCAAGAGTACTGGAGTAGGTTGCCATTTCTTTCTCCAGGGGATCTTCCCAACCCAGGGATCAAACACAGGTATCCTGCATTGCAGGCAGACACTTTACCCACTGAGCCACGAGGGAAGCCCAGAAACTCTCATAGCAGTTTATAAACCATGGCCTTCCAAAAATGTTCCAAGTTAAAAACTGCATGCATCAAATGTTAGGTACATAGCAAATGTCACTGCCAATCAACTGCTTTCCCTTTCCTGATGGATGTGTGCTAATGTTGGGTGAGGCTCACCAATTTCCATGTCTTGAAATTTTTAAGACAAACTAATGTAGAGAAGACTCTTGAGAGTCCCTTGGGCTGCAAGGAGATCCAACTGGTCCATCCTAGAGGAGATTAGTCCTGGGTGTTCATTGGAAGGACTGATGCTGAAGCCGAAACTACAGTACTTTGGCCACCTCATGTGAAGAGTTGACTCATTGGAAAAGACCCTGATGCTGGGAGGGATTGGGGGCAGGAGGAGAAGAGGAAGACAGAGGATGAGATGGCTGGATGGCATCACCGACTTGATGGACATGAATTTGAGTAAACTCCAGGAGTTGGTGATGGACAGGGAGGCCTGGTGTGCTGCGATTCATGGGGTCGCAAAGAGTCGGACACGACTGAGTGACTGAACTGAACTGAACTGAATGTAGAAGGAATGGTCATTTGATCACTGTATACTTGGATTGCATTTATCTTTTCTGATTTTTTATTCATTTAGATAAGAACCAAGTCTTCAGAATCCTTAGTTTTATATACAATCTATTTCAAGGGGAATCCATTTCAGCTATATTTTAATGTCTTTAAATAGATATTTTTAAAGAAACCTAGAGACAGTGCAAGTGTTCTCAACCCTGGCTGCATGGCAGAGTTACCTGGGTATTTTTTAAATATTTGTATCCAAGGTCCACCTAAGAAAACCTATATTAGAATCTTCGAGTTGGGACTTTATATGGGCTTTTTTAAAAACCTTCTCTAGTGTTTCTAAACATATGGATCATAAATTAGAAACACTGATCGTGTATAATCTTTCTAAAATCCAAGTCCAAGAGAGCCTCTGTGCAGAATTGAGTGGGACACTTTTAAGCACACTTTCCCAAGCCACGCTTGTCCAAGACTTACTGAAACAAAACTGCTAAAGAGAGCCGGGAAGCCAAATTTTTACGTGAACTTCACACCAAAGTTGAAATTTACTACTGGGTTGCAAATGAATCTCAGGTCTTATGTAAAGAAAGTTGATTCTCACAACAACCCTTTTGCAATGGGTTCTAAGGCTACCTTCATACAGGTGAGAAAACTGAGGTCTCAGTTCCACTATGGAAATAGGATTTGAACCTATGGGGTTGCCTTGGTAGCCTATGCACACAGCTATTACTCCATAGCTCCACAGCCCCAAGATATGAGCACTGCTCCGCGGTGATTACCTATGTCTAGCTCTATGGTAAGTAATGTGTTAATGAAGCACATCAAATAAGGTGAAATGAATGGCAAGGTAGAGAAACTGGAGGATTAACTTGATTATTGGTGAGAGATTCAGGAAAGCATTCATGAAAGGACTAGGCATCTGAGCTGACCCTCTAAGGATGGGGAGGGCTCCTCCAGGCAGAGACTGCAAACACAGGCAGAAGAGTGTGTGAGGTGTTCAGAGAATGGTAAGAGTTTTCTATGGCCCTATGTGGAGTTGTACTGGGTAACACCCAAGCCTGGAAAAGCAGATTTGAGGCCTTGTGTGAAGGGATCAGATTCAGTTTACTTCTTACTTAATCTACCAATAAGCTATTCAACCAATAAATATGTTCATTCTAATACTAGACGGTGGTTGGTGAGCAAAGGGGAAATTTTTATTAAGTGGACTCTTTAGTGGCTGGGGAACTCATATTCCAGTAGCACTCATGAATACTTTAGAATGCTATTTATTTACTTTTGAAGAGGAAATACATTAACGTTGGGTAAAATCCAGATGAACAAAAGGCTGTAAATGAAAAAATAAGTCTCGTAACCACCCCTGACCACCAGCAACCCAGTTCCCCCTTCCAAAGGCAACCATTATTGTATAGTTAGTGAAGCCTTTGTCCTCTCTTCCTTCTTCCCTGTGCCATAGTCACATAGTCACATGATCTGTGAAGTCATAAACACTTCCAGTCCCATTAACTCACTGAGATTCAACCTGGTTATACATATACAGCATTGTAAGTGTTAGTAACTCAGTTCAGTTCAGTTCAGTTCATTCGCTAAGTCATGTCCGACTCTTTGCGACCCCATGAATCGCAGCACGCCAGGCCTCCCTGTCCATCACCAGCTCCTGGAGTTTACTCAAACTCATGCCCATCGAGTCAGTGATGCCATCCAGCCATCTCATCCTCTGTCGTCCCCTTCTCCTGCTGCCCCCAATCCCTCCCAGCATCAGGGTCTTTTCCAATGAGTCAGCTCTTCACATGAGGTGGCCAAAGTATCGGAGTTGCAGCTTCAGCATCAGTCCTTCCAAAGAATATTCAGGACTGATTTCCTTTCGGATAGACTGTTTGGATCTTCTTGCAGTCCAAGGGACTCTCATGAGTCTTCTCCAACACTACAGTTCAAAGGAATCAATTCTTCAGTGCTCAGCTTTCTTTATGGTACAACTCTCACATCCATACAAGACTACTAGAAAAACCAGAGCTTTGACTAGACGGACCTTTGTTGGCAAAATAATGTCTCTGCTTTTTAATATGCTGTCTAGGTTGGTCATAGCTTTTCTTCCAAGGAGCAAGCATCTTTTAATTTCAGGGCTGCAGTCACCATCTGCAGTGATTTTGGAGCCCCCAAAAATAAAGTTTCTCACTGTTTTCATTGTTTCCCCATCTATTTCCCATGAAGTGATGGGACCGGATGCCATGATCTTAGTTTTCTGAATGTTGAGTTTTAAGCCAACTTTTTCAGTCTCCTCTTTCACTTTCATCAAGAGGCTCTTTAGTAGTTCTTTGCTTTCTGCCATACGGTGATATCATCTGCATGTCTGAGGTTACTGACATTTCTTCCGGCAATCTTAATTCCAGCTTGTGCTTCATCCAGCCCAGCATTTCACATGATGTACACTGCATATAAGTTAAATAAGCAGACTGACAGTATACAGCCTTGATGTACCCCTTTCCCAATTTGGAACCAGGCTGTTGTTTATGTATAGTTCTAACTGTTGCTTCCTGACCTGCATACAGATTTCTCAGGAGGCAGGTAAGGTGGTCTGCTATTCTCATCTCTTGAGGAATTTTCCACAGTTTGTTGTGATCCACACAGTCAAAGGCTTTGGCATGGTCAATAAAGCAGAAGTAGATATTTTTCTGGAACTCTCTTGCTTTTTCAATGATCTAATGGATGTTGGCAGTTTAATCTCTGGTTCCTCTGTCCTTTCTAAATCCCGTTTGAACATCTGGAAGTTCACAGTTCATGTATTGTTGAAGCCTGGTTTGGAGAATTTTGAGCATTACTTTGCTAGTGTGTGAGATGAGTGCAATTGCGCAGTAGTTTGAGCATTCTTTGGCATTGCCTTTCTTTGGGACTGGAATGAAAACTGACCTTTTCCAGTCCTGTGGCCACTGCTGACTTTTCCAAATTTGCTGGCACATTGAGTGCAGCACTTTCACGGCATCATCGTTTAGGAATTGAAATAGCTCAACTGGAATTCCATCACCTCTACTAGCTTTGTTCATAGTGATGCTTCCTAAAGGCCACTTGACTTCACATTCCAGGATGTCTGCCTCTAAGTGAGTGATCACACTATTGTGGTTATCTGGGTAATGAAGATCTTTTTTGTATAGTTCTTCTGTGTATTCTTGCCACCTCTTCTTAATATCTTCTGCTTCTGTTAGGTCCATACCATTTCGGTCCTTTATCGAACCCATCTTTGCCTGAAATGTTCCCTTGGTATCTCTAATTTTCTTGAAGAGATCGCTAGTGTTTCCCATTCTATTTTTTTTCTCTATTTCTTTGCATTGATCACTGAGGAAGTCTTTCTTATCTCTCCTTGCTATTCTTTGGAACTCTGAACTCAAATGGGCATATCTTTCCTTTTCTCCTGGCTAATTATTTTAGTTGATTTGATTTGTTTTACTTCTAAATTAATTGAGTCTTAGGCAGGTGGGTTAAACCAAACTTTGTGAGTTTTGCGCCACTGGCTTGTGATTTTGAGCACTGCTTTGTTCTGTTTAATTCTTGTGTGGCCACACTGAAGTGTCAGTAGGTTATGAATATTCACGGGAGTGCATGTGGGAGTAACTCATTTTGTAAAAAATAATCCAACATGTAGCACATAAAATTTTTATTCTTTTGAGGAAATTTCTCAACCTATGTTCCAAAGACACATTTTGTGAAATATTAATAGATATTATACTCAAAAAAAGGATTCTTTGGTTTAGTAAATTTGAATATGAAAAATGAATGGGCTTCTTTACTCCAGAAATTCTTAGAGCCTTTAGTATGTTAATATACATTGTGAATTTCCAGGAGAACATTGTATGCTGTACTTCTCAAACTTATTTGATGATGATAACTTAAGAAATATATAGCCATTGTTCTCTTGGGACATTTTTACTATATGACTGATGATGTCTTGTGCAATAGATTCTGCCTGTGAGATGCCCCCAACAAATGTCTCTCCATCGGAAGAGAAACACTCTTAAAAGTAGATAGATATATACATATTTATGGTTTACAAACCATGTGTGTGTGATGAAAGTGGTAACTTACTTCTGTGCATTGATGAAACTTCTGGTTTACTTTCTTAAGCTCTTTACTGTGTCCTGGGAAAGCTTAAATGTAAATAGCTCTGATTTTACTTCAGAAAGAGCCCTTTCAGCTCTGTGGCTGGACTGCTCCTGCCTGATTCCTCTCTCCCTTTGTAGCCTTTTGCTTCTTGTTAATGCTCCCCTCTTTCCTCTTCTGCAGCTGCTCCCTCTCTCTGTGATGAGATGTGGACAAGAGACAATGACTGTGAAGATGGCAAAAGCAGGCAGAGTGGGGAAAGGCCTGACAAAGAGAGCACAGGAAAGGGGATGGGGAGTCAGGAACAAAGGCAGAGGAGAGGAGCGTGGCAACCACAGGCCTCTGACAATCATCACTAAACATTTACGCTTCATCCTTTCTCCTTGTGGGGAGATGGGGGATCGAGTGGCATGCAGATCCTGTAAACCCAGAAATCAGAAATGTTCCCAAATTGCAGGGGAGAGTTTGGCAACAAAGAGGAACATTGTCATCTTTGTTGCCATGCAATGAAGACTATTTTGGAAGTTCTTTAGGAAAGTTCTAGCCAGACAAGCTTTTCCTTTTTGGTTGTCACTTGTCCTACCATCAGATTCTATGCATCTATAGTCTCATAGAAAGAAAGAATGAAGCTCTAGTTGACCTTCTGGAGACATTCTCTCTGCATTGCTAAGAATGAGGGAAAAGGGTGTGAAGGGAAGGAATAGGCTCCAAAGCTTGGAAAATCACTGATGGTTGGATCAGTGGAACATAAGAAACTGCAGACAGAAGTGAGCAGACTTCAAAAGGAAACTTTTCTTAGGGTGTATTATTTAGGATTATATTCAGATGTGAGGGACAGAAACCCCAAGGTAACAGTGGTTTAAATAAGATAATTTTATTTCTTTCTTCTAGAAGTGTGGGTAGACAGTCTGGGGCTGGTATATTGCATTGCACACCATATATATTTTCTATTAGAGGCAGGGCTTTGACCTCATGCTCCAAAATACTAGCATTAGCATCGTAGGCAAGAGGATGGAGAAAGGAATGAAGAAGAGAGAGCAAAGGAAACAAAGGTCAATCATGTGCTCTCCTTCAGAAAGGCTACTGGAATGACCATCCAACATTCTGCTTACATCCCATTGGCTGCATTTGGTATTAGCCAATACCAAGCTGCAGGAGACTCTGAAGAATTCAGTCTTTACTCAGGACAGCCATTTGTCCAGTCAACATTTGATTGGACATTTACTGTGGGAGAAGGAGATAATGAACATTGTGGGATGTAGTAGACTATGTAATTATTCACACAAGTGTTCAGTCCCTCACTTGCCACTGATATATCTGATTTGGCCACATGACTCCCTTCAAGCAAGGAAACATAAGCCAGAGCTTTATGAGTTAACCAGTAGTTTACCGTATCCTTTGCCATCTGCCATGGGACTGGAAGTGTTCTGGTGTCCTGGAGGGGAGGAAGACATGGAGCAGAGCTGCAGCTGGCTTATGACCAATGTGAGTGAAATATAAACCTGAAATTTGGGGGTCATTTGTTACTGCAGCATGACCTACCCCAATGGTTTCAAAGTAGTCCGCAGACATCACCATCAGCATTTTCCAACAACTTGTTAGAAATGTACATTCTCAGTGCCACCCTACACCTACTGATTAGAAACTCAGGCAGGGCCCAGCACTCTGTGGTTTAAAAAGTCCTCCAGGGGATTCTGATATGGCTAGATGTTTGAGCCACCGTCCTGGTCTATTTTGACCAAGATGGGGAGCTGGAGATGTCTGCCTCGCATAGGCTTGACTGTCTGCTACCTATAGGTGGAATCAGGGGGCAAGGGCTGCTGCCTGTTCCTCATGAGAGAGAGAGAAGAAATAGATTTAGTAATGACAAGAGTGGAAATGGCATCTTCCTGTCATTTGTTGGGACTTTAGCCCCAAGGGAAGAGACCACAGCTACAGAAGTTATGAATCACAGCTCTTCAATCCAGTGAGGAAATTTGTTATTTTAAGAAGTGGATAGTTATACCACTATCTTTGAAGAAGCAGAATTGTGCCTTCGAAATTAATTTCTCACTTCTTTGACCTTATGGTACCCTATTGTTATGACTGGAGTGCACACAAGCCACTAAAACAACGTATCGTATGTGTTAAAGTAAATTGTCCTATTAAGTGGTCTGTATCTGACTTTTACCATATACTAACACCTCAAGATAGTCAAGACACCCTAGTTTGTCCTAAAACAGGACTGACAGATTACACTTTGAATTCTTAAATGTGCTCAGTGTGATGTGTGTGCATCCTGCAGGGAGCAGACCTGAGGCTATGGCCAGAAATGCCAGGGTGTTGCTCTGTAGGGCTAGAAATAAACAATGGACACATCCTCACAGTAAGGGGGTGCCTTTTTCACCCCCTTGCAGGACTATCTATATTATCCAGATTGCTTTGGTCTACTGGAAAGAAGTCCATACTCTAGATCTTTCCTAAGAATCCAACATCTCTATTTTTCTATGTGTTATTAGATTAGATGATTACATGGATGGGAACTAAGATGTCTACTGGTATCTTGCTCTCTTAGGTATAGGTTTTAACACTGCCAGTCTAAAAGTATGAATGCCCATGGCACAGGCTCTAGGAGATGTCTGTAGAAATAAGTCTTCCCTAGGACCTTGAGGAGAAGTGCAGCCAAACCAGGGTAAAGTGTGGGAGAAGAGACAGACGCATGTGTGAGGCCAGGACTCTTGGCATGTGGTGGGGAGGTGGCACACACCACTCCTTACTGCAAGCAGCTGACTGTATTTCCCCCTGTGCTATGATTTTGTGAGAAATTCAGGTTTCAGATAAAATACCAAACAACCCTAATGGATCACAACCCTAATGGATCCCTTTCATGGATCACAACCTTGTCATGGCGAAGCGGCTTGCATAACTCAATGAAAATATGATCCATGCCATGCAGGGCCACCCAAGACAGACAGGTCATAGTGAAGAGTTGTGACAAAACATGATCCACTGGAGTAGGGAATTGCAAGCCATTCCAATATTCTTGCTGCAAGAACCCCATGAACAGTATGAAAAGGCAAAAAGATATGACATTGGAAGGTGAGCCCCATATTGGAATGTGTCCAATATGCTAGTGAGGAAGAGCAGAGGGCAATTACTAATAGCTCTAGAAAGAAGGAAGCAGCTGAGCCAAAGTAGAAACGATGCTCAGTTGTGAATGTGTCTGGTGGTAAAAGTATAAGTCCAGTGCTGTAAAGAATAGTATTGCACAGGAACCTGGAATGCTAACAAGGTAAACTGGACGTGGTCAAGCAGGAGACAGTAAGAGTGAACATCGACATCTTAAGAATCACAGAACTAAACTTAATGGACAGGAGTGGGCAAATTTAATTCAGATAATTATTGTATCTACTACTGTGGGCAAGAATCCCCCGGCAGAAATGGAGTAGCCCTCATAGTCAATAAAGAAAAAAAAAATCCAAAAATGCAGTAGTTGAGTACAATCTCAAAAACAACAGAACGATTTCAGTTCATTTCCAAGGCAAACCATTCAATATCACAGTAATCCAAATATATGCCCCAATCACTTATGCCAAGAAGCTGTAGTTGACAAGTTCTATGAAGACTTACAAAACCTTGTAGAACCAGCACCAAAAGAGATGTCCTTTTCATCACAGAGGATTGGGATACAAAAGTAAGAAGTCAAGAGATACCTGGAGTTGCAGGCAAGTTTGGCCCTGGAGTACAAAATGAAGCAGGGAAACGGCTCACAGAGTTCGGCCAAGAGAACATGCTGGTCATAACAAAGACTCTTTTCCAACAACACAAGGGATGACTCTACACATAGACATCACCAAATGGTCAGTTCCGAAATCAGATTGATTATATTCTTTGCAGCCAAAGATGGAGTCAGCAAAAAGCAGGCCTGGAGCTGACTGTGACTAAGATCAGGAGCTTTTTATTGCAAAATTGAGGCTTAAATTGAAGAAAGTAGGGAAAACTACTATGCCATCTAGCTATGACCTAAATCAATTCCCTTACACTTATACATTACAGGTGATGAATATATTCAAGGGATTAGATCTGGTAGACAGAGTGCCTGAAGAACTATGGAAGAAGGTTCATAACATTGTACAGGAGGCAGTGACCAAAATCATCCCAAAGAAAAAGAAATGCGAAAAGACAGTGGTTGTCTGAGGCGCCTTTACAAATAGCTGAGGAAAGAAGAGAAGCAAAAGCAAAGGAGAAAAGAAAAGATATATCCAACTGAATGCAGAGTTCCAGAAAATAGCAGGGAGAGATAAGAAAGCCTTCTTCTTTTTTTTTTGTTTTTAAATTACTCTGTCTTCCTCTCCTCCCAGGAGATTATACCCTGATACAAAGTGTCAACATCAAGCAAAAAGCAGTGAATGAGAAGTTTTTAAATAGTAAATTCTATTTTTAAAAATTATGTATTAGTTTCTGTGAATCTAATTTATTTTATTTCCCACTTTTTATTTTGAAAAATTTCAAACCCACCAAAAAGTTGCCAAAATGATACAAGGAACACACAAATGGCTGTCACCTAGGTTCACCAATTGTGAACATTTTGCCACATTTGTTTTCTTTTTCAGTGTATGTATATATGTTCATTATTCTTTCTTGTCTGGCTGAATTATGTAACAGAAAGTCGCACACATCATAACTCTTTATCCCTAAAAACTTCAACATGTATCTCTTAAGAACAAGAATATCTTTTCATAAACCACAACATATAAGTATCAAATGTAGAAAATTTAATAATGGTACAACACTGCTATCTAGGAGTTCAGCCCTGTGAGTTTGTTTAAATATTTGAAGGAAGAATCTGCATTTCGCTTTGGTTTACATAATCTAAAAATAGGATTTTACTGCAGTTTCACCAAAATCCACATCAATAGGGATGGGTGGTGGACTCAAGAAAATGCTCCCCCCCCTCTTATTTAATTTATTTCATTTATAAAACACAGGTACCACTAATAATATCAATCAGCCAAAGGAATTTAGCTGATGAACTGTAATGTTAAAATCATTGAGAAAATACTGGTGGGGTTGTGTTCTATAGCCACAAAGATCATGCCTAGTTTGGAGGTAACTCCCAGGGCCACTGCATGATCTTTTGATATAGTTTGATTTCCTGAGGACTCACATATAGGGAAGTACCAATCCAGCTTCTTCTGGGGGTATGTTTATTATAGATAACCAGTTCAGAATAAGAGCCAAGATGAAGTTGAAATGGAACCCATAGCTCTTTGTTGTGTTTTTAAAGGGAGAGGTGTGTGCTTATACATATGTCAACAAACAGACGTATGATGTGCAAAGCCGTTGGCTTAAGAGCATCTGTATTCCTGCATCCCAGGAATCCCAGCTCTGCCTGACAACAGCTGAAGTCCAGGGTCAACTTGAGATGAATTACACCAACATGACTGGAATACACCCAAAGGTACACCTTCTCAGTGACCCACCAAAGCCAAATCAATGCCCTGGAATTTGTGCCTTTCCTGGTGCGGTTGTTTTTCTGTGACATTAAGAGGACATCCAGTCTCTTGCCAAAAGGGATTTGTCCTTTTTATCTAGTCAGGAGAGTGCTTCAGCTATTTGCATTTCTGAATTGCTTAGCTGCCCAAGCATGCTCTGTGTGTGCTGTTTGAAATGTGTCATTGAGGCACGTGACTGCTGTTCTCAAGCTGATGTTGGACTTTCTCCAACAAATATGGATTATGTTAAAGTCGGTTCTGAATTGACGAGGATATGTTAATAACTCCCAGATGGGCATCTCTGTGCTCTCCAGCAGGGAAATGCAAGCAGTCTATGGCAGGAGCAAGTGTTTGGCAGGTCCATCATTCCGTCATTAAAGGCCACATTATTACTTACAACTGTGCTTGCATGACAATGGCTGCGATGAGCCCAGCCTCACAGTCATCAGCACAAGAAACGTGCTTCTAGGTAGATTGTTTTCCAGGTAGGGAAAATATTTTGTATGAAATCTCCCTCTTCCTAGCCCTGAATAAGATATTGTGAATGAGTCAGGAGGTGGGGTGGGAGGTGGAGGGGTCTATGCTGGTCCTCAGAGACCCAGGATAAGGCAAAGATATGTAGCTAGGGATATTATGTTTGAGGACACTTGTTCAGATCAGCCCTTGCTCAACAAAGCAACTTTTCTCAGTGGCTGTCCTGAACTGTGTCCTTCAATGCCGACTTCCTGCCCTAGCAAGTTCCAATTGGTAGAATTAATTAACATTAGAGTTGTTTACATTGTGGGTGCTGCTTCCATTAATGGCATATTTTCTTTGTCTTTGATTCTTAAGCTATAGGATATGATTGTTTTACAATTGTGTTTTTGAAAAGGAAATTAAAGAGGTGCATCTTCTATAATTGCATTTTAGTCAAGAAAGAAGCAGTATATTTGATGTTAAATACCCATATGACAGGGACTCCCCTGAAGCTCAGATGGTAAAGAATCTTTCTGCAATACAGGAGACCAGGGTTTGATCCCTGGGTCAAGAAGATACGCTGGAGAAGGAAATGGCAACCCACTCCAGTATTTTTGCCTGGAGAATCCCATGGGCAGAGGAACCTAGTGGGCTACACAGTCCATGAGGTCACAACAAGTCGGATACTACTAAGCAACTAACATACACACACCTCATATGACAGCTATTACCTAGGCGTATACAGTCATAAACTATGTGGTTCTTACAGTTAATTGTGATGAAATTGGATATTAAGATGAAAGGGAATAATTGGACAGAAAAGAATCATTTTGGTGACTGTACAGGTACGGCTACAAATTTGTCAGCTTTCAAAGTGGTGAGAGGCAACAGGGTCTCCATTTGCAGAGGAAAAACTACATGTGCATTTCTTTTACTTAGGATGTAAAATAATCTTTCATCCCAATGTGTGTGTTACAGTGAGAATGACCAAACACAATAAAAAGTAATTGGAAACATTCAGTTGCAGATGAGACACTTTTTCTCTGCTCTTGGTCCCTCTTTCAATAACAAGGAATCCAGCCACAGCAAGTCCCCTTCCTTCCCAGTCAGGTATTTTATGATGTCATTTCATCTGCATAGGCATATCTATATGTTCTCTTTTACTTTCCAGCAACTCCAAGAAATTTAAAAATATAAAACCACATCTGCCAATACCATTAGGACCAACCATTTAGGGTTTCATTTTATACAAGGCAGCAGCGCTAAATGCCATTGATTCCCAGCATGCCCTGGTACTTTTTAATGCTAACAGTCGGGATTTTAAAACTTTTCATTATAAGTCATTTAAAAATACCTTAAGATCAGCAAAAGATTTCCCAGAGCTTCTGCATTGAGGCCTGCCTGAAGAGGGTTTGTATGGGTGGGGGACCATGACAATTAACAACTTAGGTATTCCAAAAGGGTGAAAATAATTTAGCTCACAAGGTTGACTGTAAGGCATGGCCATAGAGCTCCCTGAAGGCTGCAGTTTCCAGACTGTCTGCACAGAGGGAGAAGGATTTTTGCCATCACCTGCCTGCAAACTACCCTAGTCCTTTGATAGTCATGCTTCCTTATACATGTATGTATCATGAAGTGTGATAGTCCAAGAGTTCACACAACCCTGAAAATAATGTATTTACTGAATATGCCTTTGACTCACCCTGACATTGAGGAATGTAAAAGACAGCCCAGTGGATTCAGATCCACGAACCTCAGTGTAGGATTGTTAGGCCTCCTTGCCTGAGCTACCCAGGCAACAAAAAGGGAGAAATTGCTGCTTAAAAGCCACTGTTAATTTATTGACCCTGGGTGTTTCTTAAGACTTCAAATATACTTTTGTATCATTAATATTTCATTAAAGAACCTCAATTAATGAATTTCTGTTTGTAGAAAGTTTGGGGAGTTGGCAGGTGCAATAGAAATAGAAGATACTCCGTTTTAATGGCCATTAAGTTGAATCTTTCTGAGATACTATAAAACCCCAATTAGTTAGCTGAATATCACCAGTGGTTCATCATTGTCATTAGGTATTAATTAGGCAGCTACAGAGTGCTAGACTCTCTGTAAAACTCACAAAAGCCAGTGTCACCGTTTGGGGAAAACTTACACTTTCAGGGGTAGTGATCTTTGTTGTTGCTACATTACCATTTGTAATGAGCATTTGTGGAATGAAGGACTTGGTATTTTGAAAGAGCTTTATAGTCTCTAATTATAGCTTCAGTAGCTCACAGCACACAGTGTTACATTTACAGGAAAGGAAACCGGCTTTGAAAGAGGTTATGTAGCTGAGAAGGCATTGCCGTCAAGGCTTTCTGATACCCTTTTAAATGTTACGTCACCTTTGACAGAATGCACCCTGACAATTCAAAGCAGTATAAAAGAGGAGAGTTTGAGAGAGACCCTTGTGTAAAAGCACCGATGGTATTAATCAGAGATCAACACAGAGGTGAAGGGGCGAGTTTTCTGATTTTCCTTCTCTACTCTTTACCACATAGGACAATAGTCTTCTTATAATGGCACTCAACTTTCTGGATTGTTAAAAAGAAGCTTATAAGAGCAATTGAAAGTAATATGGGCTTTTTAATATTGTGACACTTAATGCCACATAAAACCTTTGTTTCCTCCAGGTTTATTGAGCTGGTGTATTAGATTTCCCGCTGTATGAGCAGGAAGATTATGGTGGCTTAGGTCTAAGTATACTTTGGGGAGGCATTTTGTATTTTCTCTATAAATAGTCTTTCTAAAACAACACAATTGTGTAACTATTAATGTTTATATTGCATTATACATCTTCCAAAGTTTACTATGCATAGTAGAGAGTATGGTAACCGAAGGAAATGCTTTCGTCTATGAAATAGGCTGGAAATTGTCATTATCAAAGTAAATCTATTTTACTTATTATTTCATCAGTAGGATTTTCATGCTTTCGTGTTACATTCCAGTATTACATTATTATGTCTGTAAGCTTCTAAGGGCTAGAATTTGTACATATATATACACACATCCACCTGCATGGATGTGCTACAACAGAACTGAAAGACTAACTTTAAAATGAAAATAATGACATTTAGGTGAATCCAAAATGGGCAGAAAAACTTGAAAAATGTTAGTTTCAAGTATAATGGTTTTTATAGATTTAAAAATTTGATTAAGAGGGCTATTGTTCAGAGCATGCATCAAAGCTTATTTTTATACTGAAATAATTTCTCAAGCTTAATGAAACTAACCATATCATTAATTCCCTTATTAAAGGTACAGAATCACTCTCAAAAGTGCAGGGGAAGTTATAGCCCTGAGAAAGTACAGTACAGGTTTCTACTTGGCTTACACTTTTGTTCCTTTTCCTGGGGAAACATAATGAATGGTGAAATTGCTTTTCTTTGTATGAGTGATTTAATGAGCAATTTCTTCAGAATTTATATGAAAAGGGCCCCATATCTAGCGCTACAGGTCTCCCCTCCCCCAAGCCCCTTTTCCTTCCATACATGAATAGACAGTTTCTCATTATATTCAAAAACATACGAAGGGAAACCAGTGGTGAGGGCTGTTACATCGAAAGAAATGAAAGATTATCTTCTCCAAGCAGGAGAAATTAGATGTATCGGGCCTACCTTTGAATCAGTCTTAGCTTCAGATAGAACATGACGTATGGGTAATCTGCAATTTGCTAGGGGCATTGTTAGCATGCTTTGCCTCCGGGGTAGGATTTTAACCAGGCCTCCAGCAGCTGTGTGTTTGGCATCGCAGCCACATTAGGTATACAGAACCCCCCTGCTATTACCCTGGTGAAACCCATGCCAAGGCCCCTGGTGACATGATAGAGGTATTAGGTCAGATGAGTTACATTAAGTGGCAAGTGATAAATTCAAGATGACAATTCAAAACAGCAGTGTTTCTTCTAGTAATTAATTCCAGTGGTGCCTGAGGTGGAGCTTGGTTGCTACCACTGGTGTGGCAATGCTGCGTAGCTAATGAGAAAACATTACAGCGAGGATTAGGGGCCTGTGCATTCTGGCAGGCTGAGGTCACTCTGATTAGGAAATATTAACACAGACTTACTGTGATAAATCATATAGACTCAGGAAAGTTTATTTTATTCATGTGAAAACCGGTAAACACTTCAGTGTGGTGATTCACTAAGTGGGCTGTGGAGGGGGTGAGGCATTCCACCCTGGGTCTGGGTCATCCATCCCCTCTTGGGACATTGGGGTGGTGGCAAGAGGGCTTGCCAGAGCCACTGGCCCTTTTTTTTTTTTTTTCTGTCTGTGAACATCATATCTATGGCACATAAAGATGTTATAAAATGTTAGGGCTGTTTTACTTTCCTAAATGTGACTTGATCAAGACCTTTTGTTATGTGACTCATCCTCCTTGCTTAAGAAATGACTCTGCACTGGTTGTAGGGTGATCTTGTCAGGCAGCGGACAAGGAGTTTACCTCCTCTTTCTAATTCCCCAACAAGGGTGCCTTCGATTTCATCATACTATCAAGTTTTTCAGAGGGCTTGCTCCCATTTATTCTCACTGTCAAACGTAGTGGGAGTGCTGCCACTCCAGTCTGGTAAATGAGAAACTTGAGGCCAGAGTGGTGAAGGGAATGGGTCAAGATCACAGCCAAGTTGCCCATGTGGAGCCTAGAACTCGGCACAAAACACCCAGGATGTTGCTCTGAATGTCTTACAGAGGAGGAAGCAGAGCCAACAATCAAAGCTGTTTCCTCTAAAATTCCCAAAGAATATTCTGCTGGGCACCCTTTTGTGCACACACATGTTATGTGTGCATGAACATACATACATGCACACACATGCACAAAATGGGAGCTGATCACTAGTGAAGGACTTTTAGTTTGAACAACTACAGATGTCTTGCAGTGTATTGGATATATGGTCTATAAAATACCTTCTAAACACTTTGCCTTTGGCACTGAAAAATGAACTGCTTCTAGAGGTAAGACTGTGTCCTTATCACCTGCCATAAATTGGCTCTGGTGTTTGATGCTCAAGTTCAATATGTGCTCTGTCCCACAGGTATGTGTGTGTGAAAGCAGATGAGTAGAGAGGCCATTAGCAACACGTGTTCTATGAAATGTTGAAGTGCTACCAGACACTCACTCACATCTTTATGTCCTGAGCTTCTTAGTTTATTAAGAAGTCGATTACATTTTAAAGAAAATAAGAAAAACTGTAAGTGTGGTATATTTTCTTGTTTTTCTGAATTCTATGTAACACATGATATTGATCTCACATTAGTGACAGTGAAATTTAGCTAGCTCCATTTTCTAGGATTGTAGAAATAATGGAGTAAGCTCTTACTCCAGGATACTAGAAGAGGGAAGCTCAGTTTCAATGAAGTAACAATTAAAAACCACTCATAATGTCTATGTAACTCTTGTCGCTTTTGTGTATCAGACAGAAACTTAGGACAAGTCAGTATTTAGCGCGTAAATCTAGCATTTCTTTACCTGTTTTGATTTGAAAAAGCACCAAAAGGTTTCTATAAAACTTTTTCTCAACTCTGTAATTGAAGTGAGTAAAAATGAAGCTCTCATGAAAATGACAGAGGCCCATCTTAGTAGAGGAGCAGGCAGAATGGCCAACTCTGATCACTGGACTGTCCACAGCAGGCAAGAGAGCTAAACTGTGTGATGAGAGGCAATGGGTTTGAGGAAACGCAAATGGTTTTTATCTTAATTTTTTAATTTTAACCTTGAAATCATCCAGTCTTTTTGCTTACTTAAGTTTTCATAGTTGAACAAGAGAATGATGCAAATCATTTTCTGGAGACTAAAAATTTATTAAAAACAAAAATAAAACTTCAGAAATGTTTAGGAATTCATAATTCAAAAAATATAACCCTAAACTGACTTTCATTTTAGGTAAGGAAAGCAGACTATATTTTCTTTTTAAGTGCTTAAAATTATTTGGTTCAATTTATATCATACTGTTTAATTATATAACTTTATCTGTAAGTTCACAGCTAAGAATTTAAAATATTACTTTAGTAAAGAGAAAAGGAGGTCTATTTGTCAGACTTTGGATGCCATATTCTTTTTTTCCCAGTGACAAGTCAGAAAATAAAAGATTTTTAATGTTTTGAAGCTTGTCACATGTCTAAATCACTAGACAGGTTTTACTACTTAAAACAGTGCCACATTTTACATAGAAAAGTTTCTAGAACAAAACTGTTATTTCATCTGGATTCAAATGTGTTCTCACCTTCTGTCTGATCATCTTTTTTGAATTAGGCACTTGGATATTTCATGCAAACCTGAAACCTGTTGGAAACCAGGGCTATTTTTATTTCATTTCTGCCAAGCTACATGTTTCTCAGAGTCTCATATTTTAAAACATTTTCTGCTCTGCTATGAAAGGAAGCGCACCGGACTGGGAGCCTAAATATCTGGGTTCCAGTTCTGGCCCTACCTGTGTCTGAACTGTGGGCTTCAGTTTTCTCATCTATGAAGTGAGATAGGAGGTTTCCAAACCTGTCCTCGATTATATCCTATGTACATGGAAGGCTTTCTTTTTACTTCTTTGTGAAAACTGAGAGTCTTTAAATTGTAAAAGTAATTTGTGCTGGTTTTAAGAAGCCAAGCAATATGGATATATAAAGAAAAATTTTGATAATGCTCCACTCTCTTTGACTTAAAATAGAAGTTTATTTCTCTCTCACCTAGAAAGATGTCCAGAGGTAGGATGTCCAGGGCTAGTATAGTAGCTCCAGCATGTCATCAGGAATTCAGGCTCCTGTCTCTTTGTTCCACTATTCAAGTTCATAACTGCCATCCTCAAAGTCATCTCATGACTCAAAAATGGCTGTTGGCGCTCCATCCAACAGAGAGAAACTGAAGGCCAGAAGAAGGAAGAAAAGCAGAGGAAATAAAAAGGACTTAGGGGAATCCCTCTTATCTGAGTTATCTCCCTTATTAAGCACACAATTTTATCTACATCTTATTCACTGAAATTGAATTATGTGATCATAGTTGCAACAAAGGAGGCTAGAAAATGCAGCATTTTATTCTGAGTGATAAGATGCCTAGATAAGAACTAGTTATATTAATAATTCTAAGGGGGAAGGAGAGCATGGCTGAAAGGAAGAAAATTGGCAACCTCTTTACCAGTGCCTATCTTCCCATACTCGTTTTTCATGTTCACACAAACATATACAAATGTATAGTTTCATTTCGTGATTCTCTGGTGGTTATTTATTAAAATGGATGGGGTTGTATGTGTTTTGTATAACTTGCTTTTTTCTCTTAATCTATTATCAATATCCACCCAGGTCAATGTATTGAGGTTGGACTTATTGTTTTCAATAACTACGTAAACTCCTATAATATGGATTTATCCTAATATATTTAACCAGTCTCCTACTGATAATTTAAGCTTCCTTTTATATATATATATACATATATATATATATATATATAAACTTTTTTTGGTTTTATATATATATATATCTTATTTCATCTGGATTCTTACTTTTTAAAAATTATGAATGCCATCATATACACAAATAAATATATAAAATGTATATACCCTGTTTCTAGAATAACAAGTGCATGTGTATCTACCACTCAGTTAATAAAAAATAATTTTAAATATAAATAATTATTAATTATATAATTATTTTAAAATTATTTAATTATAGTTATTAAAAATAATCATATTTATTTTTAAAACCCCTGAACTATTCACACATAACATACCTCTCCTTCTTTCCAAATCCATTTTCTTGAATTTTATCATTCCTTTGCTTTTCTTTACAATTTTACTACAGATAAATATACTCTTAAAAATTATTTGGTTTTGCTCATTTTTGTACAAATATATCAATGAAGTCATATTGTATGTATGCTTCTGTGACTTTATCTTTTGTGCCATACTTTATTTTATGAGATTTATTCATGCTGAATGCATGTAGCTGCCATTTTAAGTTTCACTCATGTATAGTAGTAACCCATTGTATGAATACACCACTATTTATCTTTTCCCCTGCTGATAGACATTTGTTTCCATTTTTATTGCTAACACAAAAAAATGCTCTTTTATCCATTCTTGTTTGTTTTTATTTTCTTGTGTATATGTGCAAGAGTTTCTCTTGGTTATATACTCTGGAATATAGTTCCTAAGTCATAGGGTATGTATATGTATTTTCCCCAAAAATAGTTATCCCAAATTACACTACCACTGACAGTGTGTAAGCATTCCTGATGTTTGTTATACATCTTTGTCAAAAGTTGGTAGTATCAGACTTAAGTTTTTGCCAGGCTAGATACAAAATTATCTGGAGGGCTTATTAAAAGTTCTTTAGCTCTAGAGACATTGATCGACTAGGCCTGATTTGATCATTTTATGGAGGGTCCTAGCATCTGTATTTTAATAACTTCCTGTTTGATTCTGATGCTCAGCCATGTCTGGAACATCTAGTCACAAGACTAGACTGACCTCTAGGACTCCTTATAGTATGACTATCTCCAGATTCTCTGTTGCCTTTCATTCCCACAATGATGCCACCATCTTGGTCTTAGAGTCTTTCTCTGCAGAGTTCTTTGCATTTCCCTTTCTCCTTCTTTTCCAATTCCCTAGCTAACATATAAGCCCTGAATCAAGTCCTTATTACTTTGTGCCAAGATCAGAAATGACATCGAAGGTGGTTACATACACAGACTCTGGAGTGACTCTGGGTTCAAAAACTGGCTCTGCCCCTTACTAGCAGAGTGAGCTTCAGTCAGTTACTTTCTCTGAGTCTCTTTGTCTCAGTTATAAAATGAGAATGATAATACAACTACTTATAACACGGGAAATGTGCGGGTTAAAAGAATTACTATATGTGAAGATCTTAAGATGATGACTGATACAGGGTAAACACTCAATAAAAATTATATAATAATAACAACAATAATTAATATTATTGTAGTTCTTGTTACTTCAACAGCCTCCCGAAGGAGTATGGGGAATTTGAAAGAGAGAGAGCCTTATTGACAAGCTCTCTTCTAATTCAATTCTTTTTACACCAGGATGCTAAATAATCTCTACCAGCACTATTCCATCATATTCTCCACTGTTCAAGAATGTACAGTTGTTTCTTTCATGTGTCTTGGGGAAGTACTCGTCAAATGCTTGTGGAAACATCAGTGGTGTGAGGCTTTTGCTTCATTTGAAAGAAGCAGTTTTTCCTTTTTCTTTCTGTTTCAGTGTAGTTCGTCTTTGATAATACTTAACAATTGTCTTAGGTAAATTGTATTAGTTCAGTTATTTTAACAAAGACCAAATGATAGTGTTTGAACAAGGTAGAAGTTTACTTGTATTTCACTTAAAACCAAGATTCTAGGCAACCTGAGAGGTCATTTCATGACGATACACCCTGGTACCATCCCTCTTGTTACTATATCATTCCCTAGTGCAGGGGTCAGCATAAAATATTTATAAAGGGCCAGAGAGTAAATATTTTAGGTTTGAGGAGCCAACTGGTCTCTGTCGTAGCTACTCAATTCTGCCATTGAAGCACAAAAGCAACCATCATCAGTACATAAATTAAAGGATGGGTTATATTCCAATAAAACTTTATTTTTAAAATTTGAGTTTCACATAATTTTCATGAGTCACAAAATATTATCCTTTTAATTTTTAAACTGCTTAAATATATAAAAAAACATCCTTAGCGTGTAAGTCATATAAAAACAGGTGATGAATTTGGCTATTGGACCATAGCTTGCTGATTCCTATCACAGGAAGTTTAATCTACAAGATCAAATATAGTTCACCACCACTGTACTCGTGACCCAGGCCCCAAAGAAATGGGGACAGAGGCAGCAAATGACAATCACTTCCTTTAAATAGATTCATAATTTACCTACATTGCTTCTGCTCACATCCCACTGGCCAATTCATAGTCATATGGACTTACCTCATTGCAGGGGAATATGGGAAATATAGGGTCTAGTTGGGCTGCCATGTGCCTAAGCTAGAACTTGAAGGGCTTTAATATTAAAAGGGAAGGGAGGGAGTATGGAATCTGAGGGGCAATTAGCAACCTCTGCCACTGCACTTGGGAATTGAGTTGGAACAATGACAGAAAGATTAACTCCTAGACTTGGGGTCCTTTGAGGTTTGTCTTCTTGTCATTGCCAAAAACGAGATCTATGATGCTCAGTGATTATAAAATAAACCCCCTTCACTGTCCATGAGGCAGACATGATGGTTGTAGGACTCAGGGGGGAGAGTTTGCTGGCCGTCTAACTTGTAACAACCACTATAGAACATCATCAGTATTATCAAGCTATTTGGCTTTTTAACACTAAAAATAGAAGTCAAAAATCACAGCAAAGTTCTTTTTGTTACTGGTTTTTATTTTCCCCTTGCATTTTTTAAGTTAATAAGGTTGTTTATATCTGGTAAATCTTAATGTAATCATAATCCAACATACCTTGTCTAGATGTTAACATTAAGACTGGCTGAGTTCCAGCCCCAGATTTTCATTTCATGCTTGAAGAAGCAGCAAGGGCAGGAAGGGTATGCCCACAGATCCTAGTAGCTAGTATCTAGTTAGGATGATAGCTCTGTAGATAGTCTCAACCTGCAAACTTTCAATCTGACAAGATATAAAGATAGTTTATTAGCTAGGTTCATTGCTACCCTGAAAATGCTAAGGTCCTGTTGGTAAGAGGAAGGAGATTAGTTGTTGGATGGACAATTCACTGTCTCTCCTGACCAGTTCAATTGCTGACTTTGAAACAGATTTATTGAGCATCTGTTATGTACAGGGCACTTCACTGAGTCCTGGGAAGGCAAAATTTAATAATATAAAACATCTGCTTTTGCAGAGGGAGTAGCCTAGAAGGGGAGACAGATTAGCAAACACACAGTGATCATTTAGTGTGATAATAGGGGTGTGTGTAAAGGACAGAAAGAGTTGAGAGCAGGTAGTTTTGGGGAAGGTGAGAAAGGAGGTCAGAGAAGAATTGGTAGAAACACTGGAAGGAGAATAGCATCACTTTCTCCGCATAAAATCTCGTTATAAATGGATTAGCATCCTATCCTGCATGTATGTGATATGAGAGTCTTATTTGATGTGAGAATGACCACATCAAATGTGTGGGAGAGTGCACATGTGCACAGGTGTGTATGTGTGTGCTTTCAAGTGCCAGGAACGATATCATTTTCCCTGGGAATCTGAGGCTTACTTCCTGCAGTTGGTATTACATGTACTTACCATGGTGCAAGAGCTTCTCCCAACCACCAGAGCCAGGTTCATAAGATCTATCTTGTCAAAAAATATGATTGGCATATATATATATATGTATATACATATATGCATGGAATATACATGCTCATTCCTCTTATTTAGTGCTCACTTGGTAAGAGGGAAATTACATACATTTCTTCGGGGGAATTATAAGCCAGAAAATTCCCTTTTTATTTCTCAAATTTAAATGGCTTGGCTATTGTTAACGTGGCAGTATTTCTTTTTCATTTAACTGGAATTCTGCCTGTGTTTGCATATTGGACTTAGACATCATGGACCCCCAACAAATTTTAAAAGCAAGAAGTGGAAGGCTTGGAGAATATAGAAACGCTGAGAGATGACAGGCTTTTGTGGCAGTCGGAAGCTAGGGAATAGATAATTACATCGTCTCTCATTCTGTTCCCACGTGGACTTGCTTAAATGTCATTTTCAACGGCAGGTTCTCAGTCTTTCCTACCTTGGAAACCTTATTCAGCTTGTGCTCAGATCATGAGAGGGGCACCTGGCCCAGAGTTTGCTCCATGGGGAATTCCCATTCAAGCATCGCCGGTCTTGACCTGGCTATTGTTGTTTGTGGTACTTACTGGTAAAGTTTCTCAATCAATACAGCATCAGCCGAAGGAGCTCCTGGGAATGGAAGCCTGCAGCAGCGTACTTAATCTTGGAGCCAGCTTGTGCTCTCTGCTCGGCTGCTAAACTGGGTAGTTGGCCTACTTGATGTGGCATTATTGCTGCTGAGGTCAGATGTGAGTGGCTGGGTGAGAGCTGATGAATGGCTGTTTGCGATGAAGCGCCTCTCCCGCCCACCAGGAGACATTTAATAATGATAGACCATAACTGCACTCACACAAAAATCTGTGCCGCTTGGTTGTGAGTCTTCTGGGCTGGAAGTGTAGCAGGATTGGCATTACTATGGAAGGAAGCTTTGAAAGTGGTGGTTTTTTGGATCAAACATAGAAGGAGCAGGGAGAAGCTTAGGGACGATTGCAGTATTTTAAATGATTGCAAATGAAGTTTTCTCTCCCTGCTCAGAGAAGGCAGCTATTATACACACATTCCATCCCTTCACATCGTCCTTCTTCTTCCTGTTCACCCTTTGTTTTAGTATTATTTCTAGACAGTGTGAAAAAAAATGGGATATTAATTTTCCTAAGATGGACCATTATGATACATTCATCATTAAGGGAAAATTATTCAGAATGTGAAGAGTGGATTTAGCAGTTACCACCCACTAATATGAAGGAGAAATTAATATCTAAATAATAGTTGAATGTGCATTCACCCCCTACGGCTTAAAATATAATACTACAAAGCCTGAATAATTCTAAAATGGTCGTCCTGCAAGAGGTTTCAGTGCATTATTTATCTAGCTATTTCCTGTTCAGTCCAATCCTTTTTTTAGTAATCAGACAAAGAAAAAACAAAAATGTTTGGCATGACCTAAATATTCTGTTATAAATGAAGGCAGGTTTCTCTAAATAAATAGACCACAAAATATTATCAAGAAAATAATCAAAAGTGTAAATTTGGGTTCAGTCAGAATCTATGCAAAATCAGAGGGTTTCATTAAATATGTGATTCCATGACAATTGTCTAATGAATGGGAGAGTGATGTCTGGCTTTTCTGAGGTGTTGTTAGCTTACCAAGACTTTGGACTGTGCATTTAGAAAAGGTCTGTGAATAATAGTTATATATTGTGAGCAGAGCCCCCGATCTATTCATTCTTTATTCCAGGACAGCGCACAATGCCTCCTGCAAAGGTCTGCTGTAAGTATGTATAGAACGGACAGAATAAGGGAAAATGAAATGAAGTAGAGGGTGGTTTGAGGACACACCTTCTGGGAGTAAAAGAACTGATGCTGTTTCAACTCTGCAAGGTCATATTTTTCCATCTTTCTAGTGCTAAGGATAGGCTATAGTAATGATATTAAACCACTAATGTTTGGTCTGAATGTTGTAAAGTAATTTTTTCAAATATTTAAGGTAGATTTCAGTTCATCTTTTTTTTTTTTTTTTTTTTGAAGTTTTGAAAACCTTTATTTTATATACAAAGAGCTAGTATTTTTTCCGCCTAAGGTTGATGTGCTGGATGAGCCATCTAAGGAAGTTCGGTTAGTCCAACTTAATGAAGCCGATGTCCTTCGCATACTGGTGGAAACACTGGCAGCACATATTGAGGCCGTATTTCCAGATCAGACCGTGCCGGTTTGAGCAGACCTGGCAAGAGCGAGAACCCTGGCCGAATTTTCTTGGATGACTTGAGTAGAGCTGCTGGTGACCCATGTTGCTTTCTCGGCTGCAACGAGATAAAAGGGTCAGTTCATCTTTATGATTGTATATATTTGTGTAGCAACCAATCCTTACAAATCTGTAAAGAAAATTTAACTTTTCTGGTTTCCATAACTGACACAGTCTTTTTTACATACTCCCAACCTTCAATGTCACCAAAGCAGAGAGGAATACCTAAGTCCAAATTGTTAAATTCAGTTCCAAGCAACAATTTCAATAGTCCGTCTAGTCAAGGCTATGGTTTTTTCAGTAGTCCTGTATGGATGTGAGAGTTGGACGGTGAAGAAAGCTGAGCACCAAAGAATTGATGCTTTTGAACTGTGGTGTTGAAGAAGACTCTTGAGAGTCCCTTGGACTGCAAGGAGATCAAACCAGTCAATCCTAAAGGAAATCAGTCCTGGGTGTTCATTGGAAGGACTGATGCTGAAGCTGAAACTCCAATACTTTGGCCACCTCATGCGAAGAGTTGACTCATTGGAAAAGACCCTGATGCTGGGAAGGATTGGGGGCAAGAGGAGAAGGGGATGACAGAGGATGAGATGGCTGGATGGCATCACCGACTCAATGGACATGGGTTTGGGTAGACTCTGGGAGTTGGTGATGGACAGGGAGGCCTGGCGTGCTGCGATTCATGGTGTCGCAAAGAGTCGGACATGACTGAGCGACTGAACTGAACTGATGTAGGTATTGCAGATGTTCTGATTTTATACTATATTTCCTGTGCCCCTCAGATACAGCTTTGTGGGTGTCTGGGAAGGGAAAGGACTTACACAATCTCCTGGTGGTGGGAAAGAAGGTGTCTTTGGATGACAGGCTTAGGTCATTGTATTGCCCTTTAGCTCCTGAGGAATGAATTATTCCATGTCCTCCAAGTCTCTGGGTGCCCAAGTGACATCCAGGACTGACTTCTGCAGCAGTTGTGAGCTTGTGGCCTGTTCACTTGGCCCCATCTCTGGTGAACTGGCTCCCACTTGGTCTGGTAGATTCGCCTGAAGTCTGGCTGCTGTTCCCATTTACTCCCAGCCCAGATAGCCTGCCCTATAGATTGTGCCTGCAGGGATCTGTAGCCTCCACTGTGGAGCTCCTTCAGGTAGGATCCCTGTCTTGGCACAGGCCCTTTTGTGGTGCAGAAGAGATTTGTGGGGCTCTTCCATAAGCTGGCAGCTCGGGAGTGCTAACTCAGGTGCCTTTGCTTAGCTGGATGCACAGCTTCAGGTTATTGTGAAGGCATCCTGTGAGGTGATCTCCTTCCCGAGCTTCACATGAGAGTAGAGAAAACATCATTCTGCTTTTGGCTTCCCTAGATCTAACACTTCCCTTCAGGACTTCGGTGCAGAATGGAGACAGAATATGCCTATCTCTTACCTCTAGCATCCTCTTTCCCAGTAAGCCCTCAAGGCCTGCAAGATGAAGGTTGCCATTCCCTTTCCCAGGCATAGAACTTCTCCTCCTCCTTCCCAGGTGTCGTTACCTGTGTTCCCTTGAGTCTGTAATAGTGACACAGTTGTGGAGAGAGTACAGCTAAAGGGAGGGAGGAATAATAAACCATTTTTAAAAAATATTACACCCCCTATATGTACCTTTTTGTCACCTCACCTCTTTCTAGTAGTAATATTTTTTCTCCCCACCTCAGTGATATACAGTCAAGAGAGTGTTTAAACCTGAGTTTGGCATCATATGAGGTGTCGTGGTTTGAATAATGGCTCCCAAAAGGATATGTCCACATCCTGGAAATTGTGAATGTACTCTTATCTGGAAAAGGAACCTGTGCAGATATAATTAAGCTAATGATCTCAAGATGAAATCACTCTGGGTTGCCAAGTGGACAGAAAAGACATGGAGAAGAGGGGAAGTCCATGTGGAAATAGAGGCAGAGATTGGCATATGTGGCCACCAGCCAAGGCATGCCAACAGCCAGCAAAGGGTGGAAGAGGCAAGGAGTGAATCTCCGAACGGCCTCTGGAGGGAGCACAGCCCTGCTGACCCCTTGATTTCAGACCTCTGACCTCCAAAACTGCAAGAGAGTAAATTTCTGTTGTTTTAAGCCACGCAATTTGAGGAGGTATTTGTTACAGCAGCCACAAGAAACTAATACCCGAGGTGATATCAGATTGGTTTCCCCAGCCGTCAGTCTTCAAATTTGAATTTTGTGAGTGTTCAATAGATATGTTCTGACTGGATTCCATGCAATGTTTCTCAGTTGTTTCCCTACTTGCTTTTTCTCAGAAATACCCTGTTTCATTTTATAGACATTTATTGAGCACTTACTAGATACCAAACACTGTGCGTGGTGTGTTCAGGAGACAAAGATAAATAAGACTCAGTCCTTTCCTTCCAGAGACTGTCTGCTTGTGTCTATTAGGGTAAGAACATAGTGATGTATCTTTGGTTTAGTTTGGAATTGGGATTCCAAATGGGCCTCCTTTTATCCTTCTTTTCCTATCCAGCTGAATAATTTCTATACAAGTCTAAACCAAGACATTTCAATAATTTTCATCCCAGCCCAGTTTTCAATCTTTCTTCCCAGGATCGTCAAATTACTCCCTATTTTCTGACACCAACTCCCCAGAATAACAATAATAAGGACAAATATCTCTAGATAATAAGATAACCTGGGAATTAAAGTATGTACCATCATTCATTTCACAGTGATTAGGCTGTGTTGACTGGACTGGGCGGGATAACAAGTACTAATCAATGTACACAAATGCAGATTAGAGCAATTCTGGGACTATCCATGGAAACCTTCAGAGATCACTGAGATCATTAAGTTCAAATACACATTTGGTCTCAGCCACATCTTTAATTTATCAAGTGCTCTGTGAGGGCTGGGTTTACATGATAAACTGAATCCTGTTGGATCTCCAGGGTACACTTGGGACCATGAGCCAAGAATTATGGGTGTCAGTATTAGGTGCTCTATATTAACCAAAAGAAAACAAAACAAAAAGCTAAAGATCTAGTAGTATGCTGGTGACTCTATATTTTTAAATGATCGTAAGACGCTGAGAATCTAGAACTGAGTCATTGATTCAGGCCCCCCTCTTTCTTCCAAGAGAGGAAGGATTGCTTAGAAGAAGGGGTTTGGGAATAAAGCAGCATTCCATGCATGCTCAGTTTTGTCTCTTTGCATCCCCATGAACTATAGCCTGCCAGGTTCCTCTGTCCATGGAATTTTCCAGGTAAAAATATTGGAGGGGGGGGGGGGTGCCATTTCTTCCTCCAGGAGATCTTCCTGATCCAGGGATTGAACCCATGTCTCCTGCTTTGGCAGACAGATTCTTTACCACTGAGCCACCTGGGAAACCTGGAATAAAGCAGATGTGTTTTAAAATCAGGGCTCTGACATTTACTGCCATACAGTTTGGGGCAAGTGACTGACCTCCGTGCTTCAGTTTTCTCACCTGAAAGAATTGAGAAACGATTACTTACCTTTTAGGCTTATTAGAGGATTAAAACTAGCATTTGTAAAATGCATAGCCGCATGTCTGGCACTTAGTGGTCAGTTGGTGAGAGAAAACTTGTTATTATTCCCTGTCTCACTCCTGTTCATCATTTTAAATGAGCTTCAGGGAATGAGAAGTGTCAAGGAACACTGTTACCATTACAGAGAGTGAGGGCCTTTCTATAAAGAAAAAGGTAATAAGGAAGAGAGATAAGGGTCAATCAACTAAGAGGCATCAGAGTATGTAGGTGATCACCCACTGTAGCCTAGGAGTCAGGACTCCTGGGTTTTAGCCCAGATCCTACTGATCTGCTGGGTGACCTGGGGAAAATAATGTATCTCCTGTGTCTCAGTTTTCTTGCCGGTCAAATTTAGGATTTGAACTGAGTTAGTGTTCTTAAACACCTGCCAGAGAACCTATGCTAGTCCATGACCAAGTTTTCACTGGTATATATTAAACTAAGGAAAATAAGTATACTCAAGGCACAGAAACTCACGCTAAGCTGATCACATTCAAAGGATTGCCTTTTATCTGCAATTATACCTGTCCTAACTTTTTGATGTTATGATGTCCTTTCTTTTACAAAATGACAGTGAGAGCAGATAGCAACTGCATCTTGGCAAAACACACATACACACACACAAAGGACAGCTTTATAACTGCCCCAAAATTGTTGATCTGTTTTTTAACTTATTGGACCATAAAGTCTCCAGACTTGGAAACCACTGAGCTAGATGATCTCAACTGCCTCTTAGCTGTAAAATCTACGTAGCCCTACATAGTACCACTAATAATATTTTTGCTCTTGGGTTGCTTGCTGGAACAAGAACTTGATCCAAGGTAATGTAGAGGAGAGGTTGCAGGCGTCATTGGAGGTATGATTTGAGAAGGGAGTGCAAGAGTTTGTGTGCCAGAAAAAGGGCAGAGCTGTTGGTAGTGGATTGGGCCACACAGAGAGAAAGGTCCTGGGATCTAGAAACAAGACCTGTCCGTCATGGTTGAACTGCCATTTGTAGGTGGAGATAACTTGAGATAGGACTCTCCACTTTTCAAAAAAATTTTGCCAAGATGCAGTTACCATCTACTATCACTGTCATTTCTCAAAAGAAAGGGCATTATCATGAGGAAGAACATAATCTCAGAGCGAAAGACAATCTTTTGAATGTATATCAGTTTAGTGATGTGAAAACCCACAACTGAGAGAAAGAATTCCATCTGGTCCAGACATAGCATGATGTCCAGATAACGTATGGGCAGGTGACCCAGGAGGGGTCTAAGCAGATAGTAGGACTCGGTTAAGTCAAGAGAAGGTGGCAGGAAATCTCAGAGCGGGCAGCTGGGGTTCTGCCAGCAGAAAAGCACTGGGCCAGCATCAGAGAAGCTGGACATGATCTTATGATTGAGAGTGGGGTTCAGGAACTTGCCTCTAGTCCTAAAGAGGGGCATATGGGTGGATGGGAAGAATAAGGCAGGGCCTCATTCTAGGAGAAGTGGGGGGGGAAACCCTTGTTACCAAGCTTATAAATCAGGCTCAGAGGTACAAGACCAGAACCAGTTACTCAAACTGGAAGACAAAGTGAGATTAGAGTGCAGAACTGAAATGCAGGCTCAGAGTGGAACTGAGCTTTGAAACTAGGGCTGCTCCAGGGTCTCAAACCTGATTGGCATATTCAAATCATCACTGCCCATGTTCCATCCTCAAATTCTGATATCATTGTTACAGAGTTAGTGCTAGGCTGCCGCATTTTTAGAAAAGCTCCTTCAGGCATGGGTTGAGAGCCCTGGGTTACTCCATGGAAAGGATCAGGTTTGAGCTGATAGGGAACAGCTGAGATCTAGTTAGGTCTGTAAGTGAACACCAGGCTGTCCTGACTGTGAGGGAAAGTAAATGAAAAGGAGAAGGGAGGCAGGTGGAGGATAGTGAGCATGTATGCAGGAGTTGCTCCATGGTTGTCTGGACAGGACTCAGGGAGAAACTAGCTTGCTGAAAAATTCAGAGGTCTTTGCTATTCACTGGTATAAGCTAACACCCCCATTGGGGAGCACTGGCTTAGCAAATATAGCTTTGTGTGTGTTAATTGCTTCAGTAGATGTAAGAAGCATGACAGGTATTCACTCAAGCAGAAACAGCAGAATTTCTCAGATATGTTCCACTCATTTTATTCAAAATTGAAAGGATATTCTGCCGTCAGCTAGGGCACTCTGCTCTGCACTGGAAACCCAAAACCTTTATCGCTGGCCTAAAGGTCTCAAGCTGGAAACCTGAAGAAATAAGCTTAGCACTGGTCAATTCTACTGTTAAAAGTCCAATGTTGAATACTTGTTTGGAACCATACAATAAAAAGGTCAGATGGACTTTTTTTTGCTTTGGTTGGTTGCCAAGCAAGGGGAAAACACCTCAGAGACCATTAGAAGAGCTTGAGAACTTTTTGGTAGGAGATAAATGATATGAAATGATGCAAATAATAATAACATTTATTCAGTGCTTACTGTCCTAGTCTGCTCAGGCTATTAAAACAAACTGTCACAGATTGGGTAGCTTAATCAGTGGAAATGTAGTGTTCATAATTTTGGAGGTTAGAAAGTCTAAGATCAAGGTACCCGCCCCCTTGGTTTCTGATGGGAGCTTTCTTCTTGGCTTTTAGATGGCTGCCTTCTCACTGTGTCTTCATAAGGCAGAAAGAGGGAGTCAAATCTCTGGTGTCTCTTCCTATAAGGACACTAATCCCATCAGATCTGGGTTCCACCCTTATGGCCTTCTTTAACTTTAATTACTTCCTTGTAGGACCTATCTCCAAGTATCATCACGGTGGAGATTAAGGCTTCAACATGAGTTTTTACAGGCCTTTAAAAAGAAATTTGGCTGTGTCAGGCCTTAGTTGCAGCACATGAGATCTTCCTTGTATCATGTGTGAACTTTTGTTATGGCCTGCAGACTTTTTAGTGGCGCACAGGCTACAGAGCATGTAAGTGTCAGTAGCTCTGTGGCGGCATGTGGGATCTTAGTTCCCCAGTCAGGGACTGAACCTGCATCCCCTACATTACAAGGCAGATTCTCAAGCACTGAACCACCAGGGGAGTCCCCTCAACATGAGTTTTTAGGGGGGCACAATTCAGTCTATAGCACTTACTATGTGCCAGCATTTTTACAGAAATTTATACATGTTAAATAATTTAATCCTCACAATCCTATGAGAAAGATTCTCTCTTCATATTTTACAGGAAAGGAAATGGATGCTCAGAGAAGTTAAGTAACCTGCTCAAGGTCACATAACTGTCCATAATCTCTTTGAAACATCATGTATATGAAGAAATGAAGAGATGTAAACACTGCTGATACTTCCTTTGACCCTTATGTTGATAGAATATGTCCTCTTGGTTTTATCAAATTCCCTGAGGACTCTAAACAGCTAATGAGCTCTGACACTCTTGATTAGAAGAGCTGTGTTAGAAATATTTATTATACTTATACCCTCTTTCTTTACAGCAAACCAAAAGCTCAGCTCAAAAGTACAGTCTCATATTTGTCATACCATTAGGTCAGTTCTATTTCATTTAGATATTTAAACAGTATTTTTAAAAACCTTAAACTTTTTATCAGGTACTCAGAACTTTTTCTGTTCTCAGAGTTTAAGTGAGGAAACCTGGCATATTTATAAATAATTATAATACAGTATAATGTGTTGCATATTGATACATGCAAACAATGCAATAATAATTATTATTATAAATATCAAATATACTAAGAAATGAAGATATGGAAGCACTGCTAACACTCCCCCTAATTCTTGTAGAACAAATCCTCTTGTTATGCCAAATTCCCTGAGGGCTCTAAACAACTAATGAGCTCCGATACCCATGATTGGGTTACCTAGACCTTGTACTTTCCCCAGTAAGTCTTTTTGCTAATAATTACATTGACAACCAAAACATACGGTAAACTTATCACATGCCTGGAATTGTGCTAAGTACTTCCAATATATTATATTCTCACTAAATTCTTAGGAGTTCGGAAGTGTTATCAGTCCCGTTTTTGAAGAAACATCTGTGACTTTACATAGATTAAGTAGTCTATTCAAGGACACATTGTGAAGTGAGCTCAAGTCAAAGGCAGGAGTTGAACTAAGGCTTAAGCTAAGGCAATCTGACTCTTGAGTGCCTACTCACAAGCCTCACAACATCCTTGGGTATGCCCCGTGCCAAGGAGTGATCATACACAATTCTGATCAGCGCATTTTGGCTATGTCAGTACTCCATCAACTTCCTGGAGCAGTAACAGGGAAGAGGTGGGTGGTTATCTCACACACCCAGGTCTAAATCTAGTTCTTTTGTCATTTTGGCTTGATGGGATGGAAATTGCAAAAATCGAAATTTTTGCAAATAAAAATTGTCTTGTGCATACTATCGCTGATAACACTTGTGCTTGTTGTGAAACCCCTTTTGTATGCTTTATATTTCAGATTACAGAAAAATAATTCCTTACAAACACGAATTCGTTCCTTCAAAGAGTAAGGAGAAGGCCTTGGCTTTTGCCTGAAAGAGCTCAGAGCCATTCTTTCCATGCACTGTAGACTTTCCCATCAGAAACTACATCTATCAAATGTTCAGAAATGAATGATAAATGATGATAGTTATTATGCAAAAAGAAATCTCAATGGCAATGACTATCATATTTAGAACATTTCCGATTTCACTGTTGTATCTTGTCTAGCATACCAGGACTGATTCTCTATATCCTCTAAGAGAAATCTTTTAAGTTAGTATAGAGGAGAACATCTTGCTTGGGCCGTAAGAAAAGGATTTCTAGGGCAGAATCTGTATCAGGTTATGTTGTTCTGAGAATATGCTGTCTCTCACACATACACATACACACACACACACAGAAATCCTTAGCTTATAATAGGCAGATACCTCTGAATGGGTTAAAAATAAACACAAGCCCTTAGGAAAAAAAGGCAGAAACAGTAATGACAGTTTTGAAGTATGCAGTACCTGTTGTGACAGGAATAACAAATTAATTGGGACTATAACGGATTCTTTGTAAGGGTGAAGTAAACACACTTGACTGTATATTTTTCACCATCAGTTAAGTCTCAATTGGTTCTAAAAATAAACAGAAGACATTGAACAGTTTTAATGGATTCTGACACCTAGGTATTATGCTGTCACTCCAGTATAAATGAATCATAACTTTGGACTGCACCTAGGAATTACTACACATTTGGAGAAAATTTATGGTGCACCAAGCTTTGAATCATGATGTGATATCAAAACTAAAGTCAAAGGAGGAAAAAAGCTGGGCATAAATTATTATCCTCAATCCCATATGTATCTTCTGATGCAACAGGTAAAAGTTTGAGGATTTAGGAATACTGCCAATAATTATCATGGGTGCCGAAGCAAATTTATCCTTCTGAAAGCAGTTTGTAGTTAAAAAAAAAAAAAAGAAAAACTTCCAGCAGAAGGTCAGTCTTGTACACATGGCAGGGATATTTAATTTCTCCTTTGTGTGTGTCTCTCTGTCCAGTTAGACTATCCTTCCTCGAGGGCATGAGCATTTCTGTAATCTCGGGTACCTCTCAGGGGCCACACATTTCTACTTCCCATGAAAGGACTGGTCTTTGGACCAATTCATTCACTGAATAGATTACTTTAGTAACCATAATCAGTCAAGCTCATTGTCTCTAGTGACATAGACAAAATTCTATACTTCTTGATTTTTCAGTGAATAGTCGGCATGGTCTAAACATTGAAGTCTGTGACTAATCATAGAAGGAAGACAGCCAAAGGATATGCCACTTTGAAAAGAGAAAATTGTGAATGGTTAACTTGATATTATGAGATTTCAAATGTATCACCAGAAAATTGTTAAATGTTCATGTGTTTATTTGGTTGAAATATCAGGTTTTAAAGAGAAGAGTGCCTATAGGTATCAGATTCACACACCAGGAGAAAATTTTTATGAAATGCTTCTACTGCAAAACAGATATAATAATACTGTACATTTGTATGGCATTTGGCATTTTTCAAAGCATTTTCATCAATAATACTTTATTCTGTCTTCTGTAAAGCAGTAGGACTGGCATATTATGCCATTTTACGTAGAAATGGAGACAGAAAGGTTAACTCAATCAGTGAGAAAGCAGATGTTAGAATGCTGGTCTTTGCTTGTTGGACCAGTAGACTTTTTAGAAGTTTTTTTTTTTTTTAAGTTGGGATAACTAGAATAAAATCTAATATTTGCATAATGCTGTACAGTTTGGCAGACAGGGAAGGTAGGCTTATTCTCATTTTATAGAGAAGAAAACTAAGGATCTGAGAAGTAAAGTGAATTGTCCATGACTTCTTGGCTAGTAAGCAGGAAGAGAAACTTCTGCTTTTCCTAAAAGCCTTTTTCAAATGCATTGGCTACTGATATCTGGCACATTAAGTAGGGTTGCTCTCCTTTCTCCTAATCAGCTTACTACTACTCATGGTTTCAAACAACCATGTTAGTTAACTTACTGGGTTGGTTTATTTTCTTTGAGAGACTTATCCTGCAACAGCTGAGCCCTACATCCTGGAATATGGGTTGAAGGCTAACTAGAGATAACCTTTTTCAGTCGGCTTATAAATTGATCCTCTCTGATGTTTGAAGAAAACATGCAAACAAGATCCTTATCTTTTAATGATAAATCTTTTAACTACCTAATGTGTACCAAGCTATAGGAGACTCGGAGTAGATGTCTTTAAGTAAAGGTTCATGTGTGTTTGAGATGAGTAGCTCCTCTGTGTCCTCTAGACCCAGAGGAGGAGACAAATAGCATATGTGGAGGGCAGGGAAGGGTGAGTTTAGAGTAAATTGTGAGGAAATGGGGAGGAGGGAGGGGTGGGTGGTGCTCTCAGGAGTAGAAACTGCTAGAAAGAGGAATGGAAACCCACCCTAGGGCACCAGGGAAGGCCCTGGGAACTTCTCCCAGTACCCTGGCCTCGCACACAGGTTGATCTTAGGACACCATTCCCGTTTGTTGGCGCATCTCTTCCAGACTACCACTGTGACAGACGCATCCTGAAATGGCATCTACCCGTTTGCAATGTTCACTCAAACTTCTAGGCTTAATCCATCCCTTGTGGCTACTTGTGCAGTTTCAGTTTCGATGCAAGCCTCTCTGCATTGACCTTGTACAGTTATAAATGTTTTAACATCCATAAAAAAAAATAAAACGTGTGCTCCCATAAAGAGCAGCAAACAGAAAACACAGTAAGTAGTAAGAAGATTTGAGGTAGCGCAACACTAGTCTCCATAAGGCCGTCGTTACTGCGTTGCTTCCACCGCATCTCTGAAGTTTAATGGCTGTGAATATGGTTATCACCGACTTTTTAGAGGGCATTATATTAGTGTGACCGTCGGTAAGTACCGAACTCACATTTTTATTTCCACTGTGAAGGAGATCATTTCCTATGCTCCTTTGGAAAGGGAAACGGGGCTTTGCAGCTTTTTTAACCTCCTGGAAAATGAACTGCAGTTGCAGTATTCAGAGTCCACCCGCTTCTGAGGCTTTTGGAGCTTTACTTTTGTTAGGAAAATGTGCTGTTTATGCTCAAACGCAAGTTTCCTGGTGTTTTTGTTTTTAAGATTAAAAAACACTGGAGAGGGAAAACAAAGCTTTTAAAGCTTCATAAAAGGTTGTGAGTTGACTCCTTTCTGTTTCTCAGGGTTATAAACACAGTTCCAGAAAAAAGCTCAGAGCTGAGAGACCAAGCAGATATTTAAAGGGGTAGCACCTTAACTTGTCAATTTCGAGAATACCAAATGATCCTGGAGGTTTTTTATTCCTTTAATCAGCTGTAATTTTCAGCTCTGATGCTATCTGACAGGCTTCATCTCAACCCCCCTGCAACATTGCTCCTCTGGCTTCTTCACTGGGAGATACAAATAAGGGGGAGGGGATATGAGAAATGAACTGACAGCATAAATTGGATGGGATCTCACCAACCGATTGTGCTGGTGCTACAGTTGGAGCGGGTGAAGAAGGGTTGAAAGAACGCCCACTCCTTGAAGGAGGGTCAGGTGCCAGGACTTCTACATTTTTTCTTTTTCTTTCTTACCTTCCTTCTTCTCTGCTCTCTTCTCCTCCTTCCTTCTCTCTCTCCAGTTTTTAAACCCACTTCTTTCCTTGTTACCCTTCTTTGGATAATAAGCACACACATTTTGGATACAGGAGAAAATATAGGGGCATACACATATATGCTTATATATGCACACATACACATATGTACATGCATATATGATCACATACACATAGACAAACGCATACACATGTACACTCACAGGGGCGTTGATACCTTGTGCATTAAACAGTAAAAGTAATAATAATAGTAGTAGTAGCTACTATTTATTAAGGGCTATGTACCAGCCACTGTGATCTTTGCTTTACAAAGTATTTTCTCAGTCCTCAGATCGTCTCTATGAGGCTCATTTTACAGATAAGGAAGCTGACATAAACCTTGGTTGAGACGAAAAAGAAACCAGTTCCAGAGGTCCAAGGCCTTCAGGTCAAAGATGTCCCTGCTTTAAATTATCCCTACTCTCAGGTTTTTCTGTGAGAGGTGATCCCTCCTAAACACTGACTTCCAACAGTCAGAGTTTGTGAGGAGTCTTACAGGGACTGGAGGTCCTGATGGGGCCGTGCCTTAGGTGCAAGGACCAGAGCTGCTCACACTCGGGTCCAAAGGGACTTCTTCATCACTGCACCTTCATCCAGGTGGGGAATTGGGGGGAGGGTATGAAAAGTGTGGCCTTGGGCTTAGAGTGTGGGAGCCTGAGGCCTGCATGTCTTCCTATCAGGGATGCCGGCATGGGGGAGGAGAGGTGATTCTGGGCTTTCTTTCTGAATTTGCACCATAGGAAGAATCATCCCAGTGTTTTCAGGACCACCTGTCAGAGAGTAGGAAGGCCTGTTTCCCTCAAATTGAGATTCTAGTGCCAGTTTCCATATATGTGATGCAAGACAACCTTTTCTCCCTGCCTTTCTGCTTGCACATGGCTTCAGGCTTTTCCTGGGTAAGCTATCCTAGCCTTAAATACATCAGTACAATTGATCCTTGAACAATGTGGGAGTTAGGGGTTCCAGCACCGCCACTGCTCACCCACCTCCCCACTACTCTGGGAAAAATCGTGAACAGCTTTATAGTCTGCCCAACTCTGAGACTCAGCATCCATGGATCCTATAATACTGTGGTCTGTATTTATTGAAAAAAAGTCCACATATAAGTGACCCTCTCAGTTCTGACCTGGGTCGTTCAAAGGTCAACTGTACACATGCCCTTAAGCACATCAAAGTCATTTTTAGGAATTCTACTATGTTTGAATAATTCCTTTTAGAATTTTTTGCTGTATTTCTACCTTAGCTTCCTTGTGGTAAAAAGAAAATATAAATCACTTCCTGTTTGGAAAAGAAGAAGATATTAAGATGAAATTAATTTTAATAATATATGGTTTTATGTATATAGAGAGAGTATATTCCTATTTGATATGATTTTGTCATTGTCTAGTTATAATCCACAATCTATTTCATAAGTAGATCCATGGGTACCACAGGTAGAATGGTAATGTGAAAATTACATCTTTCTCACTTGTGTTCAGTGACGCTTTCTCTCCGATCTTCATTCCTCTCCTCCTCCGTCTCCCCACCACAGAACAAAACAAAAACGAACAACTGCCCCCCCCAAAACCCAAACAATTGATTAGAGTTCCTTTTAGATCTTTTCTAGGTTAAGTTCATACTTTAATAACTTGAGTGCAAAGGCTACTCAGTTTGAAGATGCATGCATTTGCATTATGTCACATATCCTGCTTTATATACACATATATATTAATATGTATATATATATGAAAAAATCTCACAGTGTTGTGCTGTTTGCTACTTTTCATCCAGGAGTAATTTGTCCTTCTTACTGAGGAAACCCCCTCCTAAATTACAGTTCAAGGTCATTACTGACTCATTAATTCAATCAAATCTAATATAACAGTTGTCACTAGAGACTCAGATTATTTTGCTCTTTGCTTAATTATGTTTTTAGTTTTAAATAATACTGCATCTTCCCAGCTACCAAGCAATGTCAAAGCTCCTGAAGATGTAAAGTAATTAGGTGGCTTTTTAGAGTTTTAAACTGATAAAACACCTATGAAATCATGTATAGGTGAGACCATCACACATGATGAAAAGATTTATGCTCTAGTGTTATGGTAATTAACTACGTCCCCAAATAGCTTGTCAGACTTGTAACCCTTAGTCAGGACTAGGATCCTTGAAATAACTGCCGTGTTTATGGTTCTAATTTGGTTTGCAATTGATTCTCCTAAAAACCATAAGCCAGAAAAGTGCTTATTTAACGGACCACAATATAGCCTTCATGGAGACTATTTTAAAATTACTCTGGTGTCCTGCAAACTTTGAGTTCTTTTGTTTTCATAAATTATGAGAGGGAAATGTCACCAGTGCTCAGCGTGGTGGTGCCCAGCTCTGCTGACAGCTGTATGATGCACACTCAGCGCAACTGGATAGGGGCTGAGAGTTTCATCAGTAAATATGACTCTGATCGCTTCATGTCAACGGTCAAGGGGATGGCGTTTAGTATCTAAGAAACACACGCTACGACCAGCCACACGTGGACTTGGGAGTTGAAATCCACAGTGTGGAGCCCATCTCCCTCTTGACAGAAATTTCACTTTTTATCTTTCGCACAATTCGGGATGATAATCTGTTTTTAATGCAGTCATATTTCTCATACTTTACTACCACATGAGGCTTCTCATGTGCTGTATATAGCATGTGGAAATAAGAGCTGGGAGGAATATTGTCCTTTACATTAGGAGTATTTCACCTCCCAGCCAGATTTAGCGTGGGCACGACCACTGCTCCTCTGAATCCCTAAAGACAAGTAGATCAATGTTTTAAAATATAAGAAAAGCAAACCCCAGAAGGCCAGAGAAACTAATTCTATGTATAGGAAGAATTGTGTGGAATAAATCTCAAGGGCATGTTTTTTTAGAAATCAATATTAAAATGTTTTGTGTGAATTAATTTAAAAATAAACTGCAGCTCTCCTTAGTAAACTGCCCTACTTTATCAATTTTTTCATTTACCTTTTTATCCTTTATCCACAAATATCTCTACCATGAAAGATATTTTAAACGGATGTCAGATCCAAGTATTGCACATAGCTAGCCTTTAAATTCACTAGTTTTGTTTATTTCAAAAATATGTTCGTAGACATTTTGCTTGTCTCATAATTTGATAGTATAGAATAATATGTAAAATGGAATGATAAAAAATATTTTTGATTAAATGATTTTTTTTTTTTAAAGATTAAGATGCTATGATAGATATCGAAATCTACATACACATAGTAACTTTGGGTATTTTATCTTTAGCTTGCTCTTCTTGTTAGGAAGCAATTCTTTTTTGACAGTTCTTTGTCCGTAAATGCTCTTCTTGGAAAAATTTTAAAGTTAACATGAAATACCTAGGTTTAAAATGTCATACAAAAAATTAAATTTATATCTCTGTGCCACTAAATTTTTGCTTCAAGATTTTCCAGTGTTGACTTTTAACATTTTTTAAATATCCACAATCACCTTGACAGAATTTTCAGACTCTGAAATATGGTATATTAATTTGACCGTGAATGTTTCCTTAAACCACAAAACACAGAAAGGCAGGAAATCTCGAAAATCCTTGCGTCTGGGAAAACTCAGGGTGGTAAGTAGGTTAACATGTTACTGAAACTATAGGGAGATACAGTTTTTGACATATGAATGTTAAGAACAAGGTCTTGTGGACATTTAAGCTGTGTTTTTTACCCCTTTGAATCTATTTTTACACTGACCATAATTGAAATAATGTTAATATGTAACCAAAAGAATTCTCAGCAAAAATGTTGAAAGGAGCCAATTTATGTGTAAAAAAGTCAAGAAGGACAGGCTAATTTTTTTAAAGCCCTGTGCTCCCAGTATTAATTCTGAATCTCTGAAAAATTCATTTTGCACTTACAATGACTTTATCTTTTTGTAAAGAAAGTAGTTTTTTCCTCATTTATTGACCAACCAGTAATGAGAAAATAAGAAATTTAACATTAGTTCCTATTCTTTCCCCTAAAAGCCTGAGAAAGAATTGGCTCCAATTAATGCCAGAATCACTTTATTTGTGTAAAATTTATAACATGGTTAATAAAATGTTAGCTATGAATAAAAAATGTAACTATAGTGAAATACAAATGTAGGTATTGCTAGTGTGTAATACTGTATACTCTTGTTGATTTATTTAGTGGGAAAAAATATCTGTGATGCTCTCAGCAAATTCAATTATATCAAAAGTGTTCTTTAGGAGGTTTGGGAAGCTGGAGATCTCAGACTTTAATGCCTACACACAAACTGACTTTAAAAAGCAAAGATTTGAAACAGATAAAGCAACATTTTGCCTAAAGTTCATTCATCAAAGAGCTGCATATTTTGAAAAGGGTAAAAGTACTACTAAACCCATCAGGGATAAGTAAAGGCTATATACTATAGATTATTTTAATCCCCCAGCTAGATATAAAAGGGATAATTACATATTTGTGGTTGAAGCCATGTGGTGGAAAAATCAATACAACTTTTTTGTATGACACTTCATTAGTGTGAAAAATTTTAAAAGCTGAGAAGAACTGCCTTGCAATTAAATGCCTCTGCTACTGCAGCTCCAGTAATGGGTTTGTATTATTATCTAGTTTATTTGAAATAGTGGTTGCACTATAGAAGTAATTGGAAAACATTGATTATGCACTTGTATCTGGAAAGCCTGGCAAATCATTACAGGGCCCGGCAACAGTTAGTTAGCCTTACTAATGAAGCACTAATTGCTCTAAGTAGGTTAACATGTTAGTGAAACTATAGGGAGATAATAGTTTAGAAAATTCTGAGGTATTTTGCCAAACATGCTTTTTCATTTAATATTCCAGAGATAGAAGTCATATGGGTTTTTCCCCTTTTGTTTTGTTTATGGTGTTCTCTTGAAAAAAAAAAAAAAAAAGTAACCTAAATGAAGTTCCCACATTCATTTGGTTGAAATGACTTTGTTTCCTTTCATGCTATCTTCCTTTTAACCACTTTTAGTAAATGCAACTAAGCTACTACCAGCGTGGCTGCCTTTAGCAGCTTTTTGGATCCTGCAGTTCAGAAATTTCTGACATATCTATCTTGGTTCAAGGGTTTCATGACACAGTCCATGCAAAGTCTTCCTGCTGTTGAGTCATTATCCCATTGTCCCACCTGCATAAAACTATAAGATATATATCTATATCTATATCTATATATGCATTTTACTTGAAATTGATTTAATTAATGGAACTTAATAGGGCTTTATTAGCAGAAGTAGCACATTCCCCCACTACTACTCTTGGGATATTTAGAAGGAAAAAATAATCTGTTTTGGAAAAATTCTTACATATGTGCACCAGGAGATAAGCACAAGAGTGTAGCAGCATTATCTCTAATAATAGCAAATGAACAAAAAAAAATACTTGAAACCACTCAGTATCCATTGACAAGAGAATGGATAAATAATTGTGTTATAGTCACACAATGGAGTATTAGTAGGGGAATAGAAATGATATTCAGGCACATACCTTATGAATGAATCCTTGAGATAATATGTTGAGTGAGAAAAGAAAGTTTTAAAAGACTGCATATGATATGATAACATTTTCTAAAGCCCCCAGTAAGCAAAGCTAAACAATTGTAGTGATATGTGGGAGAACTGGGTTCGATCCCTGGGTTGGGAAGATCCCCTGGAGAAGGGAACAGCTACCCACTCCAGTATTCTGGCCTGGAGAATTCCATGGACTGTATAGTCCATGGGGTCGCAAAGAGTCAGACACAACTGAGTGACTTTCACTTTCATAATTACATAGCAAAATTATACTCTTAAAAACCTATGAAATGGTATAAATACCAGGTTCGGGATAGAGGTTACCTCAGGAGGTGAGGTAGGGATGTACAAGAGTGTCCAGGGCGTTGATGGTGGTATAGGTTTTGAATTGGGTGGTTATTTTAATAGTATGAATTTAGTTCAAATTTATGTTACAGATATTATTTTATACATTACAACAAAACTTTTTAAATAGATGACTGTCTTACAGCCCTGTAAAAATTACAGCATCTTGCCAAGTCAAATAAGCAAGTCTAACCCCCTGTGTCTTTCTAAGAAAATTAGAGAGAAAAATGTTGCCATTTTAAAAGTGTGGGCTTTTTTTTTTTTGCTAATTATTGATAATATAAATGTAAGAAACTAAAGGCGAAAAAATGTTTTTCTTTTAAAAAAGGAATCTATGTAGAAGTTTTAACAAATATGATAATTCACTTTGGTTTGTTTACAATCTATTCATAAGTGAGTGTTTCCAGGCTTCTGTACTCCTCTCTACAATGAGTAGTCCATCATGGTTTACATCCGAGTAGCAGAGTTATCTTTGGGGGCAGTTAAGGAAACAACAGTGATATAAGGGTTGGAAAAGGCAAATTTTTATCATTCATACCAAGGACTTCCTTATGTAGCAACATTTACCAACATAAAAGGCAACAAAGAGTATAGTCCCTGTTAAGAGGTCAACAAAGTTTGGAGGTCAGTGAGGGAGCAATGAATCAATTTTGTGTTTTGTGTTCCCCGCTTGGCCTTTTTTTTTTCTTTCTTCTTGTACCTAATGCAAATCTTGGCATCTAGTAAGTTGTTAACACATACTTTTAAGTCAAACTTTTTGTGGAACCAATTTCTACGAAGATTGCTACCCTGAAATATGTAATTATATTTGAATGTCAAAAGTGATCTAGGTAGGTTAGTTACCATGTTAGTGAAACTATAGGGAGATAATAGTTTAGAGAATTCTGAGGTATTTTGCCAAACATGCTTTTTCATTTAATACTCCAGAGATAGATGACAGTGACTCACAGAAGAAAAGTTCAGCTACCTAAATTCTTGAAATAAGTGAGAAAAACTCTCCTCTGAAACAAATTAGAGACTAGCTATGCTCTTGAATTTTTCTTTGTACTCTAAGCATGTAGTAGAATGGTATGATTTTGAGAAATGCAGCTCATGAGGGGAAAATGCCCACAACCATCTTACAGGATCCAAGGCTCAATATATTTCCCTCACCTGTTGCAAACGTGCCAAAGAAGTCTTATCCTTTAGAGATACCTCCTGAAATGCTTGCAAATGTGACAAATGAAATGATACCTAGGGTTTGCTTCCAACGAGGGGAGTGAGAGGGAGCTGAGATGAAACCAGACTGGCCTGAGCATGAGATGATATTTGTTGAAGCAGGATAAGAACATGGGGGTTATTATATTGCTTCATCTCTTTTTGTATATTCAAATTTTTTTCTACAATAAAAAATTTAAAATACTTTGGGACAGATTTATTGAATTTCTTACTTGCAACTATTTTGTTAAATAGTACCTAGCCAACTACTAATGCTCCCTCTTTGGGAGGGACAACAACAACATCAGATTCTCATTCTGGCTACTGATTCCTCCGAAAAGACTCATTTGTTTAATTTTTAAAGTGACATTGGGTGGTAACAAACAGGTGCCATTAGTGATGCAAGTTGAAATGGAACTCTTAGCCTTCAATAGAGGTTTGTTTTTCCCTGGGTGTTGATTTTCCCCCCCTCTTAGAGTTATTGGAAGGATCTGGCTGGGGTGGGCAGTTATAGAGAGCGAGTTATTGTTTAAATGTGACCCTGTTTCTAGTCTTAAGTCAGACAAGAGCCATTCTGGTTACATTCAACATTGCAGAGAAAAGTAACAGTGCTCTTAGAGAGCCGCTTTCTACAAAGCAGCTCATTATTGTAAATGGGGCATGTTTAGACTGCTAAGGCAAATCATAAAAGTATAGCCTCGACTGCAAGCTCCTCTGGCAGCAAACACTGTCCTCAGGCCAGATATACTTCTGGGCAGCCCCTGCACCACTAGTCTGCGTGCAAAGCTCACCCAATGATTCTGAAATGCGGAGAGTGGAGTTATGGAAGTATAAATGTGCATGGTGAACATTATCTGCAAGGTCTTTTATGTTAAAGAAATCATGACACCTGCCAATCTTTCAAATTCCAAAGGGTAAAGCATGAGGCCTAGTAGGCTGTCATTGAACATGACAGGCTTAATGCCAAGTTTATAACAGAAAAAGGGCAATCTTATTGTGGTTTATTCAGTTTTATGTTGCTGGGTTGGTAGGAAGCCTCTTTCTCTCTCTCTCTTTTTAAAAATCTAATTTATAACATTTGAAATACCAAACAGATTCTTTACATATCTCCTGAGCCCCTGCTCCTCTTCACTACCCCCAGTTTCTTCTTTAGGGAGCAACCCTAAATCCTTCCAATTTAGCATCTTTGTGAGGCCAGACAATGGTGTCGGTTGAGCATTTCCTCCCATTGTTATAGAGCTGTTTCTAACTGCAAACATCTCCGTTTAATTACTGCTCTGACTGTTGCTGCGTTTTCACCCAACCTGCCCCTCGCTTGAGCCCATTGGGCTGAAGAAAGAATTACTCCCCGCGCTGGTCCTTAGCCCTGCTTGTTCGGATCTGTAATTGGCCCTGTGTTTTTGACTTTTTGCTAATAAGCAGCTTACTTTCTCTCCCCCTAGACTCAACCCACCACTTTTGTTTCATGAATTTTACAAAGGATTTTAATAGATGCTTTAGGCTATGCAAAATGTTATATGAAGGGAAGCATTAATGCAACAGCCTTGACACAAAGGACGTGTGAATGGCTGCTTATCATTACAGTCAGGTCTCAAAATTTTCATTAGGAGTTCTGGAGGACAAAAGAAGAAAAAAGTGCAGCTATATGAAGGAATATTAACCTATACTGTGTAACCAACTATAATTGCTTAGCATTTTACATTAACTCTCTTCAGACATGGCCTCTCATTATTTTTACACATACATAATAACTGCTTATTACGGTGGTATAGTCCATGTCGATACATTGTGGATAAGGTTGTGTCAGCACTTCTAATATAAGACCCACTTTCATGGGTTTAAAACAGCTGTAAAATTTACCTCCAGACCAAAGATTGGTAATCAACTTTCCACCTGGAGAGGGAATTTTGTTTAAAGTTTGGAAAAAAAAAAGAACCTGAAACACGTTTATTAAGAGAAAAAGTTGCTTGTTTTAAATTATGGACATAAACAAAATAAATGAACATGCCTAAGACATTTTTTAAATTTCTAAATATGGAGACTTAGACACATTTTGAATTGTGCTTTTGATAAGTGTAAATGAATTAATTTTAAATAGCACCAGAATTAAATACCGTATCCATTAGTAAATAGACTTTATTAAAAATGTTTTATCCTCAGTAGATTGCACTTTATACTGTAGTGCTCAGAACTTTATACATATTTTCAAGATATATAATCCATAGTTTTCATTGGAAAATGAGTAAAAATACTTATCAATTTCAAGTGTTAGAGCCTGTGAACAGTCATTCACTTTATGACAATGTGCAGGTTTTTAGAGCTATTCTGAAACTCTATTTTCTGAAAGTCTCCGAACAAACTGTTTTGACTAAGAGAAGGAGAGTAGGAATTCAGCAAAACACTGTCTTGCTTTGCCCTAAAATTGGGGGCTGTAAAGAGTAAGTGGTAGATTTGTCACATGAAAAAATTAGTCCACTTATAAGGGTTTGGGCTTCTGACAAAAGTAATCTAAACAATTATCTTGCTGATTTTCATTTACTGTGCAAAGTACTCCAGTTTTCTCAAGTTTTCCAGGTTTTATACAAGATGAAAAAGTATTTTGAGATTATTCTGAAATAATAATAATTATCAGAGATGTATCAGCATCTTCCCCCACTTTCTTTTTAAAAGAACTTTTTATTGCTTTAGAGTATAGCCAGTTAACAATGCTGTGATAGTTTCAGGCGGACAGCAAAGGGATCGGCCATACAAAAGTTAGATACATTTGTTTCTAAAGGAAATGAAAGCTACAAAAATAGCATATAATTTTTTAATGTTATGAGAGAAACTCTCCTTATGTGTGGGCGAGAACTTATATGGAAAATTTCCCTTATGTTGAAAGAAGGCTTAGAAAAAATATTTTGAAAATAATTCCAGCTCTAGTGGCTCTATAGAAGAATTAGAAATCTGTCCTTAAATACATTATGCTTATGAACAGATCGAAACTATCAAACACCAATGGGATGAGATAGAGCTGTGTTCTTAATTCCATTAAGCTTTTAGTTTTCATTTGCTCCTTTGATCCTTTTAGCTCAAATGAGAAGGTCAATCTTAGCGTATTTTTCAGACTTGGCCAGTTCTCTGATATAGCCCAATAACTGCTTTAAAAAAAGAGAGAGAGAATGAGATGTTCATTTTAAAGTACAATCCCACTTAGAATAATATTGAATTCTATAAAGCAAATATTCTACTAGTATGTCTTGAAGTGACAGCTTACAGAAGGTGGCAACATGGACTGAAATTGGCTCTCTGCACAGAGACGTTAATGTTGAATGATTTTAATAGAGCTAGGAAGTAGCAGCTCTGTCCCTACACCGTTGGAGTGAGGGTTCCTGGCTGGTATTTGTGCGATGGCTGTTCTGTGTTGGAAAAGCTGCAACTTGTTAGTACAGTTCCAGTAAACAGAGTGCTGGCCTCACATAGCTAATTAGCTGTGGCCCCGGCTTGCCTGTGCTGTGTAGTGACAGTCTAATCAGAGATGATTGTCATCAGATATCACAGATGTCTCTGTCTTGCTGCTCAGCCCAGGCAGGCGCTGGTGCAGTTTGGGGAAGGAAGCACTGGATGCCGTTCAAAGACACCGGGTCTCTGGGTGCCTCAGCTGCCGTTTCCAGGCAGCTCGTCACTCCTGCCTGCTGCGAGGAGGAAAGCAGGGTTAGGCAAGGGGAGTATCATACCTGTCGGGTTTTCCGGGAGGCAGTGATGCAATCAGTTTGAAAGGAGAGGTTTCAGAACAAAAATATGTAACTGAAGCTATTCAGGACTTTTTTGAGCCACCTGGGATCCTTGAAGATGACAAATGCTAATTCTTTCAGTTCATTACACATTTTTAAACTGAGTATCTAAGAGGGTTAAAGGAACAAGTTTGAAGATTTACAAGCCACAGTGAAGGATGTGGTAAGAAAAATAGAGCACTATGCAAAGAGGTGTGACTTTAACCCTAAAGCAGGAATCTGATAACCTCGTAATCTTCTACCTCCCATTCTCAGCTAGTCCTTCTCACTCTACCCCCATAAGCTTATAACAGCCTCTTCTGTTCTCTGACCTCTCTGCCTCGCATCCTCTTGCCCCCCAGAAGTAATGGAACTTCCTCTCACCAATTTGCTGGTAATCTTCACCCTGAAGGACCCTCAGCGTCCCAAACTTCTCTCAGAAATAAACATTGTCACACCTCCAGCCATCATCTATAAATACCCTCCTCGGCGTCACCCAGCTTTTCCAGCACTCTCTCTGTTTCCCCAACTCCTTGGGCTCAGCCCAGGCCCTTCTTCCTTGTATAGTCCCTAACTGGAGTCTCAAGAAGTCCCACCCTTAATCTTTATCTTATGTCCTCCACAGCTCCCATTCCTAGGCAGTTTTATCTACACCTATGGCTTCAACCACCAAACCCACTTTAAAGATGTGCCCCAAATTCCTTTCAGAGCTCAGACTTAGTCACATGTTTATCAGACACTTTCACTGGATGTCTTGTGGGCATCTCATGTTTAACTTGCTCCAAACTATAAACTCACCTCTTCTGTACCCAACCTCTTCCTACCCTAGGTTCTCCCTCTCAACGAGGTCCTCCTTTGTGTTTGCCATCTCAGTGGCGGCTCCACTCTTCACTTGGGTCGCCTGAGTCGGAGCTCTGAAACTACTGTGGACCGCTGCTTCTCTTAGGCCCCCAAGCCCCCTCAGGAAACCTGACTGTGTTCTCCTCCTTCAACTCTCAGGAGTTACTCCCTGCACTCCATTCTCCCTGTCTGTGGTCTTTGTTATCTCCCTGCTGGGATAATTTTTGGTACAAATGCACCCTTCACCTGCATTCGGGGCAGTCTTTCTAGAAGGAAAATCTGATCCTGTCTTTCCCTTGCTCAAAACCTACAATGAATCCCTAAATTTTGAGGGAAGCCTGATGGATGCCAACCCCACTTTCTGGACCTGCCCACTCTCTCCACACAGCACCATGGGCTGCGGTTCCCCACTGCCCCCCTGCTAGGTCACAAGTCTGGGTATAAGTCTTCACGTGTGTGTAAAATGTAGTTCTGACTCACCTTGAGGGTCTCCTTTTCTAGGAAGCCTTTTCTGACATTTCTAGCAGAAGAAAATGCTACATCCTAACTGCTCCCCGCGTCACATTTTCAGATTTCTGTTATAACTCTAATTACATCTCTATGAATGTTAACATATCTGTCTACTCCACTTGACCAGGAATCCCTGGAGGGCAAGTGATGTTCGTCTTTGCAGCTCTTCATTTGGCCTAGTACCTGGCATAGAGCAGACATTAAATATTTATTAAGTGAATGAATCAATCAATAAATGCAAGATGAATGAAAGCACAGATAGGAATGTATTGCATAGGGATAGCTAGGAAGAAGACTAATACCTTAAAGGTTTCTTCAACTTTACACAAAGTGTTAGGTAACTCAGAGCCTATGTCAGAATGAGACTCCAAATAGCAGTAATAATGGTGATAATAATAGCAACCATTTATTAGGCACTCAATTTGTGCTGCTAGGTTCTAGACCAGATTTACATAAACTATCTTATTTAAGCCATTTTGTATTATAAGTATAGTTTTCTTTCACAGATGAGGAGACAGAAGTTCAAGGTGACATAGGTAGTGAATGATAGAGTCACAACATGAACTTGGCATCCCTGCCTACATCAAAGTCTGTAATAGAAAACCCTGGGTTTACAGTGCCTGCATTGTCCATGGGTATGGTCTTGAGAAGTTTACACTTTGGAATTTAGGCTGTGAAAGAGCATGAAAAGGAGGTGTGAAGAACTCTCTTAATACTTTATGGTTAAATATAAGATGGAAGTTTTTACCAAAAGGTGGCCAGTCTATTACCTCAGCTAATTATGGTGCCAAGTTATAATGGGGGTTCTATTTCTCCATCAGTTAGTGATCTTTCTCAGTCCTGGGACCACAGATGAATCCCTTACCTATGACAGTCACCTTGCAAACTGCAAACTTTCATTCATGAGTAGGGCTCGGGAAGGAACTGGGTTTTAAAAAGCATTTAAATTGCTGACATAGAGTAGAATCCTTGCCCAGTAAGTTCAGCAGAAATGTGGCCAGGTTTGCAAATGAAACATTTTCACAACCCACTTATTATTTGTTAGATGTGATGTTTTTCACCAAATTAGCTGAATAATTGAACCCATGGTTATTGTGGCGCTGAGCAGACAACCTCACAGCACACGGAATAAAGAATGTATGTGAGAGTAAAGCGAGAATGTGGGAGAGTTGGTTGAATTTAAAACTTCTGGATGCTTGTAAATAAAATTGAAAGGCTGTTTTCCAACATCTAATTGGGTGAAATATAAGAGTCTTTTTATTTAAAAAAATTTTTTTTTGGAACGGTGAGGAAGTACTGGAAAAAATATGTCTTTGGCTTTGGCACTGAAAACATAAAGTTCTTGTACTTTCTCTCCCATCTCCTGCCTTTTCTAATATGTTTACCACGTTTTTCACTCTCTGACTTGAACTTTATATTGTATGAAGTTTCTGAATTACAAGACATACAAAATTTTCTAGCAACTGAAGTAGATACTGACTCATTTTAAGTTGAACCATTTTGCAAGGCTCACTGAAAAACAACAATGCTCTTAAAAAGCCACAACACTTTTAAAAGTAAAGTAAGGACCAGGGAGGACACTGAAGGCTCCTGATTTGAGTGTGAGTTCATAAGTTTAATCAATATGCAATCTGTTATTTTTACTGGGGAGCATTTTTTTCCAACCCTGTGATTATATGAAAAAAAAAAAAATCAAATATGTGTGACTAGGGAAATAAGAATAAGCTAATAGCACAAACAAACTAGTGCAGATTTCAATCCTTTATATAGCCATATAGAGTAATACTCATTATAATTTGTACTTGTGGTATCTTGCAGTTTGGAAAGTACTTTGTGTGTGTGTGTGTGTGTGTGTGTGCGTGCGCATTTGTAGTCACATTAGAAGAGTATCACACCTATGAGATTGGCAGATAGGTATCATTGTCTCTGATTTAAAGAAAAGATAACAGTTTGAACACAATAAAGTAACTTTCCTGTAATCCAAGTAGGTTTTCTAAAGGCTGGTGCCTTATCTCCCCCATAACCACATAGCAGCTAACAGTGCATGTACGTGTGTTTACTAAAAGCTGTGCTCTGAATGCAAACTCAAATTCACTTCTGTAGCAGGTTAGAATAGTAAGCAAATTTCAGATTGTGCAAAACTTGCATTTCTGGTCCCAAAGCCTGGTTTAATAAAAGCAAATCAACCTTGATTATTGCCTAAGTAAATGAAAGTGTTAATTAAGCTCAGCTCCCTGGTCGGAAATAAAAGCCTGTGAAACTCAAACATACCTGAGGAATGTGAGCAGACAGCCCTGAAGTTGTGACAAGGGTGTAGGCACATTTGTTTCTGTTTGCCTGGTGTCCAGCTTGGGAACTGTAAGACAGTAAACCCTTAACAAATGCGGAAGGGAATAAAGAAGGGAAAACAGATAAGGGAGAAAGATAATGAGTGAATGAGAAATAGAAAGGGAGAAACAGAAGGAAGAGACAAACTTCATTCATTAATTGGCTGTATTGAAGGTGAATATTAACAAAGGCATGGTGTGGAGAGTTGCCAATTTGTTCTTCCTGCCCTGACTGTTAGCTGACTGCCTTTCATTAGGTATGAATATATATCCACAAATATTCATAGATAAGTCAACTGTTTGTATACACCTACACCCCCCCGAAACACACACACACACACACACACACTCAAAATAAGCTTCCTATCTAACACAAAGGGCCAGAGTAAAGAGATCATCAAAGAGGATGTTAAAAATGTTGTAGATAAGGAAGAGGTAAGAAAACATTTCAGGTGAGAGTTATATATCCTTAAATAATTAGGATGCTGAAATTAAAACACACACACACAGTTTTCATAAACTTGGAAAGTGTAGAGAGGTAACTCTTTTTGCTGAAATGGAGTTAAAAATATTCACTGAGATATAAAAGCTGCCCAAAGTAGGGTGCTTTCTACAAATCACAACAGGGAAGAAAAGAGCCCAACTTCTGAGGATGCCAGCCAAATTATGATCTGTTTTCAACAGAGGGATCCACCTTAAGAAAGGTTCAGAGAGCTCAATAGAAACCAAATACTGTAAGAGGAAGTTGGAAGTGTGGGTGTCAGGCTGTCAGTAATCTGACAGCTATGGTAACTACCCTCTAATCCAGCCAGCTCCAGCCATGCTCTCGGCTGACACCACCAGGACTGACTGACAGCTGAGGAGCAGGCACTTTTTACAGACTCAAGTGACATCCAGTCTATTAAGGCTGACAAGCACAAAGCAGAGATTTGCCCTGAATGGTTTGGTACTGAAGCCTAGTAAAGGGGTTATTTGAAAGGTCTTAGAGAAAGTGTCAGACTCCAGCTCAGATGATAACAATATTGTAATGATGGTACTGGACAATGAAGTGCTATGATTGCCCATACAGGCTGGGAAGACTGTAGCGCATGGGGAGCGCTGAGGAGAAGCACACACAAGCTGATTCTTCAAGGCCCGTGTGCAACCATTCAAAGAATTTCCTTTGGTGGTGTGTTTGCTTGGGCCTTGGGGAGCTTCCCGAAGTTGCATATTAATTGTGTTGTTTGCACTGGGGGCACTGGGGGTGGAGAGTAAGCAGTGGTGGAGGCCTGGACATAACCAGGCGACACCTAAAAGGAATGTTTGCCTGCCCTTGGTTCACTCTCCAGTTCATCGAAGAGACATTGGAAATATTTTCTAGAAGAAAATGGTAATTTTCAGACTACTGCCCTGCTTATTAACTCTGGCTGAAAAGTAAATTAGTAACTGCAACATTACCATGATATCATCATTGCTGTTCTTGACTACACTGGTTCCCATAGGTGTCAGGCTTGGTGTCAACACCACCACCCAGAATTTATTCAGCAGGATTTTTTCCCCTCTGGACAATAAAATTAATTGTTTTTCCTGAGTACCTCTTCAGGGTTGTCTCTGAAATAAAAAAAAAAAAGGCAAGGATCATAATCCTGTTTTATTGATGGGAATATGATTCCTGTCATCACTATGCACTCTCACCTGGGTGAGGCATATTTTTATGTGTATAATCTGTTTGTAAGCCCTTTATTCCACATGTATTGTGTCCTTGTCATAAGAAAGGTACTGAGATAGGTCCTGGGGACAGCACAGTAGTAAGGGAGTGTGGTTCTTATCCGCATAGTGCTTAAAATCCAGGTCTGGTAGCTAAAGTTCAGCTTATTGTACCACTACCAGCATTCTAGATGTTAATACTTGACATACTTCTATAATGATCCCTAGGTTGGGAAGACCCCCTGGAGATGGGAGTGGAAACCCACTTCAGTATTCTTGCCTGGAGAATCCCATGGACAGAGGAGCCTGATGGGCTACAGTCCATGGGGTCACAAAGAGTTGGACACAACTAAAGCAACATAGCACATACATACTGATAAATAGCTCCTGCTCTGAGCCCCCAAAAGTGGATCCCTGTCTGCTTCCTCATCGATTTCCCTGATCCCTACCTCATGAGTCCTTCAAATTCACCATGATCCAGCAAAAAAACAGTAAATAAATACCTGGAATATCAGGGTCCCTGGGATCCTGGCCCAGCATTCTATGCAGTATCATTTCTGATTTTTCTTCTAGGTTTTCATGTCTACCAGTTGCAAAAGAGTTTAAATACCACTGCTGATGGAGCTTATAGTTAAAAAATATATCCACAAATTTCAAACTCTCTTTCTTGATATCTACATTTACTCTTTCAAAAGTCTTCTCAAGAAGTTTACTTCTAACAGTGTTCCCACATAGAACTTCTTTGGAAGTCCTATACATAAGTTGAATTGATGTTTGAGTGTGCACTGGTAATTAAGAATCCTTAAAATTTATAACAAAGCAAAACTTCAGCTCCACCAACAAGAAACCAGAATTTGCTTTTAGAAATTTGGATTTGTCTATATGACTTCCATTTAAAATGGCTTCATGTCTGATGTGGCTTCTCTCAACTCATCTGTAAGGTTATTCATAAAGATACCAAAAAAGAACAAAAATTTATAATAGCTCCCTAATTTTAGCAAAGATGGTATGTGAGAATAATAACCTCAAAACTGTAGCTCCCCCAATGATGCTACAATGAAAAACAAAACTGAGGACCTTGCAGTGGAATGCAGCTGAAAACCAATGACACCTGTCGTCAGAAAGGTAAATGGGGGAATAACATATTCTCCATCTGTCTGCTCCATGATTGAGAAACATAAAAACTACACCAGTCAGAACACTTAGCCGCCATCCCTTCATTAAATGAATGTGACTTTGTAAGTTGTACTGTTCTAACATGCTGTACTCCTATCCTTCTGTCCATTTTCCCTGATGTGTCATTTGAAACATCAACTTCTAGAAAATGATTAGTGAAAATAAAGAAAGAATAGAAGTGATAATTTTTGTTTTGGGAGGCACAGTACAGAAAATAAAGTTTACAGATCAAGGAACAGAATACTAGACACAGTGCATAAAGGATTTTTAAGTAGTTTTTAATGTGTTACATACCTTAAGAGTACAAAAGAATCAGGGAATGGAGAGAGAAAAATCCCCTCTGTCCAGCATTCCCATGTGAGATGAAAACCTGCTTCATGTTAGAAATTGAACCAGGAGTTGTGCGTATTCAGCTTCAGTGGGACCCACACCGGGGCCAAGGGTTATCCAAATAACCAAACTGTTGACAAGTATCAAGTCTGGAAGATTTCTTGTTTAAGGCTGAAGGAACAGAAAAACAAGCAACATGAGGCCGTTGAAAAGATTATTACAAAACAGGAGTAAAGAATTCTATCTGGATGATTGAAGTAAATATCAGATCTATGGAGATAATTTACTGTAAGTCAGAAACAAACTCCTTTCACCTAAACTTTTTTAAAAAGAAACAAGCATGAGGAGGGGAAAAGGAGAAATAGATAAAGACAAAGATGAAGAAAGGAATGTGGAAGAAGATGAAATAGCTTCTATGAAGCAGGAACAGCAGTCTATTTTGAGAGAACATCTTAAGATCAAAAAGAAGATGATAAAATAAGATCAGATTTCATGGAAATTAAAAGAGCAGTACTAAAATTAAAATCCTTTTGAGGGGGAATAACCTGAAGAAAATTAAGTTACCGATATAGGGAACAAACAAGAAAAACCCTTTCAAAGAACTTCTAGTCAATATGACACCATAAAATCATGTTTATTCCACTTCTTTTTTTTGTCAACATCCCAAACATAGAAATGGGCTTTCTCTGGTAGCTCAGTCAGTAAAGAATCTGCCTGCCATGTAGCGCAGGAGACCCAGATTTGATCCAGAGTCTCCTGGAAAGACCCCTGGAGAAGGAAATGGCAACCCATTTCAGTATTCTTGTCTGGAAAAATCCCTGGACAAAGGATCCTGGCAGGCTACCGTCCATGAGGTCGCGAGAATCAGACATGACTTAGTGACTAAACCACCACCACAAACATAGAAATAACAGATAAAATATTAAAAATAATATATGCACAAAACATACTATACTCAAAAGCAAGATAAATACCTGCAGACCAAAACTGAACAGAAACACAATGCAGTCAGCAGGGCCAAAGACACTAGTCTGCTGGGCATGAAGTCTAGAAGAAGGCAGAGGCAATTAGGGTATATCCTGGAGAGAGCGGAGCCGGTCCCACTATGACAAATTGGGGGCTGAGGAGATAATGCCACGCCAGAAAAGAAAGACAAAGGAAGGCGATAGGAACAAAGAGGCAAGTGGGACCTGGGCCAACCCTAATAACGATGATATCTGTTATAACTTTACACTGAGCAGACAGCGTAAGATCTGGTTGTGGACTTCAAGGCTGTATGAAGGTTTCAGAGAAAAATACATATGAGAGAGCACCAGAGACAGTTGAGAGGTAAAGCAAAAGGAACTGAGAGGGAGACACAAACTCACTTGGGCCTCCTCACTACAAAACAACACACATGATTATCAGCAATCCAGATAAGGAAGAGGACATCAAAATCTGCACTCAAAAGAGGAATTCACTCCAGATTTAAAAGGTAGGGTAATCTGAAGATGAATATCAAGAATGGTATGTTTATGATCCTAAAAGGAAGTAATAGTGTAGTAAAAAAAAAAATAAGAAGAAGAAATCATTAAACAAAATAGGAAGTATTGAAACAAGAACTGGTAGATTTGAAAAAGAACCAATCAAAATTCCAGAATTTTAAAAATATGTATTAAGATATAAAAACCTGTAATATCAGCAAAAATTGTGGAGTAAGGACCATTGAAAATTCTCTCCTCCCTAAGAGCAATGCAAAAAGTGGCAAAAATGGTCAGACTCAACGTTTCCAGTACTCTGAAAATTAAGCAAAGGCTTGCAGCAATCCGGAGAGAATCATTCAAGAAAAATAGTTGATAAGAATTATAGCCTTGCAGTGTTTTAATTTGCCCTAATTCCCATCCTCCAATTCTGTGGCAGCCTTGAAAATCAACAGCCTGCAGTCACAGTGAAAACTGGAAGCTTGGAAGCCATTGGAGTGGGCAGAACTTCTTTAAAGCCCTGTTCTCAGAGTAAAGCCATTCCTTGATCTTTCTGGTCATTGCCTGGAAGACCATATTTGCAAGGCTCTCTTTATTAGACCTGAATCAGAGCTTGCCCAGTACAAAAATTTTTTCCCTGGAAAAGATTGCTGAAAACAGTTACAGATAATTGTTTAACCTCATAACTGCCTGAGGAAGAGGGTTACCGTTGGTATAAACTGTAAGACTAACCAAAAAGCTTAAGAATGAAATGTCAAGAGGGGTTTGAAAAACCCCAACATATTCCTGGAAATCTAGAAGTCCATGTGCAGGCATAGAACTGTGCACATTCTCAGGAACAACCTGTGAAAGCCCTAACCACTCATCTCTGGTGACCTTGAGCAGGCAGTAAAAGACTAAGGCAGAGTTATCAACCACCTGGCTTGGTGTTAAAGATGTACCAACACACACACACACACACACACACACACACACACAGCCCCTTGGCAAAGGAAAACTTATTGTTCTAAACATTTAAGAAAATATCTGTCATTAGCTGACCACAGACCTAACTGAGCAGAGATTTCAATAGCCACATGAGACGAATAATGTAGATGTTACTGAATTAGTTTTTGTTGTTGTTGTTGAGTCACTAAGTCCTATCCAACTCTCTGCAACCCCATGGACTGCAGCATGCCCGGCTTCCCTGTCCTTCACTATCTCCTGGAGTTTGCTCAAATTCATGTCCTTTGAGTAAGGTTGTGCTATCTAACCATCTCATCCTCAGTTTCCCCCTTCTCCTTTTGCGTTCAGTCTTTCCCAGCATCAGAATGATGTGACCAGATGCTATGATCTTAGTATTTTGAATGCTGAGCTTTAAGCCAGCTTTTCTACTCTCTTCTTACACTGTCATCAAGAATATCTTTAGTTCTTCTTCACTTTCTGCCATTAGAGTGGTATCATCTGCATATCTGAGGTTGTTGGTATTTCTCCTGGCAATCTTGATTCCAGCTTGTGAGTCATCCAGCCCAGCATTTTGCATGATGCATATAAGTTTTGCATTTTCATATAAGTTAAATAAGCAGGGTGACAATATAAGCCCTGTTATACTCCTTTTCCAATTTTGAAACAGTCGGTTCTGTTGATTCTTGACCTGCATACAGATTTCTCAGGAGACAGGTAAGGTGGTCTGGTATCCCTATCTCTTTAAGAATTTCCCACAGTTTGTTGTGTTCGACATAGACAAAGGCTTTAGCTAGTCAGTAAAGCAGAAGTAGATGTTTATTTTGAATTCCCTTGCTTTCTCAATGATCCAGCGAATGTTGGCAATTTGATCTCTGGTTCCTCTACCTTTTCTAAACCCAGCTTGCACATCTGGAAGGTCTTGGTTCACATACTGCTAAAGCCTAGTTGAAGGATTTTGTGTATAACCTGACTAGCATGTGAAATGAGCACAATTGTGGGTAGTTTGAACGTTCTTTGGCATTGCCCTTCTTTGGGATTGGAATGAAAGCTGACTTCTTCCAGTCCTATGGCCACTGCTGGCTTTTCCACATATGCTGACATATTGAATGCAGCACTTTAACAGCATCATCTTTTAGGATTTTAAATAGCCCAGCTGGAATTCCATCACCTCCACTAGCTTTGTTTGTAGTAATGCTTCCTATGGCCCACTTGACTTCACACTCTGGGATGTCAGACTCTAGGTGAGAGACCTATTCTTGCCATCTCTTCTTAATCTCTTCTGCTTCTGTTAGGTCTCTACCATTCCTGCCTTTTACTGTACCCATCCTTGCATGAAATAGTCCCTTGATATCTCCAGTTTTCTTGAAGAGATCTCTAGTCTTTCCCATTCTATTGTTTTCCTGTTTCTTTGCACTGTTCATTTAAAAAGGCCTTCTTACCTCTCCTTGCTCTTCTCTGGAACTCTGCATCCAATTGTTATATCTTTCCCTTTTCCCCTTGCATTTCATGTCTCTTCTTTCCTCAGTTGTTTATAAAGCCTTCTCAGACTAAAACTTGGCCTTCTTGCATTTTTTTCTTTGGGATGGTTTTGGTCACTGTCTCCTGTACAATGTTAATGAATCTCTGCCCATAGTTCTTCAGGCACTCTGTCTACCAGATATAGTCCCTTGAATCTATTCATCACCTCCCTTGTATAATCATAAGGGATTAGATTTAGGTCACATGTGAATGTCCTAGTGTTTTCCCTACTTTCTTCAATTTAAACCTGAATTTTGCAATAAGGAGCTCATGATCTGAGCCACACTCAGATCCAGGTCTTATTTTTGCTGACTGTATAGAACTTCTCCATATAGTCAATCTGATTTAAGTATTGATCATCTGGTGATGTCCATGTGAGGAACCTGGTAGCTACAGTCCATGGGATAGCAAAGAGTTGGACACGACTAAGCAACTTCACTGGTTCACTGGTTCTCTGGATGTCCATGTGTAGAGTCTTCTCTTGTGTTGTTGGAAGAACATGTTTGCCATGACCAGTGTGTTCTCTTGGCAAAACTCTATTAGTCTTTGCCCTGCTTCATTTGGCACTGCAAGGTCAAATTTGCCTGTTACTCCAGGTATCTCTTGACAAACCAGTAGCTAGGCTGACTAAGAAAAAAAGAGAAAAGATTCAAGTCACTAAAAGAGGAAACATTACTACTGACCTTATAGAAATAAAAAGACTATAAGGGAATAATATGAACAATTATATGCCAAATTAGATAAACTAGATGATATGGATAAAATCCTAGAAAGGTGGAAAGCCAAAAAAAACTTATTCAAGAAGGAATAGAAAATCTGAACATATTAATAACAAGTAAGGAAATTGAATTAGTAATCCAAAACCTCACAAAGAAAAGTCCAGAATGAGATGGCTTCACTGAAGAATTCTATTAGAGAATTAATATAAATTCTCCACAACTCTTTTCAAAGCCAGAAGAGGAAGGAATACTTCCCAACTCATTCTGTGAGGGCAAACACATCACAAGAAAACAGAAACTACAGGCCAGTATCCTTTGTGAAAATCCTCAAGCAAATACTGGCAAACAGATTCAGTAACATACAAAGAGGATTGTACCCTGACCAAGTGGGATTTACCCCAGGAGTGCAAGGTTGGTTCTCATGTTAATGAATCAGAAGACTTAATAATGTTAAGACGACAATACTCTTGATTATGATCTGCAGATTTAACACAATCCCAATCAGAATTGAAGCTGCCCATTTTTGTTGAAATTCACAAAATGATCATAAAATATGGGAAGTGAAAGAGATGCAGAATAGCCAATACAATCTTAAAAAAGAACAAAATTGAGCCACCACAATTCCCATTTCAAAATTTACTACAAAGCTACAATGATTGGAACTACCATAAGGATAGGCATATGGATCAATTGGCCTAGAGTTGAGAGCCCAGAAAGAAACCTATACACTTATATCAGTTTATTTGACAGTGAATCCAGGATAATTCATTAGGGAAAGAAATCTTTTCAACAAATGATGCTAGAAAAACTGAATATCTACATGCAAAAGAATAAAATTGGACTTCTAGATCACACCATATGCAAAAGCGAACTCAAAATGGATTAAAGGCCCAAATGGAAAACTATAAAACTCTTAGAAGTATACATGCTACAATATAGATGAACCTTGAAAAATATACTACGTGAAAGAAGCCTGACACAAAATGCCACATTTCTGTGATTCCATTGCTTAAAATGAATTTGTTATGGCAGGAATAGAAAACTAATACAACTGCTAAAGCCACAGTGCTATTCTATGGAAAATTTTAGTGCTAGTATGTTATGATCAAGTACAATGAGCTTTATACACATAATTTAATGCACTTTCTTCAATGAGTCCAAAATTCTCACATAGTTAATGAGAACCAAGCCTGAAGTATGGCTAGCTTCACATCAAGAGGACATGGAAGTAAGCATCACCATCAGTAGCCAGTAGTCAAGGATCCCAGAGTTTGGCTGTGATCTCCATCCTGAGAAGGGTCCTAGCCAACATCACGTAAACACAATTTCCTGCTTTGCCTGTGCCTGTTTCAGTCATCCAGTTCAGCACATTTGCCAAGTGTCTTCTAGGGAGGCCATGTGTCAGGTCCTAAGGAGATTCAGAATTAGTAAGACTCTGGCCTCAGGGAACCTGCAATCATGGTAGGAATGGGAATAGATTTCCTACCATGTGATCAAAGACCAGCCGTTAACATTTCAGCAGATATTTCCTTTGAGACACTAGAACAGGAATGTCAGGGAAGCCACATGCACTTAGAAATTTTTTTTTCTCATTGAGACTTAATAGTGTGGATTGTGGATGACTCCTTAATCCTGATGGAGAAGTATTTGAAGGGAGGAGGGGAGAGAGGGATAGTGAAGATGGAGGATGATGTTAGGTACAACTTGACTGAGCACTGTTAGAGACAATCAGAACTTGACTTTGATGGTTATAGATAGGCAGTATAATTTGAGGCAATCCATGAAAGCCTTCTGTGCATACATTTCTTCATATAAAATGGTGATGATAATAGTACCTATTTCCTGTTATTATTGTGAGGATTAAATAAAGGAATATGAAGTGTGCCTTGCACAACTTCATAACTGTTAAAAACCCATTAGATCCCTCCTTACTCAATTAATTTTGGAGGCATTCTGATGAACTAAATCTGGCATTGGTATGTTTTTCATTAGGATCCCCGCTTGGAGTTAAAAACTTAAAGCCTTTTAGAGAATTTTAAGATAGTTATATCAGTTCACTGTTGTTTTTCTTTATATATCTGGAATGAATCTCTAAAAGTATAGCTATGTCTTGCATTATTTGTAATATCCTAAACATTTAATATTTTGAATATTACCAATTAAGCCAAACACCAAGCAAGTCATGCAATCTACCCTTTTAGGGTTCATCTGCCACTATTCTGTATATACAGTTTTTACTTTTAATATAATGGTGTTAACTATCCAATACTGTGATTTAGAATTGTTGAAGATCTGTAAGATCGCCATAAAATAATGCAAAGGTACTGGGGCCAAAGCTTCTCTCTCACACATGCCAGGAGGTTAATACTATCTTTGATTCTATCTAGTATGAATATTTATTGTCTTATTAAGTCATAGTGTATAACATGGAACTGAAAATAATACAGAGTTTTCCAGTGACCCCACTCCCTCTCCAGTGTAACTCTTGATTCCAGAGACTCTTGACCACAGGAGAAAATATTCAATATAAAAGAAGTCTTTGAAATATGGTTTAGTTAACTCAGTATGCTATGAATTAAATAGATTTCTACATTTACCAACAATGCCATTTAGGTACCCACATTTTGGTCTTTTTAGTTATATTTGAACTGTATTACCTGTGTAGCTGTTATGGCCCATTTCACCAGCTCAGGAAACAAATTTGATCACACCCTGTATTCTTCAAATTAGAATAGCTTGATTCCCCTGTTCCTCAAATAATAAGCATTCAGGATCTTTCTGAGGGTATTCTTCTGCATTATTTAAGAACCCCGGTGTTCCTTCAATCTAGAGGGCCCAAGTTCTACTTCTGGATGTCTCTCAGAGACCAAACTGGAGAATCTGCCAAATGCCACAGTTTGAAAAAGACTTACTATTGTCATTGGTCTGATACTCTGATGCATCTTTGTGCGGTGGTTCTCTTGCTGTTTCAGATATGTCTACAGACCTTGTCAGTGCTTGGTTCATACTAACATGTTCACCTCTTATTCTCAAAGCAGATCCTCATTGTGCCAGAGCCAGTCCTTCTCTGCATCAGTGTAGGTACTGCCCCTGAACCAAGAGGCCCACTCTGGAGAGATTTTCCCCATAAGGACTTTCCTTTTGAGTTGTCTTCACTTCTTTTTCCTACAGGTAGACCTCAGTCAACACTTTCTGAATCCAGCAGAGGCATCTAAAGTTGTTAATCTCAAAAGATGGGAGAATGGTAGAGTTGAGAATACTACTGTTTCCTTTCAGAAGGCTTCCTGATGTCTGTGAAGATTTCCTCATTTTTCCCACAGTGATCACATCTATATTACCAAGTTGTTATTTGGAGGGGCTGCCTTTGTCAAGCTACAAAAGGGGCCTATTACCCTTTCCCCAGGATAGCCAAGGCCCAAATGCCTAATGGTTGCATTATTGAGAGACATCTTTCCAGGGACTCTCCTAGAGCTAGTTCTGTGCAAGACAACTTGGCACATCTGCCTAGGCGGTCTGCATCAGAGTTTAGAAGGTACCTTCTCCTGAAAGAAAGAAAAAGTGTTAATGTTCCAGGTGGACACCGCACTATGCAAGACACCACACTATTCGGAGATGAAATTCAGTAAAGACAAATTTTAAAGTTAGATGGGTATCTATCCAATTTAATCATTGTTCTGTTGTGTGTGCTCAAGCCAGTAACTTAATCACCTTGAGCGCATGTAATAGCTCAGTTAGGAAGTATCTGTGACTTTAATAAAGAACTAAAAAATAATAATTTAAACAAATTTTTATTTTTATTTTTTCTTTCATATGGAGAAGTACAAAAGTTGGTAATTGCAGACACTGTTTCAGTAGCTTAAGGTGGCAAAGCCAAGGACTCTGCAATTCTCTTGTCATTTCTGTCATAATCACAAGATGGCAGTTGCAGATCTAGCTGGCAAATCACATTTTAGGAGTGGAATGGAGGAAAGAATGGGAAGAATGAAGAGTCTGTGCTTGTTTCAGGAAATCAAGAGCAACCCAGAAATCCCAGCTAACTTTGGTTTCCATTTCATGGGCCAGAATGTGTCCAATGGACTCTCCTATCTTCAGGAGGGTCTGGGGGTGGGAATTTTAGCTTTCTAGGCTCTAAAGTATCAGGAGACACTGAACAAAGGGTATAGAAATGAGTATGGGATAAATCAACCTACAGTATTTGGCACACACAAAAAAATGTGAACTAAGGCATTAGCAGCAAGGATGGACTAAAGTGGACAGGACTGAAGCTGGAATCAACAATGCTCTTTGAGTAACTTGAGGATGGAAGTGATGGGCAGGGCATAGGTCAGGAACCACATCTTATTTTTTAGTAGCCTCCTGAAGGGTCTAATAAAGCTCTCAAGACAAAACAGACTGTCAAGAAAGATTGGTCCCCAAATGATGTTCAGAGTTATGATTCTGTGAATGTATAGTATGATCCCAGACTCTTCTGGGAGCCAGGCCTTATAGAATAATGGGAACTTCCTATTAGCCCTTGCTTGATTTTTAGCCAAAGTTTATGCCAAAATGTTCTATTAGAGACTTTTTCCTGTTTTAGTTTAGGATTTTTTTGTTAGTGACTGATTCAAACAAAAATTCAATCACTTTGTATTAAAAGGCATTTTTACAGCATAAACAGAGGATAAATACAGGGCCTGATAACCTCTGGAATCCTACCAGAGGCATTGGTGAGGAAGCTTGATTTCCATGAGAGCTATTTGGTCAGTCTTTTGGAGCCACTTTTACATGGGTATCCTATTATTTAACAGGCACTTTAAATTGAGACCAGCATCCTGATTCTCAAGCAGTCCGGCTTTTATTGGAAATCTCTGCCACATTTAAACATCTTTAGTACATTTTATAAATAGGATTGTAAAAGGCAGCAACCAGACTTCAAAGCGTAGACATGTTGGCCAGAATGGTGAAGCTGGTGACAATTTTTGCTGGTTGTAAAGCTCATGGAGCCTCTTTCTATCTCCAGGACAATTGACAAGGAAGAGGGTCAGCATGCCTTCCTCCTGAGTATCTCTTGGATGGGCCTGAACAGACCAGGTGTGGGGAGAGCTGGCAGGGAGGGAACCAACATACTTTGGGGTAGATGTTGAAAGTACCAACTAAAATACTCAGGCCCCAGCAGAACTGAAAGGAACCAGGCCAAACTGAAAATAAACTAGACGGAAGGAGAGACTGACCACACTTTCTGAGCTTTGATTTCTTGTATCTCTCATCTCCTGCCCTGGTCTTCCTTCCACTGTGAAGACTTCAGGCATCCTCTGCCCTCAGGTAAACCTGACTCTTCTTTCTTTTCTGCACCCACTGAACTTTGTACAGACACTTTAGTGAAATGATTTATTTTTACATTGTATTCTGTCTCCTATTCTCAGCTCTAGACTGTGAGCACCTTGAAAGAAAGGGTTATATCTTATTCATCTCATGTACACAACAAATTAAAAGTGTGTTTAAAGAAAGTTGGGTCTCTTGGGAGAATCTGGGCGATAGAATCTGGGCTGAGGGAATTATTAAGGAAGAGTGTTCATGTTTCCTTAGCCTACAGCAAAGTTCTCAAAGTGAGGTCTCTGAACCAGCAGCATCAGCATCATTTGGGAACTCTTTAGAAATGCACTTCCTCCAAGCCTGACCCCGGACCTACTGAATCAGAAAATCTGTTTTAGTCAGGGCTCTCCAGAGAAGCAGAGGCAATGGGCTGTTTATACATATCGAAAGAGATTTATTACATTGGCTCATGTCATTACAGAGACTGACAAGTCCCAAGATCTGCAGAGTGAGTCAGCAAGCTAGAGACTCAGGAGAGCTGGGTCCAAAGGAACTTGGCAGGTCTTGGCAGGCTCAAGACCCAGGAAGAGCCGGTGTTTCCATTTAAGTCCAAAGGCAGGGGAAAGCTGATGTTTCAGTTCCCAAGCAGTCAGAGAAGAAGGAATTTCTGCGACCTGTGTTTTAACAAGCCTTCCAGGTGATTCTGAGGCACTCCGAAATTCAAAAATCACTGATTGAAACTTTCCAAATCTCAGGTTTCTCATCTGTAAGATAAAGCTAATAGTAGCAACCTCAAGGGGCTGTTTCAAATATGAAATTAGATGACATATGTATAATGCTTAGTCCAGAGCCTCGTACATATCCAACACTCAGAAAAATTATTGAAAGGTGAGTGTTATATTTTGGTTTGTTTCATTTGCCATATGAGTGACTTTTGGAAAGTATTCTCAATATTGGCATCATCTTATGGCACATTTGGATTACTCACACAAGAGTTTCCATTGGTTTATCTAAATTTAAAAGTTCATCCAGCTAAACCCTACCCTTTCAAAGTCCTTGTTACCTGGCCAGAGCCAGACATGAATCCTGTCTACCCCGTTTGGTCCTGTTCCTGTCCCTCAGGTACTAGAGAAGATAGATTTCAGGCAGCAGTCGCTATTTGTGCCATGCAGGGGACAGTCTTCTAGGCCTTTAGCTACCTAAGTGGGAAAAGAAAGAACCTTGAAGAACTGCTGCTCAAAAAGAAAGCTGAAGTGGAGAAGGCCTCTCACCATCCTCTAACAGGACACAAAAGATATCAAATGGTTCTGGAGCCCCCATCCATGTTTAAATGGCCAATTAAGGCAGTTAAAGTTTTCCAACTGATTTCCTCTGAGTCACAATAGTTTAAAATTGATCAACAAAGCACAACCCTCCTTAAGGGGAACAGACAGCAAACCCTCCCCCACCCTCCCACTGCTTTACTTAATTCTACCAGGTTTCTAGCATCATCCCCTCCCTGCTCCAGGAAAATACAATTTAATTCTTCTATATTTACTGCACCAGATGAGACTTTCATCAAAGACAGATAAAATGCCTATAAACCCATTTTCAAATGGCATCCCCAGATAGACTATTCATGAAAATGCATGTGTACACATACACATATATGTACATACTCAACAATCTAGACCACATTTCCCTGTTTGATTATAGCCCCAGGGAGGGCAGAAACACAATTTTCAAGGATGATGTCGGCTCCATACATCATGCTGAGGAGAACATAACTAGGGTATAAAGCAGCTTCCTCTTGCCCAGAAGCTGCTCCCACAGAATACTCCATGTGAGTTCTGCTGAAGCACCACAGGGGTTGTTGAGACAACCCAGTTTCTGGCATTGCAGGCCAATGAAATTCCTGTCCTTTCACTCTCAAATAAATAAAGCTTTGAAAACTATCATTATTACTGTTCTTTAAATGAGTCTGCGTTGCCTCAGCACTACCCCCTCCCACTGCTTTCCATTTGTTTTCCTGTCAGAGCTGAGTCTTTGCAGCTAGTGTCTCCCCAAGCAGGGTGAAGATGTAACACCCTTCTCTGCTGGGCTGATCCTCCCTGGAGAGCCCAGTGGGGGTGAGGTACTGCCTGGTGGGAATTTTCTCATTAGCCCTACAAGCAGCATGTATTCCAGCCCAGTCAGCCTGAGGCTCTAAGCAGAGAGAACTGCAAATATTTTACTGAGAGAGGGGCTCAAGAATGTTACAACTAGTGTATTACCACTGAATCTATTCTGTCTGAAACTGGCAGAAATGGGAACAGGGATACTGCTCCCCTCAGGTGACTGGGGAGCTGCCAGGAAGAAGACAATAAGTGAATCCTAATATCACTGTGACTTAATCTCCATCAGCTGACTAGCTACCTAAAGCAAATACTGAAAACAAGTTTGAAAGGGGAAGCAGCTGAACAAATAATGTGAAAGTAGTAAATGCCAGAATATATTAATAATTCTTATAGCAAAATTTTTCAGTTGACTTGGTACTGTGGGATATACAAAGTGACAGACATGGGCTTTGCCCTCATGATGCTTGTAATTCAAAACAAGAAATAAGACATGTACACAAATCACATGACAAAACCCAGAAGCACAGAAAGATCAAGAAGAGAAATCTGAACAAAAGAATCATAGGAATTCAGAGAGAAGACTTTTACCTGGTCAGGATCGGGAAAAGCTTCATGGAGTTCTTCTGTATGGAGTTCAAATGCCATTTGTATGGAGTTTTGGAAAGAAAAAAAAAAAAAACTACTGTATTTCAAAAGGCAAATATGAGAAACCCCGTCAGGTGTTTGCCTCCCAGAGTTGCTGCCTCCTCAACTCACTTCTTGGCTAGAAGAGCCAGCTGTACAGCTTAGAGACTGCACACATAAGGCATTCATTTCTTGAGTCAGACTTGAAGAAAGAGCGTGGGCTTTTGACACAATGGTGAATGGCACTGAAGAGGCATTGGATATGGGGCCTTTGGGGAAAGGTTTACTTCCTGATTTAAGAAAAGAAAGACAGAAACTGTGCTTACTTCCCGGCTTGAATGTTGTCACCCAAGGATGTGATGCTTGGAGTAATGGCTGCCATCTTGATATCTGGAGGAAAAAAGCAAGAGAATTGCAGAGTAGCCAATTTTCATCCAAGACATAGAAACCAATCCTGGAACTCCTGACTTTCAAACTTCTTTTTATGTGCTGTGAGGATTTTTTATTTGGTAAGACACTTCTGGTTGCATATTCTATAACATGGGGCTGAAAGCATCTTAAGTGAAACACAGAAATCCATTCAGGAGCATGGACATTCAGTAAGGACAATGTGGAGAGCATTCTTATTTTGGCAGATGCTTATAGTTTATGGAGAGGGCTAACGTGAAGTAAGGTTCGAGAGTATAGGCCAAGTCCTGGAAGAATTCTATGGACTGGGGTAAAACATGAGTTTATTCTGAAGGCAGTGGTGAGAGATGTGGAAAGCATTTAAGCAACTTACTGACCTGGCCAGAGCCGTGCAATGAGAAAGTTAATGCTAAAGCTGAGATATAGAGGAAGGCTTTGGACTCAAGAGAGTTAAAGAGTGGGAAAAACCTGTAGGATTTATTTTGCAAAGAATCTGATTCAGGAATTATCAAGCACATCTTCACATTATTTTACCCTGAGGAGGTTTAAAAAACTACTGAAATCTAGATTCTTCCTTCAGAGCTACTGATTCAATTGGTCAGGGGTGGGAACTGGCACGATTTTGCAGCAGCTGCTGCTATTGTTTAAGCTCGCCTAATGTGTGGCCACTGTTGAGAAGCCTTGGTGCAGCTGAGGAAAAGGGAAAGAAGAGATAGACATGGTAGAGACTGTGGAAGCAGATGGGTAAGATGCAGGGGACAGAGAAGAGGAAAGAGTCAAAGATCTCAAAGACTTCTTTCAGGAGAGGGTAACTGGGAGAATGGCAGTGCCATTTACACAAATGGAGAAGTTAGAAGAAGAAGCAAGTTTAAGGAAGAAAAGTTCAATTTGAGAAATATTGAATTTGAAATGATGGGAGAAAGCTCTGTATTCTAGAGAGAACTAAGCTAAAATTATAGTTTGAAATCACCTATATTGGGGAATTATGGATTCTTTGGAGATGGTGATTTGCTGAGGAGGGAATGTCAGAACAAAGAAGACGACCAAGGACCAAAACCTCGAGGAACAATATGGAGAATGGATAAGGAAAGAATACCCCAAGGAGAAATAACTTTGGGGAGTTAAAATCTAATCCCTTTCATCCACTTAGACTAATATTGATGTATAGATACCTGGTGGCAATTAGACCTCCGGATATCAGACTTGCATTGTTGCAGATTAATTCAGGAAAGCTGTCCACCTTTCCTATCTAGCAATATGCCTGAGCAGTAACATGAAGTTATCTGTCCTGCTTCTTCACAGTAGAAAAAAATGAAGTGAATTTAATATTAAACTGTTAAAAAAACAATGAGCAAAATTTTCAAATGATATTCTTAAATAAATTTCATGCCCTAAAGAAAAAAAATTAAACTTGTTCATATGCCTCACCAATGAGATCACATGGTTTGATAAACAACTGATTAGGGTTGGGCAGCTGATATTTCCTCCTCATAAATAATTAAAAATATCTGAAATTTTTCATCTTTGTTTCTACTTTATTTGTAAAGAGTTGGACAAATACAAATTCCAGACCTCTCCAGTTGGTTATGATAGTGTGATAATACTTAACACCACTGAACAAAAATATTACTGTGTAGGTCATTGTTATTTAATGACATTCATATATACCTCTGAGTTATTAGAACTACTTACATGTTTACTACTGATTCAATTAATACTATTAATTATACTATTGTGTTGTGTAGATAGTTATGTAGATAGATCTAACATTTTCTTTTACAAAAATCTCCTTGGACCCGTAGCCTTTTATACCAGACTGATTTCAATAAGGTAGATTAAACCTGCCTTGGATTATATGGAAATTGTTTCTATTATTTTACTTTCCCTCAGCAAACCATATAATTGCATATAAAAGATGGTGATGAAGTTTGTGGGGTAACAGAGAAGAGAATCAGTGTATTTGTTAGAGTTTCAGACAGTCTCTATTGAGGTAAAGAAACTACTGAAGTTATCAGATACTTTTATACTTAAATTTTAATATGAATTCAGATTTCCCAACTTTGAAGGAAAGGTCTAATGAAAAATAATGCATGGTCCCTCTTTTATTGTTTGATCTGGACAAGGGAATGGCAAACCACAGTTGCTTCAGTGTAAGCTGTTTACAAACCTGAACTTCTTCAGGCAAAATTTCTATTTAGATTTTCTATCTGGGATACAGTTGCTTAAAATCAGACACTCATCATCCAAAATTAAAAAAAAAAGTTATGGCTACAGCCAGGGTTAATTACCTTTACTTTTCAAATGAAATTGCAATAATGGTTATACTGCTGAGAAAAACATAACTAAACTCACAAATTTCTCTGGAGCCTTCTCATGTTCATGCATGACCTTGGAGGTCCTTTTCAAATTCATGAGCTGAGGATTCCACAGTGAATTCTACCTGGAGTAACTTCACTGCTGTCTTAAGAGAAGCTTGGCTGAATTCCAGATTATTTTCTACTTTCAAAAATACGTAGGTTCCTACAGTGAAATATTTTTAGCCATTAAAAAATACCTTTTTTTAAAGAAAAGGACAAAGAAAAGTACTATACTACCTGCACACAAATACACATATTATATGCATGATACTATTTGGAACCAGTCTGTTGTTCCATGTCCAGTTCTAACTGTTGCTTCCTGACCTGCATACAGGTTTCTCAAGAGGCAGGTCAGGTGGTCTGGTATTCCCATCTCTTTCAGAATTTTCCACAGTTTATTGTGATCCACAAAGTCAAAGGCTTTGGCATAGTCAATAAAGCAGAAATAGATGTTTTTCTGGAACTCTCTTGCTTTTTTGATGATCCAGCGGATGTTGGTAATTTGATCTCTGGTTCCTCTGCCTTTTCTAAAACCAGCTTGAAAAGGAGTACGTCAAGGCTGTATATTGTCACCCTGCTTATTTAACTTATATGCAGAGTACATCATGAGAAACGCTGGGATGGAAGAAGCACAAGCTGGAATCAAGATTGCCAGGAGAAATAGCAATAACCTCAGATATGCAGATGACACCACCCTCATGGCAGAAAGTGATGAACTAAAAAGCCTCTTGATGAAAGTGAAAGAGGAGAGTGAAAAAGTTGACTTAAAGCTCAACATTCAGAAAACTAAGATCATGGCATCTGGTCCCATCACTTCATGGAAAACAGATGGGGAGACAGTGGAAACAGTGTCAGACTTTATTTCTGGGGGCTCCAAAATCACTGCAGATGGTGATTGCAGCCATGAAAATAAAAGACACTTGCTCCTTGGAAGGAAAGTTATGACCAACCTAGATAGCATATTAAAAGACAGAGACATTACTTTGCCAATAAAGGTCCGTCTGGTCAAGGTTATAGTTTTTCCAGTGGTCATGTATAGATGTGAGAGTTGGACTGTGAGGAAGGCTAAGCGCTGAAAATTTGATGCTTTTGAACTGTGGTGTTGGAGAAGACTCTTGAGAGTCCCTTGGACTGCAAGGAGATCCAACCAGTCCATCCTAAAGGAGATCAGTCCTGGATGTTCATTGGAAGGACTGATGCTGAAGCTGGAACTCCAGTACTTTGGCCACCTCATGCGAAGAGTTGACTCATTGGAAAAGACCCTGATGCTGGGAGGGATTGGGGGCAGGAGGAGAAGGGGACGACAGAGGATGAGATGGCTGGATGGCATCACTGACTCAATGGGCATGAGTTTGGGTAGACTCTGGGAGTTGGTGATGGACAGGGAGGCCTGGCGTGCTGCGATTCATGGGGTCGCAAAGAGTCGGACATGACTGAGCGACTGAACTGAACTGAACTGATTGTTGTTTTACCTAAGCATCTATTAAATAAATTCTAAAATTTTTGTATCAGTTATAATGGTTAGCTCTGCTGATGGAATAACAGATGATTTAAAATTTTTTCTGTTTTATGTTTTCTGTTAATTTCATGGTGCATGTGAAAACTGATGATCAGAACATTGATGAAACATTGATGACACATGATCAGAAAATTTGTTGATATACTGATGTAGTTTACCCAACTCTTATTTATAATCAATAGCCATAGCTACTTTGAGCATCCCAGGTGGCGCTAGCGATAAAAACTCACCTGCCAATGCAGGAAACATAAGAGACCCGGGTTTGATCCCTGGATTGGGAAGATCCCCTGGAAGAAAGCATGGCAGCCCACTCCAGTATTCTTGCCTGGAGAATCTCAGGGACAGAGGAGCCTGACAGGTTATGGTCCATAGGGTCACAAAGACTTGGGCACAACTGAAATGATTTAGCACTCATGACAAGCATAGATACTATGGAGAGTTATCACCACATAAAACACAAACACGGGATTCCCAGGTGGTGGAGATGTAAAGAATTTGCCTGTCAATGCAACAGATGTGGGTTCCATCCCTGGGTTGGGAAGATCCCCTGGAGTAGGAAATGGCCACCCGCTCCAGTATTCTTGCCTGGAAAATTCCGTGGACCAAAGAGCCTGGCAGGCTACAGTTCATGGGTTTGCAAAGAGTTGGACGTGACTGAGTGACTAAGCATGCACACACACACACACACACACACACACACACACACACACACACACACACACACACACACACACACACACACACACACACACACACACACAAGTTGTGGAGGGAAAGAGGGCAAACCAGAGATCTACGAAATTCTCCAGGCAAGAATACTGGAGTGGGTAGCCATTCCTTCTCCAGGAGATCTTCGAGACCCAGGGATTGAACCCACATCTCCTGCACTGTGGCCAGATTCTTTACTGTCTGAGTCACCAGGGAAACCCAAAAAAGAGATAGATGCCTCCAAATCAGTGGTTTCCAAAGTATGGCCTTAGGGCCAGCAGCATTAACACCTCTTGGGAACTTCATAGAATTGCAATACTTGGTTCATACTGACACATACTGAATTGGAAACTCTAGGATGGACCTAGTAATCTGTAGTTTAACAGTCCCTCCAAATAAGACTAATTGAGAACCAGTGGTTCAGGTCACAAGTAGTCAGTAGAGTCAGAGAGGGCTCTGCAATTTTTTTCCTACACTGTTCCCTAGTTAGAGCTAATTATCTTAGATTGTCAAGGCAGTGGAATTTTCTTAAAGGCAAGTGCAAAGTCTTTTAACTAAATTGTTAGTCTTCAGGATTTGTTTTTGAAAGTACCAATTCAGTGACCATTCATAAAGCATAGCACCACATATGGTTTCCAAACCCCTGTTTGTGATCTGTATGGGTCCTAAAAATACCCTCTCATTGTGGGCCATTACGGGAAGAAAATGAATTTGTATGATGCAAAAATGGTAGATTGGTATTATTGCTGTTTATATGACAAGTTTGCAGAAAATGGCAAATAATACTTTTAGTTTATATCCAGTTATAACAACAACTTATTATTTCCAAACATTAAATTATAGTCTAGCGAAATGAGATAGGCTACATGGTCACTTCTTCATGGAATCCTCTTCTAGTAGCAGTTTTTAAATGTGCATGTTCAGCTAATTGAAAACAGAGAAACAGTTTTATTTCTCAGAGATTTTTGAAGTAGCATCTGATGGTTTATAGTTTGTAATTCTGGCTGTATAACTATTGGGCTGATAGTTTCTTCATTGGGGTTGCTGACCTCTAAAGATGATTCGATAAACAGGAAACCTAGAGTCATGAACTCCACTTCGGTAGACTCACCAGATAAAGACAAGCAAATAGCAAGTGAAAACAAAGTGAACAAAATTACTGAGACTGATTATGGCCAGTGTCCAATACCAAAATAACAAATCAAAAATGGAAATCATTATAATAGTTGTTTGTTGTCATATAAATGAAACACCAAGCTGAGCAGAGAGGTTTTTTCAGTTCAACACCGTGTTTGACATTGGCATACACATATCCTGTGGCTCTTACCAGGCTCTCTCCATCCACTGCTCCACATTCTCACTGCTTCTTGGCTTATCTGTATCTGTCCCCTTGAAGACTCACTGTAAGTACTTGTCCTCTGCAAAACCATTCTTAACAGTCTGATCCAATAGTTCTACTACAAAAATTTCTATTTATTGTTTATACCAGTGTTTCCCAAATTGCACCCAACCTATTACTACCACATTTAGAAATTTTGTTATGATATACCATTTGTTCTATTGTTTACATGAATGCTTGGATAGTTTCTTTAAATTCATTTACTTTTTGCTAAAATAAATGTATTTAAAATCAACTTGATATTGGACTTACCTGGGGTTCCAGTGGTTAAGAATCCACCTGCCAAAGCAGGGGGACATGGGTTTGATCCCTGGTCTGGGAAGATTCCACATGCCATGGGGTAACTAAACTCATATGCCACAACTGCTGAGTCCTCATGCCCCAGAGCCTGTGCTCTGCAACAAGAGAAGCCACCTCAATAAAAAGTCTGTGTACCGCAACTAGAAGAGTAGCCCCCACTTGCTACAACTAGAGAAAAGCCTGTGTGCAGCAACAAAGACCCAACATAGCCCCAAATAAACAAATAAGGTCTATTAATAATAAAAAGAATTTTAAGTTAACTTAATATTGATGCTATACGTGGAAAACCAGCATTTATCAAACAATAGAAGGTACAGATTTAATACACATTAAAATAAATATATAGCTATTTAAGTTAAAATATTTTACCCATGTAACACTTTAAATAGTCTTGCTTATTACCAGTTGTCTTACAATAGGGTTCAGGACAAATTCTGTAATGTCATTTGGCATGAATTCTCAAAGCATGGGCCCTGGACAAGCAGCATTAGAGACTTGTTAAAACTGCAAATCTTGGGTCTATTCTAGCATATTGAATCAGAAACTCCAGAGGCAGAGCCCAGCAATTGTGTCAAGTCCTCAGATGATTCTGATACATGCAAGAGTTTGAGAACCACTGGGTTATGAAATAGATTTTGTTGGGGAAATTCATATCTAAGGGTCAGCAGGAAACAGCACTGGGTCCCTGTTATTCCCATCATCTCCAAGAGAGCTGAAGGGCCAGGTGCTGCTGGATACACAGTGGGTCTGTGGCTCATAGAGGGACCTTGCCCCAGTTTTTCTCTTTCTTAAAAGGCAAGCAGGAGAGCAAACAGGTCAGTGGGGAGACAAGAGAGTTTGGGTTTGGGTGCCACTGTTTCCAGGAGTGGTCTGGGAAAACTGGCTGCCCAGTATATATAGGAAGTTGCATCCACTTCTCCTAGGTAGAGGAACCTTCATTCCCATGGAAAGCTAAGAAGCTCAGGCATGGCCTCATCCTTGGAGAATCCCAGCTGCCTCACTGCTGGACATTCTTAGGCAGCCCCAAGAGCTGCTTTCAGACATTCCTGCCCAGAGGCACCTTCTGCACACTTTGGGAAACACCAGCCTCTATCAATTTATATCAATTTCTCTGTGTATTACACTCAAACAGTTAAGAAGCTCTTCTATTGGTATTTAGTTTTCAAAACTTCCTGCATTTGGCCTCCAAACTCCTTCCTGTTTTCCTTTGTCTTCTCCATGGCATGAGATGGGTGTTGTGTAGATTCCCAGAAAGTATTTAGAGTCATAAAATTTTAGAACTGGGAAGGAATTAAGAGATTGTTTAATCCAGCCCCTCATTTTCAAATGAGAAAACTGAGTCACAGAGAAGTTAAATGACTTGCTCAAGTTCACATGTTTAGTTAGTGGCTGACGGGGGGAAAATCCATGCCTGGTTATCAATGAGACGTTCTGACAATATTCAACAACAGTCAATCAATATGGTCTCTGTATCAGGTCTGACATGCATGGTACATCCCCTGCACATTACACCCTTACCAACATATAGAAGCATATTATGTGTGAGGTTTCTTTAAATTTACTACAGTGCTCCCTCCTCTAGAAGTATTTACTAAGTGTTTATATTGCCTATGGAGGAAAGTTATTTATAAGTAACTTATAAAGAGGACTAACTTGACCAGCTGAGATGATTTTTCTTCTGAATTACATCCTTATATGTATAGCTTTCTTGCACTCAGCTTATTCCACTTGGAACTGTGCCCAGCACAATTTACATCTATGAACTGCTAAACATTTAAGCAAATTAAGTGTCCAAAAAATCAAACACAAATTGTATCTTGGTGATTTATGCCTTCATAAAGCAAAACACATAGAGTGTGCCGAGTACAGGCCAGATTTATAGCTCCACTGGTTAGAGAAAATGAATAGACATCTTCCAGAGAACATGCTGAGGATTGTGCATGTGTGTTTAATTTTTGACCATGGGAATTTTCCCCCAATGATATTTATTTTATAGCTCATCTTCAATGCTAATATGCAGTGTAGGCCAGGAATGGGAAAAGATATATAAGAATTCTTGATGGAGATTTAGAAACTAGTTAATTTTTACCAGAACTCAAAAACAACCCTAACCTAACACCGTCAGGTTGTGCTGTCCTCTTATTAGTGTAAGCTAAGCAATTTCACTTAAATGCGAGAAGACAGAAAGTGAGAAAAAAACAAGAATGCCAAGAATAAACCAAAGAGGCTAAGACATGACTCAGATTGCTACTAAACTATTTCTACGACCTCACAATCTTTACAGGTAGTATTTGACTGAGAGTGCAGGAACAAGCATGTGCGCACTGAAGTCAGAGAAACAGATTTGACTCTCAGACTGTTACTGACTGTGAGCGCCTGTTTCCTTATCTGTAAGTGGGGATTAACAATATCTACTTCAAAGAAGTGTTATTTGAGTTAATGAGATAATGGTTGTGTGGTAGGCATGGTCTAAGATAGCTCCCAGTGGTTCTCACCTCCTGGGATTCAAGTACTCCTCTTGGGTATGGACTGAACCTAGTGACTCCCTTCTAGTATGCGGAATGTGGCAAAAGAGATGCTGTCACCTCCAAGATTCATTTACAGACACAGACTCTGACTTCTGTCTTGCTCGCCCTACATGCTCACTTTAACGGTAGCTAGCTTTCATGTTATCAGCTGCCTTACGAGAGACTCAGTGCCAACAACTACCTAGGAACAAAGGCCTTTGGACCAATACTCTGGGATGAACTAATTTTTGCCAACAACTGCATGAGTGAACTTGGATGTCAATCTTCTCCATTGAGCCTTAAGGTTCAATTGAGAGTATCTTGATTTTAGCCTTAAAAAAGGCTTGATTTTAGCCTTACAAAAGGCACCAAGTGACACCAAGATTCCTGACCCACCAAAAAAACCATGAGACAATATTTGTTACTTTAAGATGTTAAATTTTGGAATGTTTTATTATACAGCAATAGATAACCACTGCAGGTTGTAAAGTGCTCAGCACAGTACTTGGCACATGGTTCGTCCTCCATAAAGGATGACTATTGTTGTTGTTATTAATGGTTTTGTGCACACAAAGATCACATACGGACAATTCAATCACTCTGTAGGCTTCCAAATAAAAAAGGTTTGGAACCACAAAGAGCCTGTGCTAATTTATGGATAATGTTTTAGCCTAAAATAATGAGCATTACTCCTAGAAAAGCAGAATTTCTGAAAGCAAGGTATAAGATAAGGTACAAGGCCTAGGGTAAACTCAAGAGTTTAGAATCACTATCTTGCAATATGTCGGAGGGGAGGAGCCAAGATGGCGGAGGTGTAGGACAGGGAGACCACTTTCTCTCCTACAAATTCATCAAAAGAATAACTGAACGCAGAGCAAACTTCGCAAAACAACTTCGGATCGCTAGCTGAGGTCATCAGGCACCCAGAAAAGCAGCCCATTGTCTTCGAAAGGAGGTAGGACAAAATATAAAAGATAAAAAGTGAGACAAAAGAGCTAAGGACGGAGATCCCTCCCGGGAGCTCTTAGGCGGCATTGCTTGGGGTAGGGTCCGGGCCCGAGTGCCCTGAGGACAATCGGAGGGAACTTCTGTGAGTTTCCAACTTGAACTGTGGGAGACCAAAAGAGAGAGAGTAAATTAACCGGCCCGAACACACTGCCGGCCGTTCGCAGAACAAAGAGACCGAGAGGGTCCAGAGAGGAGCTCGCAGGCTGCGGACCGGCCCAGCCCCGCCGGAGGCAGGAGGCAGGGGGGAGGGGAAGGTCGCAGCGAGACACAGGGCGCAGGCACCCGACCGGCGCGGGCGGGGACTGGGGCTGGGGACGCGGAGGGCGGAAGGCGCGCGCGCCCGACTGGCGCCAGCGGAAACTGAGTCTGGGTCCGCGGAAGGGAGTGGGCGCGCCACACCTGGGTAGAGTGCGCCCACCAAGCCCCTCGCTGCCTGGACCGCTCTGACGGGGAAGGCACAGAGAGCAGGCGCAGCTTTTCCTTCCGCGCTTTTGTGGAACACCCGAGGGCTGGAACCTCGCGCAGCACGGGGCGCGCTCCATATAGAACAGCCGGGAGCCTGAGCAGCACAGACGGAGAAAGCAGCGTCAGCCCCTCCCGGCAGCCCCAGCCCATCCCCGCGGCGCAAGCCCCTCCCTGCCCCGCAGAGCGACGGAACTAGCTACCTGAGTAAGAGTCCACCTCCGCCCGCCTGTGTCAGGGCGGAAATGAGGCTCTGAAGAGACCGGCAAACAGAAGCCAAATAAACAAAGGGAACCGCTTCAGAAGGGACTGGTGCAACAGATTAAAATCCCTCTAGGAAACGCTGACTACACCGGAGGGGCCTGTAGATATCGAGAAGCGTAAGCTGGAACGAGGAGCTATCTGAAACTGAGCCGAACCCACACTGACCGCAACAGCTCCAGAGAAACTCCTAGATATAATTTTACTTTTTTCTCTTTTTTTTTTTAATTTTTTTTACTTTTTTCTTTTTTTTCTTTTTTTCTTTTTTCTTTCTTCTCTTTTATTTTCCTTTAAAATCCCCTATTACTCCCCCATTACTCCTTAACTTTCATTTCCACAGACTTTTACGATTTTTTAATTAGGGGGAAAAAAAAAATTTTTTTCTTTTTTTTTTCTTCTTTTTCTTTTTCTTTCTTTTTTTTCTTTCCTTTTTCTCTTCTATTTTCTATTTTTCTTTTTCTCTTATTTCTTTTAAAGTCCTCTATTACTCCTCTACTACTCCTTAATTTTCATTTTCAATACACTATAACCTTACAAAAAAAAAAGAAGAGAAGCCCTATTTTTAAACCGAAGATTATTCTCTCCCAATCTTGACTCTCTGTTTTCTACCTCAGAACACCTCTATTTCCTCCTTTCCCCTTCCCTTCCCAATCCAATTCTGTGAATCCTTGTAGGTGACTGGGCTACGGAGAACACTCTGGGAACAGACAGCTGCGTAGATCTGTCTCTCTCCTCTTGAGTCCCCCTTTTTCTCCTCCTGTTAATCTCTATCTCCCTCCTCCCTCTCCTCTTCTTCATGTAACTCTGTGAACCTCTCTGGGTGTCCCTAACAGGGGAGAATCTTTTAGCCATTAACCTAGAAGTTTTCTTATCAGGGCTGTATAGTTGGAGAAGTCCTGAGACTACAGGAAGAATAAAACTGAAATCCAGAGGCAGGAGACTTAAGCCCAAAACCTGAGAACACCAGAAAACTCCTGACTACATGGAACTTTAAGTAATAAGTGACTGTCCAAAAGCCTTCATACCTACACTGAAACCAACCACCACCCAAGAGCCAATAAGTTTTAGAGCAAGACATACCACGCAAATTCTCCAGCAGCGCAGGAACATAGCCCTGAACATCAACATACAGGCTGCCCAAGGACACACCTAACACATAGACCCATCTCAAAACTCATTATTGGGCACTCCATTGCTCTCCAAAGAGAAGAAATCAAGTTCCACGCACCAGAACACTGACGCAAGCTCCCCTAACCAGGAAATCTTGACAAGCCAATCGTCTAACCCCACCCACTGGGTTAATCCTCCACAATAAAAAGGAACCACAGACCTCCAGAATACAGAAAGCCCACTCCAGATACAGCAATCTAAACAAGATGAAAAGGCAAAGAAATAACCAACAGGTAAAGGAACATGAAAAATGCCCACCAAGTCAAACAAAAGAGGAGGAGATAGGGAATCTACCTGAAAAAGAATTTAGAATAATGATAATAAAAATGATCCAAAATCTTGAAAACAAAATGGAGTTACAGATAAATAACCTGGAAACAAAGATTGAAAAGATTCAAGAACTGTTTAATAAAGACCTAGAAGAAATAAAAAAGAGTCAATTAAAAATGAATAATGCAATGAATGAGATCAAAAACACTTTGGAGGGAACCAAGAGTAGAATAACGGAGGCAGAAGATAGGATAAATGAGGTAGAAGATAAAATGGTGGAAATAAATGAAGCAGAGAGGAAAAAAGAAAAAAGGATCAAAAGAAATGAGGACAACCTCAGGGACCTCTGGGACAATGTGAAACGCCCCAACATTCGAATCATAGGAGTTCCAGAAGAAGAAGACAAAAAGAAAGGCCATGAGAAAATACTTGAGGAGATAATAGCTGAAAACTTCCCTAAAATGGGGAAGGAAATAGCCACCCAAATCCAAGAAACCCAGAGAGTCCCAAACAGGATAAACCCAAGGCGAAACACCCCAAGACACATATTAATCAAATTAACAAAGATCAAACACAAAGAACAAATATCTTGCAATATGTCCCAGTCCTGAGGTACTCAGGTAAATTTGTTCTATCTTAGATGTAGAAGGCAGATATTTTAATTTCAAGTATCTACAAAAGTCAGTCTTGTAGAACCTGCTTAATTAAAAACTGACATTCAGACCCTACACTGTGCTTTCTGTTGGAGAAAAGCCACACTATAATTGAGTACTGGGCAAACAAAGATATTTCAGTCCAAGGTCGAGTTGTTTATTTTTGTTATCAAAGTCAAATGAAATTTGCCCTGAAAGAATAACCAAAGACGTGGAAACAGATTTACTTATATACAAGGATGTTCATTGCAGCATTACTTACAAACATGAAAAAAAAGGGGGGGTGGGGTGGGGAGACAGCCTAAATGTCCAACAATAGGAGACTAGGTAAATGATTTGTAGTGTGTCCATACATTAGAATTCTGTGAGGCTGTTGTTGTTGTTCAGTCACTAAGTTGTGTCCAACTCTTTGTGACCCCATGAATTGCAGCATGCCAGGCTTCCCTGTCCTTCACTATCTCCTGGAGTTTGCTCATACTTATGTCCATTGAGTCAGTGACGCCATCCAACCATCTCTTTCTCCTCCTGCCCTCAGTCTTTCCCAGCATCAGGGTCTTTCCAGTGAGTCAGCTCTTTGCATAAGGTGGCCAAAGTATTGGAGGTTCAGTCAGCTTCAGCATCAGTCCTTCCAGTGAAAACTAAGGGTTGATTTCCTTTAAAATTGCCTGATTTGATCTCCTTGCTGTCCAAGGGACTCTCAAGAGTCTTCTGCAACAACACTATTCGAAAGTATCTGTTCTTTAGCACTCAGCCTTCCTTATGGTCCAACTCTCACATCAGTACATGACTACTGAAAAAAACATAGCCTTGACTATACAGATCTTTGTTGGCAAAGTGATGTCTCTGCTTTTGAATATGTTGTCTAGATTTGTCATAACTTTCCTTCCAAGGAACAAGTGTCTTTTAATTTTATGGCTGCAGTTACTGTTCACAGTGATTTTGGAGCCCAAGAAAATAAAATCTGTCACTGTTTCCACTTTCCCCCCATCTATTTGCCATGAAATGATGGGACTGGATGCCATAATCTCAATTTTCTTAATGTTGAATTTTGAACCAGCTTTTTCATCCTCCTCTTTCACCCCGAGGCTGTTAAGTATGTTTTATAGGACTATTTACTGACCTAGGGAAATGCTCATAAGGTATTAAGTGAAAAATGGATGTAAAACAATCAATGGTATGACCCAAGTTTTGAAGAAAAAAATAATAATTGTGTGCATATGTGTGTGTGAATAAGAGTTTTCTTACCCTTTTCTCTTTCTAACCTTCCTGCCCCTCCCAACACACGGTTTATTTCTGTTTCCTGTCTAAATAAATCTTGTTGCACTTGCTGCTATTGTTGTAAGAAAACAGAGAAGTATAGGAAAGAACAAATGAAGAAGCAAGGAATTTGCAAAGAGTGATTTAATTTACATAGAGTGGGAAGAGTGAAGCAAAAGGATGGATAGCAGTGAAGTGGACTAAAGGTAGATATGAAGCTGTTGAAACTATGCTTCTTTTTTATTTTTTTATTTTTATTTATTTTTTTTTTGCATGATTCCATTAATATGAAACATTTGGAAGGGGCACATCCATGAAGACAGAATGTCCATGAGGGGTGGCCAGGGGCTGGGAGAGGAGAGAGTGGGGAGGAGCTGCCCATGGGCTCAGGAGTGCCCTTTGGTGGAAGGGGAGTGTGCTGGAACCAGAGGAGGTGGAGGCACCGCACTGTGAATGTGCTAAACGGCCCCGAATGGTTGATGTCATGGCGTGTCAGTGTGACCTCAGTAAATGTTTTTTTTTTTTTATGCACTTTGTTAATGCTAATGTTTATTTTTTTTGTTTTTTGTTTTTGTTTGTTTGTTTGTTTGTTTTGGGGATTTTTTTTTGTTTTTTTTGGGGGGGTTTTGTCATACATTGATATGAATCAGCCATGGATTTACATGTATTCCCAATCCCGATCCCCCCTCCCACCTCCCTCTCCACCCGATTCCTCTGGGTCTTCCCAGTGCACCAGGCCCAAGCACTTGTCTCATGCATCCCACCTGGGCTGGTGATCTGTTTCACCATAGATAGTATACATGCTGTTCTTTTGAAACATCCCACCCTCACCTTCTCCCACAGAGTTCAAAAGTCTGTTCTGTATTTCTGTGTCTCTTTTTCTGTTTTGCGTATAGGGTTATCGTTACCATCTTTCTAAATTCCATATATATGTGTTAGTATGCTGTAATGTTCTTTATCTTTCTGGCTTACTTCACTCTGTATAAGGGGCTCCAGTTTCATCCATCTCATTAGGACTGGTTCAAATGAATTCTTTTTAATGGCTGGGTAATATTCCATGGTGTATATGTACCACAGCTTCCTTATCCATTCATCTGCTGATGGGCATCTAGGTTGCTTCCATGTCCTGGCTATTATAAACAGTGCTGCGATGAACATTGGGGTGCACGTGTCTCTTTCAGATCTGGTTTCCTCAGTGTGTATGCCCAGAAGTGGGATTGCTGGGTCATATGGCAGTTCTATTTCCAGTTTTTTAAGGAATCTCCACACTGTTCTCCATAGTGGCTGTACTAGTTTGCATTCCCACCAACAGTGTAAGAGGGTTCCCTTTTCTCCACACCCTCTCCAGCATTCATTGCTTGTAGACTTTTGGATGGCAGCCATCCTGACTGGCGTGTAATGGTACCTCATTGTGGTTTTGATTTGCATTTCTCTAATAATGAGTGATGTTGAGCATCTTTTCATGTGTTTGTTAGCCATCTGTATGTCTTCTTTGGAGAACTGTCTGTTTAGTTCTTTGGCCCATTTTTTGATTGGGTCATTTATTTTTCTGGAATTGATATGCTTCTTTTTTAAAAAATGTTTAATTTTGTATTGGGGTATAGCAAATTAACAAACAATGTTGTGGTAATTTCAGGTGGACATCGAAGTACTCAGCCATACATACATGTGTATCCATTTTCCCTAAACCCTCTCCCATTCAGGCTGCCACAGAACATTGAGGAGAGTTCCATGCGCTATACCGTAGGTCTTTGTTGGCCATCCGCTTTAATTAAAGCAGTGTGTGCATGTCCCTCCTGAACTCCCCAGCTATCCCTTCCCCTGTTCTTAATTGCCAACCCCTGATAGATGGAACCACCGTGTTACAGTTTCACAAGGATGACACAAGAACAGAGAAGACTGGGTATATATATCCCTTTATTAGCCTCTAGGGATGCCCAAGACCCCCTCCATACCCCAGTGCCATTTCCCTACCCCTACCCCACAGGGCATCTAAATTAAAACCAAGAGGATGTTTGGTTCTTTGTGTTTTGTGTGGTTGTTTTTTTTTTTTTTTTGGCTTCACCACATGCCCAGGATCAATCCCATACCTATGCCCCCTGCATTGGGAGTGTGGAGTCTTAACAACTGGACTCCCAAGGAAGTCCCCAAGAGGATGTGTATTGGGCCCTAGTGCCAAATGGTTATTCTTCAATATATTATTCTTGAAGGAACAAAGAATTTAAAGCAGTTGCTGTGGACCATGACTTAATCTTGAATTCGTTTTTCCATTTTCTGAAATTTAGTTGGTGCAATAAGACTATGGATGCCTCCTACATGTGCCCCGGGGCAGAGCCGCTAAAGCAGCTATGGAGAATTTGTTTTCTTCTCTTTGTCATGGTCTTCCTGTGCTCTTCTTTGCTTGTGGTGGTAAAGAATCTGCCTGCAATCCAGGAGAAGCAGGAGACATAGGTTCAATCCCTGGGTGGGGAAGATTCCCAGGAGGAGGGCTTGGCAACCCACTCCAGTATTCTTGCCTAGAGAATCCCATGGACAGAGGAGCCTGGTGGGCTGCAGTCCATGGGGTCACAAAGAGTCAGTCACGACTCAAGCAACTAGACACAAGCACATATTTACTTACCATCAACTGATAAACTCTAGCAATGCGTCTCAACTGAGCAGCGGTACCAATGACTCAGAATCTGGTTGCACCTGGGGATTTTGACCAAACAAAGAGTCTGATTCAATAGGTCTGGGGTAGGGCCTAAGATTCTGCAGTTCTATGAGCTTCTAGGTGATGCCACTGGTGCTGATCAATGGAAGACACCTAGAGCATCAGGTATAAGGACTGAGATTAGGCTGTGTGCACAGAGGAAATGGACCCTGGACTGAGGAAGCTTCCCATCTGCTTCTAGTGTAGATGTTGGACTGAAGGTTTCCATGAGATTGTATCTAGGTCATAAGGTTTAAAGATTCTAAATGAAGGTATAGCTTTTAAAAATTGTGATGCTGAGAAAATTGTAATACTGTATAAAGTTTTTTGGCCAGCCCTCCGTATTTCTTTCAGGAACTGAGGGCTGCAGTGGAAATTGGATGATTCCATGATCCAGTGGTTACCACCAGCTGGTAGAATCATAGATGCTTTACATTTTCTTCTTTATGCTTCTTTTTTTTCTCTAATAAACATATATTACTTCTTTTTTTGTGAATGTCAAGTTGAAATGTTTTTTTTTAACTTTTTAGTTTATATTATAGTTGATTAATAATATTGTATTAGCTTCAAGTGTACAACAAAGTGATTCAGTTATACATATACATATATCTATTTTCAAATTCCTTTTCCAATTATGTTGTTACAGAATATTGAGCAGAGTTCCCTGTGCTATAAAGTAGGTCCTTGTTGACTGTTCATTTTAAATATAGCAGAGTGAATATGTATTACTTCTTAATTGAAAAAAATCAAGATAAAATTTCTTAACTGGTTTCTTATTGTATAATCTCTGGTTTTTATTGACAAAATGCAGATGATTTTGTTTCTTAGGAAATATTGTGTTCTTTGGGGTTTTTTAAATGATCTTCGATTTCTGGGAACAGCTAGTGATTGGATAAAAAATCAGGACAACAAATAGAATGGTACTGGTTCTGCTTGAGAAAGAAAAGACGCAAGAGGAGTTTTTCAGCATTATCAGAGTTAAGTCCATGGAGGACAGAGCCTGTTTATTTTTTTGCCCATTGAGGGAAGAAGGAAAGATCAGTTTGTATTTTAACAAAAGGATTGAGATTAGCATTGGAAAATCATTTCCCATTGGCAAATGTTCTTAAATTGAGAAGTGGGATATCAAGGGAGATTTGTAATCTCTACCCTCACAGACCTTTAAAAAAAAATCTATAGTGTGAATTATCAAATTTGTAGATGCTGTGTGGGATGTATAAAATCCCCAAGTGATATATCCTTCTCACCCATCATATTTAGGCCACCTCCATTTGCCAAAAATTAGTGTGAAATCAGAGGGTGCAAATAAATGCTAGTAATCACAAAAGAAAAATGTAGGTAGAATCCCAACTGCTATAAATAGCTTAAATAATGCAATCCAAAAGCAAATATAAGTGATTTTTGGTTAACCACAGTTTGGGATTATGCACACCACTACTCTATTAGTACAGGTAATTGAAAATTGACTCTGTAATCAATCCCTATTTCTTTTAATTCAGGTGAATTCCTCACCAGGTTCAGGGGAATACATTCTATGGCCTCACAAAGTCCATTGTGTCCTGTAGGTCCCATGGTTATGATTTTGAAAGGTGACAGGTTATTGATGCAGCAAAATTATTTAAGGCAAAGAAGTTAAGTTTTCCCCTTTGATACCAGCATACTTCTATTAAAATTTAAATAAACTTTTAATCTTATTGAATTAGTATGAAATCTGTATATAAATTGCTTTGGTCTTTCTGGGGAGATTGAGAAAATAATACCATCTTCCTCTTTTCCTAAGAATCTCTATCTCCATATTTATGACATGCTGATACCATCCTAATGGTGGGCAGCGGTGTATCATATCATGACACTGACTCATCATCTTTTCCATCTCATCACAGACCTGATCTTCCTGATCCCATCTCAGTGGCAAGTGCCACTGTCAACCCACCATCAGGGATGATATTTGAGAGCCATCTTTTTCTGCCCATTACCCCTCGTATGCCTGCATGCATGCATGCTAAGTTGCTTTAGTTTGACTCTTTGCGACGCTATGAACCATAGCCCGCCAAGCTCCTCTGTCCATGGGATTCTCCAGGCAAGAATACTGGAGTGGGTTGTCATGCCTTTCTCCAGGGGATCTTCCCGACCCAGGGAACGAACCCAGGTCTCTTATGTCTCCTTCATTGGCAAGCGGTTTCTTTACCACTAGCGCCACCTGGGAAGCCACTCCTCATATACCACATCACATTAATTACCAAGCCCAGCCAATACTACCTCTTAAATATCTCTTGAGTCCATCTTCATCTCTCCATCCCCATAAACACTTCCTTGGTCTGACTCCTTCTGCAACTCCCTAATGGGTCTCTCTGCTTCTAGGCTCACCATCCTCCCCTCCAATCCAATCCAGGCTGCATATGTCGGACAGATAGATCATTCTGTATCTCAAATCTAATGATAATACTCATTGGCTTGAAACTCTTCAGTGAAAGACCACCTGTTGTGTGATTACCGAAACAGAACATAGGTTGGTTGGCTGCCTAGGACAGAGGATTGCAGGAAATGGGGAGTGACTACTAATGGGTATGGGGTTTCTTTGGAAGGTGATGAAAACATTCTAAAATTGATTGTGTTGATGGTGGGACAACTCTGTGAATACACTAAAACCCATTAAATTATGTAATATAAATAGGTGAGTCATGTGATATGTGAATTATATCTTTAAAAAACCTTTTGTTAAAAAAAAAAAACTCTTCAATGACTCCCCATCGCTCTTCATATGAAGTTCAAGATATTTTGACAGAGTCCATGATGCTCCTATGGGAGGAGACCTGGGTTTGATCCCTGGGTTGGAAAGATCCCCTGGAGAAGAAAATGGCAACCTACTCCAGTATTCTTGCCTGGAGAATCCCATGAACAGAGGAGCCTGGTGGGCTATAGTCCATGGGGTCACAGGAGTCAGACACAACTTAGCGACTAAACCACAATGACGCTCTAAGGATTTGCTCTCAGCTTTAGCTTTATTCATGTCCTATGCCCTAGTACTTTAACCATCTTGAATTATTTTGGCATTACCTTAACTTGGCATTCTCTGTCTTGACTCTGGATTATTGCACTTCTTGTTCCCTCTGCCTTTCTCCCCACTCTGGTCCCCTAGCTTTCATGTGGATATTTCTGCATATCTTTAATGCTCAGTTTAATTTTTATTTTCTAGGAAGTTTCCCTGAATCTTGCTATTTTGATACTGCTTCTATGAGTTCCCTTATCTCTGTACTTATCATATGGGTGTGCATTTGCATATTTTCTTTTCTAAATCCTCCCTAACTATAAGTTCAGTGAGATGTCAGGGACAACATCTATTGTGACCCAGAGTCTAACACAGTGCCTGTGCATGTTAGCTACATAATAAATAAGTTGAATGAATGAATGACATATTGTTTTATTCAAAAGATAACATATTTTTAAATTTCCCACCAGAATTGTGTCACCCAGTGTAAAACATTTTCTGAACAATGGTATACACATGTTACTTCTATTTCTTCACTAGCTATATACTGGAAGCTCTTTGTCATTTTCATAACTAATAGCTAATAAAGGTCATCTCAAAAGTTATCAAAAGGCAATTACCAAAGCCAGTGAGTAATTTTTCCTTAGTCTTCATTTTCCCTAACTTCTCTGCAACCATAGATGTTGTTCTTCTTCTGCCTAAGCCAGTTATCCTCAAAATGTGATCCCTGGACCAGCTGCAGCACTACCTAGTACACTGTTAGAAAGGCATGTGCTTAGGGCTCACTCTATACCTACTATGTCAGAAACTCTGAGCCTCACTCTGAGTGAGGCTCAGCAGTCTGCCTTTTCACAAGTCCTCCAGGTGATTCTGAGGCACACTAAAGCTTAAGCACCACTGCTGCTGCTAAGTCACTTCAGTTGTGTCCAACTCTTCGCAACCCCATGGACTTCAGCCCACCAGGCTCCTCCGTCCATGGGATTTTCCAGGCGAGAGTACTGGAGTACGGTGTCATTGCCTTCTCCGTTAAGCACCACTGTCCTAATTTGCTTAGGTAAGCTTATCTTTCCTTTTCATAAGGGGTAGAAAGAATGATCTAGGTAGCAAGCTTCCACAGCTGCTCCTCAGCAAAGCTGGTTCACAAAACTCTTATCACTTCCAGCCTATGGTTTTCCTTTGATACCGCACTGGCTACCAGGTAATATAGGTCAGGCAATGTAGATTCTTGAATGAACAGTTTAGTTTCCCTGACCCACCCACAATGGTGGCAAAAACAACAGGTACAGATTACTTACAAAATTCTCAAATTCACAAACTCAGTATAACCTTTTTACTTATAACCGAAGTCCATCTTTTTTCACTATTATCCTTTACTTTCTGCACAAATCCCTCCCAACCTCTCACCCAGACCTTCTCATAAGGTGGGGCTAGATAGATCACAGGCTGCTCTAGCCCCAGTTATGTTTTATTTTATTTACATTTGGTTTTCTCATTAGAGTTCCATTCACACAAGGAGACCCTGAAAGCAGCACCACCAGGCAGAGGAACCTATGCAGTTGACTTCAGCTGCACTCTTCTCCATTTGAAAGCTGTGTGAAATGATAGAAGTGTCCACTTCTACCCTCCTGAAAATTTCTCTTCCCTTGACTTCTGTGATGGTGATTTTCTTACTATATTGATCTCTTTTATGCTGGCTCTTCTTTCTCCTCCTGTGTTTCACTGGTGACCTTTCCCAATGTTTAATTAGATTTCAACCTTTAATCCATATATGCTCTGTTTTGGCGAAGTCTTCCATTTGGCTATCAGGTCTATTTAAATAATTCACAAAGTTATATTTCCAATTCTTTACTTCTTCCAAACTTCAAATCCATATAGCCAACTATCTGATGAATAATATTTCAACTGAATGTTTTATTATTTCTTCAAGCTCAACAGTTTCTAAAATCAAACTTATTCTCCCACCCTATTCCATCATGCTGGCATCTCTTTTCAGTTCAAAAAACTTAGAGTTGTCCTTGAGCATTCTATTAACCATTTTCACTACTCTTGTCCTAATAGATATCCTAATAGACTTCTTTGCCTTTGTTCTTTTTCTATACCAATCCAAATCCTTTCTCTTTAGTGTTGCCATTTTACTTCCTTGCTCAGATCCTCAAGGGTTGCCCATTGTCTAAAGATCAAATCCAAAGTCTTTGATCTGACATTCAGGAAACTTTTTATGAATTCGGTCAAAATTCCATTTTCTAACCTCAGCCACCCCTGTTGCCAACATAATCTTTCTGCTCCTGTCAAAATTAGCTATTAGCACCTGCTATTAGCACCACCACCACCACCATCAAACCGAGCAACAACAGCTAACATTTATTGAGAGTTTATATGTGTGAGGCACTATGCTAAATGCCTCAAATTCATTATCTCATTCACTCCTCATAACATTCTTGTAGGGCTGTTATCATCCTCATTATATAGATAAGAAAACCAAGAATTACAAAAAGTTAAGTAACTCACGTTCAAAGGGCTTGTCATTGGAGGAGATACAAATTGAATCTAGAGCTGTCTATGCTGATAAACTGTAAATTCTGTGAAAGCAAAGACTCTCTACTCTTCAGTGCTTAGCTTAGTGTCTGTACCATATGATCAATAAATATTTTTAAATGGATATTAAATAATATCAAATTGCATCATCTTAACTGTTGTGATCCTGTATTCTTATTGTCCTCTAAATATATCTTTGTTCACTCCTATTTTCATGCACTTTTTAACCCTGTTACCTCCATTTTGACTATCCATACTATCATCTCTCTTTCTAAATCCTACCCCATTTTCAAGGTGCTCACAGAGTCCAGGCATCCTTTACAGATTTTCCCTAGTAAACCAGTCCTTCTCTGAATTCCTGCAGAATTATTTTCTTTTCTACTCATGTTATTTTCATCAATTTTGCTTTATATGATCCCTTAATTTTTTGTTTTTTTTTTTCCCCAAAGGAGATTATCAGCCCCTCGAGAGGACATACTTTGAGCTAACTTTAAGTAATTAGTACAGCGTTAAATGAACGGATATTTGAATGTCAAAGAAGGTTAAAAGTTCTAAAAGGAAAATGCAATTTACTCACAGTTGTCAGTGATTCTCTGATATTTGAATCATTCTTTATGCTTAACTAGTAGTGTATAGTTAGGGTAATCCTAATAATCAGCTAAAGACTCCACAAGTCTTAACACATTGGAAATTTATTTTTCATTCATTTAACACTTAATACAGGTGGGTGGCCTTCCTCTGCTTACTGATTTCATCCTGTGGTTCTGTTTCCTGACAAGAGGAGGGAAGCTGGGGAGAAAGGTCAGATAAGTTTCATCCTCTTCTTATCTGCCTTGGCTTTGGAGTAACACATTGCTTTAGCTTACATTTCATTGAAAAGAACCAATTGTATTGTTCCTCCTAGAAACAGGAGGTAGAAAAATGAGTCCCTGGCTGCAACAATGCCATGAAAGGAGAAGGATGGATGGTGGTAGACTCAGCCACCTGTGCTATGACTAGTTAGTGAATATTTCTTATTTCCAAGGATAACAATGTATATTTCAATCAACCTTTTAAAAAATACAGGTTTGATTTCTAAATCACAGACCATGGCACTTAAAAAATTTCTAATATAATCTGCAAACAGTCCTTGGAAAGTACCACATGAATAGATGGGCATTCATGAACTTGTTTTTATGCTGTTAATTGTAAAGCACTATGTTTGTCCATGGCCTCTAACTCATACCCTAAAGACAGCTGCAGAGGAGTCAGTGATGCAACAGAACATGCCTCTCTAATTTTTAAGGCATTTTATTTCTCCCTCTAGATCACTGGAACCGAGCTGAAAACTTAACAGATTTATAGACATTTAGAGCTTAGAAATAACCTTAGAGACCAGCAAGCCTCAATAGTTCCCAAACTTTTCATCACTGAGGTCCTTCTTTATTGTTCTTTGACTATCTGCCCTAAACCCCATATTGTGAAAGATGTTCACCTGTCGCATTTCCTTTAAGAAATAAAAAACAGCTCATATTTATTGAATGCTAACTATATGCAGAAAATATGCAAAGTGCTTTGTTATTGTGTTTAAGGCTCATGAGAACTCAATGGAATAAAAATTATCATTCCCATTTTTAAACTGAAAAAAATTAAGGTTCAGAGAGGTGATGTTGACTTACCTAAGGTAAGCATAAAACCAAGCATTTGATAGGAAAGATCATGGGAATTGAACACAATTCTCACACTAGAACTCAAGTTCATCTTCATTACACTGCACTGCCTTTTAAATTAGGTAACGTCTGAGAGGACACAAACAGATGGAGAAACATACCATGTTCATGGATTGGAAGAATCAATATTGTCAAAATGGCTATACTACCCAAAGCAATCTATAGATTCAATGCAATCCCTATCAAGCTACCAACGGTATTTTTCACAGAACTAGAATAAATAATTTCACAATTTGTATGGAAATACAAAAAACCTCAAATAGCCAAAGTAATCTTGAGAAAGAAGAATGGAACTGGAGGAATCAACCTGCCTGACTTCAGACTCTACTACAAAGCCACAGTCATCAAGACAGTATGGTACTGGCACAAAGACAGAAATATAGATCAATGGAACAGAATAGAAAGCCCAGAGATAAATCCACGAACCTATGGACACCTTATCTTCGACAAAGGAGGCAAGGATATACAATGGAAAAAAGACAACCTCTTTAACAAGTGGTGCTGGGAAAACTGGTCAACCACTTGTAAAAGAATGAAACTAGAACACTTTCTAACACCATACACAAAAATAAACTCAAAATGGATTAAAGATCTAAATGTAAGAACAGAAACTATAAAACTCCTAGAGGAGAACATAGGCAAAACACTCTCCGACATGAATCACAGCAGGATCCTCTATGCCCCACCTCCCAGAATATTGGAACTAAAAGCAAAAATAAACAAATGGGACCTAATGAAACTTAAAAGGTTTTGCACAACAAAGGAAACTATAAGCAGGGTGAAAAGACAGCCCTCAGATTGGGAGAAAATAATAGCAAACGAAGCAACAGACAAAGGATTAATCTCAAAAATATACAAGCAACTCCTGAAGCTCAATTCCAGAAAAATAAATGACCCAATCAAAAAATGGGCCAAAGAACTAAACAGACAGTTCTCCAAAGAAGACATACAGATGGCTAACAAACACATGGAAAGATGCTCAACATCACTCATTATCAGAGAAATGCAAATCAAAACCACAATGAGGTACCATTACACGCCAGTCAGGATGGCTGCTATCCAAAAGTCTACAAGCAATAAATGCTGGAGAGGGTGTGGAGAAAAGGGAACCCTCTTACACTGTTGGTGGGAATGCAAACTAGTACAGCCACTATGGAGAGCAGTGTGGAGATTTCTTAAAAAACTGGAAATAGAACTGCCATATGACCCAGCAATCCCACTTCTGGACATACACACCAAGGAAACCAGATCTGAAAGAGACACATGCACCCCAGTGTTCATCGCAGCACTGTTTATAATAGCCAGGACATGGAAGCAACCTAGATGCCCATCAGCAGACGAATGGATAAGGAAGCTGTGGTATATATACACAATGGAATATTACTCAGCCATTAAAAAGAATTCATTTGAACCAGTCCTAATGAGATGGATGAAACTGGAGCCCATTATACAAGTGAAGTAAGCCAGAAAGATAAAGAACATTACAGCATACTAACACATATATATGGAATTTAGAAAGATAGTAATGATAACCCTATACGCAAAACAGAAAAAGAGACACAGATGTACAGAACAGACTTTTGGACTCTGTGGGAGAAGGCAAGGGTGGGATGTTTCAAGAGAACAGCATTGAAACATGTATATTATCTATAGTGAAACAGATCAGCAGCCCAGGTTGGATGCATGAGACAAGTGCTCAGGCCTGGTGCACTGGGAAGACTCAGAGGGATCGGGTAGAGAGGCTGGTGGGAAGGGGGATCGGGATGGGGAATACATGTAACTCCATGGCTGATTCATGTCAATGTATGACAAAACCCACTACAATATTGTAAAGTAATTAGCCTCCAACTAATAAAAATAAATGAAAAAAAAAATAAAAAAATAATAAATTAGATAACATCTGTTTTTCTGAGAGTTTTGATGAGCATAATTTCATAATATTCTAATCAAAATTAAAGAAACTGGGTGGACACAATCAAAGTGTCCAACAGCAAGATGAATAAACCAAATGTGATATATACATACAGTGGAATATTATTCAGTCATAAAAAGAAATGAAGTTCTGATACATGCTACATACAGATGAATCTTGAAAATATTATGCTGAGTGAAATCAGACATAAAAGGACAAATATTATATAAGCCCACTTATATAAAATTTCTAAAACAGGCAAATTCATAAAGATAGAATGTAGATTGGAGTTAACCAGAGGCTGAGGGAAAGGGACAATGGGAAGTTATTGTTCAGTTGGCACAGAGTTTCTGTTTGAGGTGATGAAAAAGTTTTTAAAATAGATGGTGATGATTATACAACATTGTGAATATAATTGATACTATTGAATTGTACCCTTAAAAATGTGTGTGCTGTGCTGTGCTTAGTTGCTCAGTCGGGTCTGACTCTTTGCGACCCCATGGACTATAGCCCGCCAGGATCCTCTGCCCATGGGGATTCTCCAGGCAATAATAATGGAGTGGGTTGCCATGCCCTCCTCCAAGGGAGCTTCCCGAACCAGGGATTGAACCCAGGTCTCCCACATTGCAGGCGGATTCTTTACCATCTGAGCCACCAGGGAAGCCCTTAAAATGTTTAAGAAGGCAAATTTTATTTATATACTTATTTACCACAATAAAAAAAATAAGGAAATTGGATTTTTGGTTTACCTAGATAATCTTATCATGTACCTATGATTTCAGTTTCTCTGTTTCTGTTTTTTGAGATGTATTAATAAAATAGGTTTCACCTGAATGGTATATCAGGGTGAGGGATGGGCCTCCAAGCTCTCAGCCAGTCCAATGGGAAAATAATGGCCACCCTCTCACAGTCATGCACTTAGATGATGGCAGAACAGAAATGGGTCTTCCGAATCCCAGCTACATATTATTCTACATGTCAGGAATAACATACAACACAGCGCTTTCTGTTAATCATTGTGGTGACCCCAGCAATCTTTTTGGAATCTTGGGATCATACTGATGAATGGCCCTCTAGTCCTTTTTCCTGGCTGCAAGAACAGAGCCAAGGACATCACCACTTCTGATAGCTCCCATCCCACCCCTCCCCAACTTCTTAAAAAAGCATAGAGGACACATCTTAGAGGAAAATAAGAAAGAAGATCAACAGCAGCCATAGAAATGGCAATTAATGTTCAGTCGCTTCAGTCGTGTCTGACTCTTTGCGACCCCATGGACTGTAGCCCACTAGGCTCCTCTGTCCATAGGATTTCCCAGGCAAGAACACTGGAGTGGGTTGCCATTTCCTCCTCCAATGGAAAGTAAAGATGATCATAGCTATCAGAAAAGACTGGGGAGACAATGAGACAGAAGGGAGTAGATGATGTCCTGTGCCAGGCCTTCCTCCTACCCACGAAGGGCAATGAGCAGTTGGTGAGGAAAGCCACTGGTTATCATATAAAGTAAGGGACTTACAGGCATTTAATTCAGAGGCTTCCGAGTTCAGAAGTCTTGGCGCTCCTCCAAGAGTTTCTCTCCTTCTCTCCCTCGACCCTCACCTCTCTTGTAGTTGTTTTTCTTCTCTTCCTCCTCCTGCATCCCCTCCTCCTCCTTTCCCTTCTTTCCTCCCTCCCTCCCTCCCTTCCTCACTCTTTCCTTCTCCTTCCTTTTTTTTTCTTTTTTTTCCCCCTTTTCTTTTTTCCATCTTTGTATTTCTATACTTTGGAGGCACTATTACCTTACTGATGCTGAGAGAAGAGGGTAGGTGGGAGAGGAAGTAGGGAGATGAGCAAGAGGGCTATGTGTGTCTTTGTTTCCAAGAAAAGGATAAAGGTAAAAGAATACACGGATATTCTATCCACCGCCCTGTATTCCCAGACTACCTCCAACTTTCCTCTCTTTTTCATTACTTTGGAGTTACTTGTTTATGACCAAGCTTTGGTAATTCCCAACTTTGTCTTCCCTAATATCTTTGTTTATTGTTTTCTGCCAGTCTGTTCCCAGATGCCATATTGTGAAAGGACTACTACACTGTAAGCTCCTGTCCTGGGCTCGGACAACATTTCAATCATTTCAGTATTCCTGGTGTCCAGAAAAATTCTGGATGCTCAACTCATGGCTATCAACTGAATGGGTGAATACTGTCTGAAGAAAGCATTAAGCCACATGGTTGGTTTTATGTGTAGCTAATTAAAAGCATGACAGTAAAGAATATTTTAAATAAGGAGCATCCCAGGATATGAGGAATGCTAGGTCCCAAAGAAACAAGGCACTTTTGAGTTTCTTCTTCAACCTCATGATGTAGTTTCACAGCATAGAGAGGAAGAAAGGCTTTCTGCAGTCCCATGGAATTATCAAGACTTGGTTTTATTTGTGCTAAAACTTTCATGAAGCTACTACAAACGGAGAATGAGTGGTCACAGGAGGATGAGGAGGTTAATGGCCAACATAGTAGCCTTTTTCTAAATACAGAGGAAAAGAAAATTAAAATTTGAAAAGCTGCTACTGAGCAGTAGAGCACTTTGGTTACTTTCAAACCAGCATTGAAGCAAAGGGGTTGCTCTTTTTGAAAAGCTCTACATCAACCCACTCCAGTGTTCTTGCCTGGAGAATCCCAGGGACAGGGGAGCCTGGTGGGCTGCACTCCATGGGGTCACTAAGAGTCAGACACAACTGAGTGACTTCACTTTCACTTTTCCCTTTCATGCATTTGAGAAGGAAATGGCAAACCACTCCAGTGTTCTTGCCTGGAGAATCCCAGGGACGGGGGAGCCTGGTGGACTGCCGTCTATGGGGTTGCACAGAGTCGGACACGACTGATTCGACTTAGCAGCAGCAAGAGCAGCACAGCAAGAAACTGGAAAACCAGAGTGGAGAGAATGCTGGGGAAGGATGGGTGGGAAACTTCATCTTGCTCATCAACCTTCAGATGAGGCTCTGGTTCTGGCTTCATCCTATGGGAACCAAAGGGCTGCTGACTTGGGTGTAGTGCTAGGTCAGCTGAGCCCAAAGGGTGTGTGAGTCCTCCCGCCACCTTGGGCCAAACTGGAAAGCCCTAGATCTGCCTTCCCCACCACTCCCACTCCCTTTGGTTCCCACAGGCCTCTGGGTACAGGCTGGGAGGAATCCTCAGGAAGGTTCTCACATTCTCTTAGCCTAAGACCTGGGGGAGGAGGTGGGCACTGGGCCTCCGTGAAGGGTAAGGGAAGACAATGAGAATACGGTGTTCTAAACCTAAACTGTGCCAGCATGCCATTCTAAAGCCTTTATTAAAAAAAACAAGATGATAAAAGGATACAGACATATGGGGTAAGGAGATGTTTTAGAAAAATGTCCATTTTAGTAACATCTGTAAAATACAAACCACCTAAAAGCAGGAGGTGAACCTTGGTTACATGATATTTTAACTCCACTTAAGGACCAGGATTTCAGCAGCACTAAATATGATAGAAGGCTGCATTCTCCCCGCCCCCTCTTAGAAGGTAAGCCCTTCTAATTTTTTATTATTTTAGCTTTGCTTATGCCAATCTGTCTGCTCATAGAGTTTGAAGCTCTCTTTCCTAAAGGTTGTGACTCAAAGTGGGAATTCCAGCCTTGCATTATTTCTCTGGTGGTGATATCAAATGCCCCAAACATGGATAATCTCAAATTTCTTATATACAGATATAATATGGGGAAAAATCATATTAAACTTCAAAAGAAAAACAGAGCATAAGAGGAGGTTAAAATAACAAACCATTATCTTCTGAGAATCACACAGACCTGCTTTTTTGGGTCCATTCTGTATTATTTTTTCTTTGCCCGTTTAAATGTAAACAGGCAAGCCCCATGTCTCCAGGAAGCTTTTTCCTTTTAAAGCACTCTTTAAACAGATACAGGATAGATATTTCGACGCAGAGCCCACATAAAATCCCATATTAGGAATGATACTAAACTTAAAGAATGTTGTAAAATGAGAATGGAAAAAAAATGTACAAAATGAATTCCTGCCCATTTACATGCTTTCCGTCAGGCTACTAGATACCAAGCCTCTGTCTTTGTGTTAACACTGCAGATTAGGTCAAGTTTTTACCCCTCTGAGCTCTTTTCCTGTAAATGACGGGTTTTGATGTGAAACAAGCAACATGTCAAAGCGAGTTGAAAGATGTAGGCATTTTATGCCATGTCACAATGACAGGCCGGTGAATATTTGGGCCATTAGGGGCTTATTAGTGAATAAATGACCAGATGGTTCAGTGATGCACGGAGATGGACAGAGCTGGCTGCTCCTAATCAGCACTGTCTGTACTTGATGTCAAATCACATGACACAGTAACCCATGGATACCAAGGAAGAGTTACCATTAGCAAGTCAATTTGATATCTGGGTGGTGTAAACAGACTTATAACCGCACTTCAGGGCTGACTCTGTTTTGAGGAAGGAAAATACAGTAGAGTATTAAAAGGCATACACACAATAAACTCGAGTTGTTCTTTGATAATTATACAGAGAATTTCTATCTTAGTTCTTCCCCTTTATTCTTGAGAAAGGATTGATGCCTCGATGCATAAAAGGGAGAGTCACAAATAAAGAAGTTCAAACTAAGAATGCATTTAAAATCTAAGTAAAAGGCATATGAAATAGTAACGCTGTGTAGAGGGGGCCATTAGTGAAAAGATGAAGGGCTAGCTTCTTACCTTGCTTTGCAGTGGTATGTGAGAGGCAAAGTTTAGACACAGAGCACAAACTATAAACACATGTTACTTGCTTTTGCACACCACACACTTAAATCTTTCCTCCTTGTCTCTAGAAATGTTGATAGCCTTAACAGCCACCTTGGGTTTTTCCCGTAGGAACATAGAAAAGTGTTTTTTGAAGAAGAATGTACAGTTCTTTTCTCCTCATCATTTTCAGTTTTCAGACAGACAAGTATTCCTTACATTGTGAACACCCCCCACCTACTACTAAAGAAAACACTCACTCTTGAAACTTAAAGAAGAAACAGATTGGATATAAGCTCTTAACTGTGGTGCTGCACCAGAAACTAGTGGGTCTGAGGGCACAGATTCAATGCATTATCTATGATGCAAATTGTGGACAGGCATTTCCTTGCAAGAGCACCAATTAAAGCAATTTAGTCTTGAGAGAGTGAGAACTAAAAGAATTACTGTGAAATTTTTTTAATGCCTATGTTTGTATCTGCTTCCCTTGTGGCTCAGAGGGTAAAGAATCCACCTGCAGTGCAGGACACCTGGGTTCCATCTCTGGGTTGGGAAGATCCTCTGGAGACCAGAGTGGATACCCATACCAGTATTTTTGCCTGGAGAATTCCATCACCAGAGGAGCCTGGCGGGCTTGTATAGCATTTTTCATTTGCAAAACACTTCATGAATATTGTATCTTTTATTTTCTTTTTAGCCAAGTAGTATTAGCTTATCTGATCCCTTCTGTGCATCTACTGTGTGTCTACTTTTGGACAAGATGTTGAGCACAGAGCGAGCAAGGAGTGAGATTTCTCAAAAGACTTAATGGTTGCATTAAATAGAGTTTTTAGTGAGTACTGGGTAGGATTTGATGCTTACAAAAAGATTATATGCAATATATATGTTATATAAGCAATTTTTAAAAATTGACATCTGTGATGCCACTATTCAATAGAGGAACCCAGAACATCATTAATAATGTTAAAGATATGAACATGCTCATCTCAGACCAGCACCCCCACATGCATCTGTCTATACCCTATCTCCCACAGAGGTAACAACTATCTGAATGCTGAATTTATCATTCCCTTACTATTCCTAAATAATTTAACCTCACATGGCTCTATTTCTAAACTAGATATTTTTAAATTTACTTGTTTTATTCCTTTATAAAAATGGTGTCACACTACACGTAGTCTTCTAGAATTGCTTTTTTTATCCAACAATGGTTTTAAAATTTAACCATGTTGTTTTGTGTGAATAAAGTTCATTCGCTTTCACTATTTTCTTATGTTCCATAGTGTGACTTGTCCACAATTGATGTGTCCATTCTCCTGTCTGTAGACATTTCGCTTCTTTTCAGTTTGGGGCTATTATAACTAACATTGCAAAGAACATTCTTATACATATATACTAGTGTGAAAGTGAAGCCGCTCAGTCATGTCCAACTCTTTGCAACCCCCTGGACTGTAGCCTACTAGCCTCCTCCGTCCATGGGATTCTCCAGGCAAGAATACTGGAGTGGGTTGCCATTTCCTTCTCCAGGGGATCTTCCCGACCCAGGGATCGAACTCAGATCTCCCACATTGCAGGCAGACACTTTAACCTCTGAGCCACTAGGGAAGCCCATGTACTAGTGTAGGTATGTAAAAATTTCTCTGGGTGGGGTTTCTGGATCATGGTGTAAATACTTATTCAGCTTAGCAAGATAAATGCCAACCTATTTTCCAAAGGTTTATCAATTTACACTCTATGAATAGTGTATAAGGAGCATTCCCATTATTCTATGTTCTTAGCAACCCATTATTTTCAGACTTTTAATTTTACCAATCTAGTGGATGTCCAGGGGCTTCCCCGGTAGCTCAGCTGGTAAAGAATCCACCTGCATTGCATTCCTGGGTCCAGAAGATCCCCTGGAGAAGGGAATAGGCTACCCACTTGCATCTTCTTGGCCTTCCCTGGTGGCTTATACGGTAAAGAATCTGCCTGCAACGCGAGAGACCTAGGTTTGATTCCTGGGTTGGGAAGATCCCCTAGAGGAGGGCATGACAACCCACTCCAGTATTCCTGCCTGGAGAAACCCATGGACAGAGGAGCCTGGCGGGCTACAGTTAATGGGGTTGCAAAGAGTCAGACACAACTGAGCGAGTAAGCACACACAGTGAATGTCCATTCAGCCTTAACAGCCACCCTGAGAAGCAGTGATTATGATCTATCATTTACAACTAAGGTTCAAAATTATACAGCTAGTAAGTAGTAAAGTCAGGACTTGAACTCAGTTCTCCAAAGTTCTTTCACACTCCCTCGCTGTCCCCCTCACCTTAGTCTCTGCTGATTCATGCTCCACATTTATAAGCACAGTTAACATCCAGGAGCAGTATGGTGTTCAGTTTAGGGCTTGCCACTTGTTATTAACAGTTATGTGAGACAAGCAAATTACATAACCTCTCTGTGCCTCAGTTATCACATCTATAAAACAGTGGTAATAATAACAGCTATTTTCTAAGACTGATATTTATATACTGCATTAGATTGCAAGGGTAAAAAAAGTTGTTTCATACATGCATACTATTAACCAGACATTTGAATAAATATACACAAATTCCAACCATGCCAAGTAGAATTTAGTATATTCGCTCTCATTCAAATGCCCCCTTTCTTTTGAGTAAATGGCTTAGATAGTTCACTGACTATCTTGCACTTCCATGTTATGGCAAAATGTCTAGCAAAAATGTCCTTGTTTCATTCATGTTTAGAATTTTTCCATTTTTAAAAATTTACATTAAAGCATTGAAAGAACCTTTTAGCTCTATCACCATGGTGGCTTAATACCAGTACAATCAGTTCAAAAGTATTTTAAAACATGCATTTTTTTTTTTTTTTTAGTTGGAGGCTAATTACTTCACAAAAACATGCATTTTGTAGGCTGGGTGATACCAAGCCCTTTTCGAGTACTAAACTGAGTCTGTATGTATATATTCCTATGTGTGACAATTTAATATTTTGTCTTCCTCATTAGATTGTTCTAGTTTTAATCATAATTATATCCCCAACCTTGATATTCAATATAAGATGTTAAATTGATAAATGAATGAATTTTTTCCAGTTTTATTGAGATATAGTTGATATACAGCACTGTTTAATGTAAATTTAAGGTAAACAACATAATGATTTGACTTATTGTATCATGAAATAACTACCAAAATAGGTCTAGTGAACATCCATCTCTCACATAGATACAACATTTAAGATATAGGAAAAAAGCATTTTTCTTGTGATGAGAATGAGAGAATTTTAAAAAGCAGATTAAGTGATGCATTTTGCTGAATTTTACATCAGTCAAATGCTCCTGTATTAAAAAGCCTAAAATCTTTTATCTGAAGTTCTTGGACCCTTTTTTTTTCAGAGTTTAGAATTTTTCCATTTAAAAAAATAATACTCTGTACATGCTTCACATTATATGACATCCACAGCAGGACCTGGTACCACCCAGTAATCAAACACATTAAAATTTCTAAGGCAAAACATAGGGTCAGCATTCAAAACAGGATTTTCAGAGCCCACAAATAGCATTTTACTGGTTTAAATGCCACCAACCGAGTTATGGAAATACTGTATTCACAGATTTTTTAGATTATAAAATTGTGGGTTAAAATTGTGAACCTATAATTTTTTTAATGTGGAAATTTGAATCTGTAACTCCTTGGTCTCTTATGTATTTTATTCATATTATGGTGCATCTTACTGATCTCCAAGAAAAACTATACTAGTTTACTATGTATCGGTGCTAATTTTAATGGCCCAGTGATTATCCTTGTGCCCTGAGGCCATAGAAATGTACAACCTATTCCTAGGAGAGGTATAGCTGAATCTTAACAGATAATAAAAACTGTTACAAAAATTAAGAACTGGGATTCTTCATTCAAGAGACTTATAAATTATTTATTTGCAATTTTTTTGGGGTTAAATTGCTAACATTTACAAAATATATATATTTTTTAATGTTAGAGGTTCGATAATATTTCTTAAAGGGTGTTCTTCTCAGAGAGGGAAATACATTGAAAGCTGATTTTGGAAATTCATACACTGTATTTAATGAAAACCTAAATAGAAAAATGAAAGTTGTAAATAGAAAAAGCTCAGTTGTTTTTAAGACTGTCAGAAGGTCTAGACTTTGAGGGCTCCTCTATGATGGCTCTCAGGCACGAGCAGGCATAGTGCTAGGGAAGTCAGACAATCAAGGCATTCACTCCAGTCTTTCAGTACATTTAAATTTAAATGAGCCAAATGTCTAACCTTATACTCCCAAGCTCCTTTGCGTGTGCTTACGCACAAACACAGCCCTGCCCTCTCTGATCCTGTCATGCCGGGAGCTGCCAGGGCCAAGGCAGTGTCATTTTTTTTTTCATCTTTAGATGTAACTTATGACTCATGACATCTTTTACCTGACTGTGGTGACCTGCACATGGTGACATGTGCTGCCTCAGAGGTCATATTGTGCCTTGAAAATCATGGCTTCAACATTCATGAACCCTATGCTGCAGGAAAGTTATTTCACTTCTCTGTGTCTCAGTTTACCCATCTGTAAAATTGGGTAATAACAAAACCTAATCTTTGTGGGTTTGTGAGGATTAAATTCTGTTTGGTATGTGTTTGACTCACAGTAAGGGATCTTTTCTTGTACACTTGTACACTATTATTCCAAACTTAAGCTAATTTTGAGGACCAGGCACCTCCCTAGGTCTTGGCAGTCATCTCGATGGTAAGCAGTCGCTTGTAGGAGAACTGTACTGCCAGGCACTATGCTCCCAATACAGCTGACACTTCCCAGCACCTTAGTTTCATTGCTGATATTATTTAACACTTAAGGCTGAACCAATGGGTTAACTGGTGTTATGAAATTCTTTCCTTTGAATAATAATTCCTGCATTGTAAGTATCCTCAACTTACAAACAGATTGAGTCCCCAAAGTTTATTTGTATGTGACTTGTTTCCAGTTTGAAACACATTTTTCCATGGAGGCGATATTTTAAAAGCGGTTAGCTGGCCAGGCTGACACAAAAGCTGGTGAAGTGGATATCCATCCCCTGGGCAGGAGGGGCTCACACAAATGAAACAGCTCACTTAAGACCAGGACCCATTTGCCCAGAGGCTTCAGCAGGTGATGGAGTGGGGGTGAGTTGGTGACTGAATCTTGGCAGGATCTTCAACTAAGAGAGAAAGAAATTAGAAGTTAGGGGGAGGTTTGGTGGGTCCCAGCATCTAGTCACCATCTCAGATGGGAGAGGTATGAGCTATGAAAGACACTGCCACCATCAGGATGATTAGAAACTTCTGGAACTTTGGTAACTTCGCTATGTTTTATTGCTCTGTACCAGTTTCCTCAGTGACTAGTTGGAAGTTGCTTAAAATCAAATGCTCTTGGAAGCCCCCAAAGCAGAAGGATGGGTAGGGGATTATGCTCCACTCTAAAGCTAACAGAAGGCTCAACTGGAGTGGTGGGAGTCGGGGAGATGGAGAGAACCCAAAAGCATAACATGGGAGGTGTCCATTATAAAGAGGAAGAGAAAGCAGTCTGCATGAACGTGTCACCCATCTGCCAAATGTGGTGTTCAAGAGAAAATACACTGACTTCCATGAGGGATGGACCACATCTCCCTTTGTTGGTAACTTAAGAAGACAAATGGATGAGGTCACTTGAGACTCTCATCAGTTATGTTAAGTATTCATGTCTGCAGAAGAGTCTTACTTTGGTTCTTGCCTTTAATTGTGTATTTGAATCACCTGGGACATTTTTTAATGTCCCCATTAAAACCCCTGTCCCCATGCCCATGCTGTACCTCAAACCAATTACTTTAGAATCCAGGGCATCAGAAGTTTTAAAACTCTCCAGGTGATTCCAGTGAGCACCATATTTGAAAACCACTATAAATATCAACCACTCCCAGGTGTCCTAAATTGAGGAATAAGATGGTGTGGCCTCCACAGAGCTCTGGAACACTTCAAACTTGAAGCCTCTTACCCAAATTTCCATTTATAATTAAATGCCCCCTCCTCCAAAAAATTTGAGAATAGATTTCGTGAAGCTAAATTTTATAATTTCACGTTATGAAATCACGTTACGATTCCATTTGCTAAGAAAGTAAAAATAATTTCAACCACAGTGTTCATTAAATATGATAGCAAAATTTTTCAAACATTTTATGTGCAAACTCAACATCCTAGAGATTAATTTGTCCCCACCATGTGCCAGGCACCGTGCTGGATGCTGGGGATAAAACAAATACAAATACAGGTACAGTCCCTGCCAAATGGTAAATTAGTGACCATCACAAGAGTCAGCAGGGACAGCTCTAGATGGAGACTGAGCCTGACTACCGAGGCCCACCAAGAAGCAAGGAGTTACACCCGTGACGACTGGGTCTCCTGTTTTAAGTTATTATTTCTCCTGAATCACAAATATTGGTCCCATGAATGGAGTATTGCTCAATAGGTGTAGCAGTATCTTGATGGCTGAATTATATTTATTAATGAATGACTTTCCATTTCCAGAGGTTTCATTAGTTGTCCTTCTGTTATGTACACCTTTTATATTACACATAGGCATACTGGCCAGAGAGATGACTTGGTGTGGACTCCACTGCGCACATGGCTACTTACTCACCACCACCCCTAGAACAATCCCCTCTATTACCTGTTGTCTCATTAAATTACTCCAAAGTAGTCCTCTGTTGATCTGCATTTTTAGGAGGGAGGACCGGTGGCTACTGCCTTCAGGAAAATCTGGTGTGATTAGTGTGTCTGCATCAAATCTCTTGTTTCCCAATTGCTTGAGGGGCTTAGGAACTGAGTGTCTTACATTATTGTAAGTATGTCGTCTCTTTCTACTTTGACAAGGTTAAAATCTCTGGTGTCTATCAGCACAATCCCCAAGCTTCCTGAAACTTGTGTCATTAACCATGCAGTGGGGTCTGACTGCAGAAAATTCAGAGCACATTAAGCAGGCAAAAGCAGCCCAGGTCTTGAAAAATCTCCACATAGAAAACCAGTGGCTCTAAAAGATACTGTTCACGTGTCTGACGTCCCATGCCCCTCTGCTATGCATTGCTGTAGAGGATTCTAGCCACATGACACGTACTCCCCTTTCTCCCAGTCCCTTCCCCACAAAGGGCTCCACATATAAGGTATTAATATGATCAATCCTGATGCTGCTGGGAACCACAGATTTCTGCAAAGATTTGTTCCTCCTTCAAGAACTGCATGAAAGGAGTAAGTATGCATACACAGGTAGCGAGTGAAACAAGCAACTGTCAGATAATCAGTCATATTTTTATAGTCTCAAAGCTCTTTGCAAGTATTTGCTCATTTGGAAAACAATCTCATGGGCTAAGGGAAGCTAGGAAGGAAACAGTCCTTCAGTACGAAATATGGGGCTTTTCTGATCTATACACACAAGTACCAGCATCCTGGCTTTAAACCAGGTCTAAACAATTCAGTATTGCTTCACAGTTGTTAAAGGGATTTAACTGGTAACAGTGTAAGGGCCACAAAACCACTAGCTGGGAAACATGTGCAGCCTTTCAAACAAACTCTCCATGGTGGTGGTGGTCTATGGCTGTTTGCTCTCAGGGCCATTCTTGACCCCCCCCCCCCCGCTCTGCTCTTTACAACAGGGAATTGTAGGAGCTACACCTCTGTGGTTCTCACACCATCCAGTTTGGGGGGATGTCTGTCTAGAGGCTGGCACTGGCAGAGGGGAGAAGTCAAGATGTTGCTCTTCCTCAAGATGTTTCAGGTGGCATCTCCTTAGCACACATCTTCTCCACGGCACCATAGCGTGCCAGACTTTCCCTCGCCAGTCCCAGCTCCTCTGGGCAGGCCCACGGTGGCTCAGATCCACCTGGTGGCCCCAGATCCCATGCTGCTCCAGGGATACCAGCTACCCGCCTTGTCCCACAGTCCTAGGAGAATGAATACTCTCCTGTGCTTATGCATCTCTGGGTTGACTGTGTTGGGCCTCTCGTTGGTTCTGTCACCTAGGTAACAATTTCCTTGTGAGAGACTTCTTGTTTTGACATACCTGGAGTAGTTCCTGTTTCATTGGTGTTTTTATAGTTTATAATTGTAACTCAATCATGTTATCTATGGTAAATCTCTATCTGCATTAAAAATGGAAAAGAATTGCTGATATGGGCTGCATTGTGTCTCCCCCACAAATCCATATGCTGAAGTTCTAACCCCAAGTCAGAATGACTGTTAGTGGAGATAGTGCCTCTAAAGAGGTAATTAAAGTAAACTGAGGTTGTTTGGGTGGATTGTAATCTCATTCTGAGGTGTACTTTTAAGCAGTGGTTAGGACATAGATGCAGAGGGCAGATGGCCATCTACAGACCATCTACAAGCCAAGGAGAGAGGCCTCAGAAGAATCCAGATCTGATGACACCTTGATCTTAGACTTCTGGCTCCTAGAACTATGAAGAAATAAACTTCTATTGCTTAAGCCACTCAGACAATGGCTTACAGATACTAGCAAATGAATACAATTGCTTGTCTCTGAAATTTGGGGTGAACTAGTTAACTCTAAGCCCCAGTGTCCTCATCTGTAAAATGATGATAATTACTATACCCAGATTATTATGAAAATTAACTGAAAGAAGCTTATTATAGCACCTGCTGCAGTGCTTGATAAATGGTGGGTATCACTGGGAATATTCATGTATAACTAAAAATGTGCTTATAATGTTAACTCTGGAGCCCACCTCACTGGGTATTAAAAAGGTCTTTAGATTGGGCCAACTGGCAAACATAACCATTCAGGCTTTCCCCTAGATTCTCCTCTGGTCACTTCTTGTTTTCAGCTGCTATAATAATTGCAAAGAGATCTTTAGCTCTATCATCAAATTTCCATCTTTAAAATACAAACATTATACCTCGACTACAAATTCAATATATTTTTTTTAATCTTGCTCCTGCCCTTTCCCATTTCTGTTCCTTGTTGCTTCTGATAAATCCATTCAAGAAAGGAATTGCAGTTTGACTCCTCTGGAATGTCCACTGGATTTGTTTTGAATCAGCCAGAAAAAGCTTTCCCACTAGTTGCTGCCTAGAAGATTTTGCCCCAGGACTCAAATGCAGATCCTCTAGCACTGTTACCTACAAATATTCACACCATGGATATAAAAGAAACCACCTGCCTGAACCCTCTGCACCTGCAGCTGTGCTCAGCCAATTCTCTGGACAGCAGTTTATCTATGTGGCCAGCTGTAGCCTCCCTATTCTGCTGCTTTTTTACTCAGATCTCTCCTTCTGCAATGATATATCTAATAACTTGGGCCACTCAGTTTCCTTTTCTACCCTGGATTCATGAGTCCCAGTATGGTGCAAAAGATTAATTGCTACCTTTTTATGGGGATATTTGTATTGTAGCAAGCCACTTAGTTTTCAGCTAAAGTAATAAAGCTCAAACTATAATCTGGGGCACTAAGTGATAGGGAAGATATTTTGGTGGTGGTGGTGTTTAGTTGGTCAGTCATGTACAACTGTTTGCGACCCCATGAACTGTAGCCCACCAAGCTCCTCTGTCCAGGGGATTTCCCAGGCAAGAATACTGGAGTGGGTTGCCATTTCCTTCTCCAGGGGATCTTCCTGACCCTTGGGTCGAACCCACGTCTTCTGCATTGGCAGGTGCATTCTTTACTGCTGAGCCACCAGGGAAGTCCCAGGGAGGATATTTGGGGCACCACTAAATAGAAATGTTACTTTTAAATCAAATGATGAAAAAAATCATCATTAAAAATCTAAAGAAAGATGCTTGCTTTTTCTTAGCTAAAGTTTTAGAAGAATGAGATAAAAGCAGGCAATCCCTTGTAAAGAGGTATTTTTGATAAACGCCTTTGCTTCCACTGGGCTACAGTGGCTCAGATGGTAAAGAATCTGCCTGTAGTGCAAGAGACTCGGGTTTGATTCCTGGATTGGGAGGATCCTCTAGAGAAGGGAATGGCAACCCACTCCAGTATTCTTGCCTGGAAAATTCCATGGACAAAGGAGTCTGGTGGGCTACAGTTCATGGAGTCTCAAAGAGTGGGATACAGCTGAGTAACTAACACTTTCACTTTTCCCCTTCCACTAATTAACCCAAGCTTGTATCTTCCATATGCATGTACACAATGTCTACAATCATCAAGTTATTGTTAAATGTTTTCTGAGTGATTGATACTGTATGTTGAACTTCCCAGGGAAAGAAAAGGAAAAAGGAAAGTGGAATGAAACCAAAGATGTCTAAAGCATTTTGATCTTCTCTATTTTAAAAGCAGAACTTTATCATCTTGTGATTTTTAACCTTCCAGTGGTTAGTTGCCATACGGTACTAATTCTGCCCATGAAATGTGAAAATAAATGTCAATTCTTGAATCACAATCGTTAACCTTATAGCTACACAGATTATAATGGTGTTTTCTGTGCATCAGTCTCTGTTTGAAGGACCAGATGGCTTCTGCTAAATATCTAGCCTTCTATTAAATAATTTGCCTATTCCTGGGAAAAAGGTTCCAGAATTTTGTTTCCATGTTGTTTTCTCTACTTCTCCACTGGTACTGGACAGATTTCGTTGTGCTCCTTCCATCTTGGTATGACTACAGAATTACCTACAGGCTGGAGGTACCTTATAAGAATCCCTGTCTGGTTAGAACTCTTTGCCATTGGATCCCAGGCTGAATTCCATATCCAGATTATTTTTAAAGTAATATTCAAGAATAATAGAGTTTCTAAGCAAACTCACTTGATAAAATAATAAAGAAAATTATAACTCTTCTTGTACAGGTCTGGGGAGAATCACATTCCCAAAGATGATTTCATTTAAAACATACATTTCAAACATGCATATTGCCAATAAGATGTCAACTTTCAATAGGTTATTGTTTTGTGTAATTTTTTTATTTTTGATTGGCATATGGTTTTCCATAGCCTAAAGGAAAGTTTTATCTTGCTTTTCATGAAGCAAAACAAAATGTCATTCTTTGGTTGCAGTTGTCCACCCCCGTCACCTCTTTCTCTCCCCCAGCCTGTCCTCTCTCTCCCTTTTTCTCCGATCTACCATGGATGTAGTTTGGTTTGTTAGCCACAATTGAGCAGTCTTAAAAATACAAAATATGAGCTCTAAAGAAAATATTAAATTTGAGAAAGTAACACATTTGCTTAGTTAAAAGGACAAAGGATTAAGAAAAAACACCCAATGTTGCTGCTTCCAGTATTCCTGAAAGTTCATCAAACCACGAGTAATCATTAGTTAAATCCATTTCACCTGTAACCTGCCTTCACTAATCAAGGTTATTTCAGTTTTTGCTACAAAAGGGTTGCATGCACTCCAAGTGGCGTGGAGCCTGAACAATAAGATGTTTGTCCCAGTTGTTTTACAAGTATTCAGAGTCAACTATGTAGCCTAGTTTGAGCTGAGCTGGTTGAGACTGGATGGAACCACCGACCCTCCAACTGGGCATGCCTAAATGTCCCCTTGATGACCTTTCAACATCAGAGGGCCAGAAACTCCACCACCAGATCCTGCTAAGCACTTTCAGGCGTAGCTTAGTTACACCTGCTCAGAGCAACAATTACTGTACCTTGTTCCGGTCACCTTCCCTGCAATTCCCACACCCCCTACGCCCCAGACCTTTATTCTGCTTCTTTATTCTTTATTCCATAAATAATCCAAGCCCCTTCCTTAGGGCAGGCAGATATGAGACTTGTTCTACTGCCTTCTGGCTTGGTTTGCCTTGTGAATAAACCTCAGCATCTCAGCAGGTAGGGCAAAATGAACCTGGTTCAATAACGTTAACACATAGCTCATAATTTTAGTAACTCGTACAAGAACATTGATTGCCTCTTGGCCTATAGTCATGGTCACTCATTGAATAGCAGTATGGCCTTGTTATAAAGACTCATTCAATAATTCATTATCAATTCAGTTATCAACACGTTATAAAATAAATAAAATACCAATAGAAATATAATACCATAGACTTGTGAGGTGTCAGGAGATATCACTGGCTTCTAATATTAGACAGACACTGATTTAGCATGAAATTAAAAGACACTTACTCCTTGAAAGGAAAGTTATTACCAACCTAGACAGCATATTAAAAAACAGAGTCATTACTTTGTCAACAAAGGTCCGTCTAGTCAAGGCTATAGTAGTCATGTATGTAGTCATGTATGTAGTCAAGTCAGTAGTCATGTATGGATGTGAGAGTTGGACTATAAAGAAAGCTGAGCACGGAAGAATTGATGCTTTTGAATGGTGGTGTTGGAGAAGACTCTTGAGGGTCCCTTGGACTGCAAGGAGATCCAACCAGTCCATCCTAAAGGAGGTCAGTCATGGGTGTTCATTGGAAGGACTGATGTTGAAGCTGAAACTCCAATTTTTTGGCACCTGATGCAAAGAGCTGACTCATGGGAAAAGACCCGGATGTTGGGAAAGATTGAAGGCAGGAAGAGAAGAGGACGACAGAGGATGAGATGGTTAGATGACATCACCGACTCAATGGACATGAGTTTGGGTAAACTCCGGGATTTGGTGATGGACAGGGAGGCCTGGCGTGCTGCTGTTCGTGGGGTTGCAAAGAGTCGGACACAACAGAGCGACTGAACTGAACTGAACTGATCTAGCTTCATTGTTTTCTAATATTCCATTTAAATCTCATAACAACCCTTGAGATATGTGCCACTGTCCTAATTTTAAAGATGAGAAAGTGAAGTTCAGAAAATCAAAATAAATCAATGCCTAAGGCTAGCCTCCTTACTTACAGTCTGGTAGTAGACCGCCTTTCATCTGCTCCCTGGCTTAAAATTTTTTAGTAGACTCTCCTGACCTTTAGAACAAAGTCTGGACTAACTGAGGAGGAGCTAAGATGGCGGAGGAATAGGAGACAACTTCCTCCCCTACAAATTCATTGATAGAACAAAGTCTGTGCTTACTACCAAGTGTTTCAAGGTCCTTCATGATCTGGCCCCAGGTACCTTCTCAGACAGCAGACCTTACCACCCCCAACCTCTAACTCTCTACGCTCAGTCATACTAAACTTCTTTCCATCTGTGAATATACTGTGCTTACTTTTTCCCCTGGGATTAAGCTTATGCTTTTCTGTGCCTAGGCCACCCTGGAACACACCTCCCCTGCCCTCCCCCACGCCCTGGTTAAGTCTTACTGGTCCTTCAGATCTAAACTTAGGTATCTCTTCCTCCAGGAAACCTTCTCGGACTTGTTAGGTGACCCCCTGTTAGAGCCTATGGCCCTCCGCCGTGTCACACAAGCTTCCTGTTTACGTCTGAGTCCTTCCCTTGCTGGTAAATTCTAGGAAGGCAGAAACTGAGAGTGTTAGGTTCTCATGATATCTATGCCAGTGGTGTGTATAGAATAGAGAATAAGTAGTTTGTCAAAGAACTGGATGATTAAGAGAATGACACTTGTATTTGGAAAACTTTGTTTTAATGACAGCACAGTAACAATTCTGTGGCAACTGCTTCTGAAAATACACCATTTAGGACGGCATCTGGCAGCATGTTAGGGGATGTTCAAAGCTAAGGCACAGTATGGCTTTCTGAACCACCCATTTTACTTGATGATAAGTAGTTTAAAATATTAATTTTAATAAAGTACAAATATGTTATACAGACTAATACACAGTGCATAGGAAGTGTTATGATATCAAGGTTGTAATCATTTGGAGGCAGGTTTTAAGATGGGTAAAGTCAAACTTCTTAAACTCCAAAGGAAACTATGTGCTTTGAGGAATATTTGAAGGTAACAGTTCAGCATCAGATAAAAGTATTTAAAAGAAGTCCATATAACCAGTCATCAGGGAAACTACAGAAAGAATTCCTAATTTGTGCAAAAGACAAGAATCTTTCCTTCTAGTGTAAAGATTATACAGATATCCAGCAAAAAAGCTGAATGAACAGAGATTGTTTCTATCTGGTTATGTTTATCACAAGTGCAACCTATGCAAAGCTTTTTTTTTTTTCTTTTGGCAAAGGTTTTTTAGTTTGTTTTCAAAATAGGATTATATTAGTTGTTTCAGATTTCCACTAGTCCATACCCGGTACAAAAAAATTAGATAATACATTCCTGTGCAAAGTGAAATTTCCTCAGATCTAGCTTCATACAAAGTTTTTCGAATGTCTTATACTATTAATGGGATCACACTCTGACTATTCTGTGACTTTTCCCCCATATATAACACATATACATATTATGTATATATATATGTATAATATCATGGGCCTTTTTTCATGAAAATACAATAGATTTTGTTTATCCTTTTAAACCATTGCATAGTATTATACTGTCTGGGTGTAGCTTAGTGAATTTAACCAGTTCTCTATTGATGGACGGTTGCTTTGATGCATTATTTGTAATTGCAAACATTTAATAATTAGTTTTAAACTCACTTTATCAAAAGATTTACCATGAAACAGATTAGGCCTCCATCCTGAAGTTCTGGTACACCAGTGAACACTGTATCAGGGAACTTTCAAAGCCATAGGCACAGTGTGTCTTCCTGGACCATCCATTTTATTCAATGATAAATAATTTAGAATACTAATATCACTTCTTAAAAATTCAGTTGTATCTAGAGGAATACAAGAAGTATACAGAACTTTATGGCAAAAAAAAGACTTCAAAGACATTCCTCATTTCGCGTTAGGGGTTCAAGCCCCCAAAGATAAGTTGTCTTTCTTCAGCCACAATGGATAGTTCAGTGGAAAAATTTGAAAAGTGCTTGTTTAAGATCTTTAAATCTTTCAAATGCCTGAGAGAGTTCCATACAAACTGGGGACTAATTATAATGGCTGAACTATGATCTTAAAATAGAAATCAGCCAAGAACTCTCAAGATGGACTCCTCAAAGTTAATATGAGGACACGGAGGAAAGGAGTGGGCAGGAGAGCAGGATGAGCCTTTTTCAGTTAGCCTAATAGCTGGATCAAGTCCAGGTACAAAAATTGGCTTGTGTGACAACTCAGACCAGAGTAATTCTCTATGCTCACAATGGGAAACATAAGGTTATCTTTACTGTGGGTTTTTGTGCTTCTTTTAAAAGGAAGTCTCATTTTTGTGAGGCTAATAGACTTTTCAAGTAGTGCATTCTTAACTAGAAAGTCGAAGTTCAATCATAGCCTATTCATTTATCTTATTTTACTTGAATAGGAAACTTAAAAGCTCTAATGAGAGAACACTTGAAAAGACAGGTAAACTCTTGTTAATAATTCAAGCAAGTGAGAGGATTTACCCAAGCGTCCTTTCTTGCTTGATTTCTTCTGGTGCTTTTAGACCAACGGTACAATTTAGTAGAGTTTCCCATCTTCCTAAGCACCTTCCATTCGGCATATGCCAAAAATAGTTGTTTGTTACTATGCATGGATATTTTTATTCTCCACACTAAGCCTACAGAGCAGAGGTGAATTATGATTAAAAAGGAATTGTTTTGCCTGTCAGAACACTTTACATAAAATAGCCTTTGAGTTCTGAAAGATTTTAAGACTGAGCTCTAAAATCCTACAACATGCGTCTAAAATAATCTTTTACCTAAAAGCAAAAGTACTGGCCGACTGACCTCCAGCTTTTACTACTTAAAAATATTCCTTAGTGCATAACAGTATTCATTGTAGGTGCATTTATTTCCAACTGTGTTCATTTTTAAATCATCACTCTAGGTCAGGTAAGTGGATTCAATAAAAATGAACATGCTATTCATTATATTTTGTGAACCTGCATAGCTGAACACAAGAATATTCAGTATAATTAGGCTGTCTAATATTTGCTTGAAATGTGTGTCATACATTATCATATGCTAATTGTGCATAATTAATGTTAACTATTCATGGGCACAAGATCAGTTAATGAGTTTTAAAGTAAAACTCACATACCAAAAAAGATGAAAAAAACCTCCCCATACAAATGAAAGAACAAACCTTTTATTCTCTAAGGCATGTTAAAAAGATTATAAATGAATTGACCATTTTGATATTAGGATGTATACAGTAAGTAACACATGTAAAAATGCAGTCGTTTTAGGTCCCCTGGGGAAAACAGCAGTAATTCTTCCTCATGTGAGAAGCATGGAAAGAATGCCATCAAAAGAGGCTCAATCAATGTATTATCTTCAAAGCAAACAAGGGAGCTATATGTGAGGGCTGTGGATGGATATTATAGATGAGGGATTCTGTTGTCATAACCACTTGGAAAATCCGGCAGGATGCACATCCAATTCATAAAATAAATAGTCAACTTATTATTCAGGTTTAGCTCAAATTTTGGTGAGGTTGGAAAAATTTGTCACCATGGAAATGTACTGTGAACTCAAAGAAAAAGGCTCGTTTTGTTTAAGAGGCAGGTCTCCCCAGAATTGAATAGAAAACAGGGAGTTAAGTGCCTCATCCCCCAACTTTCATTAACCCTCAGACTAGCAGGAAGGCTGTATACATTACCATCTCTGTGTCTCTTTTCCCCTTGGAAGTACTGAAGCGAAGCCAGAATAAGTATCTTGCTTAACGTGAATACACCGTTCAGCCAGGGACTGCTGAGAAAACCCTACACTTCTAGCTCTCTGCTAGTCCAATGTGTCTCCTAGCTCGCTCGCCCTAGGCACCCAATTTCAGATAATCTATGCACTCCTTTACTTTATCTATTAGCTCAACCATATGTTGCTGGGTTTCTTTCTTTTTTTCTTTTTTAAGAATCTTGTAAGACTCCCTTTTCCCTGCTAAAGTTGTCATTAATACTCTTAACCTGATAATTCTAGCTCTTGATCTTCCAGAACAGGGTTGCTCTTTCCAGGTGTGGTCATGTGGATTCCTTTGGTCTATCTGGAAAAGTCAAAGAGCAAACTCTTTAAAAAGCTGAGTGTGATCTGCCACGCTGCTCAGATGATCATTAGAAACGGACACCAAATGAAGGAGCTGGGGAATCCTCCATCAGCCAGGATTCCTGAGTAATTGCAAGGAACCTTTCTGCTGAACCTCAATGGACATGTGTGAGCAGGAGATAAATGTTGTGTTAGTTCACTTGACATTTGGGGGTTCCTTGTTACTGCAGCATAATCCAACATATCCTGAATGATACATGTACAAAACTAAAGCTGAGCTTCTTTCACTTGACACTGCCTGTGCTGTTTCTCTTGCCTGGATTCCTCCAAGCAATGGTAGGGTTAGCTAGGTAGAGGGGGTGGGCAGGAAACAGGTATCAGAGGGCTCAGAAGGTCTTATTTCATACTGGTTTCACTTTCATATGGGCCCTTAAGCTTGGACATTTACCTCATCTTCAATTAAGTCAACACATACAATCACAGGGATAACTGATGAGAATCAAAGATGATATTCATACACCTCTTTAAACCAGATGACTCCTATAGATAGACTAGACATAAGCATGTTTTACAACCTAACAGTTATTCCCATGACTACAATTTTATTATGTTGCATTTTCTATGCAGAAGGCATGCAAAGTAAACATTAAAATATACCTCAATTTTTGTAGCCTTGCTTTGAAATTTCCTATTTTCTTTCTTTTTCTCTCATTATATGCTAGCATCCTTTAAAAAAATAGTAAAGGTCAGGGCTTCTCTGATCAGTGAAAATCTTTGGAAGAGCATCCCTTACCTCTTTACCAGTGAAAATTTCATTATCCTGGAAAAGGCACAAATGCGTAAGTTCAAGTGGCCCCTCCTCTGTGAAGCCTCCCTTAACATATATTACTCTTCCTTTTTGATCCATCAGCATTTTGCTTGTAACTCTGCCTTTTATGACATTCAGCCTGTCATTACAGATGAATGGTATTTACATGTCTACACCCCCCAATCAGGTTGCTCTAAGTGGTTGACAGTATCCTGCTTATATCTGCATCCCTCATGGATTCTAGAACAGTGTCTGGACAGTGGAAAGCAATATAAGTTGAACTTAATTGAGGATATTACAGACACCTAATAGTTACAAAGACTGGAAAAACTGGTAAGACAGAAAACCTTTTCTAGGTAATAGACTCCATTCTCATTGCAACCAGGTGCAAATTTTGTGTATATATTATACATAGCTGGTCTCTTCCAAAGAACAGAGAGGTAGAATCCTAAAGAAAAACGTAATGGCATGAGCTATAGTCTGATTTTATAGGCAAGTTCAAAATCCTTTATCTAAAACCTTGGATCAGATGTGTTGGGAATTTAAAAATTATCTAGAGTTTAGAAACATAATGTGGTGCATAAATGTATGTAACATCCCCAAAACATTAATATTTCTGCAGAGAAATATACAAATATTCACAAAAAGTGGAAGAAATACAGATATAAGTAGACTTGTGTTGGTTTGGGTCAGGTTTTGCTGCTGAATAAGTTTCCAAAAATTTAAGATTTTGGAGTTTTAAGGATTTTAGGTGAGTTATTATTAAAACTTTATTACTAACGTTTATCTAGTACACTGAGAAATCCTGATGATTGTGGGAGATAATCTTTACCCAATCCATCTTTATCAAATTTTAATTTCAAATTTTTTATTGCCAAAATACTCTACAATTTTTAAACAATAAGAAATTTAAAAGATGCCATTGTTAAAGATTTTTTAATTAGAAGTTTAAACTCTTTTTAAAAAAGGGTCTCACTAACAAAATATTGATATATGGACTAGATCCAAATAAGAATGTCTTGTGTGGAATGTTATAGTCCTTTTTCAGGCATATATTAGTTAAGCACTAAAAGACACTGGTTATAGGTTTAGGTCCTGTAAAAACATATCCTGGGAGTAATATAAAATGTTTCCTCTGGGTACCAGGCAAATTCTTTCAGTGAGTGTGCAAGGCTTCCCTGGGTCACTGGAGGAGAGCTGTGTGACAGGGTATCTGAGATGGGGTGCGCGCGCGTGCACACACACACACACACACACACACACAGATTTGCAAGTGGTTTGCCATAAAGGTCAATTTAACAAGAAAAAAAAATCTGAGTGGTACAGATGAAATGTTCTCTACAAACCTATTTCAAAGACACACCATACTGACCATATTCTCTTCAGTTTATCTCAACCAGGACAACTAGTGTTGACTTCATCGTGTTCTGCAGGCAAAGGGCATGAGTAGTGTCACTAACAAACTCACTCACATGTGGGGAGGAGCAGGAGCGGAATAACACAGAATCTAACGTGATATGGTCTAACCTCTTCTTTTGTGCTTAGTCTAGTTTTGCTCGGTATGTAACAGAGGCCTTGTACCTATACACGGTGGATTAGAGTTCCCAGTGCAGAACCACTGTGCCCAACACCCCAGTCTGGCCATCTGTGTACAGAAATGCTGCATCCGGCCCTTCTATCTGGAGCCCTGCAAGCAGCACCACTGTGCCTGACCCAAAAGAACCCCGCGCCCTTCCTGCAGAAGAGATCCTGTAAATCAGCCCCAACTACTTGGGGAGAGCATGTGCTCTGGAGCTCACACTCCTCTCTTCTTAGATCAAGGAATCAAGCTTTCCTTTGCTTCTGAACCAAACTATGTCTCTTTCCATCTCAAACACTTGTTGGGGGCCAAATGGGCAGGTTGTGTAGCAGTAGTGCCAAAAAGAATGCCTGAAAGGTTTTCAAAATTTTCAAAAACATCTCAGGTAGCTTTTCATTCCTGTTCGGCTAGAAGTCCCAGGCTTGGGGAACCAAGCTAATTAGTAGGACTTCTTGATGAAAGTCCTAGTCTGGTGGCTTTTCAAAGTTCTCAAGTCATGAATCCGTGGGGCCAGGGTTCTGAAGTAAGTGTAGCAAATGCAGGCTGTTCTCTTTGGGAACCTCTGCAAATGTCCAAATCAGCTCTGGGGGAATAAGGGTGAAACCCTTGGCAGGCAACATTTTTGAATGTATAATTTTCCAAAAAAGATATACATCTACTGTATGACTATAACCAAAAGATCAGGTGTACGATAATAGACTTTGCTACCAATGAGTTCTGAGCACCTTGAAGATGAAAAACCCAGACCTTTTCAGAAGTTTGATGATTTTACTCATTAAACTTAACTTCCAATGTCGTTTTATACCAGAAAACTTAGAAGTCTTCTTGGGATGAGGGTCAGTCTAATCTAAGTCCTGGAAGCAAGGAAGCTGGGGTGGGTGGAAGGAAACAGATTCTAGGAGAGAAGGCCCTGCATGGAAATGTACTTTTTCAGCTGTTTCATTTGGGAACTGTTGGAGGTTTAGTTGCTAAGTTGTGTCCCACTCTTGCGACCCCATGGACGGTAGCTCCCGCAGGCTCCTCTGTCCATAGGATTTCCCAGCCAGAATACTAGAGTGGGTTGCCATATCCTTCTCCAGGAGATCCTCCCAACCCAGGAATAGAACCCACGTCTCCTGCAGTATAAGCATCCTCTTTAGTATTTAGCTAATGACCCAGCTGCTCTGAGACTTGACTGAACCGTACATCCCCACCAGCTGTGGTCCAAGACAAAGACTAGAGGGCCCCATACTGAGGCCCCTGCTGTGGGTCAGCGCTCCTGGAGGAGCAGGGGGCACTCGTGGTTGCCATTGCTGGGGGCAGCATGAGGCTCTTGTTTTCAAAGGGCGAGAGCTGGGTCTGGTGTTTACAGCAGAATCTTTCCGTCTTTCTTTGCCCTGAGAACCAGCAGGGAACACCACACCTTTGTCTTTCCCAACTTCTAAAACAAGGGACCAGGTTTACAAGTTCAGTCAAGGTGAAGTGAAAAGTAGGGGGCAGTCAGGGTTGGTGTGTTGGCACAGGCTCCAGCCCTGAATCTACTTTGGGCCTGAGCCTTTCCCATTTGCGCCTAAGTTTATTGTTCAGGTGCAGACGATGCAGGTTTAACCAGGTGAGGGGGTCCGGAAGCTCTCCCAGCCCATCCTCCACCCTCTCTGAGTTGCTCCCTCTATCCCCAGAACTGCCTGAACCCTGGGTGGTAATGGTCTGCTGGCAGTTATAGTTGTTGATCTTATAATTGAAATTTAAAAGGGGCTCACAGCTGTCAGGAACGGATTTAACAGGGTGTCTCTGTTCCAATATTGCATGCGGCTGCCACTTTGTAATTGTGCGGTGTGTTTATGGGCGTCACAAAGAAGGGGGAAGGAAGGAAGCAAATAAAGAAACCCCTCGGAACTGTTTGTAGGGTTTGAGCCCCCAGGGCAGGAAGATATGTTGGCCAACAGTCTAAAATAACACTGCTAAACCAGCAGGATCTGTGGTTTGGGAGACTGGGATAAACAACATTATAGTTTTTGCACCTACTTGATAATTCAAATTTTGAGGATGGTATTTGAATGTCCTTCGCTACTATTGTGCATAAGGCTGTCCTCTGTGATGTCTTCACTGGAGACTAATCCTCATGTAAAAACTGTCCTCTGCTTAAAGCATTGTTTTTCCTCTGATTTCTATGAGATTTGCTACTAATGATGCCATGTCCTTGGCCACCTTTTACTTGTATTTCTAAGGTAATTCTTTGCTCTATATTTTTACTTCTAACCTTTCTCTGTCACTTTGTCTGGATTTACAGTTAAATGGGAGGAAGGGAGCTTAGCCTCTCCGCAAGGTCTTAAGTAGTAAGTTTGAGCCCACTGATCTCATCTTGTTTCATGCTTTCTGGGTTTTATTCATTCCTGCTGTTTTACTGGTCCTCTCTCTTTTGCTCACTTCATGCAGTAGTTTCCTTTTCTCTCTTAACTCTAGCATTTTGCTATAATTATGCTATAATTTAACCTCGATAGCCAGAGATTAAAGTGTGGATTTTGAAATCCTTACTCCCTGTGATCACTGTTTAAAAGACATGTGAATTTATTTCGGCCTCAGTCATCGTCTTTATTTATTCCTACTCCTCTGTGGCTCAAGTTGGTCCATTCTTTAATTTTTAACATGCTGTGTTTAGAGGGGATGATGGGAGTGCTTCCAGGCAGAAAGAAGTGTTCCAATCCTGGGTACTACTCACCAACTGTGTCTCTGAACAAGTCAGCTAACATCTCTTTCATTCTCATTTCTTCCTGTGTAAAGTGAAGAAAATAATGTATTTTCTCTAAGGTTCCGGTAAGGATTGAATGAAATATTGTTGTTTCATTTCTAAGTAGTGTTTGACTCTTTTGCAACCCCATGGACTATAACCCACCAGTCTCTTCTGTCCATGGAATTTCCCAGACAAGAATACTGGAGTGGGTTGCCATATCCTTCTCCAGGGGATCTTCCCAACCCATGGATCAAGCAGGCAGATTCTTTACCATTGCACCACCTGGAAAGCACTGAATGAAGTGACATCCATATAAACCCAGTGCAGGGTCTCATGTCCAATCGCTATCTATTTATTGTTACTGTTATCATTGGAATATTAACTCAGAAACTCAGCCCCTGCCATATAGCCTCTGTCTTTCCAAATACATTTTGTTTTTATTTGTTAAGCAAAGAGGACTTAACAGTTAGGATTCTTGTTAAGCCCTGAATGCAGAGAAGCACTCCTTTATGAATTGAAGCAATGTGTCTTTTGGCTAGGTGCTTTCCTAGGCCTGGAGGAGGAAGGAAAAGTTGGTTGACTGCTTTAATTAATAAATCTAGTCCCCACTGAATTCTCTGCTTCCTGTGAAAGCAGGAAAGCAGAGATTTTTCCTTCTTGCAAAATCCAGTTCCACAGGCAACCCAGGGTTCCTCTGAATTCTTACACTGACCAAGGTCTTCTAGCCTTCGGTTGCTCCCTCTAGAGAGAAGCACCGGTTTAAACCTGGAGTAGTGAGGGTTCAGGGAACTGATTCTGCCACTAAATATCCACGTGATCAGCAATGACTTCCTCTAGGGCCCATTTCTTCTTGACTATGGAGCCAAATTAGTTCAAACTTGTTAATAAATAATAGTTTTTTTTTCAACCAGCCTTATCAGAAAGCTTTGCTTACTGGCTGAATGCTCTGCTGAATAGCCTAGAACAGATCTAAATTCAATTCAACCTAAAAAATGTTCGCTGTGTGCCTACTACATGTCAAGAACTGGGGGAACTTCAGAAATAAGTACTTACAAAATGGACACATTCAAAACCACCTGTTACTGGGAGTGTCATGAGAGCACAGAGGCAATGCAGAGACAATGCATATACAGACACTGGCACGTCCCATCTAAGAGCATGCCATCTAAAGTTAACAGCGTGGAAGAAGACAGCAATGGACATATGCAGTGAAAGGACTATTAATGCAGCATATATAAATATGCCCCGGCAGATATCCCCCCCACCCCTCTGCCCAGTAACAGCAATGGTCTGTCTGTACCAGGCCCTTCTCTAAAGGCTCTCCATGTATTAATTTTCTGTATCCTCACAGAAACCTAATAGCATATTCTTCCCATTTTAAAGATGAGGAACTTGCCTACATAACAAGGCACATCTAGCAAGTTGTAGGTCCAGATATATGAACTCAGGAAATTTGACTCCAGGGCCCACATTTTATTTTTCAAAACCAAATTATATCTGGTGTCAACCTCACTAGGGCAAATAGAGCATTCAGTGTCAATCATCATAGAGGGCTCTCCCTTTTCTTGGGGTACTCTAAGAGTCTGGGGAGGAGGGGCATATGTGGTCCTGAAAATATGGGGAAAGGGCAGTTTTCAGTCTCCCACGATGACATTTGGGAAGAAAGGTGCTCTGACAAGCTAGCTCCAGCACACCCCTGCCTTAGGGTTCACTCCCCAAAACCTTCATCAGCTCTCCCCAATGCAAGATCCCAGTACCTTCCCAGTGAGCAAGAGACAGCACACTAGCTTTCTCAGCCATTAGCAGAACACACACACACACACACACACACACACACATCTTCCTTCCAATTCTACTAAATCATTTTTCTCATTAAAGATAGAGGCATCCTTTCTGCCTGTCCTCCCTTCAAGCCCACTCCCTCACAGAACATCCATAGCCTGACCTTTGAAAACAAAGGCCTGTTAACTCTTAGGAGAGACAAGAACGTAACACCATTTAGTGTTGACATTCCTACCAGGTAAGTAAGTAGAGTTAACTTCTTATTCAGTTTAAATCACTTCCCAAATATTCTTGGATGTAAAGGGAAGTTCACCTTTGTTCTTGCAATGCTCCTATGAAGCAAGTCTCTTTAAATACAGAAACCACATTTGAGCTAAATTTCAAATTAAGGATTTCCTTGCAGTTCTCATACTTAAAATGACGCAAACTGATTATTAAGCTAGTGTAGGGAAGAGGTGGGGAGGGGGGAAGACTGCCAGGAAGCCCTCAGCCACGGAGGTGAGTGCCTGACCCTGTGATGTTGCCTTGTCTATATAATTTGCTGCATCTTGCATCATACAGAACATGCCAACCTTTTTCCGCCTGCTCAAAAAAAGGTGATGCTAATTAGATCAGGCAAATAGCTGCTGTTGTTGATTCATTTGAAAATGATTATTCCAAGGCAATGTGTTATTACCCAGCAAGCCACAGCTTTGCCTATTAATGCTCTGAGGTGGCTGCCAGACTTCAAAGTCAGAGGTGGAATTTCAGGCTAGCAGTGCCTGCTGGGTCACTATCAGAGACTTCATCTGAGGACAAGGAACAATCTATTGACATTTAAGAATTTAATCCCTTCTGGTTAGTATGAACACTACTATCAATTTGGTGCTAATAAATATCACTTGGGACACTTCCCGTGTGCAAAACATAATACAGTAGATTACACAAAAACAAATATGAAGTCAAGGTTCACTGTGAAGGTTCTTACATTCTAGTGAAAGAGCTAAGATGCTGAGTCAAGTAATAATACAGAATCTTGCAAGTAGTATAATTAAGCAAAATAAGTAAAAATACATTTGATAAAGTGGCAAGTTTTCCACATGCTGTTTATTTATTTAGTATATTGGAAATATAAAGTGCTGTGGGAACACTAAGGATGTAAAGATTCATTTTGTAGAGGGTAGACTCAAAGGAATCAAGATGAGGAAAAACTTCAGGAAGCAAGTAGCATCTGAACTGCCTTTAGAAGAAAGAGTCAAGTTTTGAAAGTCAGTGAAACGTTGCTGTTTGGTTGCTTAGTCGGGTCAGACTCTTTTTTTCAACCCCATTGACTATAGCCCACCATCCATGGGTATTTTCCAGGCAAGAATACTGGAATGGGGTACCATTTTCTCCTCCAAGGGATCTTCCTCACCCAGGAATCAAGCCTGCATCTCCTGCAGGCAGATTCTTCACCACTTAGCCACCAGAGAAACCCCCAGTGAAGCATTAGCAAGAGCCCAAACCAAGAGCAGGGAAGTCGTGTTAGGTGGTCCAGTTTGGAACTAAGAGGCAAAAAAAAGTAATCTGTGTACCTCTAAGTGTAATCAGATTGCAGAAGGTTTTCAATCTGCACACAAGCAGTTTGATTCTTCTTTGGAAAGATAAGAACATCTTTTCCAAAGATTTTTAGAAAATAAATGTTGATGCAGAAAATAAATGTTTCTCAGAAAAGACTATATGTTTTTTTAAAAATGCATATAAAAATAGCTACAAGTTAAACTTGCTATTATTGAAGTTAACCTAAAAAAAAAAGTGTGAAAATAATTTTTACTCGTTTTTGAGGGTTGTGCTTCCTGAGGCACAGATTCTAGATAACATTTGGACCATTATAATCCAATAATGCTGAAACAGATTTCATTGCTACCAAATAAAGAACATGTTTCCCCCTTTTGTCTTCTGTATAAATTCCCCTTCCTCCTTGTGAAACTGTTAATATGCTGAAATTCACCGTTTAGCCCACCTCCAAACCCTTAAAATGTAGTTAATTACAAGATAGGCCAATTTAAACTTTACGACATTCTTGATATCAGAATATATGGTAGGTTGTTTGTGTTAATCAGGAGAAGGAAGGTGGTGTCAGCACGTGAGGGAAGAGCGAGGCTGCTCTGCTCTGGACGCTGCTCCTCCCCCAGCAGCGCCTCCCTCTGGCTGGAGGACAGAGTCCTTCCCCTCTCTCTCAAATTACAGAATGCGAAGATTGCTTAGGGTTACGTCCTCTCTACCTCCCGCGTCAAATAGCCTATGAAACCGAAGAAGAAAAATTGTACACCGTAGTGCAAATTAAAAGCATGTACTGAGAATGCAGGAATGATTGGTTATGTAGAGTCTTCTTTACAAAGTTCACTTTTCATGATCACGTGTTGGAGCAATATTGGTCCACTTAGGCAAACCAAAAGACAGACAAGGAGGCAGAGACACCAATTACCTGGAGTAAGCAATGATTTTATTTTCAAACTAACATAATTACATACGCTTCTCCCCAAAGCTCAACCTACAAATGGCGTTTAAGAAGTCAGAAATGAAATGCATCCCATATACATAATTTTCCTTTTTTGCAGCCTCCCAGTTGTGTCCTATCAAATAACATAATTTTATCCTTAGATTATTTCCTTCAGAGTGGCACAACCTGCAACCTGAAATGCTAGAAAAGTATAGAGAAAATGCTTTGAGTTCAAAAGGCTATACATTTTTTTTAGTATCTTTTAAAACTGATTGCTGTCTTTATAAATTTGAAGTTTATAAAATTCTCTGTAAAGAATCTTATCTGGATGGCACATACTTGCATGCTGCTATTTTATTTCATTTACCTTTCTGTGTATTTTTCTTTTATCTTTCTATGTATTTAAGTGTAAGTAAGAAATTTCATAATTAAAAAACTTTCATTGTCCAGGAATTAATTGATTGTTTGAACATTTAAGGAGACAAAGTCAACTTCCCCCATAATAGAAGTTCATATTACAAGAAACATCTCACTATTGATAGGAGGAGAGTACACAGCTCAAAGAGAAGTATCTGTGTCAGGCAGGACCTCAAAGTAAATATAGTGAAATAATATGAAAAATTATTCATGTTACCTTTCTCTGTAGCCTCTCTGAGCTCCTGATCTTCTCTCCAGTCAGCTGATGATATCCTTCTACCCAAGAGGAGAATAAATTGGTATAGAAGGAATGTAAGGAAAAAGAAAAAAAAATTGACATTCAGTATAGGAATTTTGTAGGAAGACAACAACTATGCAAGCCATGTTATTACCTAAAGAGGGGTAACCCCCTTTATTTCTATCTTTAATGTAACCAAAACCAGGATTAGAGAATGAAGGTTACTGAGTCCTCCTATCAGTTCAGTTCAGTCACTCAGTCGTGTCCAACTCTTTGTGACCCCATGACCTGTAGCATACCAGTCTTCCCTGCCCATCACCAACTCCCGGAGCTTGCTCAAACTCATGTCCATCGGGTCAGTGATGCCATACAATCATCTGGTCCTCTGTCATCCCCTTCTCCTCCTGCCTCCAATCTTTCCCAGGGTCTTTTCTAATGAGTCAGTTCTTTCTATCAGGTGGCCAAAGTATTGGAGCTTCAGCTTCAGCATCAATCTTTCCATTGAATATTCAGGGTTTATTTCCTTTAGGATTGACTGGTTTGATCTCCTTGTAGTTAAAGGAACTCTAAAGAGTCCTATCTAATAGCATAGGTCAAAAGCATCAATTCTTCAGCACTCAGCTTTCTTTATGGTTCAACTGTCACAGTCCTCCTATAGTGCAAGGAAATGCTTTCTGCTATCGAAGCCAGGTGTAAGACTTGCCTGCTGTGCTTTGGAAAGAGGAGGATATGACAAAGGAGAAATAAAAGAAACTCACTGCTTCTGGCCTGGGGGTAGTTAAGCAAAAGAAGAAGGGAAGAGGCAGAAGGTGAAGATGATAAGAGATATGAGGGGAGGGTGGTTACTCCAAAGGCAGAAAGTCTCCTGCCCCCACACCCACAGGCTTCCCCAGCCCTGTTTGGGGGAGAAGTGGTGCCCTAACATAGTTGTTTAGCCAGAGAGGGCCTGGGTTCAACTCCCACAGGGAATCCTGATTCCTTAGGGCACAGAAGGTATCCAGATATTACCCGTGCCTTGTGAAGGACACAGGTGTTTCCTGAAGGGGTGGCTAGTGAGCTGTCCAAGAGGACTCCTTCATCAGGATCTATAGTCCTTGGCTGAGGACACTGGGCCTCGGAGGAGGAGGGTAGCCAGATAAAATACAGAATGTCCAGTTAAATATTGTGTGTAATTTGGGCACATACACTAAAAAATTCATTGTCTGTAATTCAGATTTAATGGGGTATCCTGTAATTTTTTATTGATATCTATTTTTGTTCTCATTTTTTAATTAAAAATTTTGAATTGAAGTACAGTTGATTTATAGCGTTGTATTCATTTCAGGTGTGCAGCAGAATGAGGGGATCCCTATATTTTCATTTGCTAAGCCTGGCAACCCCTACGGGGCCTGACCAAGAGCTGCTGCCAGGCTCAGGGAGTCCTGAAGCAAGCTAGACCCAGGAGAGGCAGAGTTGCTAGACAGGGGCATCCCCTGGCCTGTATCCTAGAGCATCACCAGGAGTACAACCACGCCGTCGGCTACATCAGCCAGGGACATATGTGGAAATGACAACAAAATGAGAACGGACATGCAGAAGGAGATGTTGCCATAACTGAGCCAGTGGGTGGGGTAAGGACTCCACCTGCATGAGAGATTTCACGAAGCCCGGAGGTCACATGTGACCCATCAAGAAGCCACATTAGGAAGAGTCACAGAGGCAGTGAGGCACCTAAAAGATAAAGCAATTTACTTGCAAGTTGATTGTATCAGACACAGCTTTAAACAGGACTAAGCTGAAAAACAGATTTTCCCCTGGTAATTCTGAGATGGGGTTCATAAAGAAATCAGTTATACAGACAAATCTTCAAAGTGCATTTTCTATGCACTTTTGAGTTGCAATACAAGTGAACTGTGATTCCCTACCTCACACCAATATTTAAGAACTTTTCAATAACAGAGAAAGAAAAGGATAGATTATTAGGAAAAATTGTGACTGTGCCCCTACCTATGCAATCACACCCTTGCCTCTCTCTCCCCTAATCCCTGAGGCCCTAGAGTTCTTTGACCCATAGTTCTGACCTACAGAAGAAACCCTATGGATCTTAGAGGTTAGGGTTCTTGTCCAGCCATCCAAATCTAAACCTCTGCAAACTGGTGTAATGTGGTTTCAGAACCTGCCCACATTGCCATGGGATCTGAATACAGACCAGAAAAGTCCCTTTCTGTCCTGTGGACACTTGGAGGTCCCCCATCATGCCACATGCTGCCTCCTGCCAGTGCCCTGCCAAAGCAGCTCACCACCCCACTTGGAGAGGGTCCAAATCTCCTTCCCTTCCTCCCAAATAATGAGAGCGTAATTAGCATAAACTGGAACAGATTAACTGGAGCTGGGGAAAGGGCTAGATGCACATTCTTTAGAAACAAACGCAGACAATTGGAATATTTTTAACTTTTCTGAAAGTTTTAAGTTCTCCCCCAAGTAATAGAAACTCGTTTAAAGGGCCTGGAGGCCTTCTACCTGATGCATGAATCCCCTGCACAACTCTGGGTTAACTGGTCACTCAGGCTCTGCTTAAACCTTCCAGTAACAGGGTCTCCTTACCCTCAAAGGGAGCTGCCACTCCCATCGCTGTAATGGTCGTAAAGAGGATACAAAGCAGGAAACGAGGTCCAATAAGCTTAAGAAGCCTTGACGGTTACAGTTCCTATTTTCCCAGCGTTCTGTTTGACCCAATTCATTTTTCAAGACTCAGATATGTGTTGATCTTTATAATCAAAGAAAAATGCATGGAGGACAAGATATGTCTCTATTGAAGACAGAGAATCAATGGGTTAGAAGGCCTCAGTGACAGATGGATTTTACTCTGTTTACTGCAGAGCTTGTAGAACTCAGATCTCATTTAGAACATAAATGAAATTCTCTCTAGCTTTCTATCCCACATTCAGTGGAAGTTCAAGGTCCTTTCCTTGATTTCTGGAAATTCCCAGGGGTTTATGTTCTCATGGCCACATCTGGCTCCTCTTTATTTTACTCATTTCTTGCCTTTTGGGCTCTTCTCTTCCCTGCTCATCTTCCTGTTCCCCCAGACTCAGGAAACTCGGCCCCTTTGCCTGACTTTCTTATTGAGCTCAAATGAGTCCCTTATGAAGCTTTGGAGAAATGAGTCATGCTAACAACTTAAAACTGAATATTAGACATTCTTTTTAAAAAGCCTGTAGACCTGATGCCTGCTATGACCATCTGTCTGAATAGGCTCCACTCTCCCACGATGGGTCCAGCATCTGGCACTCCCTCCCCTTCTTTTCTCCTCTCCTCCTGGCCCTTGTCCACCCACAGACTTCTCTTCATTTCTGAAACAGAACCTTTTAGCTATCTATGTTTGTCTTCCTCCTATCCCTGCCCTTAAAACTTATCAAATTGTTTGCTAAGTGACAAGTTTGCTTCCTAAGAGGAACTCAGGCACCAAGTGTAAATTATATAAAATATATTTTTACCTACTAAGCCTCTGTGGATAATATTGGCCCCAGTTCCTAAGGGACTAATTTTCAATCTTGCATCTCTCATCAGTGATACAGTGTATAGAAGACGAGGGAACCTAACCTTGAATTATGGTGACAGAAAAACAGGGCCAAAGCCTTCTTTTGCAGGGTAGAGCACAAGGAGAACTTCCTTGGCTGTGATCCCCGTGGGTGCCCTCTCTATGGGTGGCCTCCGTGCCCCTCCCTACTGCAGCAGATTCATTCTCCTTCTGCACATGCAGCGTGGACCTCAGAATGGGGAAAGTGGTCATCTTCACTGCAGATGCACTTGCTGGTGGCAGGAGGAACAGTAGGTTAACACGTGTCTGATGTCTAAATTCCGAAAGGTCACACATACGCGTCCTGCTCAGCAGAGGAGTCAGCTGTGACCGGAGCTCTTTTGGACAGAGGGACCCCAATAGCCCTTCTCAGGACTTGGCATAAAATTGTGCCTGGCTAGGTTGGCAAAGCAAAAGCAGAGAGAATCAAAACAAAAGGTGTCTCTAGGTAAAAGCAGGGCTGAAATTTTCAGCCTCTTTATTTGTGGCTTGTACTCAGGTGTTTGTGTTCTTCCAGGAAAACAATAGGCTCATTAGAGCACAAGTGAAGAAGTTACTTAATAGGTTCGTAAGTCACCCCGTTCTTACAAGACAACAGCCATGCTGGGGTGCAGATGAGGGAGAATCACTGATGAAGCTTTAAATTGATACACTCACTGAAGCGTAAGCTATCAATACTGACCTTGTTTGCTGCTTCCCAAGCAGGCAAGTGGCGTTCTCTGGGAACTTTGGGTAGTGAGCCATGCATTTAAGCAGATTTCAAAGAACTGCATTTAACTTAACCAAATAGCTCATTGAATTGTTTCTGGGTTTCAAGGATTAAACGCATATTAGAATAGTGGTTTTAAGCATTTTTAGTCACCTAGAGTTTTTAAAAATCCAGTTCTGGCAGAGGAGTCTGAGTCTTCTAAATGTTTCTTTCTGGAATGAAAACAGTTGAAAGCTTGAGATTGCCACTGCACCTAACCCAAACACTCCGGTCATAGTAGCTGACCTTAATCTATAGCTTGCTGATTACTAAACCCTATGATATCTCCTTTAATATGCAACATTGTATTTAATCCTCACCATGACCTTGGGAAGACATTAAAACTTAAAGTGATAAAAATAATTACCCAAGATCTCTGCACTAATTAAGAACTAAGATTCAAACCCAGGACCTAAACTCTTAGCCACTACCCTATATTGGCTCTGGCTTCCCAGGTGGAGCAGTGGTAAAGAACCCACCTGCCAATGCAGGAGACATAAGAGACGTGGGTTTGATCCCTGGATTAGGAAGATCCCCTGGAGGAGGAAATGGCAACCCACTCCAGTATTCTTGCCTGGAAAATTCCATGGTTGGCTACAGTTCTGGGGGGTCACAAAGAGTTGGACATAACTGAGCATACGCACATACACACACAACTATATTGGCTCCAGTGTTATTTCATAAATACATAAGCCTGTGATTTTTTCATAATTGAAAATATATTATAAAAAATAAAAGTCCACCATGAGTATTTATTTCTCTTGTTGCCTATCATGTAAATGGCATAACATTTGCCCACATGCTCAGTTTTATCTAAATTCCCAAATCCAAAGCCCAACCTCTTAAATGCTCCCCAGCCCCTGTCTTCTCCAGCACTGGTATATATGTTGGCTCCCCTTCTCTCCTTCCTGTTCAGTTTCCACACTGTGGCCAGAGTTCTTGTTCCAAAACACAAAGTTGGTCATGTCCCTTCACTACTTAACACCACACATAGCCTTCTATTGTCTCCTCTCCATCAAGTCCAGACATCTTAGCATAGTACACAAAGCCTGTCATGGTCCAGCCCCAACCTTCTTTTTATATTTACTTCTTGCCTCTCATTCTTATGCGTACAATTCAGTGATCATATTACGCTTTACTTCTCAATCTCAGGTTCAGACAACTTAGATATCTTACCTACCAGCATTATCTAGAAGCCCTGCTCACAGGTGAGCAGGATTTGGTAAGTTTTCTGGGAGCAGCAGAAAAAATAGTTTAGGGAGTGGAAGAAGACTTACTGATTATCTATTGTGCATTTTCCTTGTTTTCCAAATGAAACATGAAATTCTAAAGTCAAAAAGTGTCCTACCAAAATCACATAGCCACTTAGGCTGTTCATACTAAGCTTCTCCCCAGACCAAGAATTTCTGTTCTATGATTCATACATTTAGTAAGTGGAAGTATCCATCTGCCTTTTATTTTAAGCTTCAAAATTTCCAATTTAATTGCATTGCAAGCTTGTACTTTGAAGGGATGAAGTAATTGCCACATTTAGAAGGCTTTCATATATTTTTTAAAAAATCACAGAGTCTTATTAACCCTGCAGTTTCCTGACCTGTTATTCATTCTTTGATGCATTAAATATCCACTAACATTATCATATACTATATAGTCCACATACCAGACTCTCTGGAGACAAAGACAAGAAAATATTTTCTTTCTGGTAGTTCACTGCCTAGTACAGACAAAAATGTGCATAAGTTTCTTTTTTCATTCTACTTAAGAGCCTTGAAGGAGAGATGTACAATGTTCTGTGGAAGAACAAAGAAGTAAATGACTCAAGGAAAGTTTGCTGAGAAAGATACAGACATCCGTACTGGGCTAAAGAATGAGGTGTGTTGACCCAGAAGAGACAGTGAGAGGAATGGGCTTAAGTAGACACATTGCCCACTGCTCCGAGGAAGGCATCTTTCTCTTTTCCAAAGAGTCATGAGATTTCGAAAATAACTAACATACTGTTGGCAGTGGGCAAGGAACTCTTCAAAACTCTTAGGTGTAAAAATTCACATAATGCTCAAAACAATCCCATTGTATAGATGAGGAAACAGTGACATGAGAGAAAGTAACTTGCCTAAAGTCACACAAGTGGCAAGTTATGGAACTAAGATTGGATCCCCTCAGCCTGGTTCCTGTGTGAGTTCAACCACTCCACTGCTCTGCCTCTAATATATTTCAGGACACAATGTTAAAACATTGCTCTGGTGGTCAAAGAAATTACATTCTCATCTCAGCCAGTCTGAGGCTTAGCATATGTACCTTGAGTTAGATTGGTGAACCTCTTAACCCTTCTCAGCAGTAACAAAAGTAAATCAATCTTCTTGGGTCTAGACCAGAGGTTAGCAAACTTTTTTGGTTAAAGGGCCAGCCAGATAGTAAATAATTTAGGCTTTGTGGGCCATATGGTCTTTGTCATAGCTACTGATTTTGCCATTATAGCACGTAAGCATCTATAGACAATATGTAAACACGTGAGTCTGACTGTGCTCCAGTAAAATGTCATTTACCGGGACTGACATTTGAATTTCATATAATTGTTGTGTCACAAAATATTATTATTCTTTTGTTTCCAACCATTTAAAAACAAAAAACCCATTCTTAGCTTTGTGTTTGTTTGGTCTCTAAGTTGTGTCCAGCTCTTTGTGACCCCACAGATTCCAGCACTCCAAGCTCCTATGTCCTCCACTATTTCTCGGAGTCTGCTCAATTTCATGTCCATTGAGTCAGTAATGCTATCTAACCATTTCTTCCTCTGTTGCACCCTTCTCCTCCTGCATTCAGTCTTTCCCAGCATCAGGGTCTTTTCCAACGAGTCAGCTGTTTGCATCAGGTGGCCAAAGTATTGGAGCTTCAGCTTCAGCATCAATCCTTCCAATGCATATTCAGGGTTGATTTCCTTAAGGATTGACTGGTTTGATCTCCTTGCAGTCCCAGGGACTCTCAAGAGTCTTCTCCAGCACCACAGTTCAAAACATCAATTGTTCAGGTCTCAGCCTTCTTTATGATCCAACTCTCACATCTGTACATGACTACTGGAAAAATCAGCTCTGACTGTACAGGCCTTTGTTGGCAAAGTGATGTCTCTGCTTTTTAGTATGCTGTCTAGTTTTGTCATAGCTTTCCTTCCAAAGAACAAGCATCTTTTAATTTCACACAGATGATAGTCTGATGTGGCCTGTGGCTGTAGTTTGCCATCTATTGATTTAGGGTCTAGGGCATAACTTCTCCCTTTCAGGACACTCTCTAGGAATCAGTTTGGTGTTGAACATCCACTGGGTGGTCAATAAATGTTAACTAACACTCCAGGGTACCTCATGGGCATGTGGTAGAGGGAACACCATGACCTGGAAAGAGCATGATACTAGGGATTAGAAGACCAACCTGGAGTTCCAGATCATTACTTACTAACAGTAAACTTAAGATAGTCATCAATCCCCAACCAGGCCTTGGTTTCCTGCTCATTTATCATGGCCAAAGACAGGCCATGGTATCCCTGTAATAGCTCTGTTTACTTGTATTGTACTTGTAAGTATGGCACTTTGCATATGTTAACTTAATATTTACCACAGTACTGTGAGATATGTACTAAAAATGTTCCCATTTTGCAGATGAGGATTAGAGAGACTAAGTAATCTGCCCAAGGTCACACAGCTGGTAAGTGTCAGGGACAGAACTTGACCCCATTATGGCTGTAGAATCTAGCTCTTGACCCCAGGCTATAATACTTTCTCTTTATAAATGAGGAAGATCCCTTCTTCAACAACAACAAAAAGTGCTACAAGCCACTTCCTACCCTTGGAGTGGGGTATGAGGGATAACAGCAATAAATTTGAGACAAATAAGCTCAAAATAAAGTATGGAAACAAATTTTTTATTCCTACCTGGCATTTAGTGAACACTTGCTATGGATCCAGTCAAATATTTTACTCTGTCTTGTTCCATTTAATCCTATTAATAACAACAAGTTTATGAAGTACTACTATCAACCCCTCATATAGACGAGAAAATTGAGGCTTAGAGAGATGAAATACTTGTTCAGGGTCCCAGGGTGGTAAATAGGAGAGCAGAGATTTGAATACATGGCACCCGATCTCAGAGTTCAAAGGTAGCAGTGACACTTTCAGCCACACTTGTATGTGTTACTAGTAGTAGTGCATTCAGCCACGTGGTAGGTTAAATATGGCTTTGACAGCTGGCCTGAGAACCTAACCATCACTTAAAACTCAGTTTCCTTGGAAAAATGAATTGTGACTTTGAAACAACTCATTTACAAGCAGATTTGGGAAAACAGCAGGTGAATTGGGAGCTGCGTATGTGCCTTCATCCATGATAAATAATCCGTCTACAATGCCGGAGACATGGGTTTGAACCCTGGGTCAGGAGATCACCTGGAGGAGGAAATGGCAACCCGCTCCTGTATTCTTGCCTGGAGAATCCCACGGACACAGGAGCTGGGTGGGCTGCAGTCTATGGGGTCACAAAAGAGTTAGCAACTCAACAAAAATCTGTCTTTATTGTATGTGAATGTTTGGAACTTTTGCCTTTGGCAATGAACTTGCCTCTTTCTTCTGACTCCCCTGAAGTGTCTGTACTGCTTTGCCCACACTGGACAGACAGTGATCTCCTGAGTAACTCTTGATCTCTAGAAGAGGAGCTATGCAGTGACAGCTCTCATCAGACACCCCAAATTTTGCCTCCAAACATACTGGAGGGAATTATTGTGTCCACAGAGATATGGTGCCCCATTACTGGGTTACCCCAAATTGAAAGGCTATAGATGAAGGTCAGTATGAGTTCAGAAGAGAAGCATAAAGAGACTGTAATCTCAGAAATGCAGCTCCTTGACAAGGACCTCTGTGTGAACTGTGCAGATGCTGGGTGGCTTGCCAGGTACTAACAACAGTCCTTATTAAGCTTGTCTTGTTCATTTGCTTTTAAGGCATGTGCTGTATTTATTAGCAATGCTTATGAAGGAGTCTCCTTAATGCTGGATTAGCAATACCTTTCCCTGGGGTGTTTTCTGTGTCTAAAGCTGTGGAGAAGGGTGAGAATGAGTTCAAGGCTGAGATCTGGGACTGACTTGCAGTGTGACCTTGCTCAAGTCACTTCATCACCACCCTTCTATTTCCACCTCTGGGACAAAAAAAAAAAAGAGAAAATAGCAAGCTAATACCCGCCCTCTATCTAACTCCAAAGATAAATCAATGTCTGAAAAGTGCTTTGAGCTTTTCGATACAAAGGCGAGTGTTCCTTACTGTCATTAATTAGCATGTATTAATAGAAAGAGTAGTACAGAAAACCCAAAGGTGATCCAAAATAGTGATGAACAAACCTGTCATATTGTATTAGCAGCTGTCACAGAGCAGGCAGTGGAAATGAACAGCTTCTCTCCCTAATACTGCACAGTTTTTCTCCTGCAAACTGATTCCTATGAAATTCAATTTAGGGGAAAAAAACCTTGTACGCCAAGTTATATTCACTTGGAAATTTCTTAGCAAGTAATACAGTTTTCTGAAAAGGGTGTGGGCAGGAAGGCTTACCTCTTTCCTAATTTAATGACTGCCAAGTGTACATGATCCTATAATAGAGAAAGGAACACCCATTGACCACCATTACAACCAAGATTTAAAAATAAGGACACATTAATTTTTTTTAATGCAGTACCTATTTTCTCCTTCATCGGGCTATTTTGGCTGAAAGAATTTGACAGCAAAGCAACCTTTGGTCTTGTCGGAGAGGTTTTGCTGGTTCTCTCCACGCACCTGTGTCTGTCCGTGCAGTAAACCTGACTGTAGGACTCTCATCACAAATGAACTGTCAGATCATTACTACAGTTGATGCAATATAATCTGTCTTGAAATTAGAATCAGTCTGCCCAAGCTAGGCGTTCACTTGCCATAGAGGCTAATTCACTTCTTGAATATGCATTCATGGAGATATGCCTCGATTTGGAATCCAGAGGGAGTACACGTTAAGAGCAGATTTTCTGAATTAGCATGGCAAGAGGGAAGGGTCCTTCATTTAGACGGCTGCAGATGCCGCTCCCTCTTGTTCATTACAATTGCATTTCATCAGCTTTATGATGTCCACATGTCAATTGAGTGTGAGGATTTTTCACACAAAAGAGCCTCAGGGAAAACGACTCCACTAGCTAATCAGCTGATTATCATACCTCAAATGGGCTGCAGTACTTGCTACTCCCAACCTGTAATGGGCAAGAGCAGAATTGAAGATTAAGACTGCAAAGAAAGAGAGCTCTTCAGCCTGTTTAAGGAAATTAAAGAGGAATTTGTCAGCAAGGAGAAGAACTACAGGAGCAAAAGAGAAAGCCTATGAAATAGATGGGTTTTCAAAATAAAATGACTGATGTTTTCCTTTAAAACGGGGTTGGTGGGAGAGGGTGAAAGGTTAATTAACTATATTATCTGCCCATATATGCCCAGCTCTATAAAGCTCTGTCTGCCCCTGCCCTGGATTTTAAAACCAAGATTCAAGAACCCAGCCCAGTGTCAAGAAGAATGTCTCAGAGTAATTGAGTTAATTTCCAACAAGTCAACTATTCACAACTGCCCCTGGGCACCTTCTTGTGGATTTCCTTGGATTGTTTGGAAATTAGTTGATTAATATCAAGAAAATAATGACAGTAAGAGAAGAAAAACATACCCACACAACCTCGTAAAGAATGCTAGCTTGGGGAACATACATGAAAGTCACTAATTGAGATTCTTATTACCAGAGATGTATTTTTATATTCTTTGAAGAAAAGAAATTAACGGGTGGCCTTTTTTCTGTTTTTGTCTGAAATTTACCAAAGTTTTCTCCCAGCTCCCTGGGGTCTTCTTCAAGTCTATCTAAAATGCAGTTAAAGCAGAGGCTGTCTTTTGCTTCACAGCGCGTCTGCCTTATGCTTTCATCAGAGGAGTCTAACTCACACAGATGCACTATTTAACAATGCCATCCCCTGCTTTCATCAGTAGGGGGAAGGTTGCAGAGCCGAGCCCTGCAGAATAAGGGGGGCAGGTCCCCTGTGATCGGCGAAAGCTGAACATCGGTGCCAGTTTCCATCTGTCATGATAGCCTATCCTCGAACCTTCAATCTGTCAAAAGCGCGCTGCCTGGCTGAAGGCTCCAGGAGATTTGGTGCACTAAACACATTTGACAACAGCATTATCACTGCAAGGAGCCAGCAAAATGCCATCAATGTGTTAATTGTAACTGGCTATGTAAAGTGTCACTTCCCATATCATTTAACACCAGCTTTGCCTCTTTTGCAGTTCCTAATTTTCTACACTTTATAAACATATGGATTGCTCTGTAACAACAATGTGATCTTCTTAGCAGAGGTTTAATTTTGCTTGGATACACTGCACTCAAGCTTCTAACTGGGAAACAGCGACAGGCATGAAGGGGGCTGGGAAGGGGAAGTCTGGAAGAGAAAATGAAGGGAGACTTGAGAAACTGGAAGTGTGGGGGAGATGGGAAAGGCCAGCAGGAGTCAAAGCTTCTCACGCAGAGCTGCTGTAATTTTTTTTTTTTTTACATGCATGGAATGGTGGTGCTTTTTTTCAGGATGTGTTCTTGCTAATGGGTAAATAATTCTGTTTCTGTTGCAAAGGATGAAAAATGTATATCCAGAATTTGCAGGCAGTGAGTTTTCCTCCATCATAATGTGAACAGTTTTATAATGATAAACATGAGAGCAGTACATAAATAAATGAAAAATCCCCCTTGAAGATCTGAATGGGTTTTTAGCACCCAAGTACCTAATATTCAATTTCTGGTACAACCAGGGCCAGGTGTTAAATTTCTCTAGTTACTGTCACTAATGCAAATTAGATTCTTTTTCTGCTCGTAAAAAATCAAATCCACATTAGAAATTAGCTATAAAATGTAATGACTTAAATGCTATAGTGTTTTACAAATCTCCCTGCATTTCTATGGTAGATAATGCTGTAAAACAGAAAGAAGACAATAAAATATGGTGGGAAGTTGAGTTATTTAAAGGTCTTTTGTGACTGCTTACTTAGAAATGTGATGTATTCTTTTACTCTTTTCCTTCCCTGTCCCCTTTCACTGTGGGAAATGAGCACATTTATGATTCCTTTTTTATAAGCTTAGATGTAATCAAAATTCATTTTTAAATGATGCCACAAGAGCTGGAGAAATCATTTGCATTATTGAAAAAAACATCACCCAGAGCAGTTTACAATACCTTTGCAACTTTTAATCATTGGCATTGTAACCACCCTGAGGAAAGTTGCAAGTGGTTAAATAAAGAGCTTAATTAGCATTTTTAAACTCTTCATTAACAGTATCACCAAATTTACCTCCGCGATTATTTCATGTCTGCACCCACTGCCTAACCCTGTAGAACAATATCCAAATGCAAAGGAGAAATTTTCCTTTAAAATAGAGCATTTATTTTTTAAAAAATATTCTACAATGCACAACAGAGCAAAATTGAACTGAGAACATAAAAGCTATGCATTTATCAAAATTTAAATCCTAGCAGCATGGATTTAGCAGCCTATTTTACTCTGCCTCTGCCAAGTACCCAATTTAAGTCCTTAAATTAAAATCATAATGAAAGTTTAGGCCCCAGTGAATCAAGAGTTTTTACAAAACAAACAAAGTTATGATTAAGCTTAACATTTCTGAACTTAGCTAAAGAAGCTTAGATCACTAGCACAGGTTTATGTGAAAAATAAACTCCATGATCAAGAAAGTGGAAGAGAACAATTTTTGAGCATGTACTATGTGCCTGGAAAGGCAGTGTTGCATGAATATTTTCATTTAAGTTTTTTCACTGGGGAAACTCAAACAGTGTGAATAACTCACACAAGGCCACACAGCTAAGCCCACTCCTCACCTATGTCCTTTCTGCCACCCCCACTCCCCGATGTCTCCCAGAGGAGGTCTGGGGAGACCACCACCTGAGGGAAGTTGCCTCTCCCAGCCTCCACCTCGGGGCCAATCAAATCCTCCTTACTCTGCTGTAGTACCCAAGCCAGGGCACTGCCCCCCAGGGTGTGGTGACTATGTATAGCTTCTTCATCCTGCCTGGGAGAGCTTTAAGCAGGATTATTTCACTTTGCTCTTTGGCTTCCCAAGCACAGTATGGCATCTGATCTGCTAGGAAGGCAGACCTTTCGCTGGGTGCCTGGTGTTAAGAGTAGGAAAAAATAGGAAAATACATCGCATCTTTCCTAGGAAACCCCATGCATTTCCTAAGATTCATACCCTGCCTTAGGTTCCTGATCTACTGTACTCATTCCAAATGCTTTTCTCAGATTTTCTGTAACATCTGCAGAGATTTTGACTTTATACCAGCCCTTGGTGAGTGGTAGGGCTTGGTACTCATAATCAGATGCCTCTACCAATGACCATCAGAAAGCTCTCTTCTGCAGCTGCCTTTTGTTCCAAAGTTATTGTCTCTTTGATCTTGGCATGGGTCTAACTTATATGCCGAGTACATCATGAGAAACGCTGGGCTGGATGAAGCACAAGCTGGAATCAAGTTTGCCGGGAGAAATATCAATAACTTCAGATATGCAGATGACACCACCCTTATGGCAGAAAGTGAAGAAGAACTAAAGAGCCTCCTGATGAAAGTGAAAGAGGAGAGTGAAAAAGTTGACCTAAAGCTCAATATTCAGAAAACTAAGATCATGGCATCTGGTCCCATCACTTCATGGCAAATAGAGGGGGAAACGGTGGACACAGTGGCTGACTATTTTTTGGGGCTCCAAAAATCACTGCAGATGGTGATTGCAGCCATGAAATTAAAAGATGCTTACTCCTTGGAAGGAAAGTTATGACCAACCTAGACAGCACATTAAAAAGCAGAGACATTGCTTTGTCAACAAAGGTCTGTCTAGTCAAGGCTACGGTTTTTCCAGTAGTCATGTGTGGATGTGAGAGTTGGAGTATAAAGAAAGCTGAGCGCGGAAAAATTGGTGTTTTTGAACTGTGGTGTTGGAGAAGACTCTTGAGAGTCCCTTGGACTGCAAGGAGATCCAGCCAGTCCATCCTAAAGGAAATCAGTCCTGGGTGTTCATTGGAAGGACTGATGTTGAAGCTGAAACTCCAATACTTTGGCCACCCAATGCAAAGAGCTGACTCATTGGGAACAACCCTGATGTTGGGAAAGATTGAAGGCAGGAGGAGAAGGGGACGACAGAGGATGAGATGGTTGGATGGCATCACTGACTCAGTGGACATGAGTCTGGGTAAACTCTGGGAGTTGGTGATAGACAGGGAGGCCTGGCATGCTGCAGTCCATGGGGTCTCAAAGAGTCAGACATGACTGAGTGACTGAACTGAACTGATCCATGCTTTCTGTGTCTGGCAACTGTATCTCCTTTTCTTGCCCAGTGGCATTTACCTACAACCTCCTCCTTTAGGATTTGTGCTTTTTTTCCATGTTCCTTATCCAAATCAGCTCTCAGAGGAGAGAGATTCACAGTAAGATATTACAGCTGATAGAATCTACCATGTTTTGCCTTCATAGGTGTTTTGACATTTAAAATTTCCTATTCCTGGGACTTCCCTGGTGGTCCAGTGGCTGGGACTCCAATCTCCCAGTGCAGGAGGCCCAGGGTTCAATCCCTGGTGAGGGAACTAGATCCCATGTGCTGCAACTAAGACCGGGCACAGCCAAATAAATAAATATTAAAAAATAAAATAAAAAAAAATAAAATTTCCTATTCCTAAAGGAGTTTGAGGCCTGTTTTGTTAGGGGTGAGTGAGACTCTTCCCAGACTTGACCAGCAATGTTTGATTCAGCCCTCTCTGATGTTGGTCCCTGTAAATAACAACACATTTTAAATTCTTAAATTATTTATACTGGGTTGAATAGTTCCCTGCCACCAATTCATGTCTACCTGGAACCCATGAATATTACTTTATTTGGAATTTGGGTCTTTGCATATGTGAGTTAAAATGAGGTCACACTGGATTAGAGTTTGACCCTGAACCCAATATGTCTGGTGTGCCTATAAAATTAGAAAATTTGGACATAGACACACACAGAAGGAAGACCTCCATGTGAAGTGGGAGGCAAAGGTTGGAGTTATGCTACCACAAGCCAAGGAATGCCAACAACCAGAAGCTGTGAAAAGGCAAGGAAGACTCCTCCTTTAAAGCTTTCAGAGAGAGCACGGTGGTGGCTTAGTTGCTAAGTTGTGTCCAGGTCTTGCTACACAATGGACTGTAGCTCACCAGGCTCCTGTCCATGGGCTTTCCTAGCCAAGACTACTGGAGTGGGTTGCTGTTTCCTTCTCCAGGGGATCTTTTCAACCCAGGGATGGAACCCAGGTCTGCTGAATTGGAGGTGGATTCTTTACCACTGAGCCGCCAGGGAAGCCGAGAGACAGCATGGCCCTGCCAAAAACTTGATTTCGGATGTCTAGCCTCCAGAAATGTGAGAATAAATTTCTGTTGTTTTATATCACCCAATCTGGGGTACTTTGATACAGAGGCTCTAAGAAACAAATGTAATATCTTTATACCACAGGCCCAAAGGACAACATAGTGTCATCCACTGTTGTACTACTACTTGTAGCGTAAAACTGACTTCATGCAGCACCTGTTAACTGAGCTCCTACCATGTGCCAGGCCCCATGCTCCATGAGAGGGATTCAGCCCTTGGAATGAGATCTCAGTTGAGTTTAGTCACTCAGTCGTGTCCAACTCTTTGCAACCCCATGGACTGCAGCACACCAGGTTTCCCGGTCCATCACCAACTCCCAGAGCTTGCTCAAACTCATGTCCATCGAATTGGTGATGCCATTCAACCATCTCATTCTCTGTCGTCCCCTTCTCCTGCCTTCAATCTTTCCCAGCAGCAGTGTCTTTTCCAGTTCTTTGCATCAGGTGGCCAAAGTATTGGATCTTCAGCTTCAGCATCAGTCCTTCCAATGAATATTCAGGACTGGTTTCCTTTAGGATTGACTGGTTTGATCTCCTTGCAGTCCAAAGGACTCTCAAGAATCTTCTCCAACACCACAGTTCAAAAGCATCAGGAGAGAGATGCTCAGAGAGAATGTATTCCAGTGGGTCTGGCTTTCTTTAAGAATTTCTAAGTGAGAGCTGATCGCCCTTCATTTTGGAGACTCAGTGCTCTAGCAGGTGTTGTATTAATAGTGCCATGTTTAGTCACTCAGTTGTGTCCGACTCTTTGCGACCCCATGGACTGCAGCCTCCCAGGCTCCTCTGTCCATTGGGATTCTCCAGATAAGAATACTGCAGTGGAGTGCCATGCCCTCCTCCAGGGGATCCTCCCAATCCAAGGATAGAACCCAGGTTTCCCACATTGCAGGCAGATTCTTTACTGACTGAGCCACCTGTTCAATGGGAAGCCCACTGAGTTCAAAATACGTTGGTTATTTTGGAAGAAATCTAAAAGTGAGGATATGTGGTTTAATAGAAAGAGGTTGGGCTTTGACAAGTCTAAATTTTTTCCCTGCTTCATACCTCACTTATTATGCAACTTTGGGCAAATTATTTAGCCTCTTCATGTCTTGGTTTCATTATTTCAAAAATGGAGACAAAATGAATGAAAATGTTTTTAAAATAGAGATAATAAATATATCTACTTCATAGGGTTTTAGTAACAATTTATTTACTATATGTAAAGTACTTTTTTTTTCATTTATTTTTACTATATGTAAAGTACTTAGAACATTGTTGCCATATATACTCCCAATTTTCAGCTATTATTTTTTAATTTAAAAAATTACTGTAGAGAAAGAGCAAATTAGCCAAGATGGTGTGTTCAGGCTCTCTTGCCCCACGTTTTGTAAATAATGACTATGTAACAGCTGAGACCATTTGTAGCACTGCGCATGCACGTCACAAGGGCTCCCTGGGTCACAGGCTACTTTGTGCGATGCGCATATATGAGCCCCATGAAGAGAGCGGCAGCATTATTGCTGTGTCCTGGCTGTGTCTGTTGGGTCAGACACGAGAGAAGAGAGTATAGTGTGTCTACTGTTATGGCCACTGTGCCAGAGGACAGACCTTGTGTTGTGTTAGGTTATGCTATGGCAGCTGCTGTGTCAGCCAGGAGAGAAGAAATGTGTCTGCGGTCCTCGAGTCTCCTTCCAGCCTCTTAGCTTACACCTTGTCTACCCTGGGTTCAGCGGACAGTATGAACAGCAAGACAATTGGCGTCAGAAACAGGATCAGTGATACAGTTATGTAATGAGGTCTTAATAAAACTAATCATTGTCATTGCTGATGATAAAACTACTATACTCTTGCCAAGGGAACGCAACTAGTGGATCCAGATTTGATGTCCATATCTGTAACTGATAGTCATACTAGCTACTGTGCCCTTGGCCAAGTTACTTGGGACCTCAGTTTCTTCATCTGTTTAATAAAGATAAAGCAGATTACTTCATAGGGTGGTTGCAAGAATTGAATGAGATAAGGTCCTGGTAAATAGCAAGTATTCAATGAGCACTCACTCTGTTCTTTGCAACAACATACTACATTTCATGTGGTTCTTGCTTTTGTAAATTACTGTATCAAGATTCAGCACAAAAACATAGCAAAAATTCCAGAGCAGCATTTTAGAAAGTAACAAATGTTTACTTCCAACACATTTTCCTAAAAATGCTGAGAGGCTTAAAGGCCTTAAACAAAGGCAAGCTCACACATCTAATGTGTGTGTTTTCTCTATATTAAAATGATACACTGCATAGTCCCCATATTTGCTCAGCTTCATTCTTTAGCCTTCAGAGGCTAGAAACTTTGCCTGGATTTCTTTAATATAATAAGGATATTGTGATATAATGCCAGTAGAGTGAATTCTTTCTTTTTCTCTGTATAAGCTTTCCCAGCAGCTCGGCTCTCACCGCCACCTACTCTCTTCTTCCCTCCCTCTCAGATCTGCTGCCCACACTCTTGTGTTAATGAGATCTGAAAAGAAGCTATTGGAGAATAGGGGGATCTCTGTCCCTTCCAGCCACATTCCCTATCTCTGATAGGCTGCTTTCCCATGTTGAATGGTTTCAGCTTTATTGAAGTTAATAGTGATAGAGTGTATGTGGGTTTTGGGGAAGGGAGAATTGATATTCAGATTTTCTAATCTAGTGTATCTGTTAGCTTTTGCCATATAACAAACCATTCCAAAACCTTGTAGCTTAAAACAACAATCATTTATTAACTCACAGTACTGCGGGCCAGCAATAGAGGCTGGGCTCAGCTGGGCAGATCCTTGTGTTGGGTTCACCTGGGTGTTCTCATACAACTGAACCCAGATGACAGGTCACCTGGAGTCTCGTTTGTCTAGAATGACCTCACTCATGTTTATCTGTAGGCTGCATTTGGAAGAACGAAAGTAACTGGCCCACATGTTGTCAGCAGGCTTACCCAGGCTTATTCACAGGATTTTTTAAGAACAGCAAGAGAGAATATGTCCTAATGCCTAAGTCTCTGGTTGCATCATATTTGAATGGTCACACTGGCCAAAATGAGTCACATAACCAAACCATATGTAAGGGGATTATTCAAGGACATGAAAGTGGGGTGGAAATTACTTGCAGCCATTTTGCAATCTGTCACAATTAGTATTTCCCATCTTTTCTTCATCCAGTTATCTGGATGAAGTAGAGCACTTGTAAAAGGGCGTTAGGAAACCTGCATTATTTATACATATCAGAAAAAGAGAAATAGGAATCCCAGAAAAACTGAGTTCCTCAACTCAGCAGAGAAACTTCAGAAGAATTCTCAGAAATAAGTAACAAGTCACTTGACAGTAGATAAAGAAATAGCTTTCATTTAGACTCTCCAGAGAAGATTTTGAATAACAAGAATAATCTCTGGATACATTTACAAAATTTTATGTGACTTCATTCAAATGTCTCTTTTCCTACAAACATTAATTCAACAAATACATACTGGACATTGAGGTAGGTGTTGATGTAATTCTTTGTCCTCATGAAGGTTAGGGTCCCATAGGGAAGATAGACAATAAAAATTACATATTCTTAATTGTGACAGTGGAACATGCTGCCCGGGACAGGTAGATCCAGGGGGGCATGGCACAAGGTCCCAGCCCAGTTAAAGGGGTGTTAGGAGTCTTTTCTGACCTCTGAAGAATGAGTTGAGTCCTCCAGAAGAGGAGGTGGAAGGAAAGACAAAGTAGAGGCCAGTGTGAGAGGAGGAACCTATAAGTGGGCGGTGTAGAAGAACCTCTGTCTCTCTGACATGTGAATTAGATGGTATGAGATAGGAGAAAGGACTATCAACTGAACTTAAACTAACGCGTGAGCACAGTGTTGTCATTGGTCATGTATTACCAAATGTCTGATAGTATCCTACTCTTTATGATTCTTACTCTTTATTGAATAGCCAAAATGAGGCATGAGGTCCCCCTCAGCCCAGCTCTCTCTGATGCTCAGCAAACCCACGCAGGCTAGGAACTTATGAGACCACAGGGACTTGTAATCTCTTAATGTATGAATTTTCAGGCTTTCTCAAAATGTAAGAGAGCTGGCAAAATTTGTCCTGCATTCCCACATGGCAACAATTGGTGGAATGCCTGCTTTAGTTTAGACATACTCCAGTTTGCCACACCCCCACCTGCCCTACGTTCCTGCCTGGCCCCTAAAAGCATGTAAGTTTGCAAGGCCTAGATTTTTCTGTGCCATTGGTTTTAATTTTTAATGTAACCAATAATAATTGCTCTCAGGAAATGCTTTCAGCTCTTAAAATGGCAAATTGTTAAGTCAGCCTTCAGAGCTGCCTTTTCTCTTTTCTTTCTTTGGAATGTTTTTCCTCTGCTTCTAGAATTTGGTACATCATTGTCACAGAGTTAGTGAATAAAACATGTGTGCCTGTTACCTCCAGCAATTAGGTCTAGACAGATAATTATCAATGTAAATTTGTACAGTTGTCTTCATAAGACAGTATCCTTATTTTATAACAATATATAAGTATTATTTTCTGGTTTCAATTTTGAAATTTTCAATATTTCAGAGTAATTACAACTGAAGGCATTTTAAAAGATTATACTTTTAATTTTTTAACTATTGCATTCATAAAGAAAAACAGTTGTATGATTACATGATATATTTTATAACACTTAATAATTAAAATCTAATTTAACAGATAATTTCTATTGTCTATTTACAATAGATACATACCTATTCAAGCTTTAGCCACCTGCTTTATTTTCATACCCTCCGTTCATTTCTTATTTAAATCCTATTCATGTAATCAGGAGTTTCAGGAGTCTGATATTATTACTATCTTTTGAAAAATAGCTTTAAGACAAACTTTGCATTATACCTAGAATTAGCCATTCTATTAATAGCAACTTTTTTCATGTTTTATCTTAGGATAAACGGCACCTCTGTATGAAAGAGAAGCCAGGCATATGCAGCTTTGAATTCTTTTCTTATATTCTAATAAAAAGAGAAGGGGCAAAATAAGAATAATTTACTTTTTTTACTAAGCTTGACTAGGCACTTAATATAATTATTCCCATATTTTGCTTGTAGAATACTTTTGGGTCAGTGTCCATCTCCTCCAAATAAAATCCTGGTTATTGTCAATTAAATGTAGTCAGGTAATTTTGTCTTTGTTTAATCATTTTAGTGGTATGAATATAAATGATCATTGCTATTCAGCTGGGATGGTCACAGAACTAAAGATTTGTGTTGCATTTTCCTCTTTTTTAGTACACTATGTCATTGCTGTATCACACCCAAATCCTGATGGAAAATGAAACATAAACATATCACTTAAAAGTTTCTGAAATGCAAAGCTTCTTTTCTAAATACAAAAACACTCCTGACTAACCAGAGCCCACAATTAACTACACTGTTGTTACTATATGTCTTTTTCAAGATGGATAGAATGGTACAATAGGGGACAAACTTGTTTAAATGTAAACAGTAACGCTGTACCGCCCCCCACCTCTCCAACCCCTGCTGCGAATGTTCAGCTGCACAGAACTCAGGAAACGATCAGCCCAAACTCCTGCACCTTCTTCCTCTACATCTCCACCATGGTCCTTGGTGAGAATGATCCTAGTGCCCCTGAAACATTGAAGAATAACCCGATAAAGACCGAGAGGAATGGAATGACATGTTTCAGAAATGCTTTCAGCGATGGATCAAAATGAGAAAGGCTTTCTTCTTTACCATGGTTAAAAAGACAATTTAATGAGTCAGAATTTCAGTAACCAAGGTTTTGTGGTCAGATTTGGCTGTGCTCTTTGTTTTATGGGTCACGTGTGGCTTGAGGCTGACACACACCGGGGAGGGCAGAGATGGGACAATCTTCACTTCATTCCGCTGAGGGTTGTAGAGCTGAAGCGCTGCGGTCCCAACCTCAGCCCAGGCTGAAGCGCTCTGCCCTCCTAAGCTCTGCATACTCCAAAACCCACGAGCAAGTGAGGGTCTTCAAAAGGGTGCTTCTGCCTTTCTCTCCTTTCATGGCCCCACTACTCCCTCTCCTTAGGGGGCTGCCTGCCTCACCTGCTCGCTTAGTAATGATCCATAAGCAGTTCTTCCCAGTTGCTCTCTTGCATTGCAGGAAGAGTGGCAGCAACTCCAGAATAACAGAATAGCTTTGTTAGTCTGGTAATTAAGACAGGAGTGACATTCAAACACAGCCTGGACAGAAAGTGGCAAATTACTCTATTCTTTGTGTGAAAAGCTGTTCCCAGTCTGCTTTGTCTGCCCTCTTGGGATCTCATCATCTCCACTAAAAGTCAAAATGGGATTTTGTACCCTCTATTCCCTTATCTTTTTCCCCCTAATATATATCTGCTTTGTGGGAGCTATGTTTGTCAAAATGTGCTAATTTATGGCATTATGGGGGAAATGAAACCTCAGCTTTCAATTCTTGTTCCTTCAGGCAGCTTTACTAAATAAAAATCTCCTCCTTTTTCCCTCCCTCATCTCTACTTGTGGGGAGGTGATTTGCTAAATAGAATGTGTTCTTTTTTCTCCCTGCAACATATGAGGCGGGCAAATGGCCACTCGTCATTCCTTTCTCAAGTATGTTATACATACAGTTCTCTCACAGCTAATAGCTCCTTCTATTGTCCATAATTTATCACTGTCAAGGTTCTTTACATTTTATTTTCTCCTTATGTGTTTCATGAGAAATTTGTGCTTCTGCTATTGTGGTCCTGGATTTCATTAGTTTAAACTACATGATACCGAATAAATATATATTCTGTATCCCACTAGAGTATGGGTACTTTGCAAAGAACAGGATGTTAGTCTATTTAGTATTTTTTTTTCCTCATTTCCTTATGCTCTTTTTCTTTTTCCACTAAACCATTATGAAGTGGGTACCCAAGGTATCCTGGGTAATTAGCCATTACAGCACTGTCACAGAGGGTTCCACAGTCAATACAAAGATAATTTGGGCAATGGTGAATGACAGTGCTGTCCAGACTTTTGGGATAATCAAGGACACATCCAGCTGTACCAGACATCTGTCAGACCCATGAATCATTTCAACTGGCTCGACAATCGCCAGGCAGCCCCAGTGAAGGTAAACACTACAGCGGGCGGCACATAATCACACAGTGATACTTGCTCTTGCATAAAACCTGCTTCTGTTGCAAAAGCAGAGCGCTGTGCCGAACAGGAACATTTGTGATCTTTTTGTGTCGGCTTGAAAAACAATAAGAAGAAAGAAAATGTAAATCAAATGGTTAGAAGAAATAGTATGCTTACTATAAAACACCTTTTTCTTTGCTAAAAATAAAATGTGTGCTCAAGAAACAGTTTGGAGTATAGTGGTCATGATTGGTTTTACATAATTAACTCTAATTCCAAATTAGCTCAGACTTTTTTATGAACCTGAGTTCCCTGCTAAGAGCTTTTCTAAGTTAACATTGTTTTTATGTCCTTCTCATTCAAGGCTCCTCAGCAAAGGTGACAGGCCAGATGTTTGGGAGCACAGTGGGATGGCCATCTCTTAAGTCCAACAGTTTTGGCTACAAGGTCTAGAAATGGTATTGAAAATTTTCTAAAATAAGGATAATGAAACAACATTTAAATTTGAATTAGATGCAGTGTAACTGCCTAAAATTCTTTTGACTGCCTCTATGAGAACCTTTGACATTCACACATGGCAGCTAGAAACTTCATTGCAAACTACAGTTGACCAAGTGATCATGAATTTACTACAGTGATGTATAAATATGACCTAGTCTTGATCAGATTTGGTGATATTTCCTAGCTTTCTTAGGTTACCCCCAAATTACCAAGACCTTCACAGATAAAACCAGGAGCAAGACACATCAATTTGTCACTCCCCACCCCTTGTCTAACAAGAGTCTATTCTTATGCAAATCACTTTCATGTGTCACTTAACAGACTGTTCATTCACAGTTCCTTATAAATGCTTTAAATATCATACAAATGAGTGCAGAGTGAGCCAAAGTGAAGCAGTACAAGAGTGACCTGCAGTAGGGAAAGGGGACGAATGACCCAGGGCCCCATGTGAGGCTGCAAAGTTGGGATCAAGGCAACCTAGATATCTGTCACGGAAACCAGGATCAAAGGTGCATTTGTTTTCAATCTTTCATTTTTCCACTAACTTTTCTATCACTTTTAAAAAACAGTCTAAAGAGGTGTAATTGTACTATTTATTTTATGTAATTACATGATTTAAAGTATACAGTTTTAAAGCTTGTATCCACCTGTGAAACCATCATAATAGTCAAGGTAGTAAGCATAGCCATCACCCTCAAACTTTCCCATGCCTATTTGTAAGCCCTTCCTCCCACACTTCCCGGTTCCTCCTTCCCCAGGCAGCCACTGAAAAATACTTTCTGTCACCATAGCTTAGTTTGCATTTTCTAGAGTTTTATATAAATTACACTATTTATATAGTTCATTTATTATGTACTCAGCTCATTTGTTATGTACTCTTTTTCAGTATCTAGTTTCTTTCACTCAGAAAGATTTTGAGATTCACCTATGTTTTTGCAAGTATCAGTAATTTTTTATTATCAAATAACATTCCATTATATGTATATACCATAGTTTATTTATCACACTGGTTGGTGAACACTTTGCTTGTTCTCAGGTTTTTTTGTTATGAGTGAAACTGCTGTGAACATTTCTATATACCCTTAGTATGGACATGTTTTCTTTCTACTAGATAAATGCTTAAGAATATATAGCTGGGTTACACTGCCAAATTGCTTTCCAAACTGCCTGTACCTTTTTAAATTAACACCAGCAGTATCTGAGAGTTCCAGTTCTTCTGCATCCTGACCAACACTTGATATGGTCAGCTGTTTTAATTTTAGCCTCTTTAATAAATATATAGCAATATCTATGTGACTTTAACTTTTATTTCTCTAATGACTACTGATATTGGGCTTCTTTGAAATGTCAGTTCAAATATTTTGTCCATTTGTCAAAAATCAGTTTTCTTTATGTAACAAAATCTGTTTTCTGGACTCTGTTCCATTGATCTATTTGTCTATCTTTACACCAGTACCATGCTGTTTTAATTACTCTAGTTTTATAATAGGCTTTAATAAGAGGTAGCAGTAGTTCTCCAACTACGTTTTTCTTTTTTCAAACTTATTTTGGCTATTCTAAGTCATTTACATTTCCATACAAATGTTAGACTCATCCTATTACTATCCTCAAAAAAGTAAGCTGGTATTTTGATTGAGATTATATTCAATCTATAGAAAATTTGAAAAGAAGTAACATTTTAAGAATATTGAAGGGATGGGATGGGGAGGGAGGTGGGAGCGGGGATCCGGATGGGGAACACATGTAAATCCATGGCTGATTCATGTCAATGTGTGGCAAAAACCACTATAATATTGTAAAGTAATTAGTCTCCAACGAAATAAAAATAAATGAAATAAATAAGTAAATAAATAAAAGGGAAGACACACACACAAAAAAAAAAGAATATTGAGTCTTCCAAACCACAAACAAGGTATTTTCCTCTATTTATTAAAGTCTTTTACAATTTATCTCACCAACACTTTAGTTTTCAGTGTACAGATCATATATCATTTCATACTTATTGCTAAGTAGATTATAAATTGTATCCACTATGTCTTACTGACGTTTTTACTTCATTAAATTAAATTATCGGTATTTTTTAAATTTCCAAATCTTTATTGTTAGTATGTAAAAATTCAATTGATCTTTACGTAGGCACACCTCAGAGATTGTGAGTTCAGTTCCAGGCCACCACAACAGAATGAATATCACAGTCTGGCGAGTCACATGAATTTCTTGGTTTCCCAGTACATATAAAAGTTATGTTTACATTATATAATACTCTGTTAGTTGCACAATAACAGTGTCTTTTTTAAAAGTACATCTTAATTTAAAAATGAAAAACAAAAAATTGATTATAATAGTAATATCAACAATTACTGATTACAAATTACCACAACAAATCTAATATTGAAAAACTTCAAAATATTGCAAGAATTACCAAAATGTAACACAGAAACATGAAGTGAGCAAATGATGTGGGGAAAATGGAAACAACAGTTTTGCTCAGTGAAGGGTGGCCACAAACTTTCAATTTGTAAAAAATATAATATCTGCAAAAGTAAAATACAATCAAATATGCCTATATACTAATCTTGTATCTTGCAGTGTCATTAAATTTATTTATCTTGTTCTAATAACTTTTTTGTAGATTCCATTGAATCTCCGTAAACAATTACAGTGTTTGTTAATGAAGACAAACATTGTAAATGAAGGCAAAAAGAAGGTTTTTTCTTTTTTCAATCAGGATGGCTTTTGTTTCTTTCTCTTGGCTGATAGCACTAGTTAAAACCTTAATTATAATATTAAATAGAAGTGGCAAGAGCAAACATTCTTGTCTTGTTCCTGATTTTAGGGGAAAGAATTCAGTCTTTTTTAAAAAAAAAAGATTTGTGTATTTTATTTTGGCTGCACTGAGTCTTCCTTGCTGCACTTGGGCTTTCTCCAGTTGCAGCAAGAGGGGGTTTACTCTCTCCTTGTGGTGCACAGGCTTCTCATTACGTGGCTTCCCTTGTGGAGTACAGGCTCTAGGGCAGATGGGCTTCAGCAGTTGTGACTTGCTGATGCTCAGGCTTAGTTGCCCCATAGCATGCAGGATCTTCCCAGACCAGTCTCACACCCATGTTCCCTCCATTGGAAGGCAAATTCTTAACCACAAGACCACCAGGGAAGCCCCAAATTCAGTCTTTATTACTAAATATGTTAACTGTAGGTCTTTCATAGATGCCTTTATCAAATTAAGGAAGTTTCCTTCCCTTTCTAGTTTATTAAGAATTTTTGTGAGAAGTCAATGTTGGATTTTGTCAAACAATTTTTTATATGTATTAAGATGGTCATGTGGTTTTTTCATTTCTACTTTGTAAATATGTTGATTAATTTTCTAATGTTAAACCAACCTTGCATTCCTAGAAAAAACCCCTACTGATATGGTATATTATCTTTTTATGTATTATTGAATTTGATTTGCTATCATTTTGTTCAAAATTCTTGCATCTATGTTTACGAAAGACAGTGGTCTCATATAGTCTTTATTTCTTATACAGGTTGGTACTATTTCTTCCTTAAATCTTGTTTTAAACAGTTTTATTGTGATATTCTTTCCTGGAGAATCTCATGGACAGAGGAGCCTAGCAGGCTACAGTCCATAGGGTCACACTGAGTCGGACATGACTGAAGCGACTTAGCACACACATGGTGTCAGGAAGTGGTATAGTTTTTTTCTTAGCACACAACTCACATATCATGCAATTCACCCATTTAAAGCATACAACTCAACAACTTCACCACACTATACTTGGAGCATTTGTTCCCCCTCAAAAAACTATCCCCTTTCCTCTGTCTCTATACAACCACTAATCTATATCTATAAATTTTTTGCCTATTCTCGGTATCTCATATAAATGGAATCATACAATATGGTCTTTTTGGACTGGCAGCTTCCACTCAACATAATGTTTTCAAGGTCCATTTATAGCATATTTCTTAAATTTTTAGTAGAATTCGCCAGTGAACAATTAGGCCTGGAATTTTCTATATAGGAAAGTTTTTAACTACAAATTCAGTTTTTTAGTTGTTTGATAAATACAAGGATATTTAGGTTATCCATTTCTTTTGACTAAGCTTTAGTAGTTTGTGTCTTTCAAAGAATATGTCCTTTTCAACCAAATTGAAAAATGCTGTAAGTTTTTTCCCCTAAGTACTCTCTTAATGGCTTCCCATAAATATACTGCATTTTTATTTTCATTCAATTTAAAATACTTTAGAATTTCCTGTTTGTTTTCTTCTTTGGTCTATGGATTATTTAGAAATATTTAATTTCCAAATATCTGGGGACTTTCTGGTTATCTTACTGTTACTGATTTCTAATTTAATTCCATTGTGGTCAGAGAAATACTTTGTATGACCTAAATCCTTTTAAATATATGAGACTTAGTATATGGCCTAGTATATTATCTATCTTAGTAAATGTTCCATGTGCCCTTGAGAATAACGTGTACTCTTCTGTTGTTGAGTAGACTGTTCTATAAATGTCAATTTGGGTGACAGTATTTTCTTTTTTTTTTTTAATGGGTGACAGTATTTTCAAGTCTACTATATCCTTGCTGATTTTCTGTCTAGATGTTCTATCAATTATTGAGAGAGAGGTGATGAGCTTCCTGACTATAACTGTGAATTTGTCTATTTCTTCTTGCAGTTCTCTCAGTTTTTACTTTATGTATTTTGAAGCTCTTTCATCAGGAGCATAAATGTTATATCTTCTTAATTGATCCCTTTATGATTAAAAAATAATTTATCCTTGTGGTGTTCTGTGTTCTGAAATCAATTTTGTCTGATATGAATGTGTTCATTTTGGCTTTCTTTTGAGCATGGTATATCCTTTTCCATCCTTCTACTTTTAATCTATTAATATTTGTGTCTTTATATTTAAAGTACAGTAGGCAGCAGACAGAATAAGATCTTGCTTTTTTATCCAATCTGAAAATCTCTGCCTTTAGTTGGAATGCTCAGACAGGAGGGTGGCAAACTGCAACCTGTGGGTCAAATTTGCCACCTGTTTTTGCACAGCTTCCAGGCTAAGAATAGTTTCTATGATTTAAACATCTTTGAAACAAAACAAAACAAAAATATGCCACAGAAACCCATGTGGCCACCAAACCTGGCTCTTAACAGAAAAAGGTTAGCAACCCCTGGTTAGACTATTTATATTTCATGTGGTTATTGAAATGATTTGGTTTAAGTCTGTCATTTTGCCGTTTGTTTTTATTTGTCTCATCTGGTCCACTTTTCTATTTCTAGTGTCCTTGTATTACTTCAGTATGTTTATGGCTCCATTTAATCTCCTTTGTTTGTTTATTAGCATTAATTCTTTGTTATTTTAGTGATTGCTTTAGGGCTTCTAGTATGCATCTTTCCTTTACCACAGTCTGCCTTCAAATGATATTTTACCTCTTTAGGAACAAGAACCTGAAAAGAGTATACTTTTCATTTCATTTCTCCCAATTTTTCATGCTGTTATTGCCTGTTGTATGTTTTTTCTATGCATATGTATATTGTATTATTTTTTATTTAGACAGTCAATGATCTTTCAAAGAGATTTAAATAATAAGAAATGCATCTACTTAGCTATGTAGTTACCATTTCTTAATGCACTCTTTATTATTTATTTCTTTGCATAGACCTATATTTCCATCTGGTACCATTTTATTTTGCCTGAAGGAATTCTTTTGACATTTCTTAATGCTAGTGATGAACTGTTTCAGTTTTTATATGTTGAAAAGTTTCTTTATTTTACCTTTATTTTTGAAAGATCTTTCACTGGGTATAGTTCTAGCTGACAATTTTTTCTTTCACTGTTAATGTTGTGCCACTGTTTTTTTTCTGTGTTGTTTCTGAAAGAAATCTATAATAATTCTTATGTTTTTTCTGTCCATAAAATGCCTTTTTTCTCTGGCTGCTTTTGAGATTTTTCTCTTTATCACTAGTTTTGAGAAATTTGATTATGGTTTATCTTTTGTATAGTTTTCTTCATGTTTCTTGTGCTTGTTCATTGATCTTCTTGAACTTTCATGTGATTCTTTTCCACCAAATTTGGTAACTTTCAGCTATTTTTTCTTTACGTATTTTTCTTTATCTTTCTCCACCCTTTTCATTTATTTTTGGGGTACTCCAATTTTATATTTATTATGCTGCTTGAAGTAGTCCCATAGCTCACTGATGTTCTTTTCTTTTGTTTGGATTCTCTTTATTGTACATGTTGTATTGAGAAGAGTTTCTATAGCTGTGCCTTCAAGTTTGCTCATCTTTCCTTCAACAGTGTCTAATCTGCTGTCAGCCATTTCTGATGTATTTTTCATCTCAGTTATACTCTTCATCTCTAGAAGTTCAATTTGGGCTTTTAAATATTTTCCATATCTGTACTTACTTTTTGAACATATGAAATACAGTTATAATGACTGCTTTAAATATTTTCTTATGCTAATTCTAACATCTGTATCTGTTCAGGGTCAGTTTCAATGGGTTGATAATTCTCCAAATAAAGGGCATGTCATCCTACTTCCTTACATTTCTGGTAATCATTGATCAAACATTATCAATTTTACCTTGAACTTTATTTTGGGACACAGTTGTTTGAAAGCTGTACGATCCTCTCAAGTCATGCTTTTATAATTTGTTAGTGATTCCAGAGCTGGCCTCAGTCTGGAGATCATTACTTTCCATATTGAGGCAAGACCTTCCTCAGTGTTCTATCCAATGCTTTGTGAATTACAAGTTTTTCCATTCTGGCTGTTGGCAACAGCACTACTCCCGGCCCTGTGTGAGCAGGGCCCGCTGTTCCCTTTAGTCCTTTGGGATGTGTTTTCCCCCAGCTTCAGCAGTTTCCTCTTACACATGTGTGGATCAGCACTGCTGAATACTTGAGGGCGATACGCTCCAGCTCTCCAGGGTCTCCCTCTGTGCCGCTCTCTTCTCCCCAGTACCCGGCCCTGTAGCCTTCCCTCACCTTGATCTCTGGGCTCTCTGCTCTATCTCCTCAGTTCAAGGTGCCTGGCGGGCTCCGCTTGGGTCCTCCTTGTCCTCACCACAGCCTGGAATCTCTTTGAGGCAGAAGAGTAAGCTGGAAAATCACAGGGCTTACCTCATTGTTTCCCTTCTCTCAGGAATTATTGTGCTTCATTGCCTGCTGCCCAGTGTCTTGAGAACTATTGTATTACATATTTTGTCTTTTTATTGTTTCAAGCAGGAAGATAAATCTGGTCCCTGTTACTCCATCTTTGGTACAGAGACTTGTGATTTCTATCTTCCATGACTATGAGAGGATAACATTTCCGTTGTTTTAAGCCATCAAGATTGTGGCGGTGTGTTATGACAGCCTTGGGAAATGAACAGAGAACTACCTATATATCCATTCATTAAGTGTGAATCAACCAACCAGTAGGTTAGCAGTATTAATTCATCACCTTCTATGTACCGTTTTACAGATATATAACTGAGACTAATATCTACTCATTGTTACCCAGCCAGTAAATGCCAGAACCAGGGTTCAAGGCCAGATCATTTTCATTTCATATCCAGTTTATCTTTCTACTATGCAACTGGTTAGCAGCCAAACTCAGGGCCAAATATAATTCTTTCAAAATCAAGGCCTCTGCAGTAGCACGTACACAAAGCATTTCCTCCCATAATTTTTGTTTTTGGTGCACTAGTGAAGATGAACATAGTCAGCTTCTTTTTGTTTAAATCTCTATCATATCTCTCTTAAGTCCAGAATCCCAATGTGTACCAGTATTTCTAGTATTCTCTCCTACATCAGAACAGGAAAATAGCTGATGTTTTCACTTGTCTGAAACCAGTTCATTTTAATGTTTTACTTCTACCAGGCCATTGACCTTTTATACATTTCACAGCTAATTTTAGAATGAGAATTTTTCCTAATCATGTAAAAGCAAGACAGTTGGGTAATCAAGGGACCTTGGAATTAAAGTCCAAAGGTAGTATTTTAGGGACCTGAGGTGATGAGATCAGCAGGAATTATATCCTAGTTCCCTCATTCATTTATTATTCATTTATAATCTATGTCTCTCTTGAGCCTTTTCTGCATGCTTGCCATTGTTCTCAGCATCAGGGGTGAAATTCCAGGCACCGTTCTTGTGTGCTCAAGGAGCTGATGGCTAGTGGTGGTGGGAGGGTGTCGTGAGTGAAGCTAGCCAGGGTGAAGACAATCTTGTGTACACATGGTGTTTCAGGGTCAGCAGGGGCTCATCATTGGCAACAGGAGACAACAGGGCACAGTGGAGACTGTAACAAATTGCAGGAATCCCATTTTTAGCTCCAAAAATTCACTTCCACCTAAAGCACCTGACTTATGCCAGTAAACTGATGGTCCCAGTCCTGAATGTATGTTGTAACAGGCTTAAGCACAGGAAGAAATGAGAAGGCCAAAGAGGGCATGTAAATAAGATACTTTTCATGCTGCCCTGAAGATGAGCCATGAGGCCCTGCCAGCACATTTGTTCCCTGACAGCCATCATTCCCTACTTCACCAGCTTCTTGTGTTTTTTCACCAGGACCCAAAGTGAGACCATAGTGTCATAGACAAAGCTCACTCAACTCAGGACTTTTAAGTCCATCCTTTATGTTTAGCCTCCATAAGTTCTCACAGCACAACCCGTTGTTCACAGATTCCAAGCTGTAGAGTAAACATTCAGCCTAGATAAATCTCCAGGAAGAAAAAGGAGGAGCAGAGCTAGGCCTGGACCAGAAGGAGCAAGGCTTCAACAGGACGCCAAGTGCAAGGGCAAGGCCACCTGGAGAGAATGGAGGAGTAGGCTGGAGTAGAACAAGTGACATGTGTCCTTTTAAAGAGATGAACTTGGGTTGAACTCTCCAGCATTGGCTTTATTTTGACATTCATGTGTTCTTGGAATCATAGGAACAAAGCTGTAGTTGTTTGTAGATCAGCTCCACTTTTTCACTTTACCTTTTTTCAATGCCAGTAGCAACCTTTAAAACTAAAAGCAGCTCCATCTAGGAAAGGGATTGTTGTAATGAGGACCATGCCATTTCTGCAAGTCAGGGCTGCAACATTTCCAAGGAAGGCCTCCTTCTCTAACCTCAGAGAATGGTGCCCCAAGATACCCTTTAACCTTCCTAAATCTATAGTAAATAGATTATCCCAAGGGCTCCTTTTCTGGGAAGCCCATGAGTAGCTTCTAAAAGGACATCAAATCTAAAGTAATTGACTTGAAGCTTCTCAGTAATTATGAGGTCACAGTGGGCACTTCTGAGAGAATTTATTCATTTTGTGCTTATCGTAAGCTACAAATCATGGATGATGGTGTTAAATTATTTTAATGGACACCCAGAAGTACATTAAAGGAGTCCCTGGGACTAAGGAGCAATCTCTGGGACTAATAGATTGAGGAAGACAAACCATTCGAAAAGGAAGGGTCACCAGGACTGGATGTTAGAAGCCCCAAATTGGTCAGACTGAGATGAGTTAGTGACATAGTAAAGAAGAGAGACTGCTCCCCCCACCCCACCAAAAAAAAAAAAAAAAAAACAGAAAAGAAAAACCTGACTTCAAATCCTATCTAGGCTACTTGACTAGTTTTTTAATCTTGGGTCAATTACCTTACCTCTCTAAGCCTCAGTCTCCTCATCTGATTAATGGGTATATTAGCCCTTCCCCATAGGATTCCTAAGGAGTTTCATTGAGATAACACAGTGCCTTGCCCTGTGTCTTGTTTAGAGTAAGCACTTAATAAGCAGGACCTAGAATTACAGTGCCAGAGGAAGATGGCCATGAGTACTAGGAGAGCATAGTGGGTACAGTTGACAGTTATCAGGTGGGAAGTGTGAGGGGGAGAGAGAGGGATGGGGATTATCGCATCCCCAGTACAGCACCTGAGTTCAAGTTTCTCAGCCCTGGTTCACACTGAAATGCTTTTAGGTCAGCTTTAAGGAGTTTTGGTTGGTTTTGTTTTTTAATAGCCATGCTTGGAGCTCCCCATCCCTGCCCTGTATTTGATTGATCTGGTGTGGGGACAGAGCATCAGTTTTGTTTTATTTTTAATGTTTTTAAATTTCCCAAGTGTTTTTATTGTGCAGCCAGAGTTGAGGACTTCTGGTTTAGATGATGCCAGTCTAGAATTTTAATTTTGTCCCAAGATCCAAAAGAACCTGGGAGAGAGAAAAAAAAAATTATCTATCTATTTATATATATAGAGAGAGAGAGAGAGAAATTATATATATATATATATATATATATATATATATATATATATGTAAATAATGACCCCTGGCTTCTTGACCTGAATAACTAGGACTAAGTGACCATTTCCTGAATTGGGTAAGACTATGGGAGGATGGAACAGCCACTTTGAACCCAGAGGTGAGTGCATGAAGCACTTGGGCTAAGGGTTGTATATGAGGCCACCCCTGCCTTTCTGGAACCCACTAGAGGGTGGGGACCACAGGCGTGTATGCAGAGACTGACTCTGCAAGTGTGACCATTCAGGGCTATAGGAGCAGTTGGCCCTGGGAGCCAAACACTCAGAGATGGAAGAGACCAACCCTGCTTAGGGAGATCTAGAGAAAGATCCTGCACTCAGCCGTATGTGGGATAAACTGAGAAGGACACCACACTGGAGGGAGAGGGAGGGAATGGGCTGCGACCATAGCCAGGCAAGTTATTATAGAGGAGAGGAACTAGGAAGCCTGGGTGGGACCACGAGAACACACCCTGGGTCAGCCCTGTTGTTCAGTGTCTCCCCTGCAAGCAAGTTTGCTTTGCTTTTGGCCCCAGAGCTATTTGTAAACAATCTGCCTCTCTCCGGAGTTCAAGGTCAACCTGCCCTTCACTCGTGTGTCCTTTGGAGTCTCCTATTTTTGACAAGCAGAAGGACTAAATGGAATTTGATGGATATGTCACCTTTTTAACTGCCACAGTCTCCTCCAACTTCTTCTTTACAAGCAGTTTCTTGCCGCTTGACTTTTCCAAACTCCATCAGCTGATCCAGATACTGATTGACTAGATCCTTTTGTCTTCTGCCTTGATTGCCTTCATTGAAGCATTGATTTTCCCACAGATATGGAAGTTACATATTAGTAAACTGAAATTTGCATAATCTTTGCAGAAAATTCCTTACATTGTGCAAAGATATTAAGACAGTAGTGCATCTTTGTTATGCAGCTCAAACCCTTTTGTAGGACATCAACCTGGATAAGTAATTCATTTTTATTTAGTTTTGTTTTGTAGTTTCCCTGAGACTTTCTGTGAGGTCAGCAATTTGCTTTGAGTTCCAGCTCCAGAGTTTTCCAAGGACCCAGCAATAACTATCACATTATGGGTGGGCAGGAAAGGGCACACCAGCACTCTGAAAAACAATCTAAGTTTATCTTGTTATGCCGATTTCTGTTAGACATCTATGTATCACAATCTTCATATGCCAGGAATGTACATCTATGTTCGTATATATGCATGTATATAATTTATGATAGGATAGAGTAGTAGCTGTGCTTCCAAGCCTTACCACAATGGACAACCCTAAATTAACCTTCCTGGCAAGCTTCACATCCTCTCTGTGGAGTAAATTTCCATGTGAAAGCATTTAGCCCAGTTTAAATCAAGTCCAAAGATTTAACAATCCAGTATTGCCTTTTCATAATCTGCTTTAATTGTTATTGATTTGTATGTTTGGAAAGTGCCCGGAGGTGATAAAGGCCTCCCGTCTGTTGCGTTGTTGACCATTTGCTGGTTGATCTCTAGCTTACCCTTGGCTCTTCAATTGGTCTCTCTTTAGTACTTCTACAGATGGTTATACCTCCTGCCCCACAGAGGTCCCCACTCCTGTAGTAAATCAAATCATCAATAAAAACAAACTGGTAAATAATAGGCAATTAAATACAATCAATTATTCAAAAGCAGATTTAATATGGAAAGGCAATTAGAGCTTAGTTAGCAGTGAATATAAATTTATAAACCAAACAGGACGATCAAGGAGAAAAGAAGAATTCCACCCAGGTCTTGAGCAGGGTACTGTGCAACACCCCTTCTACCCTGACCTGTGATGAGTCTTATCTCCTCCAAGTTGCCTGGTTTAGGCTCCCAAATTTTCAGCACGAGTCAGAAATTTTAGTTATCTTTTGGTCTTTGAGTGACTGGAAGCAGTAGGGGAAAAAAGCCAATTGTAGTCATGCTGTGGGGAGAAAACTGATATTTTGGTGATGGATGAATTTAAATTTTTACAGAACACTCTAAACCTACCAACTAACTTATAATCATCCCCAATAACTTTTCCTCATAATGTCATTATTTATATTTGTCCATATGAAAAAGGTAAAGTTTAAAACTCATTTAAACTAATTCTTGGGGTTGAGGAAAGAGACTGAAGGCAAGTCTTTCCTTCTACAATAGGAAAAGAATAACTCAGCTGCTATGTGAAATAAGGAAAAATCAGATCTTGAGCTTTGTAGACCATTATGAAGCTGTAAAAATAAAGAAATGGTGGGACTTAAGAATATGTGACAATAAAATCTCTCTTCTTCAATAAATTGTGTAGAAGCCATCCCATACCTGTATTCTAAAGCTGTTCTAGTTTGCTTAAATATAGTTTAAAATGTAGGTTCAAGTGGAGAGGAAAGAAGGAGTGATTTCTCTCTTTAGAAATAAAGCAGCTGGGGATATCTTAGCATGGTAAAATGAAAATACTAAGCAAATTAATGAAAATTAACTCTCTACAGCTTAAGCTATAAGGTCAGCAAGAGATCAGTACTAGAGTGAGTATGCAGGACGGTGTGCCTGGGAAACCTTCATTGTGGAAAGGGAAGCCTTGGGGCCAGTGCACGTGCAAAGGTTAGGAAACTGGAGATCATCCAGATAAATGCAATTAGTCAAACTGCATGCAGCCAAGAACCAACTTCAAGGCAAAACTGGTTCACTGGGGGGAAAGAAGTGGGCAGTGAGGGATTCAAGAAGTGACTCATTTAGGATTAAATTCAGATTATCCCCAAACAAATACAGCAAGCAAACAGTAAAAAGCAAACACATTCATACCTTCTTTCTTCTAAGTGATAAGAGGGCCAGTAACACCCACTGTAACCTATTTTGAATCAAGTCTGCTGTGAACCCCTGAAGCAATGAAATCACTTATGGCTTTGCCTAAGAAATGCTTTAATTCTAAAGGAAACTATGATGAATTTTCCATATAAGTGGGAGAGAAAAATTGTGGGTTTTATCATTTTCTCTGAATCACAATTTATGCTTTTTTATGCACATTCCTTTTAGTTTCTCAATAATTTGAACAAGTGAATTTTTGAATTTTTATGTTTCTTTCTTGATATTGAACAGTCATTCCCTACATAGGGTTGACTTTGCATTTATTTATGAAAGCCAAAGAGTTAAGAAATGCAATTCAAAGTTATGAAAAATTGCAGCATTATAGTGATGCATCTACACTGTGATGGGCTGGGGAAGTAAAACTAAAAAGCAAAGAAAAACAAACAGAAAAGCAGCTTAAGTCATTTTATACACTATATGTTGCTTTGGGCTCTAAGATTTGCCTATTTACCCAGTTGGTTCCTTCTTGTTGTTCAGTTGCTCAGTTGTGTCCAACTCTTTGTGACCCCATGGACTACAGCACACCAGGCTTCCCTGTCTTTCATTTTCTCCTGGAGTTTACTCAGATTCATGTCCATTGAGTCAGTGATGCCATCTAATCTCATCCCCTTGTCGCCCCCTTCTCCTGCCCTCAATCTTTCCCAGCATCAGCGTCTTTACCAATGAATTAGCTCTTCGCATCAACTGGCCAAAGTATTGGAGCTTCAGCATCAGTCCTTCCAGTGAATATTCAGGGTTGATTTCCTTAAGGATTGACTGGTTGGATCTCCTTGCAGTCCAAGGGACTCTCAAGAGTCTTCTCTAACACCACAGTTTGAAAGCATCAATTCTTTGGCACTCAGCCTTCTTTATGGTCCAACTCTCGCATCCATATATGACTACTGGAGAAACCCTAGCTTTGACTATATGGATCTTTGTCAGCAAGTGATGTCTCTGCTTTCTAAAATGCTGTCTAGGTTTGTCACAGCTTTTCTTCCAAGGAGCAAGTGTCTTTTAGTTTCCTGGCTGTAATCACCATCCACAGTGATTTTGGAGCCCGAGAAAATAAAGTCTGTCACTGTTTCCATTTTTTCCCCTACTGTTTGCCATGAAGTGATAGGATCAAATGCTGTGATCTCAGTTTTCTGAATGTTGAGTTTTAAGCAAGCTTTTTCACTCTCCTCTTTCACCTTCATCAAGAGGCTCTTCAGTTCCTCTTTGCTTTCTGTCGTTAGGGTGGTGTCATCTGCTTATCTGAGGTTATTGATATTTCACCTGACAGTTTTGATTCCAGCTTCTGCTTCTGCTTCCAGCACATTTTACATGATGTACTCTGCATAGAAGTTAAATAAACAGTGTCTCTACAGCCTTGACGTACTCCTTTCCAATTTGGAACCTGTCCATTGTTCCATGTCTGGTTCTAACTGTTGCTTCTTGACCCGCATACAGGTTTCTCAGGAGGCAGGTAAGGTGGTCTAGTATTTCCATGTCTAAGAATTTTGCACAGTTTGTTGTGAGCCACACAGCCAAAGGCTTTAGCATAGTCAATGAATCAGAAGTAGATGTTTTTCTGGAGTTCTCTTGCTTTTCCTGTGATCCAGTGGTTGTTGGCAATTTGATCTCTGACTCTTCTGCCTTTTCTAAATCCAGTTTGTACATCTGAAGTTCTTTGGTTCATGTACCGCTGAAGCCTACCTTAAGGATTTTGAGCATGACCTTACTAGCATGTGAGATGAGCACAACTGTGTGATAGTTTGAACATTCTTTGCCATTGCCCTTCTTTGGGATTGGAATGAAAGCTGAACTTTGCCAGTCCTGTGGCCACTGCTGAGTTTTCCAAATTTGTTGGCATATTGAGTGCAGCACTTTAACAGCATCATCCTTTAGGATTTGAAATCGCTCAGCTGGAATTTCATCACTTCCTCTAGCTTCTTTTGTAGTAATGCTTCCTAAGACCCACTTAACTTCACACTTCACACTAAAATCAGAAGGATATATATATCCAATTTGAGGACCCAAGTTGACCTTTCCTTATGTTCTTTTTTTTTTTTGATCTCAGGTCTGTTTAATGAATATATAACCAGCTTGGAAAGGAATGCCACCACCGCCTATTCCTATGCCTAGGCAGATATAACTAACTGATCATGACACTTTCTCCAGTGAGTTTGGACAGAGACACACAATTCTATGCAATATTCCAAGCAACCACTCCGATTGGTTGAAAGAAATCAGTCCTATTTGATGTCTTTGGCCAGAATCTCAGCTTCTGAAATTTTTAAATGCATAAGACAGGCTGAGAATTATACCATGGTTGTATTTTTCCACAACTTATATGTATGTACTAGAAACTAGAAAGGAACAATAAAGGAAATAGTAACATTCACAAAATCTAGTGTCTATTCCTTGCTCTTCACTAAATGGATTTGTTCTATGTCTGTTGCTATTTAAGTGCAACATAATTACATATTATGGAGTGTATATACTACTTTAATAGAGGTTATTATTTCGGCTTTGCATTATTATTTTTGTTTCATTAAAGTGCATAAATACTTTGGGGAGGAAGGCTTTTTTAAGATGAAAAGATGGTTTTTAATTATTATGGCTTTCTTTGCTTGGAGCTGATTTTCATAATTAACACATATTAGAGTCAAATGCAACCATGTATTTTATGCTCACTGGAGTATACAAAATTTAACTTCTCTCAATGGGCTATTTGTGCAGTAACATTTTCACAATGGCCTCTGCACACTGTGGCAATGACAGCATTTTGCTGATGTGCTGATCTATACTGTCTTTGGGCTTACCTGGTGGCTCAGATGGTAGAGTCTGCCTGCAATGCAGGAGACCAGGGTTCAATCCCTGGGTCAGGAAGATCCCCTGGAGAAGGAAATGGCAACCCACTCCAGTATTCTTGCCTGGAAAATCCCATGGATGGAGAACCCTGGCAGGCTACAGTCCATGAGGTTGCAAACAGTCAGACATGACTGAATGACTTCACTATTCACTATACTGTCTTTATGATCAGAGGTCAATTTTTTTTGCAGAATTTATGCAATGTCACATTATTAAAACTTCATCTTAGGAATTCAAGAATCAGATGAGACTGACTAATCAGCAGATCCAACATAAAGGGCTGGGATCAGAATGAAAAAGTTATAGAACTGTGTTATTAACTGTTAAAACAATGCAAGTTGCAAATCTGAAGCTCTATTTTTCTTCTAAACTTCTGTCCTTAATTTTGCTACTGTTATTCATAGAAGAACTTGGCTAGCTCTTCACCAGACCCATTTTCTCATCTTCCTGGGCACACAACTGGACTCCATCTGCCAGTCTAACTTGCACATAAAAATGGCCATGTAAAAAAAAATTAAAAATAAAATAAAATAAATTTTTTTAAAATGGCCATGTAGCTCAGCTCCAGCCCCTTGAATGAGAGTGGGAGTAGTGCAAGCCACTTCCAAGCCCAGCTCATAAAAACGTCTCAGAAGCACCCTGCATGTCCTTTCCCCTTCTGCCAGCTTGATACAGACGAGCACAGTGATCTTAGAAGTCCAGACTGAAATAAAGTCATAAGTTGGAAGAAGCCAGAGTCTCTGAGTCACCACAAAAGAGAAACATTCATTTGAGCTTCACAAAAAAAGCAGACATGTATCATATTTAGCTATTATACATTACTGGATGTGTTGATTATTGCCTCTAATATAATAACTGATATACAGTTATCCAAGCAATTCATTAGACAAGTAGTTCACCATACAGGTGTGGGCTTCCCTGGTGCCTCTGAGGGTAAAGCATCTGCCAGCAATGTGGGAGACCCGGGTTTGAAACTCAGGTCAGGAAGAATCCCCTGGAGAAGGAAATGGCAAGCTACTCCAGTACTCTTGCCTGGAAAAGTCCATGGACAGAGGAGCCTGGTAAGCTACAGTCCATGGGATTGCAAAGAGTCACACAAACGACTGAGCAGCTTCACTTCTCATACAGGTATTTGGGCGGGGGTGGGGGGCCAGGAACAGAGATGGAGTTGGGAATATCATGACTTTCTAGGCAACCTTTCCATATGCATACTCTGATGCTCCCTTGCCTAACAGATTCTCATTCAAATTCCTAGCATGAAAAGCCAGGTTGGGGGCCATGTAGGGGGGCTGTGGGGGGAGGGGGCAGTGGCTAGTGTAGAAAGAACAACATGTCAAGGAGACTGAGACAAGGAAAGTTTAAGTAACTTGCTCAACATCCCAGAGCTAGGAACTAACAAAGCCAGGATTCAGACACTAGTAGTTTAACTCCAGAGCCCACATTTCTATCGACCATTTAGTCTGTCTCCTAATTCCTGCTTGCCATGGTTAGAGGACTTAGTCTCCACTGGATTTCTTTAATGTGGGGAGCTCTGGGTTCTTTGTCAGTGCAAATTCTACTTAATAGTTTATCTACAATAACACCCTAATATTAATTTTCTATCTCACATCCAACTAGAAACTTATTTCCTCTTGATAAAAATGAACATTTTTGTCAGAAACAGATTTAAAAGGCAGATCTGCTGGGGAGGAATATCATTGTTCACTCCAAAATCGTATCCACGACTTGTGAACTATCTTGCTACTGCTTCTTTACTTTACCTGCTTAATTAAGAGTTGACTGTAGAGGAAAGGGAAATAGTTTGTTTCAGCTCTAGAAGTATGTTGCCACCAGTAAGCCTAGGTGGCATGTCTTAGGGAACTACTGGATCACTGGAAATACCCCCACACCCGTAAGGGGTACTGGTGAGCACAATGGTTAAAAAACATAAGCTTAGCGTTCCACACACAAAAAGCCAGGGTTCAAATCTGAGTTCCTCCAGTGGCAAGGTTTTACTGTGGGCAAGCTTTCCCCTTCATGTACAAATGGAATGGATGGATGAATGAATGATGATGATGGTGATAATCATTTTCTAGAGTTGTTGGAGGTTTAATAAGGTAATACATAAAAGCATATAGGAATTTTTCTAGAAATATTCACTATTGTTATTATTTTAAACACTGTTGTGCTAAACAGCTAAAAATGGAGGCCCAAAGGACCAGTTCCAGTCTGAAGGAGCCAGGGAACATATATTTTAAAATATTAATTAAATGTTGAAGACAAATTGGACAAGGTAGTATAATGAGGAAACTTAGAAACTGGCAAAACATGGTACAAATCCTGCTCCTGACCCTATCAATCTGGTCTTTAGCAAATCATGTAATCTCCATGAGACTCAGTTCCTTCACGTGTAGAATGAACTAAGAAATACAAAGGTTTCCTTTACGTGTCAACCTTTTATGTATATTTTCTTCTGTATGTTGCTCATTTATATGGAACACAGTTTTCTATACCATTGTTAAGCTAAGTATTAGCTATTGGTAAATCCAGCAACTCTACTGGCTAGGAAAGAAGAAAAATGTTTCTGTGTGGAAATTATTGAAAATTTTCTTTCTTGACTTGAAAGGCTAAAGAAACAACAAAATATTCAGACTTTCACTTTTCACCCTTTATCCACCCCTCAACTAACCAATATGGAGTTGACTGCCTACCTGACTCCATCCTGGGGGCATATACTTATGGCTATTGCCATAATTCCCCATAATCTGTCAAAAAGTATACCATTTCTAGGTGAGAAAAATTACATGGTTACATTCATTGTTCGCTATTTATTTAAAATATTGTACATGCTCAGATCTTGGTTACTAAGTAACATTTCACTCTAGAAAAAATTGGAACTCCTTTGAGAAATGACTGGGGTAGCAAAAATACAAGATACATCTGAAATAATTTTGGTCAGAAAGGAAGTGATCAAATTATAATGTAGACATGTCACAAAAGATACAGGAGCCAATTTGAAGAGGTTCCAAGTGGCCAAATCTTGGACAACTTGAGCATCAAAATAAATAATAAATAATAGAATGTATATGGGCCTAGAATTCACATTGATTTAAATAAATAAATAAATGAAAAGTAAATGAGGGAGAAGGAAAAGCTTATCTTTACAGTAGCATGCAAACTTATGCAGAAAAATGAGTTAAAAATCACCATTTGCAATCATAGCAATAATTGGTTTGATCAAAAATTATTACTAAATGCTAATAATAATGGATGAAACCATGATGAAGAGCAGGATATTTTAATAATTTCAAAGTATCTCTCTACAAACTGTGTATAAATTGCAAAGGGGAAAATAGCAATTTCACAAGAAGAAACCTGGCAGTCACCATCTTAACCAATTTATTGACATTTACATCACTGCATGTACTGGGGGAAATTGGCATCTTGTGATTCTTGATATGATTCAGTAAGAAGGACAAGATGACCTCTGTGTTATCCCTGCCCAAAATCCAATTCTGAGGGCACATCAGGTAGATCCAAATTGAGGGACATTCTACAAAACAGCTGACCTGTACACTTTAAAAAATTCAAGGCTGTGGAAGACAAAGAAGGCTGAGGCACTATTACAGATTAAAAGAAATTAAGATTAGAAGTGACAACTAAATGCAATTAAGAATCCTGGATTGGATCAGGGTAGGAGGGTGTGCAACTGACAAAACTTCCATGTGGACTGTTGACTAGATAATTATATTATATTTAATGTTAAATTTCATGATATTGGTAGTTGTACTATAGTTGTATAAAGAATGTCTTCATTCTGAGGAAATAAATGGTGAGTACTGAAGGGTAAAGATGCATGTCTGTTACCATCAGATGGTTCAGAAAATTATATCTACACCCATGTATCTATTAATCCATCTGAGAGAGAGAAATGATAAGGCAAATGGATGAAAAAGAAACTAAGCCTTACTATATGTATATTTTTTGCTTGAAGAATATACTAATGTGGAAGGGCAGGGTGGGCATCCTTTCATCTCCCTCCCAGATGGAAACCTGGAACCCAGACCCTCAGCATCCCAGGGCTGGGAGGATGGACCGTATCGGTAGGCTGTGACCCTGAGCGATGTGGTCCCGACCATGTTCTGCTGGTGGCTTGGTCAGGTCGGGCTCTCAGGAGAATACTGCAGGCGAGACGGCTTGTGGGTGCCCAGCACGGCCCAGCATGTCTGTGGGGAGGACGGAAAGCCAGCCTTGGAGCCTGAGGATCTCAGAGCACTGCCCACGCAGCAGAAACTGGAAGAGTGTATCTTGCACAAGGCCAGCGCGGAGAATAAAATTCCCATCGGAGAGGTGGCCTCCCGGTACCAGGAGGAAGGGGGACTTTCTTATCACCAGGGGCAGGGAACTGGGGGTCAAGAAATCTGAACAAGCACACAGCTTGCAGGATCTCAGTTTCCTGATGAGAGATGGAACCCAGGTCACCGCAGTGAAGGCACCAAGTCCTAACCACTGGATCCCCAGGGAATTCCCTCAAGGGTCTTAATTACATCTGCAAAGATCCCATTCACAGGTTCTGGGTAGAGATCTCTTTGGGGGAAGGGGCTCCATTCAGCGCCCTCCACTCTCCCCATCTCTGGGAGGGAGGACTGACCAGAGCAGACAAGACTCCAGAGGTCCCATGAGCAAATCACACACACAAATCACACACACAAACTTCTGCAGTGAGAAGTTTACTTTCTGGTGGCTCCTCTGAAGCCTGGCTTCCTTCTACAGCCTCGCTGTCTGACGAGGGAGTAGCCAGCCCCACTTGGCTGCTAAAACTTGAAATGTGGCCAGTCCCAATGGAGCCGTGCTGCAGTGCCCAACACACACCAGAATCCAAAGACTTTACATGAAAAAAGGAATAAATATAAAATATCTCATTTATAACTTCTTATATCAATTACATGTTCTAATAGCAACATTTTAGGGGGCTTCCCTGGTGGTTTAGTGGTTAAGAACCCGTCTACCAATGCAGGGGACATGGGTTCGATTCCTGGTCCGGGAAGATTCCACATGCTGTGGAAGCAACTAAGCCTGAGGGCCACAACACTGAGCCCTCCGCTGCAACTAGAGAAGCCACCACAATGAGTAGCTCCTGCTCGCCACAACTAGAGAGAGCCTGTGCATAGCAACAAAATCCTAGAGCAGTCAAAATAAAAAAGTGAAATAAATCTTTCTAATAAATAAGCAAATAACATTTTGGATAGACTGGGTTAAAATATACACTATTCATAGTAAGTTCATTCATTTTATTGTTTTAAATTGCAGTAAAATTCACATATCACAAAATCAACCACTTTAAACCAAACAACTCACTGGCATTTAGTACATTCACATGTTGTGCGACCATCACCACTACCTAGTTCTGGGACATTTCTATCAGCCCAAGTACCCTGATGAATAGATGAGACCTTCTTTAAGTTGGATTCAGGAAGGCAAGAAGGGGGAGCTCTCGCACCCTCTCATACGTTGCTGTCTGCAGACTCCAAACAGGAAGAGATGTACCTTGCAACTCCAACAGGAAGAAAGTTATTACTTTACTACCCCAGGAGGAAGAAGGAAGATTTTCTCCTTGTCCGGCAACTGCCCAGCCAATGAGAGGCTGTAACAACTCAGCCAATGAAAAGGCACTACACTTAGAACTCCCAGCTTCCTCCAATGAGCTCTTTGTTTATAATAGCCCCTCCCAACTCTCCTTTCTCTTCTATAAATGAAGAATGGTCCTGTCTTTGTGTCTCTGGACTTGGTTATAGTTTTGGTTATAGGTTACAAGCTGTAACATGCTTGTCCTGAATTGCAATTCTCTGCTATTCCTCAATAAACCCATTTGCTGGTTAAAAAAAAAAAAAAAAAAAGAATATACTAATGTTCTTTGTACTATTGTTACATCTATATCAAAATTAAGAGTTACTAATAAGTAAATAAAATCTATTATGCTGTTTACATTTTTTGAAAAAGCACATTATATAATGCATTTGAAAGAGTGTTGGATTTTGGCCTAGGACTATATCTAGACTTTTTACATTCAGCCAGAATGGAATTAGCTCTTCTTATAAGTCTTTCCATTACAATTTGTATTTTTCTGGGCTATAACCTTGGCATCCAATAGGAGCATTGTGGTCAGGATTAAGCTTCTCTTTTCCTGGGTTTGGGTTCTAACGTCGGCTGGCGCAATGCACTACTTTGTCCATACAAACTGCCTTCCAGGTAATAGAAGCAACAGTATATTTGCCTCATTTAATTCAGTCCTTATAGAACTCCTGTGTGCTAGTCATCAGGTCTGCATTTCACAGATATGGAAACCAAGGTTCAAGGACATGCGGTATTTTACCTTGAGCTTGGCCCCAAGGCCGCACCGTAACAAGTGGAGGGGCAGCTTTCCAGGCCGAGACTGCAGTCACCGCCTGCTCATACCACCAGCTCTGCTGAATCAGGCTGCCCAACTGAAACTGCTCCAGGGATGGTGGGAGAAAGCCGTCATCTCAAAAGATACAAGTGCTTTCTGTTCTGAAAGAAAATACTGTTGTTTTTTTAACTACCAGAATAAATATTATACTTGGAAAAGTTATCTTATAATTGGAAATAGAGATCTTTGAGAAGCAGAGATCACAAGAGGTTCATATTTTAAGTTCTACTTGAATTTGAGTAGTATGGCATTGTGGGGTGACCTGGGGGTACTTCATACCTTGTTTGTGATGTGGACAGAGTTGTATCTTTGCAGACCTTGAACACAGGTCTTACAACAAAGTGTGTGCCCAATAAATATTTAGTGTTTGAATGAGTGTGGATTTAGGTTACCCTGGACCTTCCAACTATGGTGGGTTCTTGTGGGAATATGTTCATCTTGATTGATTGGTTGTTCATAGGATGTCAAGTACTGAGACCAAGAAGATTTCAAGAGTTTGTAGGTCTGATCTTCAACTCCCACTGGAGAAAAGACTGTAAAATGGAAACTCACTTGAGTGGACTCAGAGGTTTAGCCTGCTCTGATGTGGACATGTTGTTGTTATTTAGTCTCTAAGTCATGTCTGACTCTGCAACCCCATGGACTGCAGCACACCAGGCCTCCCTGTCCCTGACAAGGTTTTATTTTAAAAAGAATAACCCAGTATTGGGAATTATAAAAAATAAAAGGAGCCATCTTTTCTCTCTGTGACTGGGAAAAGTAAGAGGAAAGAAGAGCTATTGTTTATACACCTTTTCTACTAATACGAGAAAATGAATATTTGCACTAACAATCATCCTGAATAAAGGGAAATCCTTGGGAGGAGGTAGAGAAGGCAGACCAGCCTAAACCAAGGCAAGGAAAGATGCTTCTTCCCTAATGGGTGATCAAGTGGTTGGACTAGTTGGAGATCTAGCCCTTAATCCTAGGAGTCTAGAAATGCTTAAAGCACCCTTAGGTGTTGGAAAGAACATGGTTTCATTTTAGGAGACATCCAGGAGTGGGCTGGACTAGGAATTATACCATGGCTGGCCAAAAAAATGTTTTTCTCTAATTGGGAAGGGAAGAAGACCTACAGGTGAGCCTCAAGGTAGCTTTTACAGGAACTCCATGAGAACAGGCAAGGGTCTGTAGGCTTTGGAGGAGTTCATCAAAGAACAAATTGTAAAGAGTTGTGATGTGCTTCCATTAACCCAGAGCTTTCAGAAAAGTCTTGTTGTGATACTCAGCTGAAGTTCAATGATGCGTTTATAGTTGTTTAGAGGGGAGGAAGGTCAAGGAAAGGGCTTCTCATCCATGATAAGGTATGAGTGAAAGAAGAGAGAGGTGTAACTTTGCTGAAGTTTTCTTGGTGGTATGAACACAGTGTGGGAACAGGCTGAGAACTGGAAACCCAGAAGGAGGTTCTCAGCCTTAGTGGAAGTAGAGGTGTGCAGGCAGTCTAGAGCCAGACAGTGCTGGCTGGAGGACCAGGGGAAAAACAGGAAATTAACAAGGTGAGTTTGGAGAGTGTATGAATTGCCATACACCTGAAGACTCATCTGAAAAACTGGCCAAGACTTGAAAGAGAGAGAGGCTGGTATTCAGAAAGTTGAAATTAAAAGACTAAAAAAAGAATCATTAGTAGCTCCATTCCAGCATGTTGGGGATAGAAACACCAAGATTTAGGGGAAGTTATGCAAATTTGTCTATATTGATACTCATCTGTAAGGACACACTAATTACTCTAATTTTGCACAACAAAGAGTAAATCTGACCTAATAAATTATTTGTGCTAAAGTACAAATGCCTCACTACTCAACATCACAAGAAAGTAGAGGTATATTAAGATTTATATCCCTGGTGAAGCCTGCCATTCAGATAGGTGCGTGTTGCTCATTATTTAGAAATATAATTATTATGCATGAGACTCAGCTTGTTTTGGCAGTCATTGGCTAAGTAACTTTGTTGGTAAGTATGTTAGTCATCATTAGGATAAAGTACACAGTAGTGATTGATCTGGGTATGAATTTGGGGAAATACCAGCTCTTTGGGGGTGCATAATATAGGAAGACATGGCCAAAGGAGGTAAAGGAAGCTCTTGGTATTAAAATCAGCCCTCAGATCTACTGTGGTGCTCATTTATAACTTGTGAAACTAGATGATTCTCCACTCTATCCAGCCGCAACACCCTTGGGACCTGCCACCTATTGATATTGTGGATCTTCCCCTTTTCTACCCATAAGCTGCTTCCACCATGATATCCTGCCTTTATACCACTTTATACCTAACTCCAGCCCTGCCAAGAACAGTCCCCAGAGTGTTCTCAAATTTATGAATCTTCTCCCAGGACCTGGAACCCTGGGAAGGGATTCTGGTTTTCTCACTCCTGGGGATGGCCCCTTTCTGCATGTTTTCATACCCCATACATCCACAGACCCCACCACTGAACTCTTCCTCCCACAAATAACCTCTCGAGATTTAAGTCACCCGTCATCTGAGTCCAGTTGAATGCTGCTGATGTTCATATTCATTTAAGCCAGATTTCACTTCAGTTTGGAAAAATACATAGAGTGGCCAAATAATCCTGGTGTGGTGAACATCGCATGGCTCTGAATTAATGGAAGTTGATCCTTCAGTGAGCTGTTAGCTTAGCTCTGTTCAGTGGCTTTCATGTGAATTTACCAGGGGTTAGTAGGGTGGGAAAGAGTGAGGATAGATGGAGCCACCTCAAGCCTGCAAAGTGGGCTGAGATTCTCCTGTCAAGTGAGAGCATATGCCATTGTTCCATGTAATTCTAGGAGCTCTCACCAAATAATTATGCCAGGAGAATCTGGTCTATTGAAGAAGCAGACAAATTGCATCGCAGCTTTTCTTTGATGAGTAGTTATAGGGACACTAGGCCTCCAATCTTCAAATAGTGGATGGGATTTACTTTCCTGCCATGTGGTTGTCTGTTGTCTCACATATTCATCGCACGACTTTGAGGGGAGAACCCTTTACTCTTATTTTGCTGTCAGGCAGATCTTGATCCCACCCACCCATTTAACTCTTCCATTTTTCCCCAGGAAGGCTAGCCTTGCTAAAAATTCCCATCATTGGTTTGGTGTGAAGTTGGATACTAAGAGAGCTTTCAATGTAGAAAGAAATGGAGAGAAGGCCAGTAGACCAGATGAAATCCAATTTTTTGAGCTGCTTGGAATGTCTTCTTATTACGCATGATACTATTCCTGTCAAAGGGGGAAAGTATATCATAAATCCGCACAAAGCTGACTTGTGTCTATTACATACCCTTCTAACACCATGTCAAGAAATTGCCTCAAGGTTGGATAAGTTCCAGAAATACATCTTCTGGAAAAGAACATAAACACTTCTTATTTTAAATTTCCTTTTAATAGATGAAAACTTTAAAGGCATTTAGGGAAGCATAGCTACTTTAATTTGTAATGTCTTTTGCTTCTGTCAGTTTAAATTAAGCCCATGATATCTAACCACAATTTCCTATATTTAATAATACATAAAGCAAAATAATTAAAAGATATGTACACATGCTGAGAGAAACACTGTTGAGTAAAACGCTGACTTTAATCCCTGCCTCTGTTGATGAAATGTGTTGAAACCAGGCAACTAAAAGCAAATAAACACAAGGACATTGGTAAGGACTGTTCTTCACTTTGGCTCTCTCTTCTGAGCCCCAGATGTCCATGTCCAACTATTGACAGGACATTTCCACTTGTAAATCCTTAAAGTAGGCTTCATAAACAACATTCAAAACCAAACTGATCCCCAGACCTACTGTGTACCTCATTTTATGAATGAGAACACCATGAACCACATAACCTGGGAATCATCCCTGACTTCTCTCTTGCCTTCAACACACCAGCCACATGGCTATACACACACGCGCACGCACACACACATATACACATACCTATCTAATCAAGCTGCACGTCTACTGCTATCACCTCACCCAAACCTTGTCAGCCCCAGTGATTGCATCCTAACTGCTCTCTCTGCCTTCAGTTTTGCCCCTTTGCAATTCATTCTCCACACAAATCCAGAGTGATCATCTTAGAACAGAAACTTGATCATGCCATTCCTATTTTAAAATGTCAGTAGCTTCTCTTAGAAAATATTTGGAATAAATCTTAAATTATTGCCTGTTATTTACAAGTCCTGTATCTCTGGTACCAGGCTTCATTGCTTCTATATGCTTGCCTTCTATGAGCTGGTCTTAGCATGTTAGATGCACCTCTACCATATATGTACTTTGGGAGTATCTGTATCCTTCTCTGTATTCCTCACCTCACTAGACTGTGAGGAATACAGTGCATGATAATATGCATCATGCTCATTTCAAATCCCCAGAAGCTGGCACATAGCAAATACTGCATAAATACAGAAAAAAGAAACACAGGAAGGAAGGAAGTATATAGCTGTGAATGTGTCTTCATTAGTCTTTAGGAGATGGTGTTCTGCCTTTGAACTTAGGGACAGAGATTCCTTTGACGCCAATGTAACCACGCTCCTTTGAGATGTTCTGCAGTTACAGAATCGAAGAGAGACTTACCCAGATCCATCCAAACCCCGCCCCCATCCCCCTAGGTCCAGAGGCTTACCTTGAAAAGATGATTACCCCATACTAAGTTATAAATTCTTTGAAGTCAAGATCCATATCTAATTCACCTTTGCATTCCCATGACACCCACTACAATATTTTCCACAAACAAGGTATTTAAAACATACTTGTTGAATGAATTAAGGAAAGAAGGAGAAGCCAGAACCAGGAGACCTACAAAGGCATCCTCAAAAGGTTGTGGCTTGGGCTTCGTTCACATAGTGTTGCCAGTGAAGTGGGTTGCCCACAGAGCCAGCACCTGTGCTGGTCACCCACTCTCACCACACTGGCACTGGTGTGGTCCTGACTACTGGCAGTCACAGGGTAGGTAGCAAACTTTCTGGGCAATAAAGAGTCAGGTCAGTAGGTATCAGAAGCCTTGACCTCTAAATTCTCAAATGATTCCTCCCTTGTGCTGAACAAGCAAAACACATCGCTCTCTCTTTTAGGAGAGTTTCTGGGTTGACTGAGACAGTGGGTGAAAATAGATTTGGGGGCACATTGTGGAAGGCAGCTAGAGTCTATATGTTTAACTTCGCACTGCTGAACATTTTATTTTAAGCCAGTGTATAATTAGAGAGCCTGCCATGAAAATGAGCGGTTTTGTTTATTTATTATGTAAGTATGTCTTTTATTAAACCGACTTTGTGAAAATCTAATTGCCACTCCAGTAATATAGCATAGCAGTCCCTTACATAAATACATGATTATTATGTACAGTCACTTATCTGTGAACGAGTTCTGCTACTACTTTCCTTAATTAAGGATACAAAAGGGCTCCTTCATCTTTGCATATTCCCTTGCTAGGACATTGATACTCATTATTTCCTAAGTCCAAACACTGAAACTGTGTCAAGAATGCATCCATCACTAGATGGGTACTTACAGTCAGCGGAATTTTCAACCCCGTCAGCAGTTTTAGCAATTTGCAATTTCTGTATGTCTGACATGTGTTTTTATTGGTGAAGATCACTTTCAAATACCAAGATCATGAGAATGATTCTTTGGGTAGTCTCTGCTGCAGCCTAATGTAATGACAGTAATTAACAGCCTGTGATTAGCAGCCATTCCAGAAAGTGTTTGAATGTTAATTTGCTTCAACTAATATGCAGCACTTCTATGTAATGAGATCTAAGCTATAGGTTCATGGGGAAAGCAAATTATTTTCCAGCATTTAATCATACAAATGATTTTTAGTTAATCACTTGAACAGTAAACCTCAACGTTCTAATAAGTGACATTTGTTTTTCTGTCATTTGGTTTATTATGGTATAGGCCAGGGTAAAGATGCTCTTTTTCTTAATGGTCAAATTCCCATTTGCCAGCAACATCACTCCTAAATAAGCACTCACCGTGTAGAGGAATGAAGCTGGGTTTGTGGGTGAGTACAAGATGGAGAGAGAACCTGCATCACCCCAAATTTGCCTTTCTGACCTTAAAGACACTGCTTGGTGCCATCTTTACCTCAGTTTACACATCTGTAGAATGGAATGAATGACCCTTGGCTCTTTAACACAAATATCTTGATACCAAACATCCACCAAGTAATTGAGAATAGGGTGTTGCTCTTTAACCAAGTGTTAATTAGTTGAATCCCTACACAGTTATAAGGTTGAGTAGGAGAACATAAGTCACCAGAACATGAATGTATTCACTAAAGAACTGACTTCTTTGAAAAATATGTGCCCTCTCAATATTAGACCGAGTGAGTGAGTGAGTGAGTGAAGTTGCTCAGTTGTGTCCAACATTAGCCTAGAACTGCTCAAATTTTGAAGAAAAGCCATTCACAAATGACAGTTTGGCAAAGTTAGACCAGCTAAGAATCAACAACGGCAGACATTTCAAAAGACAATGATGTAAGTATCCAAGAATAAAATGAGGACTTTGGGAAGTTGGATAAAACCCTAGACTATTTTTTTTGTAAACTAAACAATTTCGAATTTACACTGAAAAGGTCAAAATGCCATAAAGGACACTGAGTCATGTTTTCACAGTAACATCAGAAAAATTATACCAACCCCCCCAAAAAAAACTAGCTATTGATTGATTGGTCCTTTGTTTTTAGAAGCGGCACATAGTTGCAAGCATGCGGTGGTCAAACTTAAGAGAAAACTTTTTTATAATTTTTGTTTTATTTTTAAGCTAGAGTTTCCCATGTGTGTGTTACTCGCTCAGTAGTGTTCAACTCTTTGCAATCCCATGAACTGTAGCCTGCCAGATTCTTCTGTCCATGGATTTCTCCAGGCTCAAGTACTAGAGTGGATTGTCATTCCCATCTTCAGGGGATCTTCTCAACCCAGGGATCAAACTTGGGTCCCTTACATTGCAGGCAGATTCTTTACCATCTGAGCTACCAGGGAAGCCCCAGGGATTCTCATATTTGATAAAATATTGTGTAATTTGATTCCTCATTTTATGTAAATTTATTTCAAGTGCCCTTTTTCCATTAACAGTTATCCTTAAAACCAAGAGCTTCCTGTTTTGTTTTTTTTAATTCAATTTCAGGGATTATCATTATTAACAAGAGTATTTCTTTTATAAGCTCCTAAGAACCTGAATGGAATAAGATCACTTGACTATATAGGTATAGGTCCTATAACATCATATGGAGATGACAGTAAGAACAAATACTAAATAGATACATGATGTCATAAATGAGAGTTGGCCTCCTGAATAGGAGTGAATGTCTGCCTGCCAATGAGGTATAATGTCAGGGCATTTGGATAGCTTTTTTTGTTCACCTCTCCAGGGGATATCCCAACCACATACTTGACTCGTCATCCTTTGACTTACCAAACCAGAGGTTTAGTCCCTAAGGAAATTGGAATTAATGTCATATCAGTCATCTAGATCCTGACATAAATGGATTTATTGGATCCTTTCCTAGAATAAGTTTCATGACTTTATAACCTAAAATACACTGAGTGCTTTGGGAAAGAGAAAGAAAATGGGTTTATGATGAGAGAAAAGAGAACATAAAAAGGAGCCTTAAGACAAAAATTCTGCTTTACAATTTTGCCAGGAATTATCCATGAGCTAGATGGCATTTGGGGAGGAAACACCGGTAAATCCTGACATTTCCCAAACATCTCTCTGATCACTTGCCATTGTGCTTGAAGTTTGCCATTTAAGATTCATCTCATTATTTGACCCAGTAATTCCTCTTTTATGAAATTATATTAAAGAATAATCATGGGTATGGCAAAGATTTAACTCTTCATGACAGCATAGTTCATAATAACAAAACACTGAGTGAAACTTGAATGCTCAAGATCTATAGTTTATCCAATGGAACACACTCTGTCTAGCCACTCAAATATTGTAGACAAATGTTTAATATGTGGAAGTATGCCTGTGATATTTTGTTAACTGAAAACATCCAGTTATGGTACAGTAACTTCCTGTGGTCCCATCTTATGGAGAAGAAGAAATAGACATTTTGTGAAAGAGAAAAATAGACATCACTGAATGATTAACAGGATGAAACTAACACATCTCACAAAAGCCAAATCTGAGCTGTTTGTAAACCAAAAGAGTGAGGAAGGAACACTGGGTCCTCTCTTTAGAGCCACAGAGGTGGGCAGTGTGGCTCTCCTGATACTATCAATCAATTCTGAGACCAAATATTTGCTTCACAAAACAATGGTGCATCTGCTTTCCAAAAGGTACATGCCCAAGTGCATACTACCTCTGCCAAAGGGAGTTCTTTTGGCGGTGCTATAATAAGTAACTTAGTGCTCAAAAATTACTTTTCTGGAATCTTATATCATTTTGTTTATCCATTGATTAATCCATTCAAGTGTTATTAAGCACGAGTGTATATGAGATGCTCTCCTAGACCCTCCCATATTCACCTACCTTTCCCCATCTCCACTGGTGCCTCTTTCTCTCTCTTCTTCTCTCTCTCTCTTCCTCCTTCCCTCCCCCCTTGCTTCCTTTCTTTCCTTATCCTTTCCTCTCTCTCTCTGCCTGCCTTCCTTCCTTTTCTTTATTTTTGGATCATTTACCTGGAAGAACTTATGGCAGCAGGTAGCAGTGTTTAAGGTATTCCTGTGGCAAGGGAATGGAGAAGGCGATGGCACCCCACTCCAGTACTCTTGCCTGGAAAATCCCATGGACAGAGGAGCCTGGTGGGCTGCAGTCCATGGGGTCGTGAAGAGTCGGACACGACTGAGTGACTTCACTTTCACTTTTCACTTTCATGCATTGGAGAAGGAAATGGCAACCCACTCCAGTGTTCTTGCCTGGAGAATCCCAGGGACGGCGAAGCCTGGTGGGCTGCCGTCTGTGGGGTCGCACAGAGTCGGACACGACTGAAGGGACTTAGCAGCAGCAGGAGCAGTGGCAAGGGAAAGTGAAATGGTATGGATTCCAATGCAATTACAGTGTATTAGAATTGATCTTTAACTTAATGTTGCCTGTAAGTAAACTAAAAAATCTTCTCATCACTGTGTATAGAGAAAATTTCATAATTACTTATGACACCAACAAAAGAAGATTCCAGGGTCTAACGCTAGGAGTATACTTACATATTCCAGAGCATAGAGAAAGAGAAAGTCAGTATAAAAGAAATTAATGGGGTAAATTTGGAAAGACTTTTAAGTCAAGAAGGGAAAAACAGACTCCTCCTTAAAGACACTTTGTTATCCAGCAGTACCACATTGCTGACCGTCCCAATTTTTGCCTCATTTGAAATTGGCCAGAATTTCCATCCAGATGGATAGCATTGCTTGCTAACAGCTCCTGTGGCCATTCTTTTCCATTGCTCACTATATATTTGATCTTGCTGCTTAATTGTATGTTTTAATCAAAGTTCAGCGTCCTCATCTGTTTTCTAAATTGTCCCTTACTTTAAGAAGAAATCATTTATTTTTTCAAACACTGATGAACTACCAAATTACTCTCAAAGTTAAATAGCAAAATAACTTATCAGATATGTATTAGATTTAATTATCCAGTCCAGCAAAGCTACCATCTCCAAACGAATGTCACTAGAGCTCTCTTTAAGAGTTGCCTTTTTAACTTCCAGATAGCTATCTAGTTCCTTCCTCCTTCTCACGGTGTTTTACAGACCTGCAGTTTCCTCCACTTGTAGCAGCCCTGACACTATCATGAGAATCACCAGTGATATTCTGTAAATGCCAGCCAAAATCTATCTGCAAGAACATCTGCTCAACAGTGCAAAACTGATGTAATTACCAACCATCATCTTTTCTCCTCCTGCTGGGGTAACTGCTCTATAGCATGACTTTTTGCCCTAAGCTAACAAGATCCAGAAACTCCCTGTTATGTACAAAACCTGCCGCTAAAAACCCATGTAGCTTCAGCACAAATTATAACCCAGTCTCTCAATTACAAGAGTCAGCAACACCCTTGTGCCACAGGGTCTCGGAGAATCTTGCTCAATACCCTGTGAGTCCAAGACCTCATTCTCCGCCTCCTACCTGTTTTTGTCTAATACAAACAGTCTTATAAAGGATGTGATAGGGGAAGAGAGGATACATCTACAGTTCCAGTTACATTGTTTTAAAAGTAAAACTACTGAAAATAATAATTAAATGTCAAATATCTGAATTGGAATTTAGACAAAAAAAATTTTTTAAAAATCTTTATTGAGCATCTACTATTTTCCAAGTTCTGTCTGGAATACTTTGTATATCATTTAATTGAGGTTTTTAAAATTCTAGTAATCAAGACATTCCCAGTTTGAAGCCATCAAGTATAAGAAACACTTAAGTTTATCTCTGCCTCCTGTGGGTATAGAGAAGTTTAACCAATGATGATGAAAAAGAATAAATTCTAAATATTTATTTCCAAATGTGTTAAGAGAATGAAGGTGAAGAGACCATGTAGTTCATGACACCAACAAACTACAGAGTATCCAACAGGTTTCTTCATTTGAGTTTCGGTTTCCACATTTACAAAATCAGGGGGTTGAATTAGATGACTTCTGAGATCATCAAGCAGTCCTGGAACATCATGATTCATTGATTCTACAAATCAAATTTCATTTCTAAATTTTTCTTAACTACACACTCATTCTTCTCATTTTTGGTTCCTCCTAAATTCATGGTGAAGCTGAGAATGAACTAGACTGCTATCAGAAGGACTAGGAATTAATAGTCTTACAAATTATTTTGTTGGATTATATGATGTTATTGTCTGTTAAGAAAAGATCGGTCATGTGAACTTCCAAAATAAATGTATTCAATCAGGCTAAACTTAGATAGGAAATTACTCTTACTCCCCAGTGGAATTGTGGCCACTATACACACAAAATATTTATAGATGAAGAACAAAACTCCAAGAATACATCCTCTGATCATCTTAGAGTAAATTTTATTTTTACTTTGCTAAATGAAAATAATGTTAAACATATATGTGCTTTAGGAATATAAGATATCAATAGAAGGAATGTTGCCTTTTCATTGTGAGTCATCATGAAAGAAATCTCTGTCACTCCACCTTAGATGTTTGAGACCACTTTCCAGCTCTTAACCCAAGCAACAACAGCTTAGTCACTCGGTTGTGTACAGACTCTTTGAAACTGCATGTACTATAGCCCACCAGGCTCATCTGTCCATGGGATTCTCCAAGCAAGAATACTGGAGTGGATTGCCATGCCCTCCACCAGGGGATCTTCCCAACCCAGGGATTGAACCAGGTCTCCCAAGAAAGCCTCAAAAAAAAAAAAAAAAAAAAAAAGAATCAATGAATAATTTATGAAATGTTTGCCAAGTTTACCCTTTGTGACCCATCACTGTGTCAGGCACTTGACTGACAAGCAAGACATCTCAAAGTGATGCAAATAGTGGATCCATTAACACAAATAAAGCCTACTATGAAAATACAGAGTGAAGCAAACTAAATGTAGACAAAGAGGAAGGAGACACATAAGGGTCAAGGGCAGACCCTTCACCTCAGCAGCTGAATCTTCTGAAGATGCTAGGGAGAGGAGCAAAGGTCATATATAGATGATGTTTATGGTATTTCCACCCTAATGCACAAGTAGTCGGAATCCCTAAATACATCAGGCATGATAGATCTTCTGCCACATTTGCAAATATTCTCTAACACATGAAATGAGGTATGTGGATTGTTTAGTAAATTCCAGATTTCTGTTATATGACTACTTTTATTTCACTGGCCTCCATGGAGTTGCACCTTTCTAAAATAATAATGAGCTGATTTTAATTATTTATTTTTTATAGCTATGTTAAATTCTGACATTTCCAATCACAGAAAGTCTCTATACATGAAACTTAAAATCATCCCCTATAATAATGGTTCTAAATGCTTATCAATCAGAAAAGGGAGAACATATACCTGTAAGAAATACTTTCCCAGGGTCCAAAGGAAAAGTTAGGTGAAAAATCAACAGCTGAGAACTATGGGGTTTCTTCAGAGCCTTGTCCCTTCACTAAGTTCTAGTTATGACATTACCTGATACACCCTATTATACATTTAAAGCCTGAAGCGACCTTGACCCCAAGAACAAAGGTACTCCTCTGGCCTGGATATCATCCTCCCAAACAGAATGGGTACTTCAAGGACCCTCTTCTCCAGAATCCTCTTCTCCCTTTAATTGGACACTAGGACACTTCACAGTGTTTTATTAAGGTATTTATTCAGTTGCAGGCCAAGGAGTAGGAGATCGTGAACATCTTCCCTAACTCTTGTGAAGAAAAAGAAATCTCAAATACCCACTCTGTGCCAGGCAGTGTGCCAGGTATCTCCTGAGTGCCTGGTAGAACCTGAGGTTCCTTCTCACTGCAACCAGGTTTGAGGATTACTGATCTAGAACAAAGCGGGCAAGATAGTTGACTCCATGACAAATTCTATCAACTAGTAGTAGCTTCTGGGAACCAGTATTAAGAAGGATTCTGAGATCATAACAGAACTCAGTAGGGTAAGTGTTAGAATCTGCTAATGGTGTCTGCTCTGGACCCAGGAAGAGACAATTGCAGTCCACTTGCCTCACCTCTGCCATCCCTAAGCTAGAGTAAATTCACACACAGCTGCATTCAAACCTATGTCCTGAGAATGAGTGGTTTGTAGACAGGAAAATACCAAATGCATGTGGCTAGATTTAAGGATTTATATCAAACAGTGCTTCTCACAGTAAAGACAGTGGACCATCTGCCGCACAACCCTAGGAGGTGGGGTCAGAAGCCTGCATTTTTAAAAGGCTCCCCAGATGATTTTTATGAGCACAAGTATTTAGAAACAGCATAAATTTCCTTCAGAATTTTGTATAGAAATATTGCTCGGCTTAAAGGTATGTCATCTTCCAGGCCCAAGAGTTTGTCTTGAGGTCAGCATTTTCAGTTTCATAAGTGTTATTTTCTTACCTCTTTTTAGGCAAATCAGTCTGCAAATGCTCAACTCATGAGAACTCAGACCCTCCTCCTAACTCTAGCCCTTCCCCTTTGAGTGCACCTGCTTACTTGGAGTGCCTTATGCACAAAGCAGGTTTTTCTTCCCCAGGTCAACCATGTGTAGGTTCAACCAAAAATCGATGTTGGTTCCTAGTTTGTAACAAGTCTCTTATGAATTTATTTAGCATAAAGTCATGTAGTATACTCAGAATGAGAGCACAGGGAACTGAATGCCTTTGACATATTTCTACCATGTACCAAACCACATTACTCTACCCCAGACTCTAATAATAATGTATCAGACTAAGCATATATAATAACCTTGCAGAGTCAGGACATCTGGGACAGAATTCAGTGACCATCTTTTGTATGAAGTGACTCTTTTCCAAGTTACCAATATGTCGTGTGTTTGTCTCATGTTACACTGTGAGTGAATCTTATTTTATCTTTATTCAGTTTTAGATTTGAGTGTTTGGGAGTAATACTCCAATCTTACGAGTAATGTGTTTGCAAGTCTCCTGATAAGGTGGGTTGCTCCAGGATGATTTCTAAAAACTGATAAACATAGTTTATGTGTCTTTTTCATTCTAGTTATCATGATTCTTCATGATCTTACTTCCTAGTTCTGGAAGTGCATCTTATTTGGGGTATAAATAAGATGACTAGAAATAATACCTAGTAATTAATTTTAAAAAGGATGAAATACTTACAGTTAATTTACCAAAGGCAATAAGGAGTTATCTTAGAAAAGTGGCATGATAAAAATCATGTTTGAAGTTGAGATTGGGGTAAATACAGAGCTCTAAAGACCAGAAACAGTTACCACTGACCAATCACCATTATAGTCATTTTCTAGACAGGATAATCATGATGGGGAAAGAGAACTGGAAGGGCTAAATTAAAGAAATGAAATCTCAACAGGAATTAGAGATGGGCTGATTGAAATTAGGAGCTAAAGAAACAGAGTTGAAAATGACCCAAAATACACTCTCAGAGAATAGCAGCTCTTGGTGTCAGGAGAGAATTTGGGAAGCAGAGGTCTTCTCTACACTTCAGAAGACACTTTTTCAATAAGTAACCTTTTGTTGAATTTTCCACATTTTGTTTTTACTAAGGAATTAAAATTGAATACAACATTTCCGTAAAGGTCTGTCAGTATGGAAAGGAGGGGAGGAAACTACAAGGAGAGGAAGATAAGAAGGAGAAGAAGGAGAAACAGAAAGGAGGAGGAGGGAGGGATAAGAATGCAGAACATTTCCCTCCCCCTCCCACTTCCTATCATTGTCAAGTTACATATAATTAACTAGAAGGAAATCATGGCCTGACCATACACAAGTGAAAGTGAAAAGTGAAAGTGAAAGTCACTCAGTGGTGTCCGACTCTTTGTGACCCCATGGACTGTATAGTACATGGGATTCTCCAGGCCAGGATACTGTAGCCATTCCCTTCTCCAGGGGATCTTCCCAACCCAGGGATCGAACCTAGGTCTCCCACATCGCAGGTGGATTCTTTACCAGCTGAGCCACAGGGGAAGCAACTATACACACTCACTCTGTACTTTATCCTGTCCTCCAGCTTCAGTTCCATCAACTCTGTCTGCCCTCTTGTTGATGTCATCCTTTGAGGCAGCAACCACTTGGATTCATGCTTCAGCAGAATGTCAAAAAAAGAACAAAACTGGGGTCAAATGGAGAGATAATGCAATAAAATAGGTTTCTGGAAGGAGAATTCTAAACCCCAAAGCTTCATATACATAATAACAATAGGGTCTGCTTAGCATTTGGGCTAATTTAGCTCACTCCCTGATTCCTAGAGCCGGCTCCTCCTTTGAGGCTGTGCTGTGCCAGCATTCATTACATAAAATATGCTGGCTGACGTCTTTGCAGTGCCTGGAAGACCTACTTAAGGGCTTCAGAGTGAACATGCATGAAGGAAGACTTTCCAAGAGGAAATGTTTCTTCCTGGAACTCTTAGTGGTTTGACCTAAAAGCTTTATGAAAAGGCAGCATCATTGCCTTACATTCTTCCTCAATGTCCATTGTCCTAGTTTCAGAGTCATTTTTACAACTCAGCTTCTCTGAGTAGAGTGAGCTGCATGAAGGAGGCCACATGTTTATCACCATGTTGAGGATTCGGCACTGCAGAGGCTGAGGTGGCATGGGGTAAGAAAGGAGTTCAAAAGATGCTTGGCAAGAACCAAAGAACATCACTTTGGAAGACACTTTGTCTACTGAGACACCTGACCCTTTATTAATAGCGACAGACTGTTTATCCCATAATCTTTTTCTTTCTCAACTTTCAGATCGTGCATTGGCATTCATTTGCTTTTTTTTTTTTTTTTTTTGCTAACTTGAGCATAAGTGTCTTCCTGACAGGAGGCATGATTGCGTCGGACACACTGTTCAGGGTTTTTCAGTAACAGCAACAGAAACTTTCATCAATTCTAGATCACCACTACCTAATCCATGTACCAGCTGCCAAGTGACCTGCATATGCAGAGTAATTCAAAGAAATTGGGTGGTGCTGACAAAATTGCCTCCAAATGATATAATAGTTCCTCACATGTTTTCCACAGTACACTAAGTTTTTCCTCTAAAAAAAACCAGTATCTAAAAAAAAAAAAACCAGTGTCTAATTCTCCTGCAGTTCTCTACCACCTGACTATTTATAAGCCAGAGGGGTTTGGTTAACAGTGAAAACAAAGAAAATGAGCTATCTCAGAAATAGAAATTAAATGACACTATCCATGGCAGAAGGGCTTCAAGCCAAAAACTTTGCATTTCCAAAACTCTTGGGCAGGGCCACCTCCATTGTAAGCTTTTGCATCAAACTTCATTAATCTGACACAGTTAAACATTTGATTCTTTGAACTCTTTGTTTTTCTTCAACACTCACTGAGTCAACTTCTAATCACAATTTGATTGCCTAGAGGGAAAATGGAGTTTATCTCTGGACTGAGAATAGGTTCATTCCATGGACAGATACATTTTCACTATTAATAAAGCTAGTAAATTGTAAATTATGGTTTTATACATCAGTCTCATGAACTTGGTTACCATGAAATCAGTCCTGAGAGATGAATTCACTCTTGGTGAGCCAGTAAAAATCCAATTTTAAGCTTGTAAAACTGAGATGCCATCCCCGGGATGGGTAAATCCACCAAGGTAATGAGTGCCATTCCATGTTGTGTAAACAAACCAACCAGCAATTTCCTAGGCAGATGCATGCTCTGTGTGTATCATTTGTAGAGCTGCTAGGCCCTTTGCCCCTTTAAGTTGCTTCTAAAACTCAGTTGCTTTCTAAACCTCAGTTACCCATACAGGAACTTCGTACATTTGATATTCACCTCTTTGCTGAATAAAATCTTTCCTGAGAGTACAGATCAATTACAGATAGGCACCCCTCAGCTATTATCCATTCAGCTTGGTTGTACTAAGCATGTTTCACAACCCCAGACCCGAGCGAGACAGCAGTGTCCCAGTTTGCATTTGTTCTGTGGCTCTCACAAATGAATGACTTCTGTCATATCTCCTCTTCTTCTTGTAAGCCACCATTAAATTCCTGATGCCACTACTTCAGTTCATTGACTAGGACAGGGTTGTCCATTTTTCAAAATAAATAATGTTGTGTATTTCTCAATACTGTGTATTTTTTGTCATGATGGAGAAAAAAGCCTGTAAAATTACTCCTAAGTGCTGCTACTGACACATGATCAACTATTTGACCAATGACCCACCAGACCACATCTTGTGTGAAAACAGTACCTCTGACTGTCTCAAGATCACTCATGAAACTGAAAGAATCCTCTCTACTAGAAAATATATTAGTCAGGATACTCTGAGCCAGCCATAGTCAATTTTGTCTGCTTCCGATAAGCATCATTTTCCTCCAAGGAGCTCAGGACAACAATAAACTTTTAATTTCCTGTCTTTTCATTTTTGAATCCCCCAGCCCTAGCAATGCCTGGCATTTAACAGGCATTTAACTCAATAAATACTTGTTGATTGAACTCATTGAATGATAAATCATTTTGAATTTTAGTTTTTTGTCTCCAATTTAATTTTTCTCCCCTATATCCATAATTCCTTTTCCCTCTCTATCTTTACATTGTTGCCTTCATGTCATATTTTTATGCTTTTCTCTTTCTCAAGAATATATGATAGAAATAGTAATAACTAGAAATGCATAAACCACCAAAACAATAAGAAGAATGAAAAGATCCCTTAGAGTCCTGAAGGATCAGTCTAAGATTCTAAATGGTGTATGAGGACATTGGATACAAAGTACTTTCTCTTTCTCATTCTAAAATATAGTAATATAAATAATTATGAATTTCTACAGTGCTATATGGTTCATAAACACTCTAATAAATATTCTCTAATCTGGTGCTTTTAAGAACTGTTTAGCTGTATTTATAGATACTGAACTTGGTTGTTGTAAAGATTCTGATGTTCTACAACCTCTTGTTTTATTCTTTAACCTATTTTGTTTGTCATTCCATGATCTCCACTTCAAATAACAAATCACAATTTCATCACTGCTTCTTCAGGTACTACCATCTTTCATTTCTTGGCTTTGAGGCCTCCATTTCTATAAGCCTCTAAAATTGCAATTGTGTGATTGGCTTGTATTTCTAGAATAAAGAACAAATGACTTAATAGAGAATAGAAATAGAGCTCAGCATGGTTTCATGTTATGAATAGATTTCAGAAGGTATGTATGTCAATGTTTCATTACACTTATATATTCGCTTAAAATTACACATTTCCCAACACTACACAACCCAACACTACAATAAACTATAGCTTTAGGTTATAGTTACAGGAGAGGTTATAGTTATAGGAGAGTTATAGCAGAGGTTATAAAATTCAGGGAAAATCCCAGTATTCTTAAACTTTATTTATTCTTATTGCTGCTCTGAGTGACCTTATAAACTCATGTATATGAAAAGCATCAATTCCAAAGTCATTGTCTCTGCCGGGGAACCAGAAAGGTTCTTGACATGGAATCCAGGGTTCTAGGATAAGTGGATCAAACCCAGTGTTATCATTTTTTAAAAATCATTTATACACATATATTTGGAGGGGTGCTGGGTCTTTGTGACTGTGCGTGGGCTTTCTCTAGTTGCAGAGAGCTGGGGCTACTCTTTGTTGCACTGCAGGCTTCTCACTGTGGTGGCTTCTGTTGTTACAAGGCAAGGACTCTGAAGCACAGGCGCAGTAGCTATGGCACATGGGCTTAGTTGCCCTGTGGCATGTGGAGTCTTCCTGGAACAGGAATCAATCCCGTGTCCCCTGCAGTGGCAGACAGCCTCTTAGCCACTGGACCACCAGTAAAGTCCAAACCCAGTGTTATATTTGCAAACCAGTTGCATTAATATTCTCTACTTTCCCATCTAATCCCTCAGTTGAATAAAACTTCATTCACCATTGAGACCTGCACAAATTCTGTAGTTTGATCATTTCTCATTGCCTGTGTCTCTACATATCAGGCAACAAATTCTCCTCTCTGAGAATTAAAATTGGCATGTTTGAATGTTGGAAGGGGAAACATTTCTACCATTGAAATGGGGTTAAGATTGCAAGGCAAGTTCATTAAAGGCCTTTCCCTCCTTCCAGGTTCTGTGATACACTCAGCATACTGATCTGGGTGGTTGGGTTAGAGCAGCACAGGTACCACCATGATGCTCACAGCTCTTCACAAGGGTACATCTAGGTGCCACGGGGTCCTTATCTGAGTGTTTTTTAAATAGTGCTAGTTATTTATGTAGATGACTATACTAATATTTCTTAGTTTTGCTTCAGACCTGACAGAATAAGGATTAAGAAAAAGTTTAACTCCTAAATGCTTTCACATGACGCTAAATGCTACTGCTCCACATCTGTAGATATGTTTATTTGCCCTTCACTGAACTAAGGCCTCCTTCCTTACTTTCAATTATCTAATGCTGAGCTGTCTGTCCTACTTTCTAAAGCTTTTATACCAAACTTAATAGATGAAGGGAAGAAGACAGACCTGTCACAGTTGTCCTGGTGGCTCCTTGGCTGCGTGGACAAGTTATCTGAAGGTCTCTGGCTCAGAGTCTCCATCTGTGACCATGACCTTGACAAGGGCCATAACTGCTTATTTGCAAAGGAAAATATGCAAAGTTAAAATTCTGTTCTCTGTCCTTGGAAACATGCACTCTAGGGGGAAAAAAAAGATGTTAAAGTATTTTGATTTCTTTTGTCCCACACCCAGAAACTAAAATATGTTGGTTTTAGAAATTCTACTAGATGACTACCTAACTAATTAGTAGAATAGTCCTTGCATTTGGTCATCAAATTGTCAACTCTGCCTCCTAAATGTCTCTCATTTAGTTGAAGCTTGCATTTTTCTTACTCAGGCCTTCAGTAGATCCATATAACTGCTGTCCTTCACTGCAGTCTCCCATAAAAAGAATGTCTTTTCTAAGCCCAGGTTGTATCACTTCTTTGCTTGGAAACCTTTCATAGATTCTCAGACTATTAAATTCCAAATTGCTATGAGTGGCAAGCCAGTGTCTCAACAAATGTGGTTGAGCTCCCAATCTGTTCTGGTTTCCTGTTAACACTCAAAACTCTCCCCACACCAAATTGTTCCAACATCCTCATCTCTAGGCTATTGTATATGCTGCCTCCTCTGCCTAGAAAGTCCTCTCTCTCCTTCTCTACCTGGTCATCTCCTTCCTTCACTGAAGCACATTTTAATGTTTCTGAGGAAGGGGAAATCTTACAGTTGTTGTCAGAAGAAAACTGTTAGCTTCAAGGCAAGTAGTTTTATTGCCTGAGTATAAAATCAGACTTGCTTAGGAAGTATCTGTTTTATCCTGATTATCATCTCAAATAAGTTATTTGCATTGGTAGCACCACAAGTTGATGGACTTTATTTAAAGGTGTATACTTAATTGTCCTGAAAATACCTTCAGAAATATTACATTATGATGCAGCATTGAAAGAAAAAGTTATTGGAAACATAAAAGAATGCTTGTCATGTGCTTGGGACTAGAACCAAAGACAATAGAACTTGCTGAATCTAGCAGATTACTTTTTAGAATTACCAAAACTAAGAGAGACTAGTGTGACTGATTCACGCATCCTGAGGGATTATCTCTCAAGCATCTGCATTTCAAGAAAAGCTATTTAACTTCTTTAGCTAAGGAGAAAATGCCACACATTTAACCAAACAGGAAATGCAGGTGAAAATCTGGTTTTTCCCTAACCCGCCAACGTTTTCTTTTCAGTCTGAGAGATGCTAAAAAGATCAAGATCACAGGTGTCAGCTAAGGAAAGCCACATGTCACTAACTTGCTACATACACGTAGCTGTTAATTACCAAAAGGAATTCAGCAGACTCTTTATCTCAGTATGCTGCTGCTGCTAAGTCACTTCAGTCGTGTCTGACTCTGTGCGACCCCATACAGGGCAGCCCACCAGACTCTTCTGTCCCTGGGGTTCTCCAGGCAAGAACACTGGAGTGGGCTGCCATTTCCTTCTCCAATGCGTGAAAGTGAAGTTGCTCAGTCGTGTCTGACTCTTAGTGACCCCATGGACTGCAGCCTACCGGGCTCCTCCATCCATGGGATTTTCCAGGCAAGAGTGCTGGAGTGGGGTGCCATTGCCTTCTCCGTATCTCAGTATGGAGAAAGCTAAATTGTAGACTTAGAGTATGATAACAAGAGAGTACATAAATATATATACGACCAACGGGTTTTATTTTAATGTTTGTGTTTAATCTGTCAGGCGAGTGTATGTTCCTCGGTTCTTGTCTCGTCACACCAAAAATTTGAAGTGACGGACATTAAAGCCCCCCTCAGCGTGTCACGGCTCTCGGACTTGGACAGACCGTATTATATCTCTTAGAGAAATCAGTGTTACAGCTCAGTGTTGCCGCTCTATTTTATTTAGAAGATAGCAGGAAAATTCGTCTTCGAGGCGTGAGGGCACATCGATCCAAAGACGCAAAGAAAAGAGCGCCCCATCGCGCAGGAGAGAGAGAGAAAGAAAGAGAGAGAGAAAGCGCGCATGCACACGAGGGAGAGAGAGAGAGAGAGAGAGCCCTTTGGCTCCTCTTTTTAAGATTTTTCTTCCCCCTGGGCCTGCCCTATGCAAATCGGGCTTGGCCAGGAGCCCTGTTCTACCTGAAGTCCTCACTCCGGTCCTCGGACCTTCCTTTGACCTTCCTCTGTTCTATTTTCACGGGCTTTTCCCTTCCTTATCTTTTAACCACTGCCATTGTGGACTCCTGTTCCCTATTCTAACTACCTAACAAATCTAATGTTCTTTCTTCTGTCTCCAAAGTTCTTATTTGGCCAATGGGGTAGTGTCCAGCTGATAACATCTTCAAGTCAAGGAAATGTAGTGTTTATGTCCCAGACATTCTTATACATCTCTCTTTTAATCGTTACAGCAGTTCTCTGGCCTAGATGCTGCATTTTACAGATAAGAAAATCATGATTCAGGATGTTTAAGTCACCCACCCAAAAGTACATAGCTAGGAGAGTCACAAAGTGCTTGAACTTGATTCTAATTTGACAACTCCAATGCCAAGTTCTTGACCATAATGCTATATATCTTCCCACTCTTTCCTGCACAAAAGTTTCAGTGACTGTTCTACATGTGTTAGCTGTGTTTTCTGGATGCTTAATTGTTTGTTGTTGTTGTTCAGTTCCTAAGTCCTGCTGGACTCTGCAACCCCATGGACTGCAGCACTCCAGACTTCCCTGTCCTTCACTATCTCCCAGAGTTTGCTCAAACTCATGTCAGTTGAGTCAGTGATGCCATCCCACCATCCTGTTGCCCGCTTCTCTTACCCTCAATATTTCTCAGCGTCAGGGTCTTTTCCAGTGAATTGGCTCTTCCCATCAGATGGCCAATGTATTGGAGCTTCAGCTTCAGCATCCGTCCTCCCAGTGAATATTCAGGGTTGATTTCTTTTGGAGTTGACTGGTTTGATCTCCTTTCAGTCCTAAGGACTCTCAAGAGTCTTCTGCAGCACCACAGTTTGAAAGCATCAATTCTTTGGTGCTCAGTCTTTATGGTCCAACTCTCACGTACATGACTGTTAGAAAAATCCTGGCTTTGATTTTATGGAACTTTGTTGGCAAAATGATATCTCTGCTTTTTAATACACTGTCTTTTAATACACATGGCTTTTCTTCCAAGGAATAAGTATCTTTTAATTTATGGTTATAGTCACCATCTACAGTGATTTTGGAGCCCAAGGAAATAAAATCTGTCACTAATTTGCCATGAAGTGATGGTACAGGATGCCATGATCTTAGTTTTTTGAACGTTGAGTTTTAAGCCAATTTTTCACTCTCCTCTTTCACCTCATCAAGAGGCTCTTTAGTTCCTCTTTGCTTTATGCCATTAGAGTGGTATATCTACATATCTGAGATTGTTGATATTTCTCCTGGCAATCTTGATTCCAGGTTGTGAGTCACCCAGCCCCACATTTGCCATGATGTACTCTGTGTATATATTAAATAAGCAGGGTGACTATATATAGCTTTGATGTACTCCTTTCCCAATTTTGAACCAGTCCATTGCTCCATGTCTGGTTCTAACTGTTGCTTCTTGACTCACATACAGGTTTCTCAGGAGACAGATGAAGATGGGCTGGTATTCCCATCTCTTTAAGAATTTTGCACAGTTTGTTGTGATCCACATAGTCAAAGGCTTTAGCATAGTCAATGAAGCAAAAGTAGATATTTTACTGGAATTCCCTTGCTTTTTCTGTGAGCCAGCAGGTGTTAATTTGTCCTCTGGTTCCTCTGCCTTTTCTAAATCCAACTTGTACATCTGGAAAGTCTCAGTTCATGTACTGCTAAAATCTAGCTTGAAGGATTTTGATCATTATCTTGCTAGAATGTGAAATGAGCACAATTGTACAGTAGTTTGAACATTCTTTGACTTGGCCTTTCTTTGAGATTAGAATGAAAACTGGCCTTTTCCAGTCCTGTGGCCGCTGCTGAGTGTTCCAAATTTGCTGGCATATTGAGTGCAGCACTTTAACAGCATCATCTTTTAGGATTTTCAATAGCTCAGCTGGAATTCCATCACCTCCACTAGCTTTGTTAGTAGTGATGCTTCCTAAGGCCCACTTTACTTCACATTCCAGGATGTTTGGCCCTAGGTGAGTGACCACACCGTCATGGTTATCCAGGTTATTAAGACCTTTTTTGTATAGTTCTACTTTGTATTTTGCCACTTCTTAATCTTTTCTGCTTCTGTTAGGTCTTTGCCATTTCTCTCCTTTATTGTGCCCATCTTTGCATGAAATGTTCCTTTGGTATCTCAAATTTTCTTGAAGAGATCTCTAGTTTTTCCCATTCTGTTGTTTTCCTCTAATTGTCTGCATTGTTCACTTAAGAAGGCTTTCTTATCTGTCCTTGCTATTCTCTAGAACTCAGCATTGTCTCTGGAACTCAGTTGCATATATCTTTCCCTTCTCCTTTGTCCTTTGCTTCTTTTCTCAGCTATTTGTAAAGCCTTCTCTGACAGTCACTTTGCCTTGCATTTATTTTTCTTTGGAATGGTTTTGGTCACTGTTGCCTGTACAATGTTAATAAACATCTGTCCATAGTTCTTCAGGCACTCTGTCTACCAGATCTAGTCCCTTGAATCTATTTGTCACCTCCACTGTATACTCATAAGGGATTTGATTTAGGTCATACTTGAATGCTGCTGCTGCTAAGTTGCTTCAGTCATGTCCGACTCTGTGCGACCCCATAGATGGCAGCCCACCAGGCTCCCCCATCCCTGGGATCCTCAAGGCAAGAATACTGGAGTGGGTTGCTATTTCCTTATCCAATGCATGAAAGTGAAAAGTGAAAGTGAAGTCACTCAGTCGTGTCCGAGTCCTAGTGACCCCATGGACTGCTGCCTACCAGGCTCCTCTGTCCATGGGATTCGCCAGGCAAGAGTACTGGTGTAGGTTGCCATTGCCTTCTCCCATACTTGAATGGCCTAGTGGTATTCCCTACTTTCTTCAATTTAAGTCTGAATTTTGCAATAAGAAGCTGATGATCTGAGCCAGAGTCAACTCCAGGTCTTATTTTTGCTAACTGCATGAAGCTTCTCCATCTTCAGCTGCAAACAATATAATCAGTCTGATTTTGGTGTTAACCTTCTGGTGATATCCATGTCTACAGTTGTCTCTTGTGTTGCTGGAAGAGGGTGTTTGCTATGACCAGTGTGTTCTCTTGGCAGAACTCTGTTAGCCTTTGACGTGCTTCATTCTGTACTCCAAGGCCAAATTTGCCTGTTATACCAGGTATCTCTTGACTTCCTACTTTTGCATTCCAATCCCCTATGTTGAAAAGGACATCTTTGTTTGGTGTCAGTTCTAGAAGGTATGGTAAATCTTCATAGGCCCAGTCAACTTCAGCTTCTTTGGCATTAATCGAAAGTGTGAAAGTGTTAGTCACTCAGTGGTGTTCGACTCTTTGTGACTCCATGGACTGTAGCCCATCAGGCTCCTCTGTCCATGGGATTCTCCAGGCAAAAATACTGGAGTGGGTTGCCATTTCCTTCTTCAGGGGATCTTCCTAGTCCAGGGATCAAACCCAGATCTCCCACATTGCAGGCAGATTCTTTACCATTTGAGCTACCCGGGGAAGCCCTTAGCATTAATCGTTGGGGCATAGATTGGAATCACTGTGATGGTGAATGGTTTGCTTGGAATCAAACTGAGATCATGCTGTCATTTTCAAGATTGCACTGAAGTACTGCATTTTGGACTCTTTTGTTGACTATGAGGGCTATTCCATTTCTTCTGAGAGATTCTTGTCCGCAGAAGTAGATATAATGGTCATCTGAATTAAATTCACCCATTCCTGTCCATTTTAGTTCATTGATTCCTAAAATGTTGATGTTCACTCTTGCCATCTCCTGCTTGACCATGTTCAATTTATCTTGATTCATGGACCTAGCATTTCGGGTTACTATACAATAGTGTTCTTTACAGCATCAGACTTACTTTCACTACCAGACACATCCACAATCGAGCGTCATTTCCCCTTTGGCCCAGCCTCTTCATTCTTTCTGGAGCTATTTCTCTGCTCTTTCCAAACAGTATAATGGACACCTACTGGCCTGGGGGCTCATCTTCCAGTGTCATGTCTTTTTGCTTCTCATACTGTTCATGGGGTTCTTGAGGCAAGAATACTGAAGTGGTTTACCATTGTCATCTCCAGTGGACCACATTTTGTCAGAACTCTCCACCATGAATCCATCTGTCTTGGGTGGTCCTGCATGGCATGGCTCATAGCTTCATTGAGTTACACAAGGCTGTGATCCATGTGATCATTTTGGTTAGCTTTCTGTGATTGTGATTTTCATTCTGGATGCTGAGGGATTGTAGTTCTTGCTTCTTCCGTCTACCCTCTGATGGATGAGGATAAGAAGCTTGTGCAAGCTTCCTGACGGGAGGGACTGGATGTGGGGAAAACTGGGTCTTGCTCTGGTGGATAGGGCCATGCTCAGTAAATCTTTATCTGCTGGTGGGTGGGGCTGTGCTCCCTCTCTGTTAGCTGTTTGGCCTGAGGCAACCCTGTACTGGAGTCTGAAGGCTCTATAGAGGGCTTGTGGTGACCTCCAAGAGTCTTATGGCAGCAAGCACCTCCCAGGACTGCTGTTACCAGTGCCCTTGTCCCCACAGCAGGCCACTACCAACCCACCCCTCCAGAAGACCCTCAAACACTCACAGGCAGGTCTGGCTCAGTCTCCTGTGGGGTCACTGCTGCTTTTCCCTGGGTCCTGGAGCACACAAAGTTTTGTTTGTGCCCTCCAAGAGTCTCCGTTTCTCCTAGTCCTGTGGAAGTTCTGTAATCAAATCCCACTGGCCTTCAAAGTCAAGTTCCCTATGGATTCCCAGTCCCTTTGCCAGATCCTCAGGTTGGAAAGTCTGATGTGGGGCCTCGAACTATCTGTACTATTGGCTTAATGATCAGTAGGATGGGTTCAGTGACCCTCTGAGCACATAGGTGTCATTAACTGAATGAGTTCCTATGGCAATGTCAGCTTCAGAAGAAGGATGCAATCATCCAGTCTCATTCTCCCCTGTGCCTTCAGGTCCCCAAATAGATTGACTCCTTACATGCAGGAAACCATGGCTCGTGCCTCTTTGTCTCACTTGCACATAACTGGGCACATAGTAAGTAATCAAAATATTGTTGCTGTTGTTTAGTTGCTAAGTCATGTCTGACTCTTTGTGACCCCAGGGACTGCAGCATGCCAGGTTCCCCTGTCCTTCCCTGTTCCCCAGAGTTTGCTCAAATTCATAATCAATATGTACTAATTAATAAATTGTGTGTGCATGCATGCTAAGTTGCTTCTGTCGTGTCCAAGTCTTTGCGACCCTATGGACTGTAGCCCGCCTGGCTAACAGGCTCCTCCATCCATGGGGATTCACCAGGCAAGAACAGTGGAGTGGGTAGCTATGCCCTCCTCCAGAGGATCTTCCCAACCCAGGGACCAAACCCACATCTCTTACATCTCCTGCATTGGCAGGTGGGTTCTTTCCCACTAGAGCCACCAACTGATCTTATCCTAAAGAAATAGCATTATAATTTATTTCCGGAAAACAAAAATAAAAACAAAGAAATCTGGACTTGTGTACCTACTCTGCTCTGTTCAGTGTATTTTTGGTTTGGAATCAATAGTGAAGAGTTTATCTTTGGGTCTGTATAAAACTTGTTTTATTTATTCTGGCACTCATTTTTTCTCTCAACAATGAAAGTCATCATATAAACTCAATAAATTACAATATTCCTATTTTACCTCTGGTACATTTGTGACACCCACTGATCTCCTAGGGCCTAGCAGTAGGTACTAGGAACTCCAAGAAGAATAATCTTGCATCCCTTCCCATGAACTGCCCATCTCCCTAGCTGGTGAGTGCTCCTTCCCCAGTCATCTCCCAAAGAAGCCTGGTAGGCATTGTCATTGATCTCTGGAGGCGCTCAAAATCCATTCATGAAAGGCAGAAAGTGGCCAAAGTGTAGTCGCTCAGTCATGTCTCACTATTTGCAACCCCATGAGCTGTAGCCCGCCAGCCTCCTCTGTCCATGGAATTCTCCAGGCAAGACTACTGGAGTGGATTGCCATTCCCTTCTACAGAGGATCTTCTCAACCCAGGGATCAAACGTGGGTCTCTCACACTGCAGGCAGATTCTTTACCATCGGAGACACCAGGGAAGCCCAGGAAGTGGCACAGACAGACAAAATCAATTTAACAGACTGAACTTTTAAAGTGGAACTGTTTTGAACTGAATTCCAAATTTCAACAAAATACAAACATAACTTTGGTTTGTTGTCACATTCTAAAGCACAAATATGACAGTTTTGGTCTTTATCTCCATGAGTCTTCCTTCTTGGATTGAAACTGGCAAAAATTATCCATGAAATTTCATGTCTGTTTGAGTGTTAGAAAGAATGAATGCAGTAAACATAATCCACTTTTGCAAAGAGCTCTGACCTTTATTGACATCTGAAACTGAAAACTACTTAATATCCCAAAATCTTTGCTTTTCTATTGATAGCATTTATATTTCATAGTAGGTGTTAGAATAAAGCATTCCTTTAGAAATCACTCGAATCCACCTCCGATGAAAATCTGAAAAGACCTAGAACATGTTCTAAAATAATATTTCAAAATTTGATTTGTCTAAATTTTTAACACCTAGATTTAACCTCATAAGCTCTCATTTTGAGCTTTAACGACTATTTGGAATTTATGGAAAACAGCTCTAAGTTAATGAAAGAGAGTATATACTATTAAAAATCTATATGCCGATTAGATTTATAGAGCATAATTCAATAATTTTTTATAAAGCAATAAAAACACTTGCCAACTCTCATGAAAAACAACCATATGTTTTGGTTTTAATAATGAAAATGTTTTATAAATAAGCTCCAATTATGGTACATATTATTTAAAAAACATTGAATCTTTTCCTCTTCCATGTGTATTTTTTCTCTATTTTTGAGGCAACTTTATATGTAAATTTATAGTATTTCCAGATGTATTCATTTGTTTTTATACCACAAAAGAAACATTGAATTTTTTCTTTTAGTTTCCAGTATGTCCTAAAAGAACATTTGTCAAATTAGATGACTAATGTTTCAATTATGAAAACATTTTATCTTTATAAGAACTACTTTTTCCCATGGATTGCAAGCAAGTTAAATCATAAGTATAGATTCTTCTATCAAATTTAAGAACAGATTCATTCCATGAATTAACATGCCCACTTAGATTATATAAAAATAAAATGTTTAATGTCTTTAATATATCCCTATATCACTTATGTGTAGGTATAAAATACTGTCTGATTCTTTTTGGAAAGTAGTTTGGCAATATGTATTAAGAGCCTTAAAAAGTTCTTATCCTTTGACCCAGAGTCGACCATAATCGCCAAGGCTTACCACAATTTCTATATAACAGTATTTATTACAGTGCTATTTACAGTAGTGACAAATTGGAAATATGATCAATGTCCAACAGTTGGTCTGGCTAAGTGATTTATGGTCAATGCATTTGATGGAAACTATATAACTATTAAATTTTAAGGTTTTAAAGAATATTTAATGATATGGAGAAATGCTTATGATAAAATATAAAGTTAAAAAAGGCAAAGCTACATATGTTAGTTTTTAATAGTTTTTCCAAAATTAGAATTATAGTCTACATATTGCAAATGTACAAACACACAGAATGGAAAAAAACACTCACAAAAATATTAATTTTTATTTTCTTTGAGTGGTAGGATAGTGAGTGATTTAAACTTTTCTCTGTATTTTTTATATTTTCTACAACAAATGTCTATTTTTATAATCAGAAAGAAATGTTATTATTGAAAATATTACAAAAAGTATAACAAAAAGGTGCTAAATAAATATTGAAGAAAATGATTTATTGATATAATAGGTTGTTTATATATAAGTGAAAAAGCACCTCAAGCATTTTGCATAAGATTGCATGTGATTGTATAATGACTGCATAAGTATTAATAATATGTATTCTAATATACTAGTAGCCTATGTACATTATAAATTATACATTAAAAGGAAAATAGTAAGAGGATGAGATTTAAAATGCAAGTAGAAATTTTTATAAAGCTCATAAAACTATATAGATTTAACTATTCCTCCTGTTTGCTCCCCAGAGGAAATCATGATCTAGAAGATATAATATTGCCTTTATAACTTTATCATTTTACTTTGCAACATATATATTTACCCATAACAGAATAGAAGTATCTAGTGAATTTTAAAAATTATTAATAATTTCAAAGTGTATATATATCGTATATATCCATGCAAATTGCTTTTTTCAATTAACTATATGTTTTTTGAGATGTATCTGTGGAGGTACATGTAGATCTAATTCATTTGCTTTAACCATTATATAGTATAAATTCCATTTTATGATTTTACAACAATTTCTCTTTTTTTAGCTATGTTTTTCTTTAAATTTTTATACTATTTTAAAAGTTTCTTTCCATTTACAGTTATTACAAAATATTGGATATATCCCCCTGTAGTATAATACACCCTTGATCCTATCTTACATGCAATAGTTTGTCTGTCCCACCCCCTGCCCCTATATTGCCCTTCCTCCCTCCCTGCTGGTAACCTTTAGTTTGTTCTCTATATCTGTGAGTCTGCTTTTTGTTACATTCACTAGTTTGTTGTTATGTTTAGATTCCATACGTAAATGTTATCATATAGCATTTGCCTTTCTCTGTCTGACTTTCTTCACTTAGCTGAATGCCCTTCAAATCCATCCATGTTGCTGCAAGTGGAAAATTTTTCTTTCTATTTTGCGGCTGAGTAGTATTTCATTGTTTATATATACCATATCTTCTTTATCCATTCATCTGTGGATGGACACTTAGGTTGCTTCCATATCTTGGCTATTGTAATTAATGCTGCTATGAACATTGGGGTGCATGTATCTTTTGGAATTAGTGTTTTTGTTTCTTTCAGATAATATACCCAGGAGTGGAATTGCTGGTCATCTGATAGTTCTATTTTTAGTTTTTAGAGGAGCCTCCATACTGATTTCCACAGTGGCTGCACCAGTTTACATTCCCACCCACAGTGTAGTTGCCAACATTCATATAAAAATTTATTTTTCTGTTTCATACTTGATAAACATTTACATTGTTTCTGATTCTTTGTCATGTCAATACTGCATTGAATAGTCTTACATGTGACTCCTTATACACATCAACAAAAGTTTCTTTACTGTATACACTAGACTGGGAATTGCTGTGTTATGGAGTATACTCAACTTTAACCACATTGGATGTTGCCAAATTCTATCCAAAGGGACTGGACAATTTATACTCCCATGAATAAATAAGTGTGCCTATACACACATGCACACACACACACACACACAGCGTCTACTCTTTTATCAGTTATATGTATTGCAAATATCTTCTAGTCTGCAGCTTCTCAGTTTAACTTCAGTTAACCTACTTGATCAATCTCTTCCTATGGTTTGTGTGTTTTATTTAACAAATCTTTCTCTATCCCATTTTATATAGATATTTTCCATATTTAATACTAAAAGTTTAAATGTTTTCCTGTTCTCTTCTGAAATGCATTTTCATATATGATATGAGATAAGAAATCTACATTTGTACCTCTTTATCCATTTGTGCAAACATCATTTTAAAAACGGTGATGTCACTGAAGATCTCATGCTATCTCTAGAACTGCTCAATGCCCATATGTCTATTTTGGGACTTTGTGGTCACTTTCATTGGTCTACTTGTCTTGCAACCAAGAGCCCAGTGTCTTCATTACTGTAACTTTACCAGAAGCTTTGATATCTTCCAGGATGAATTCTCACTTCCTGTTTTCTTCAAATGTACCTTGACAATTTTTTATTCTTTATCTTGCATGCAAACCTTAGGATCAGCTTGTCCCCTTCCACCCGCTCCCTTTCCCCGACCTGCAGTTTACCCACTGGAAACGAGCCCACTAGTACGCCGTTCCTCCAATGCTTTCCTGGAGTCTGACTGCTCGGTTGCAAGTTCAGTCAGCGAAATCTTAGAGAGATGCCAATCTTATTCTACTCAAACTTTTCTTTATTAAAATGTCTTCTTGAAACCATTGCTAATCGTTAGTCAAAATCCATTTAACCTGCCTTCACTTACCAAGGTTGTTCTAATCGTCAGTACAAAAGAGTTGCATGCCCTCCAAATGGCCCAGAGCCTAAACACAAAGATGTTTGCCCGAGTTGTTTTCCAGGAACTTTGAGTCAGCTGTGCCCGGTTCCCGCTGAGTTGATTAAGACTGGATAAGACCATGGGCCCTGCAACTGGGCATGCACAAGTGTCCACTCAGTAACCTTTTGACATCAGAGGGGTGAAAACTCCACCCTCAGCCCATGCTAAGCACATGCAGAGGCCGATAGCTCAGTTATACCTGTGCAGAGTGATGACTGCTGCACCTTTATCCAGTCACCTTTCCCCGCACCCCCACGCGCCCCATGCCCCAGACTGCCCTGCTTCTTTATAGTCATCCTGTAAAACCCCAGCCCCTTGCCCTCAGGGACGCAGCTCTGAGGCTTGTTCTGTCTCCACTCTTTGCGGCAGCCTCTGGTGTCTCAGCATTTTGACTTACTGAGCGAGAGGCAAACCAAACCTGGTTCAGTGCCTAAAGCTAAGTTTCTCTGCTGAGTTTATGATTAACTTCTCTTTCCAAAACTTTATTCTCTTTCTAGTCTCATGTCTCTTCCTCTCAAGATTAAGGAGAATTTTAGAGGAGTGAGGGGTGGGGAGGGGATAGGGTTCAAAAACAAGCAGGGCTTTGTGGGGTGCCCCTGGGTAGTAGAAAAACCTTCCTGTGATTCCTGTCTCTTGTTTGCAGGAAAACAGGCTTCTGGCTCCTTGACTGTCCTTGGGTTCCAAAGGGCAGATTCAAACATTCCTAATTAGGGAAGTGAGGGAACGTAGAAATAAAGGAAATATAGTCAAGAAACAAGAGTGCAGGGATAAAGCAGAGTCCTAGTTCCTGAAAATTGCCAAGGAGTAATGTCTGGACCAAAAATACTATGCAAGGGAATAACAAGTTCCAAGAGAAAGGCAGTTTGATTGCCAGTTTCATTAAAATAGGACACTTATAGCTGATTCACATTGTTGTAACTCAGAAACCAACACAACATTATAAAGCAATTATTTTCCAATTAAAAATAAATTTTAAAAACTTAAAATGTTCTCTAGGTTTTCAGGGTGAACAAACTTATGCCTGTAGAGCCTTTAGCTACAAGGCACCAAGGTTGTAGTCCAGGATGGCACTTGTAAGAACTTCAGTCTTTCTGACATTTCATTAGCCTTGCTGTTTACTTTGGGGACATATATCTCTTGGACTATTGCTAACAGGATACTCATTCCATGTGTCCCCTAATCTCTTGAACGTGGCGGAATACCTCTGGACACTGAAACCCATGGTGGGAGGAACCCAGTCAACTAAAAGATTAAGAAAAAATAAGAGGGAAATCAGAGTTGCAACGGAGGAACGGGAAGGGTGCTTGACAAGCTGTAGGCCTGTCTAACAGGCACTCCCTCTTAAAGTAATTCTGGAACTCCTGGTTTTTTCTTGGGTAGGGCCCTGGGGGAAGAGCTGGCCCAGCTCAAGGCCAGGGCCAGGGCACCTTAGCTGAGGGGTCTTGTGGCTGGGCTTCGCAGCTGCAAGAAAAATGGGTCCTATCCGACCAGTGCCGGGCAAGTTTGAGCGCCTGTTAATCTTTCCAGGCAAAGGGGCCAAGACTAGGCGAGTCGGATGGGGGCAGGGCAGAGAGGGCGACAAGCCAGAATGGACTCCTGTGTATGAAGCTGCACAAGTCCTGTTGTTTACTCACTTCAGAGCATGGGCAGGATGTTTCTCTGTCAGCATTAGCACCAAACACTTGAGCACAAATAAAAGCTGGCTTTATGGAAGGTGTTCAAATAAGTGCTAAAATGGATCCCTAGAAATCCAACTATTCAGGCCCAGGTGGAAGCTTGTCTGGGAAATGGGGTCTGCATGCCAGGGACTCCTAGATTATCAAAAAATATCCAAACACTCCTATTTAACATTTAAATAAGTAAGAGGACCAATAAAGACTTCTCTTGCTTAAAAGTACTAGCATTTTACAGCTGTAAAAGGCTCCACCATAGTCTATATGAAGCCCCGATTGCACATGAAACGTCCAGTTAAGCTTGGGGTTTGGCCCACACTGTAATCTCACTACAGTACAGGCCACATATTATGGAATTCGGCTTTCAGAATTTCAGACTAATTAGAGAGGCACCCAGTAGCACTATTCGGGTTCTGTCAGCATTTCCACTATAAAACCCCCTTTTCTGGGGTTTATAACTTGGCCAATAAAAGATAGCCCCAGGCTGGAATGTGCCATGCAAAAAGGTTCAGCACAGGAACGAGATTTTTTTGTTGTTGTTTTAAACTAAATTTCATTAAAAATCAGTTCTTGTAAGAAGAGAGCAATAAAAATATGCCGCTTTCATTATTTCTGATGTTTTGAGCTCCTTTGTTTAAAAATAAAAAGGAAAAAAAAATAAATGCACTTTCCAGGCTTCAAGTAAGTCCAGGGTTTTGTGTATTTTAATGAAAATATTTGAGTTATTGGGACTTAGGAAAAACAATTGCTTGCCACACACCAGTTTTGTTTCAGTGTGGGTCTAGGATTTAGTGTGGTTCAAATCGATTTGGAAATAGTGTACAGTGCTTTCAATCATAGGGGCATTAATAATGGTTTTTCATGATTAGCGCATGTTAACCATCATATTGTGGAATAAAATCCTAAACATTGGCAGGGCCTATTGAAAGGGAAGCTTTTCAACAATACCAGTGTTTTCAAATTGTCCATTAATGCTTACAAATGGCCATTTCATTTTCTACATCTTTGCAAGAGGAAATAGGAAATGCACAAACTCCATATACTTAACTACAGCACACCCTATATACAAATAAAATTAAATATCTCCTTGAGTTTTATTTGTTTTAACCTTTCTAATCATAGTGTTGTCTCATTTGTAGGCATTTTATCTTACAAGGTTAAAAGAGCATGAATAGTTGAATTTAGTCAAAAAACAAAAGAAAGTAAAACTATAGGGAAATCAATAGGTCTAGAGCGGCAGCTCTTTGTGCCTGCTGTTTTAGGTGCTTTATATATGCGTTTTCTATAAAATTTCACAGCAATCCCATGAAAATAAGGCTCCAGGAGGTTTACCCAGAGTCACAAAGTTAAATGGCAAAGCAGATATTCAAATGCAGTGTGTCAGACCTCAGATCCTACCCTGCTTGCTGTAATTTATGGTGCAGTCAACTCTTTCCCCTCCCTCACTCATTGGATACAGAAAGTTTGCTTCATACTTTTCTCAGTTTCTACCCACAATAACTCTCAAATTAGCCTGGCTTGTTGTTGGAAGAACTTTCTAATCCTAAAAAAAAATGGTGAGAATGGAGCTTAATATCCAAAACATTCAATTCCCAGTATGCCCAAATCTCATGGCAACCCTAACAGTATGATGTATCAGAAAGGTTCTACCAGAGAAATGCAAGGGGCCCGTTCCAAGAGAACCGTCTAGACAGATTTACACAATAGAGAATTAAATGCAAGTTTCTGGATCCTCTTCAGAAGAGGTTCATCCCCAAAACCACATGAGTGTTTTTACAGAGAGCAGAAACAGGTCTCAGTTTACTGAGGTGCGTTGCACCTGCACTGTCTGTTTAACCTCAGAGGCTCTGCCCTGAGATTAATTTTATCCTTTTTTACAATCTGCCACTAAGCTATGCGTATCTATTAAACAATCTGTATTTGCTTCTTCGGAGACCAATGTACTATGAGAACTCCTTGTGTCTGTTCCTACTGCGTATACTGGGAAGAATGGGAAGGCACGGGGCAGCCAGTAAACTGGCACTAAGTGCTTCTCTGGCTGGGAAGAGACTGTGGGTCAGGACCAAGAGACCCAAGAGGCTCCTCTCTTGCCACTAACCTTTTCCATTTCAACATATACCATTCTTCTATCCCGGCCACAGTCCTCACTACAGGGATGCTATTTGTGCCATCCACACATAAATGAAAGAAGAGGCACCTCCATTAGCAACATCATTGCATCTGTCTATTTAAATTAAAGCCTAAGGGAAAAACCACATGCTTTTAATGGCCTTTAATTGGTTAAAGAGAACAGTAAGTTCCCTCCCAGAAGCTTAGGAACAGAGCTCCTTTCCTTCCGGATTTGTTTCTTGGTTAACCAGTCTAGGGAGCAAAAGAGTTGTAAAATATTTGTTGGGTTGCAAAGCTTAACAAAGAAATGTTAAACAACACTGATGATGATATCGATTTATTTCTCTTGGTTCCTGCTTGCTCTCTGCTGCTGACTCAGATGGACTGTCCTCGGCTTGTGGTGTTTGGGTGCATAAAGTCCAGGAGCAAGTGGCTCCCACCGATCACAGGCTGCAGAATCACTTCTACCTGAATACTCTCTGGCAGGGTCTACCTACATTTCCTGCCTCATTGGTTACTCAGACTTGCTGAGAGGCTTTATACGTGCATGCACACATGTCTGTTGATCAGGAAAACCCAACTTACCAAAACTCAGACCTAGAGGACAAAAAACATCTAGTGATTTATCTGTGTTAAAAAGGTTCTCTGTTTAGTAAAAAGAATCACAGCAGGATTTCTTTACATGTGTGTTTCAAACGATACCACTGTCTAGCCACCGCTTCAACAACATGTCTATAATGTAAAACAAGGAAATGAAGCCTAAATATAAATATTACATCTCTTTAATTGATTACAGTTTTTCTGAAACATATTCCATCTTATGTTCTTGAGGGAGAAAAATAAAATTATAAAGTTTAGGAGCTGAATTTCTTTAACGTTCTTGAAAATTACCTGCAGTATCTAATTGTGCTTTTTACACAATGAGACTTCAGGAAGAATGACAAGGCTTGCAGCTTGTGGCTCAGTGTCCGTTAGGGTCATAAATTACTTGAGTAACACTGATTATTTTTTGCTGCCAGTGCTCATGACTTGTGTATGATTTTTTTTATTTTAAATGTATTCCTTTGCATATTTTTAGAGTTTCCAACAGTGGGCATAGGATCAAGGGCAGAGACCTTCCTTTTCTTGTTGTTCATTGTTTCTTCTATACCTGGCTTAGTGAGGAATACTCAGTAGACAATAAATATCTGTTAACTGAATAATTGAAAGGGTCTGCCTTTACTGAAGCGAAGTTAATATTTTTATGTATATTCTGTGGCAGTGCTTTGAAACTCTTTTCCCCGAAAAAACAATGAGTCACAGAGAACTGATTGGGGATTCTTAAAAAATAAATGAGTTTATAGGGAAATGTTAATTCCTGCCTACTGCATAGCTATCAGATCTTATATTGTTTGCATTTCAGGAAGAAGACCCGTGTAAAAGAGCTCTCCAGCTTCAGAAAGTTTTTAAAAAGCATAGTTAGGTCAAGTTAACACTGAGTGCTAATTTACCTTATTCTGAATGATTAAATTTTATCATAAATTAAGTGCCAACCAAAGAACAATTTTATACAAACAAGTTAAGAGGAAGTTAAACCCTATTGCTCCCTATTTTGATTCCCACTATTTTGATTTGTACCCTGTATCAATTTTCAGCACTGCTACCCCATACCTGTGACTCCTAGAAAACTAACTTCCACTGCTTTTGCCCACTCACTCTCCTTTCCTCACAACTTTGAAACTTCCAGTCAAGAACACAGGATAAACTATATAAAGTAAAATGGACCCCAAGGCTGCCCTATGGAGTGCAAACTCCTAGTTAGAGGAGAAAAATAAATGTCATTAGACTCCAAAGCATGTGGTCTAGTATCTAACAGAAGTCCATTATGTTTTCAGATCACTCTTTTCATCCACAAAGTCGCTGGGCCACAGTCTATATTAACCACTTTCTTCTGTAGCTGTCAGTCTTTACTTCTCTCTCTTATGTAAATAAGTAATTAAACAATGGAAAATATCTGGAATTTTGCTTGAGAGCAGAGATAACATGGGAATACTAAATAGTTTTTAGAAGACTTTTTTAATGTCCCAGTTTTTTCTTTTTTTCTCCTTCCTCCCAGATCCTGCAAATGATTTTGTAGCTCCATTTTGCTGCTGGCTCTGCCCTAAGCTCTCCACTCCTGGCATCAGTGACAATTACAACCCACATTCACTGCAATAAAAGCGAACAAGGAAGAGGCTTTACTACGTCATCCCAGCCATACATATGTAGTGAAGGGGAGAGAGACCATAATATTTGTCCTAGCAACACAGAAGCACACCCTCCTTTTAGCATACATATTTACCCAATTTCTTCTGTAAGTCTCGTGAGCTTCAATTGCTCATTTATTCTTCAACCTTGGATAAAGAGATGAGGAGATAAGGGAGGGGGAGGGACAGACAGACCTATAGATGACAGATCTGTAGACAATGTTGTTAGCATGCCAGATCTTATTACAGAACCGTGGGAGGTCATGTACGCGCATCCCGACTCCATGGGGACCACCACATTTAAAACAAGATGAAAAAAATGTGATGTGGGGAGGGTGGAAACCCTCCTGGGCAGCCTTCAAAGGGAGAGACAGGTTGTGACTGGATTAACATTTATTGACTGTTTAAGCCTGCTTTTTTGCTTCAGGACAGAGATACACGAGTTTAATTGCAGAGGCTGTTCTGCCAACTGATCACCAGAGTGGCAACCAAAGCTTAACTAATCGGTCCTTCATTAGTGAAAAGTCTCTATTACGAAACAAATTAAGCATGCTCCGATCCTAACCTAGAGGTCCAATGGCATTACGGCAAAGTTTAAGCTGTTAGAACACTGAAAAACTTATTAAGGGTTAGCGCTGAAATAGCACTTTGCTATTGATTTTACAATACACAGGTATTATGATTTATGGAGTGCTGGTGTCACTCTAACAAGCTGAAGGACACACAATATCATCTCCAGCATCATTAAAATTCAGAAGCCTCTAGAACTAACTCATCAACCACTGTGCATTGTCACAGTCTGTGGACCTGGGCTCCAGTTTCAGAATGTCCTAAGCTTTGGGACAGTTGTCTCTCTCTGCAGAGTTGTCCCATGTCTGCAATCGGAGATATAGGGCTACCCCCCTCCAAATGCATTCCGTGCCTTCCGTTAATGATCAGAACCTATTTTCACAATGAGTTGTCAAAGCATTTTGTTACTTAATCTTGCCTTTTAACATCCAGAAGTATTTTGTACACATCTATGGCACACCTGCTTAGGAAAGAAAAACACCAGGGCAGTATATAATTCAAGCAAGCAGGGCTCTAACTACACCACGCCCCCAAAGTTACTAACTTTGTTGTTTAAAATAGATAATCTGGCAACCTTAGCTGTGATAATCAATAGATAGTCAATGAGCACCAATTATGCTCAAGTAATAGTAATAAGAGCTAATCATTATTGAGCATTTGCTATATCCCAGAATTATTCTCAGTTCTTTCATTTATATTAGTACATTTAATCCTCAAAAAATCTTTTGAGATAGCAGCCACTTTTTATGTTGATCTTACTGAAAGAAATATAGAGGCCCAGAGAAGTTAAGTAACTCTGCTCAGAGAAGTTAAGTACTTAGCTACCAAGTAGAAGAGCCACAGTTCAACAAGGCAGTCTGACATCCAGCCTTTATCCTGGGCCAGTTTCTACGTCTAATAATCATTTCTATTAGCAAAATAGCATTCTTTCAACTAATTTCAACAGCTGTAATTCTGTAATTTGAGGATATTTCAAGTTAAATCAGGTGAAGACCTAAAACTGATCACTTGTTTTCTCAAAAGTCTTCCTTCAGCATGCTACTGGGACACCCTTCATTTCTCTTTCATCTGAATTACATACTCAGTGAGTATAAGGTTCCTTCAGAGGACCTATTTTCCATGTCTCTAAAAATTTCTAATACTTTCATTTGTTTATATCTTTCTGTTTTGTGTAGAATGATAACCTAATTCTTATTTTACATCATTTTCCAACTCCACCTTCATCCCAAGCTAAATACTATGTTAAATTTTATAAGAGCATCTGTGATATTTACAGTCAATGTTTGGCTTAAACAAATTGAATTACAAACATAACTTGGCTTGATCCATGTTTCTCCATATTGGTGTTTACCAGAGAATGGAAATTGTAAGTGCTATGCTGCCTTAAGTTAAAGAATCTTCTTTAAGTTAACGCATCTTCTTTCAAAGCTCTCTCACCTTTTAAGAGACCCCAAAGCATGACCCTCAGAGTTATAACTGTATTATTGATTCATGCACAACTTTATACCCCATCTTTTCCTGTCCAATGTGCATAGTGAATCATTTTCTAAATTTCATTTGCGGTTTCTTTTCCCATGTACATTACATATATTGTATTCCAATAAAGAGTTGTCTCAATTATCACTAGCCATTTTTATAACTTGAAAGGTTATTAGATTTCAAATTGTTTGTTACTTTATCTCATCATCTTGGTGCTATTCCATTATCTAAGTTCCCAAGAATTTCAGAGAGATTGCACATTAGTAGCTGGCACCTAAGGAATACCATCTGCCTAGCTAATATCAAGTTAGAAGAATCTTCATTTTGGTTTTTATTCACCCAGGTAGGTTTCCTCTGTTCTGAAATGTAACCTGTCAATTTCAAGAAGTCTCAGTGGTTCTGATTGTCTTCTGACATACCAGTCCTTTAACTCAAGGTGCCTTTCTGTCCACTCTCATCCTATAAAAATCAGAATTCACTATTAGTAATTGCACCCAGTTGTCATCTCTTCTGGGAAGCCTTCCATGGTTCCTCAAATTAAAATTAATCACTCAGTCCTCTCATTTGCTTCCTTATGTTAGCCACTTAATTTTAACTGAATCAAAAGAAGAATCACTGAAAGGAAGCTATATATGAAATCAGTTTTGCCCAAGTATGGTTTTGCTGCATTTGCTCAGTTGACCCCAGGGAACTTAGAATCTGCTGTAATATTCATTTCTAATATCCTAGTCTCATTTTTCAAATCTTACAGTATTGTTTTCTAAACTTGAGTTCTTTGGCCTTCATTTAGTCAAGTTGTTCCTTGGTAGCGTTTATCTTTCTCACATTAACAATGAGACAGTTTTCTGTGTCCTTAGAGGTATTTCCTTTAAAATATGCAGCTCTTCTGAACTTCATTGTCTCTTGGGATAATGCCTTACTGGGTCTTCAGTCTTACTTTGATCCCCAGGATCCTTAACAGCTGGTAGGGACCTCGCTATAAGCTGATACATCTCATTTTATAGAAAATGATCTATTAATTTAAGTTGAATAGAAATTATTTTATAGAAAATTAATTTTAAGAAATTAATCTGGAGAAGACTAAAGAGACTGACTCCTAACTAATTAATCCAGCTAGTTAGGGTGACATAATGGATTACAACCAGTACTCTGTTCCCAAACCTGAAAAGAAGCAGATTGGCTATAGTTAAATGTGGAAAGGTGAAATAGGTGGTGCTGTGACATGGGTTTTTATTAAATCAGCCTTTACACAGCTGTGTACTTCTTCCAGTGGGGTTGTTTTTGACAATCCCCTCAGTTTCCGGACACTGATTCTGGGAAACTAATATTCTATATTTACCTGATTTTCTTTCCATTCCATCACAACCTTGAATTCTGAATTCAATTCACCTTCACCAAAGCTGTCTTTATCTCTTATAATTTCACCTATCTTCCCTTGTCTGGAAGAAAAAGCCAACACATCTCTTACTGTTTACTCCATTTCTGTACTCACTTGTCATTCCATGAATAGCCTTCAAGTCTTTGCACATGAAATTATCTTCTCTCCCGCACTGGCCACCACAGTCCTAAACTTCATCCACAACTTATCTCAAAGGCCAACTCATTTTTTAACCACACACAACCCCCTCTCTCAGAATTAATCATTTAATCCTCTTTTCTCTCTCATTGTCTTACTTTTGCCTCAATGCTAGCTTCTTCCTCAGTCTGTTTTTCTATTAGGATTTCTTTTTTATTTATCATTTACTAGACTGCACTCCCTAAAGGGAGAGATTTTCCTTTAGACACTGAGTGACTTCACAACGCACAACCTAAACAAATGTTTGTTAAATGAACGAATGAGGAAAGCATTTTGAATATCTGTTGCCTTCTACACAAATAGATCTAATCCCCAAACTGCACAAATATCTTAATTTGTTGGTAAGGGAGTTTTAAAAACTAAAATTTCACAGAATGTATGGCACAAACGAATTTCATGATGCATAAAAAGAAAACATGTTATGACACGCTTTACACATCATGAACCTATATTGCTACTGCTAAATATGACCTAAATTTTAACATTAAATTATAGTAAATCATAATTGACCTTTCTGAATTTTCTTACTTTAATTATCAATAATAAAGGAGCAGAAAGACAGGTTAAACACTGACAATCTCCTAAAATATGAATAACTTTATAAAACGTTATTAGGAACTAATTTCAGGGTTGAGATTTAGACAGCCACCTCATTCCCAAGACATTCAAATGAGAAAAGAGAAATTCACTTTCTTTTGGATGTTTCATCTAAACAAAGACACATACTTAGATATTTGGAAATACCAGTGGGGCTGCCTGGCTATTCTTTCCTCCGGTTGAGGAACAGTCAGATTGTGTCTGCACTGTTAGGTTGAAGGTGTTCTCACACCACACCTAGATATGTCTTTGCTTCTCCTCATTACTTGTGACGTCATCCTTCACTCCTTGAATAAATCAGTATCAGCCCAAGCCCATATAAATCTGTTCTGCCCCCGTGCCTCTGTCTGCATGTACAGCTTACTGTAAATAATCATAATGGAGCGGTTATAAAAACAGTTCTGTGGTACACTGGAGACCCCTATTGGTGAGACGCGGGCAGTGACCGCCTAGCCCCACAACCCACAACAGAACTGAGTGAGCTTCTATGCAGCTCCTTTGGGTTCCAGTAGAGCTGAAAGCAATGCCATGGACAGTTTTTGCATACTGATTAATCCATTTGTGAAAACAAATGTGCGTGTTTACTGAACTTTGCGTTTGCATGAAGACATCATGAAATAAGAAGGCAGTACAAATGACTAGAAAAACACTGTGTGACCTCCTGCAATTTTCTGGTGATTCAATTTTTAGTAGATGATAGACAACAGGGATAAATGCAGCTTCACTGTTATATAAGTATGTATTGATCAAATATGGCAGAGCATCCACAAAGTCCCAACCTCTCTGAGAGTTAGGTAGTAACTCATACACTTCATATGCCCAACTTTAGAAACAGTATTGTATCATCTGTAAGTATTGCTGTGATAAGGATTTAAGAAATAACTAGGCTTTTGCAGAGCCCTTAAAAGATACATTGCTTAATTTAAAAGGTACTAGTTTAGAACCTCTGAATACTTAAAGTAAAATTTGTATTTCATAAAGGACAAATTAACTTATAATGAAAAATGATTACCTCTCAACCATCTAGACTACTTTTTCAATGTGTAATTGAAATTAGTTTGACAGCTTAAAATAGGTAACAGCTAGAGTTTCCACAAATACAGAATTTCTCCTATAATGTAAAAGGTGTTGTATGATGCCAAATGCACCATAAATCTTCATTCATTTGGGATAGAGTATTGTCTGAGAATGTTAGCTCATGAATAGGTTGGTGTTTTTCCTCTTTATTTTTACATCTACATTTAAAAATTTTTAGAGAATAATGGTAACATGAGTATGATAGCTATTTATTTCAAATACCTGCTTTAAAAAGATTAAAAACTCACATGCCATCCACACTGCTCTGAAAAAGCAAAATCTGTCATTTATCAGGTAAAAAATGCCTTTGTGCTGAGGCTTGAAATATCCCTTAACTGACGTGTTAACATAATACATTTTATTAAACAAAAATACTGTGGGGAAAAACTTCCAAAAAATTTACAGACACATTCAGTTCTTGATTCATCCTTGTCATTGGTTTTGTTAACATTTTCATACTTGTTTTCTTCCCCATGATTTTTATTTGTAAGCTAAATTGCTATTTCTCCTGCCTTTCCCTTCCTCTTCTCCCCCTGCCCAAAACATACACACACACACACACAGCTTTCTCTTGAGAACACAATACTTTCCTTGCCTTTGGCTGAAGCTCCAAGCATGGGAGAGAGCTTGGATCTTGAGCATAAAAATCCAGTACCTGTGAGTTCCATATAAAATACAAATTCCTTTTCTCACACTGTGATCATTGTTGATCATTTATTTCTTCACCATGTGTACCAACCTGTCCCACATGCATGTGCAATTTAACTGGAAGGAAATATTTTAACTCCGCTACATGGAACCGCCACTGCAACAGCTCGGCACAGTCTATTGACAAGCTCGGACTCAATCCTGCAAGCTGAAGCTGGAGAGGGGGTGCTGGGGAAGAGAGCTCCCCTTCAGGGGAAACACACTCCTCTTCCTGCCTCCAAAGTTCCCAGCAAACGCAGCCTGATAGAACCAGCACTGAAACAGTGTGTTCCTGGCCTTGAGTTCTGCGTGTGACTGGGGTGGGGAGGGGAGTGGGATGCTGGAATTTTTAAAAGGTCAGAAAACTACAGGCCTAGTGATGTAGACATCAGAGAAGGGAAACCCTGAGTTCTGATCCCAGTGCCGTTGCCTGTCACCACCTTTCCTGAATTTTTTTTTGAAGGTGATTTTCTGGGAATTTATGTACTGCCTAAACTATCTGGAATTAATAACTGCTTTGTGGATGTATAACTCTTATTTAAGTTTATTTGACATACAATATTATGTTACTGTTGTGTGTACAACTAGCGACTTGAATTGCATTCATTGGAAATGGTCACCACCAGTAGTCAGGGTCACCACACAAAGTTAATGCACAAGGTCACTGTTTTGTTTACTGTTTTCTCCACGCTGCACATTACACCCTCATGACTTACTTTGTAACTCGAAGCTTGTATCTCTTGAACTGTGATTTGTAGATACAGAGCGCATGAAGCTTCACTGTGGTACCTTGGCGGGCTGCTGGGCGAAGCCCCACAAAATACAGTTCTAGAATATGCACACTTGGAGCCAGATAATGATCCTACAAAGAACAGACCTGCAATAACACATTTCTGTACGCACTCTCTTGGCTCTTGACAACTGTTTTCTCAAACTCTAAAATGCAGGAAGAATGCCCTATACAGGCGGTATTTCTGCAACCTTTAATGATTAAAAGAAATATTATTATATAGAATTGATTTACTCAGAGGAATGAAAAGAGGGCAAAAATCAGAAAGTTCAAAGACCAAAATGTCCCCAGCTGTGCTATAAGCTAAACCTACAACCTTCTTCCTTGTTTTGTTTGTCCGTGTCTACTGAATGGGTTATAATCCCTATTCTCCCCGTGTCATATCAAGGAGGGTGATGTAGGTAAAAGAGCTACAAAAAGCTCTAAGTCCTCCCTCTATGAATGGGGTTATTATTATACTGACTATTGTCAAAAAAATGCCAATGCTGTTCATTGCTATTAGCAAAATCCAATTCCTTTTGTTTGAATTTTGCCTATAGAAAGCAATAAAGTGGAATAAATATCCATTAGTCAGTAGTCAACATATATTGGAACAGCTGAAACACCAAATCTTTTTCCTCCAAAAGCAGGATCCTAAACTAATGTTATTTTGGGAGTTAGGAGGCGGGCACGGTGGGGAGGCATTGCTGAGTTGAGGTGGGGGTAGACTGGGGAGATGCAGCTGAGATGGGGCAAAAAAAAAAAAACAACCCTCTTTCTTCCTCCAGAGAAAACATCCCCACTAAATTCCACTCAATCTAATCACGCCTAAGATAAAAGTCAGAAGGAAGGGTCAGCTTGAACGGAGGCTGGTTATTGGTCAACATTAAGACAATATTGATAGAAAATGTAATGCAATACATTTTCCTCTGCCACGCATTTCTGAATAATAGCAATTTACCAACTAGCTAACCACCTCAGCATAAACAGTGGAACGCTCCTGCTGAGTCTCAGAAAGCCTGCTTGTCTGCAAGTACACAATACACAAGGAAATTCACCATAAAGCTCCGTGCCACCATTCAAGGCAGACAGTCCTCAGGTCCTGCTGTGACTTGGCATAGCCCACCGGACAGCTGGAGACTGGAGAAGTGGGGCTGCTGCCAACAATACATTACAAGGGATTTTCAAGCAATTTTCCGGAAACCAATAGTCTGTGCTCTATTATTTCATGGGCAGATATTGCTATGAGCTACACATAGTTATATTATGGTGCAGGGCACTGTCTATTTATACCTGATATGATATACAATAAAACACCCCAACACTTTCCAATCCCATTTGTGAGCTCGAGCAAGGAAAAATAGGGAGACAATTTGCTACAGCCTTATGTTATGCCTAATATAATTTTGGAAATCAGCTATTGCCCTAAACAACATTTTATTACAAGCATCAAAAAGATTTAACTTGCTAAGGGTCACATAAGTGTACTCAGAATATGCTTCAAAGACAAGAGACACTGCAGATAGATGGTTTATTGTACATCCCATTCCTTCTCCCACCCTCAAGATCACTTGCAATGAAGTGCTACCAGAGATCATTAAAAAAAAGATTGCTCATTTTATGTAGCTTGAATGTATAAAATGGCAGTTATCTAAATTCCAGTGGCAAGAATGTTTAGAAGACAATGCTGAGAGATAAACTAAACTGAGTTAAATCAGGAAGACAGGCTCTAAAGCAATTAGTCTAATGTAATATTTTTTAATGTAAAGAAGCTACATTTTCTAATTTTCACTAAAAGCCCTAGGTGCTGAATGGGTTATAATAAATGCATGCAATAAAAAACAGGTACACTCATCTTATAAAGCAGCCTATTAACCAGACTGCTAGTGCTGCAAAATCCAGTACACAGTAAACAATACTTTTTCTGTTAGAATAATGATGCATAGTTTATTCCTTTATACCAGGCAGCACTTGGGGACCACATCCATTTACCAAAATAATACCAAATTAGTACTGTAAATATTGAAATCAGACCTTTCAGGCTAACCAGTGGCCTAATTTTCTCTTCAATCTACTCTTAATCTCAATTCATCAATAACACTACCTTATTATCAGACTTTGACAGCAAGCTAAGGCTTTTGATAAATTATACATCTCAAGCCAGATTTAAAATTTGAAGCTCAAGTGCTAATTATCTGTACAGGCCTAGTTAATAACGAGATTTCTTGTTAAGTATCTGATCACAGCATGGGCATCATTTGTCAAGATCCTCAAGTCTACCTTAGAGACCAGCTCTTCGAATCCTCCCTTGCCTACCATATGTAAAATTGGGATCTTTGTTTCTATAATAACCTTTTATTAGGAAGCTGACATAATGATTAAGTTCACTGTAGACACACACAATGAATTAGACAATTACCCTTGCTGCTTTAAACCACTCAGACTCCTAGCAAGACAAAATAATTAATATTGAATTTTAATTTGATGTGTTCCACATTTAAACCCCAATTTGCAAAGTACACCTGGAAAGCTGCTGCTGTTTCCTTGCCGTTTGTGCTGATGAAATAAAGGCCCCCGCAAGTCTGAATGTAAAAGCACAGAAGGCGCAATGCACCGCGATCACTTCTCAGTGGAGCACAGAATTTTCCAGCATTAATGGGAAAGGTAATTACCTAGGTCTAACTTTATAGCCTTTTCTCTAATGAAACCATAATCTCCCAGGCCTATCCACTTTAAGCATTTGCATGATTTTAATGATTTCAGTGCCATAACTGTGGGTATACCCAGTCATTTTGAAATGAAATGTCTAAAACACAGTGACGTTAATTATATTTCCAAGCTATTCTTACTGGCATAAAGTAAGGCTGAGTCACAGAGAAGCATCATCATAAAAACAACCAAAGGTAGCATTTCTCACATGGTCTCCCAAAAAAGATGAGCCCCAAGTGTATAAATCCATTTCTTTCACTTATCCTGCCCTCACACTTCACCTGTACTACATGGTAACAGGGCATGAAAGCTCGGGTCCTTTTGCCATCACTCCCATACCTAATATTTTCCAGAAAAGGTTTAGAATGGGTGTAGCATGATATGATCGTGAAATATTTTCACTGTAACCAAATTTCCCTTTTCTTGTTCAGTCACTCAGTTGTGTCTGACTGCAACCTCATAGACTACAGCACGCCAGTCTTCCTTGTCCTTTACCCTCTCCCAGACCTTGCTCAAACTCATGTCCATTGAATTGATGATGCCATCCAACCATCTGGTCCTCTGTTGTCCCCTTCTCCCCCTGCATTCTATTTTTCCCAGCATCAGGGTCTTTTCCAATGAGTCTGCTCTTTGCATCAGGTGGCCAAAGTATTGGAGGTTCAGCTTCAGCATCAGTCCTTCCAATGAATATTCAGGGTTGATTTCCTTTAGGGTTGACTGGTTTGATCTGCTTGCAGCTCAAGGGACTCTCAAGAGTGTTCTCCAACACCACTGTAAAAAAGCATCAGTTCTTCGACACTCAGCCTTCTTTATGGTCCAACTCTCACATATATACCTGACTATTGGAAAAACCATAGCTTTGACTATATGTACCTTTGTTGGTAAAGTAATGTCTCTGCTATTTAATATGCTGTCTAGGTTGGTCATAGCTTTTCTTCCAAGGAGCAAGCGTCTTTTAATTTCATGGCTGCAATCACCATCTGCAGTAATTTTGGACCCCCCAAAAATAAAGTCTTTTACTATTTCCATGGTTTCCCCATCTATTTGCCATGAAGATATGAGACCGGATGCCATGATCTTCATCTTTTCAATTTTGAGTTTCAAGCCAGCTTTTTCACTCTCCTCTTTCACCTTCATCAAAGGGCTCTTTAGTTCCTCTTTGCTTTCTGCCATAAGGGTGGTGTCATCTGCTTGTCTGAGGTTATTGATATTTCTCCCCCCAACCCTGATTCGAGCTTCTGCTTCATCCAGCCCAGCATGTCACATGATGTACTCTGTATAGAAGTTAAATAAGCAGGGTGACAATATACAGGCTTGACTTACTCCTTTCCCAGTTTGCAACCAGTCCCTTATTCCACATCTGGTTCTAACTTGTTTCTTGACCTGCATACAGGTTTCTGAGGAGGCACATAAAGTGGCCTGGTATTCCCATCTCTTTAAGAATTTCCACAGTTTGTTGTGATCCATACAAAGACTTTAGCATAGTTAATGCAGCAGAAGTAGATGTTTTACTAGAATTCTCTTGCTTTTTCTATGATCTAATGGATGTTGACAATTTGGTCTCCAGTTCCTCTGCCTTTTCTAAATCCAACTTGTACATTTGGAAGTTCTTGGGTCACATATCGTTGAAGCCTAGCTTGGAGAATTTTGAGCATGACTTTGCTAACATGTGAAATGAGTACAATTGTGTGGTAGTTGAACATTCTTTGGCATTGCCCTTCTTTGGGACTGGAATGAAAACTGACCTTTTCCAGTCCTGTGACCACTGCTGAGTGTTCCAAATTTGCTGGCTTATTGAGTGCAGCACTGTAACAGCATCATCTTTTAGGATTTTTCAATAGCTCAGCTGGAATCCCATCACCTCAGCTAGCTTTGTTTAGAGTGATGTTACCTAAGGCCCTCTTGACTTCGCTCTAGGTGAGTGACCACACTATTGTGGTCATCTGTATCATTAGGATCTTTTTTGTATAGTTCTTCTGTGTATTCTTGCCACCTCTTCTTAATATTTTCTGCTTCTGTTAGGTCTCTACCATTTCTGTCCTTTATTGAGCCCATCTTTGCATGAAATGTTCCCTTGGTATCTCTAACTTTCTTAAAAAGATCTCTAGTCTTTCCCATTCTACTGTTTTCTTCTATTTCTTTGCATTGATCACTGAGGAAGGCTTTCTTATGTCTCCTTGCTATTCTTTGAACTCTGCATTCTGATGGGAATAGCTTTCCTTTTCTCTTTCCTTTGCATAGTGATTAACTTTCCTGGTTGGGGGCCTTATGGGAGGGGCTGGCATTGGTGCAATTTTTCTTTCCATGGAAATGCTGGAGTTTGGGAGAGGAGAGATGACTTTCTCCTATATGGCATCACACAGTGCTAAGATTGAAATATCAGATTAAATTGAGTTATCAGTTTTATGACCTATTAAGGCAACTCATGTTATTACAGGAAAGGAATAAAGATTCACAATCTATTTATTGTGAACTCTAAAAGCCCTTACTCATCCAGATTGAGGAGCTTCCATACTCATGAGTGAGGTGGCCAAGTCCAACAACAATGGATTCCCTTCTCTCCTTGGGTTTCCTGTTTACCTGCCTCCTATTCCAGAGACTCACTGCCTCTTCGGTCCCTCCCCACCTGGGTGGCAACCAGAGGAGGCTATAATACTGCCGATATGGAGAGGTGCCAAGGAGAGGTTCTTAAAATTATAGCAGCCATTTGGTTTGCCAGGTCTTCCAGGGGCAGGGAGAGGTCACGGCAGTCTCTCAACAGGCACAATGTATCCAGATCCTCAGATTTTGTTCTATCAATAGTGCTAGGGACTTCCCTGGTGATCCAGTGGCTAAGACTCTGCTCCCGAGGGAGGGGACCCAGGTTCAAATCCCTGGTCAGGGAACTAGATTCTGCATGCAAGACAGTGCAGCCAAATTTTTTAAAAAAAAGTGCCAAAATGAAGACACTTTTTTCTGAGCACATCCCCTCCCATCAGATCCCTGCAAAACCCAGATGACACAGTCATGGGAAATAGTTTCTGAGCTTAAGTTTGACCCTTTGTTAAGTTAGAGATGAAGAGCAGCTTTACTGAGATTTTATCATACAGATGAAACAGTCATTTACACATGTCTCAAAATTAAGAACTTTTCCTCCAGACTATAAATGAGGTCTATATAAGGAGAATGGAATGATGATTACTTTCTAAACTAAATATCCTGATAAAAGAGAAAAACACCAGGGCTCTCAAATCTATTGATGAAATTAGCAACAACTCCACGTCTTCTTAAACATTTTTTCTTTTGATTATTCCCATTAAGCTATTAAGCCAAAGTATTGAATAATATTTTTTCCCTAGACCATCTATTTTAAAACTAGATTCTAGGCTCTGCAAGTTACAAACTCTATAACCTTGGGAAAGTTAAACTCTCTGAACTTCAGTTTTATCAGGAGTAAAATTTAGAATAAGAAGATCTATTTCCTGGAGTTGTTAAGGGGATTAAATAAGATAATATATATCTTTCCTCTCAGAAGAGTTGTTGACACTAGTTAATGCTTAATACACACTGGTTGCTACTAATAGTGTTGTTAAGTGTTCTTGTTATTTAGAAAGATGCTCTTTTTTAGTCACTACGTTGTGTCCAACTCTTTTGTGACCCCATGGACCCTAGTCCACCTGGCTCCTCTCTTCATGGGATTTCCCAAGCAAGAATAATGGAGTGGGTTGCCATTTCCTTCTCCAGGGGATCTTCCTCACCCAGGAATCGAGCACCCATGTCTCCTGCATTGGCAGGTGGATTCTTTACCACTAAACCACCAAGGAAGCCCTATTTAGAAAGATGCTGCAGACTCTCACTTAGTAGTTCCTAAATAAATCATTTACACAATTTAAGGAGGATCATGAGAACCTCAGTTCTAGCAATAACAAATCAAGGGTCAAAATTGTGGTATTTATTCAGGCAGGATTTGCAAATTCTGTTTGCAGAATTTGACTGATTTAGATACCTCATACAAGTAGAATTATCAGTATTTGTCCTTTTGTGCCTGGTTTATTTAACTTAGCCTAATGTCCTCAAAGTTCATACAGGTTGTACTATATGACATGATTTCCTTCTTTTTTAAGGCTAAATAGTGTTTCATTGTATATGCATTTATATTAATACCACATTTTCTTTATCTGGTCATCTGTCAGGGGACATTTAGATTGCTTCCACCTCTTAGCTAATTATGAATAATGTTGCAGTGAACATGGGTATGCAACTATTTCTTGAAAATTCTATTTCCAATTTCTTTATATATATATATATCTGAAGTAGAATTGCTGGATCGTATAGTAATTCTATTTTTAAATTTTTGAGAAACCTCCATACATATCCACTATGTTTTCCATAGTGGATATACCAATTTACATTTCCACTAACAGTTCATAAAAGTGCCTATTTCTCCACATTGTTAACAATGTGAAGAAAAGAAAAAAACAATTTTTTTGAAAATAGTGGCCATCCTAATGGATGCAAGATGGTGTTTTATTGTAGTTTTGGTTTGCATTTTCTCGATGATTAGTGATGTTAAGCCTCTTGTCATATGCTTGTTGACCATTTGTATATCTTCTTTGGAGAAATGGTTTTTGGTTGGTTAGTATCATTTGTCTATTTTTGCTTTTGTTCCCTGTGCTTTTAAAATGCCATGTCCAAGAAATCACTGTTAAGACCAACGTCATGAAGCTTTTCCTCTGTTTTCTTTTAGGAGTTTTATAAGTTTCAGGCCTTACATTTAGGTCCATTTTGGGTTAGTTTTTGTATATGGTATGAGGTAAAAGTTCAACTTCATTTTTTTGTGTGTGGCTATCCAGTTGTCCCACCTCTATTTGTTGAAAAGACCATCCATTCCCCATTGTATAGGTTTGACACACAATTATTAGAAGATCATTTGACCACTTAGGTGAGGGTTTATTTCTGTGTTAACTATTCCATTTGTCTATGTTTGTCTTTATGCCAGTGCAATGGTGTTTTGATTAGCATAGCTTTGTAATGTGTTTTGTAATCAAGAAGTATGAGGCCTCCAACTTGGCTTTTCTTTCTCAAGATTGTTTGGGGGAAATATATTACATATTAATGTTATTGTTATCAATGTTGTTATCTTTGGTTGAGACTATGAGGGACCAATCTGAATCTTGCAAACTGTGTTTAATGAGCAACTGTATTTAATTACAAAAAGGTATAAGTTGGTATAACTGGGAAGGGTATGAAATATTTTCATTTCACACCTGTATAACCTGGACTCCAAGTCTCTATTTTTGCAAATGATAGAAAGTTTAACCCTGCTAATCTCAGATACAGTTGGTGCAATACAATGATTTTCCGGCTAAAAATGGTGTCATTATCCCAGTTTCAGTACAGTGCTTTATGCCATCTCCAGTCAGTCTCTCATTGGATTGGGGCCTAATGTAATGATGATGGTGTCCTTATAAGAGGAGGGAAATTTGAACTTGTACACACAGAGAGGAGAATGCCATGTAACAACAGAAGTAAGTGCTGGAGTGATGTATTGACAAACCAAAGATTCCTGGCAATCACTAGAAGCTAGGAGAAAGGCACAGGGCAGATCCTCCCTCAGAGCCTGGGAAAGAACTGACTTTGCCAGTGCTCTAATTGCACACTTCTAGACTTCTTTACTTTGAGAGAATAAATTTCTGTTGTTTTAAGCCACCAGGCTGTAGTACTTTTGTTACAACACCTCTAAGAGGTCAAAATACCATCCATCCTCGATTTCTTTTGCTGGTACAGATTGAGTAGTACCCTTGTGCCTGCTCATCTGTTTTGTCCCTAGGATTGCTACCTTCAATTAATCATCTACAAGTCTGCAGATTAGCAAGCCTACTCCCCTCTGCACTTGCTACTCATTATGATAATGTGTCCACCTGGCTGCTGAAGGTTAATCACGGCCACCTGGTCTCTATTGTTTCATGGTCTAGGACTTGGCAATCAAGTGCCTTGTTCTGTGGCAGCATCTCCTACCACCAGCCCAGGCCCACAGAAGAGAGCTGTCAGGAGACTTCTTGGTGTTGGTTATGCCCTTCTCACCGCTGAATCTTGTGCATCCTTAGTAAATAGTGTATCCTGTGAGCCTTTCCATGGAACATAACAATTGGGCGAGTTTTTTGGCTTTCCACAGTATATCCACTCTAGCTTGCTGACTTCTCTGAGCCTTTGAGCCCTTCCTTCTATCCTCTGTTGCAATTCTGACCATGCAACCTCACTTAGCACAGGCCATCACTTTTTCCAGGCTTCTAGCAACCATTATAGAAGCAAGTTTGCACCATCTCCTGGAGTCCTTGTCTAAATATTAATATTCTGTATTCCTGGAGAGTGCTCTCAAATTAGTAACTCTCCCTTATTCAGACTTATGTTCTTGAATCAAGCAGGGGAGGTGGAGACAGCAGGACTCCCTGGCCTCTGGATCACAAGCCAAGTGCTAGGAACCATCTTAGCTCTTTGTATCTTCTCTCCAGCTCTTCTAGTAATTGCCTGGATTAAAACCCCTTTCTCCTGAATTAGTTGAGTACTTCCTGTTGGCTGTTCTGATACATAATTTTTATTTTATTTTATGTTGGAGGTTTTTTTTTTTAGTTGTCTTTTTTTTTTTCTTTTTTGGACTGATACATTTTAACAAAATTATATTTTTTAAAAAAGAAGAGAAAGACAATAGTTGGGGACAGGCAATGTCATGGAAGGATAGAGAGTGAAGATGTACTTGAACACTTAACTAGTGTGTAAGGACCTCTGGCCAGTCAGAACAGGAGTGGCTAACCCTTTGACACCAGGCCACAGAAGATCCATGCATCTCCAGTGGGGGAGGAGGCACTTGGGGTGATTGTAACTGGTGTTTCCCAACTGGTACTAAACTCATATTTTAACTGCAAGACCAGTATATTAGAAGCTCCCAGAAGGGAAAATACTTGAGAACCAATATAGAATAAGGGGTAAAAATCACCCAATGGGGTGACTTTTTGAAAATAAAAATTCCTATACCTTTCCCCAAAGATCTGATCCAAAGATCTGGGGTGAAACTCAAGAATCTCTTTTCACAAGTATTCCAAGAGATTCTGATGGAGAACATCAACAGAATGTGATCTGAGAAAGAATATTCAGCAGACAGAGAAGGAACAGAGGAAAGAAAGACTGTTGATGGAGTGGAACCAGCGGTGCCGAAGCTGGAGAGTGGAATCTGTGTGGTTCTTTAGTCTCCTTCCATGAGGACAGCAGAAGAAGCCAGGCGTGTCAACAGTCTCATGAATCCAGACTCAAGGGAGATCTTTCTAGAATAGTGCTCTGGAACACCACAAGTAAAGAGATAAGTGCTAGGTTTTCAGTCACCTGGAGTGTCCAGGCTGAGTAGGAAGGAAGAGAAGTGAGAAGAGGGTTGAAAGATTAGAAGATATTGAGGATTCAAGCAACTATAAGTCTCTGAGGTCAAAATACAGATTGCACAGGAGATAGGGGTGTGGCAGAGAAGGAAGGAGACTGTGGCCAGTTCTCTAACACAGAGCAGTTCTGGGGTATAACAGTCCTCAGAGTTTGTTGTCCAAGAAGTAGCTGGCTGAACTGGAACAATTCATGGAGGGGCATGGAGTGTGCAACTTCCAAAACTGCCACATTAGTGTGGCAGTCTGAAAAATGGTCCCCAAAAGACATCCACATCCTAATCCCTGGAACCTATGAATGTCACCTTATGTGGCAAAAAAAAAAAAAAGATAGGGAGTAGGGTCCTTAAAATGTGATTAAGTTAAGGATCTTGAGATGAAGAGATCTTCCTGGGTTATGTGAGAGGGCCCTAAATGCTATCAGATTTTACACACTCAGAAAAGAAGGAGGCAGTTGACCACAAAGGCAGTTGGAATGACATAGCCACAAGCCAAGGAATGCTGGCAGCCACTAGAAGCTAAAAGAAGACAGAAATAGATGTTCCCCTAAAGGAACATAAAGGTATGCATTCCCCACATGTTCCTCCAGAGGAAGTGTGGCCCTACCAATACCTTCATTTCAGTCCAGTGACACTGATTTCGGATTTCTGGCCTCAGAACTGTGGAAGAATAAATTTCTGTTATTCTAAGCCATTCAATAGGTGGTGAGCAGCCACTTTAACAACACAGCTAGGCTGTGGAGTGTGCTTATATGGATGTTGAAATATTCTAGGTTTACAGTAAGTTGGCCAGAGTCTTTGATTGAGAGAGTAAGTGGAGAGCTCAGTAATTTTCATTCAGGAAGTGCTAAGCAATATGAACCTCAGAAAGAGAGGCGCTTTTACAAAAAGGTGGACAGGTAATTGTCTAGGAATGGTCATGAGAGAGCAAGATAAACGCCACCCCCTGGCTTCAGGGATGTGAAAAGTCTTTTCCCTGAAGGCAGCTTTAGGGAAAGATGGATCTAAAACTTCAACAAGTGAGCTATGGCATTAGTTTTTTTTTTTTAAGATGTTAGAGACATAGAGGTGTGGCGATAACTTTCCTTGATTCCAGTCAAATTCTTTAGAATGTCAAATACACTAAAAAATGTTTAACCAATGATATAAGACGCAGAGTACTGTAAAGTCACATGTAACTATGACTAGTACACATCTTCCTATGTTGCAAACAGCGCAAAATTTGTGGGGCCTGAAGTTTATACAGGCTGAGGGGCCTTCTTCAAGAAAGAAAAACAAAGTTATCGACACAAATGAAGTACAAACATGGATTTTTATTTGGAATGAAAAAAAGTTAAAATGATTAAAAGCTAACTAATACTACAAACATCATAAAGTCCAGAAAAATACATATATATTTATAATTAATTTTGTGATACACCTCTATTTTTTCAATATTTTTAGTGGCATATTCTGAAAATTATATGATATTCACCTTAAGGCATACATAAGAACAATTAAAATGTAATTTTTAAATTGTCAATACCTTGTATAGAAGTATAATAGTGTAACTCAAATTTTATGCTTATACAACACACATTGACTTGAACATGTAGAACGTTGTTTCTTGATTTTTCTGCCTGTTTGTTGAATCAGGGACAATTTTCTCTGCCTTTTTCTGGAACCACCAAATTTTAGTAGCGCAATCTAAACCGGTGTTTTAAGAGCCAGTATAAAGGTACATGCAGCCTCACTTAGGGATGAATTCATCAGTAGTGATATAGCTACAGATTCTTCCCTACCCTCAGGAATACTAATAAATTTGAAGTCTCATAAAAAGAGAAATTGTATGGTGCATATATAATTTTGCACTGCATAATCAAGAATATCCCTGACAGGAAGAACTTCTATTTTGACTCAGCTTTAATGAAAACCAACCCTCCCTTCAAATATTTTCACATCTGGTTTTTCTAAGGCACTTCTAATCATGCCTCTCCACCACCACCCACCTAGCATTTGTGTCTGGCACTATAGTATGTTCATATCACGATCCAACTTCTGGCCCTGCACATTCATTTCAAAGTTGGATATGTCAGCCCAGTGGGCAGCAGAAGTATTCCTAGAAGTCATTCCATCACCAGAATGACTACAAATAACTTAACTATACACAGAAGTGACTGCAAACCACATAAATGTATCTCTCTAAACCCAAAATAAATGCATCCCCAACTTTATTCAATTTCTCTTTACCAGAACCCCAAATCTCTACAGTCATCCCAACACTACTCAATTCAAGGACAGGTGCAATGGGAAGAAAGTCGGAGGGGAAACAGATTTATTTTTTATTTATTTATTTATGCAAAATTTTCAAAAGCACAACCATGTGACCACACTACTAAATTTTACTTGGCTTCACAGTAAATCTGCCTCTGGTTGCAGGGCTCAACACATGCTTAAAGGGCCACCTTCTTGCCAAAATGAGAGGTTATTTGCAGATACCTAAGGTCATGGGCATGAGTTTGAGTAAACTCCGGGAGCTGGTGATGGACAGGAAGGTCTGGCGTGCTGTGATTCATGGGGTCTCAAAGAGTCGGACACGACTGAGCGACTGAACTGAACTGAACTGAAAGTCATTCGTTACTTTGCCAACAAAGGTCCGTCTAGTCAAGGCTATGGTTTTTCCAGTGGTCATGTATGGATGTGAGAGTTGGACTGTGAAGAAAGCTGAGCGCTGAAGAACTGATGCTTTTGAACTGTGGTGTTGGAGAAGACTCTTGAGAGTCCCTTGGACTGCAAGGAGATCCAACCAGTCCATCCTAAAGCAGATCAGTCCTGGGTGTTCATTGGAAGGACTGATGCTGAAGCTGAAACTCCAATACTTTGGCCACCTCATGCGAAGAGTTGACTCATTGGAAAAGACCCTGATGCTGGGAGGGATTGGGGGGCAGGAGGAGAAGGGGACAACAGAGGATGAGATGGCTGGATGTCATCACTGACTTGATGGACACGTGTTTGAGTAAACTCCGGGAGTTTGTGATGGACAGGGAGGTCTGGCGTGCTGCGATTCATGGGGTCACAAAGAGTCGGACACGACTGAGTGACTGAACTGAACTGTACTAAACTGAAAGTCATTCAAATCTGAGGTCTGATCTACTATAATAGCCCCTAAAATATTTCTGGTTAGTCACGTCTCACCTCAACAAACTTCACAGGACATCCACCTTCATTTGCTGTCCTGAAATTTGATGGTGTGGGATATTACTGATGTACATAAATGCATCCTTAGATGAAGCTTTGAAATGTTTATGACTGTCAAGATCTTTTCATTGGAAACATCATCCAATGTGCATTGTCCCTCCAAGCTCCTTTTGCATCTTTATTTGGAGTCAGTAAACCATGAAAATAGAAAATGGATCCTGAGCAGAGTGAGCATCAGTTTTTTCTTTGCATAGGGTCCTTAAAATAGTCAGTGTTTGTCAACAGAAATGAAATGCATTGTATGAGAATCCAGCACGTGCAAGCCAGACAGAGTGCTAACAATTGGTAGGAAAAGACCATAAAGGCTTCCAAAACCATCCAGCTTTCATCCATTTTGTTTCATTGTCTCAAATGAGAAGTTGACAGGTCCTTTTGAAAGAACTCCACTGCTGGGAGAGCAGTGGAACCCAGAATTACACTTCATAAGCCCACAGGAGCTTTCTGGGGTGAATTAAAATAGCAGCCACACCGTATGAGATTAAAAGACAGGTTTCCAGTGTTTACATGTCTCCTGCTTCAAAGTAAATGAAAATACTCTGAATTCAAAGCGAGAGAACTGGCAGGAGACCCTGATATAGCAACATATCACCTTCCTGACAGCAAGCTTACCAGAGCCTCCATACTCACCATCATTCTCCTGCAGGCTAGAAAGTGGAGGCAAGCACCACTGTCCCCATTTCTAATTATGGTTTGTCCAGACCCATGCACCAACCAGAGTCTGAGTGGAGAGAATGCTCGGGTGTGAAGACCCCCTGAGCCCTCATGCTGGTCAGAGGCCTGCTCAGGGCTTTCAGATACAACCCTGAAAAAAGAGCAGACTCATGTTCCCACTCTTCAGGTAAGAAACCAGTCAGCCTGGTAGCATTTGGTGCAGTAATTAATCTCTCAGAGGCTAAAAGACATGGCATTAAATCTGTGTTGAGGTTATAGAGCTACAATCATGTAGAAAAGTTCAGTGTCCTTATCTTAACACTTACTCCAAGAACTATCCTGATACATCAAAAGATTTAATTAATTTTGATCTTTTACTAGCTAAAGGGAAAAAATGAAGACAAAACAGAGATATGGTTAAAAAAGGAAAAAAGTTCCAATTCCAGTACATTATCCAAATTATCCATATCCCTCGAGAACATTGGAAGGATTACCTCCATCAGGGTGACAGCCATTTAAAGTGTTGTTATAAATTGTTCAAATTTAAGAGAGCAGATCTGTTTGGAAGCTTTCAAGTAAGTTATATTCATACATATTCTTGGTAATCAGAGGTAGCTTTACATGTAGGAAGAATGGTGGCCACATCTGACATGTGATTTCAGGAAAGAGAATCAGTAGTCACTGGGCCCTTCACATATTTTATCTGACTCCTCTTAACACTTAACAAGGAATCTGAAATTCTTAGCATTTTATTAATACACACAAGGAAGGTGAGACCCCCCCCCCCAATTTAAGCACCTTGCCCAAGGTCACATATAGTAAGTTAGCAAGCCAGAATTCAGATCCATGTCCATCTGTCTAGAGCATCTGTCTACACCATGTTATTTCCTTGGCGCACCCAGCAGCCCCTATCAACCCACCTCAGCTGCTACAACAGGAACCCATGATTATAATGCCTTAAGTGAGAAAGACATTAATTTGTCATGTGACGTGTAACAGTTCAGGATTAGCTGTCCAATGTGTGTATGGCGTTTCCATAGTGCTGGGGCCACAGGTTCCTTCTGTATTGTTGCCCCACCATCTCAAGGACCTCGTGGTCCAAAGCGTCTCACCCACATAGTTCAAGGTGGGCCATCACTATCATCACTGCATCCTAGTCAACAGGAAGGACCGGCCCCTCCCCTCTCAGGGTATGACCTCAAAGTGGTACACGTAACTTTTGCTCACCTTCATTTACCAGCACATAAGACCACAGCTGGCTGCAAAAGAGGATAAGAAATAGAGTCTTTATTCTCAGAAATCATGTACCCAGCTAAAATTCAGGACCTCTGTTGTTATAAAAGGACTAACAAGGGGCCAATTATCAGTCTCTGCCACACTGATTCCTTAATACATTAAATTTCACCTTAACTCTTGTGACTTTCTAACTTAAAGCATGATTGGATCATTTTTGGAGAGAAGCAGAAAGCCTCACTCTTTCCAACAATAAAATAAAATATTTGCTCAATGCTGAGTTTAACATTTTCTTGTCATTTTATCTGGGACTCTTATTTCCCATAGTACCATGGTCTTTCCCATACTTCTCGTATTCTGTTCTCTTTTCTCTTGTGTCATGGTCCCTGCAGAGTTTGTGCTATGGATCATGCGAAATGGATTGAGTTCTCACAGAGACTAAGGGCCCAACCTGGAAATGACCTCCTTGCTCCCTAAGGGAGCCCAGGGTTGTGACTCCCCACCCAGAGAGCCCTCTTCTGGACTTGAGCACAAGAATGAAACTGGAGACAAGTGGCCCTCCACCTGGCTGACTTTGATCTGATCCATATGATGGGGTCATGAATGATTTTGTTGAGTCCAAGTCCAAATCGCCCATCTCCTCAGTGGCATTCCAAGGACCCCAGGGTGGTGTGCGTGGAGCCAAGACTAGGAAACTGCTGATCCCCAAGTAAGGATCACCTATGGCTGGAGAAGAGTCACCCTATCCTCCCATGTTCTTCCATTACAATTTCAACTATAATTTCACTAATTTACTTCTAATATTGCTTAGTGATCTTGAATACATGATATATCAAATCAGTATTCAGTTGAAAGGAAATATCCTTACGTGTATTCTCAAGACCTTACTTTGGTCCTTGGCCTCAAGACGTTCCCACAGATGGGGGAGAATGTGCTGGTGAAAGGATACCAAGAAAACATCCACAACAGTAGTAGTAGTAGTTGTTGTTGTTGTTGAGTCGCTCAGTCATGTCCGACTATTCGTGACCCCATGGACTGCAGCACGCCAGACTTCCCTGTCCTTCACTATCTCCCAGAGTTTGCTCAAACTCATGTCCATTGAGTCAGTGATGCCATCCCACCATCTCATCCTCTGTTGCGCCTTTCTCTTCCTGCCCTCCATCTTTCCCAGCATCAGAGTCTTTTCCAATGAGTCCACTCCTTGCATCTGGTGGCCAAAGTATTGGAGGCTCAGCTTCAGCATCAGTCCTTCCAATGAATATTCAGGACTGATTTCCTTTAGGATTAACTGGTTTGATCTCCTTGCTGTCCAAGGGACTCTCAAGAGTCTTCTCCAGCACCACAGTTTGAAATTCAATTCTTTGGTGCTCAGCCTTCTTTATGGCAGTACTTGTAATAATTGAGATTGCAAACAACCTCAATGTGGAAAATAATTATTTAATAAGTAAATATGAAAACAATTCTTAAAAAGTCATGACACAGTCACATGGTCAATCATTATATAGCCATTTAGATTAGGTTTATGAGGTGTTTTAATAGCAAAATGCTTACAATTTAATATTAAGTTAAAAATGCCAAAATTGTAATTGCAACATGGTCACAACTGTCAGAAGAAAATAGGGAAAAACATGACAAAAGTTGGTTGTCTTGGGGTAGTGACATTATAAGTGACATACCTTTCTATTTTTCTGCATTTTAATAATTGTTATTTTTATAACAGCAGCTCCTTAGGAGATGCTATTTGGGATATTTAACATATTTTAACTCATTTAATCTCTCAAAAAGCCTGTGAAATAGGGTAACTAGGAATATGTACTTTCAGAGTATCTTTGTGACCCTGACATGTAATCACGGTGCTGGACAATGGTGTGTCACGGTCAGCAGCAGTATTGGTAGCATTAATGACAAAGCATTCTGTGATAGGCAGAAAAGGGGAAGAGTTTGGGATCTGAAGTCAGACTTGAATTTTAATTCAGGCTCTACCACTAACAAGCAGTATGACTTTGATAAACTCAGTTGAGGTTTCTGAACCTCAGTTTCTCCCAAATGTTAAATGGCTTTAACAATGCCACAATAATAAAACTTAAGTGATTGTAAAGTCTCTGGCATGGAGTTAAGAGCAAAATAAATAGTAGGTATATAGGAGGTGTGTGTATGAGTGAGATCCAAGGCCATCAGTAGAGGGATGACAGATATAACAACTTCCGTACCAGGAAGAACATTGAATGTTGAGCATCTTCACCCTCACAGAAATCACATTATCAAAAACTATGTGGGGGGCTGATTTTGCTGCTGCTGCCACTACTAGACTACAAGTACAGGAGAGGCAAGAGACACAGGTTCATTCCCTGGGTCAGGGAGATCCCCTGCAGGAGGAAATGGTGATCCACTCCAGTATTCTTGCCTGAAAATTCCATGGACAGAGGAGCCTGGCGGGCTCCAGTCCACACAGACGCACTCACTGATGGCCACTACTAGAAATAGCCACAAGAGGGAGCTATTTTGCCCCCTCTGATGTTTTGAATCCAACCACATTTGGGGTTTTTTCCTTACCCCTTCTTTCAAGTAAAAGAAAATGAATCAGGCCCAGTGGTCTGATTCCCGTAAAGCTTCTAGATGCAGAGTAGACACGGGGTAGGCTCAACACCTGCTGAGAACAAAGGAGGCCCTGTTAAGGGCAGGTGGCCTCCGGAGCTCTACTCACCCTCCCACGCTCTATTTACCCCAGGGCTGGACTCCCTGGCTTTCCAGGTCCTCACAACACCCAGAACCTCAGACACCTCTCCCTCTGGCCGGCCCACCCCTAGTATCCCCACTACCAGACCCTGTCTGATTGTAGGTGTAGGAGGCTGGCTTTGAGTCCTCTGCCCGTGAAACAGCCCTGGGCTTGTCACGGAGCCTCTGCCTCCTGATTTGTAGAGCATCAGTTTCATCGGTTATAATGAAGACTGATGAGATAATAAGCATGAAAGTACTTGTAATGGAAAGTGCATGTGGCTCACTCATATAACGTGGGAGTGGGAAGCCTCGGACTCATCACATTAGCGCCTACTCCTCTTTCCATGAATTATAGGCCCTGCTTCCTATGCCCACAGTGGACAGGGAAGAAACAGTTTGTTCTGCTCAGTTTAATTCATTTACCCAAGTTCGAGGGAAGGATATCTGTAAAAATGCTCAAAGCCCACTCCCTCACACCTGTCCCAACAGTCTGGCAATTCCTCACACAGCCATGGTGAATTGGGACACTGGATTTCACTATGAGAAGGCTCACAAAGAACGAGAACACTTGAGTTAGGAAGGTAACCCCTGAAGACCCTACTCAGAGTTTCCCAGAGGCCTTGGAGATTAAAGGGAAAATATTCTGGTTCTGGGCCAATGAAAAAAGATCCCACCCAGCAGTCAGGAGCTTTTACTTTCTAGCTGCCACCACGGGGGTTAGGGAGAATCAAACAGCACGTGCCTCACTTTTCATATCTGGAAAACAGAGATAATAACAATTTGTGTGTGTTTGTGTGCTCAGTAATTTCTGACTCTTTGCTACCCCTTGGACGATAGCCTGCCAGATTCCTCTGTCCATGGGATTTTCTAGGCAAGAATAATAGAGTGGGTTGCCATTTCCTGCCCCAAGGGATCTTCCCAACCCAGGGACTGAACCTTCCTCTCTTGCATCTCCTGCATTGGCAGACAAATTCTTTACCACTGTGTCACCTGGGAAGCCCCCCCCAAATAATGTTTAGCACTAACAATCTGTCAGACACTGTTTTCAGTGTTTTACACTTAACCCTCAGAACAATCCCACATGTAGGTACTATATCTCCATTTTAAAGATGAGGAGCCGAGCATAAGGGAACAAGAGCTTTAAAAGTGCTTAGCAATGATTATCATGAGAATATAGATATCCAAGGTCTTTATACTTCTGTGTGATTGCTGCACCTTATGGAGAATTGACTTCTACTAATCAGGTGATAAAGATAGTCAAGTGAGATGGATTTTCCTGGACTCTCCTTAGAGTGGGGCCCTTGACAGGAACACTTCTAACTGACAAAGGGGACCGTCTGTGTGGTTCAAATGAACTGGGTACTTGGAGAATCCTGTTACAAGAAGAAACATATGATTTGTACATCAATAATACCTTTCATGGTACTGATTCCCTGCCTTTCCTTATCATCCCAATCCTTTTCCTGAATTTTCTTCCAGTTCTTCTACGACCCACTCCCAACTCCAGACCCCAAGGCTGGTGGCTCTGTGAGTCTCTGTCATTCTCCATTATTTGTGCAACAGTCAAGCAGTCCTCATGCATCCACTGGAGTGGAGTGCTCTCTCTTGGGACCAGCAGCAGAATCTAAAAGAGAATCTAGGGGCCCTGTGAGTGCTGGAACCTGGAGCAGGGATCCTATGGGCCAGCAGTACCAATCTATAGATTTCCAGGCTTGAAGATTTCGGAAGTGAACCACTTACTTGTGACTTTGAGAATTTTCAGTAATTATCATGAAGGCAAACAGGTTTTGATTCATATATGCCAGGCACTGTGCTAAGCACTTAACGTGCATTCTTGTTTTTTTAAACAATCCTTTGAGATTGACATTTCACATTTAAGGCTTAAAAAGCATATGGCTCAAGAGTAGTGGTCAGCAAGCTATAGCCCATGTGCCAGGCACCTGTTTTTGTAACTAAAGTTTTATGGAATACAGCCATAGCCATTCCTAAGTATTGCTAATGGCTGCTTTTGTGCTGCAGTGGCAGAGTTGAGTCATTGTAACAGACACCACATAAGGTCTGGAAGCCTTATTATGAGGTTCCTTAAGACGTCCCTTCTTTGGAACCAAACTACCTGCCTTTCAATTCTGTCTCTGCCTCGTATCAGCTATCTGAACTTGAACAAGTTTTTTCACTTCTCTGGGCTCAGGCTTCCTCATCTGTAAACTGGGAATAATAATAGAATCTATATCATAAGATATAGCACACAAGTATAGCCTGAAAACTTGTTAGAAATGCAAATTCTGCTTCATCCCAGACCTACTAAATCAGAAACTCTGGGAGGCAGGCCCTAGAATCTGTGCTTTAATAAGTTCCCAGGTCATTCTGACACCACTGAAGTCTGAGAACCACTGACACTTGTTTTTAAAGTAGTCGCCCAGAGTCAGTGCTAGATAAAGTTTTGCTAAGATTGTCACTAAGAATAATGTTTACTCAATCTCTATTCTGTGGGCTTGTCTTGAAAATCAGCCATAAATTCATAAGCTCTTAGTAGGAAGAGTAGTATTTGACATTGCTTTTATATCCATCATGTGCCAAGCACAAGTTAGGTGCTCCTTCAGCATTATTTGACTGGTCGAACGATTTCTGAAAATGGGGTTGATTTCCTGGGATCTGTGAAGCCACTCCAAGTGGCTCGGAGTATGTGGGTGGGCCACAGTGAATACTTGAGTCCTTGAGACTAGGTGCAAATGCTTGTATTTTCCATTCTATCTCTTTCTCTGTAGATGCTCTAATGTTTTCACCGCACTCTCAAAGACTCCCCAGATTTAGACACCACTGCTCCAGGGCTCAGGTACCCACAGGTGAAGGTGAAGGATGGCAAGTGCCATCACGCTGCAGTGGGGCCACGTGGGTGCATCCTCACCCATCGGTGGTGCAGGGTAGGAGCCTGAACAGAAAGATGGCCCCCTCTGTTCTGTTTCCCCTCCCCTGCCCCGGCCATCTCTGCCCTCCTCCTCCCCGATTCTCCTTCTCCCAGAAAAACTGCCTCTCTTCTTCCAGCTGCTGAAGAAAGTGGGGTCGACAACCCTGCATCACATCATGGAGATGGCTGTTTAATTTGAGATGAGTGTTACATTACTCATTGCTCGGGGGCCCCCTTTGATCCACCAGCATTTGCTTCTTTTATTCCCATGTAGTGCATACATTAGTGCCCTGAATGCTCCTCGGTCTTGTTGTCTTTTAGATGTTGTCAGAGATTATTTACTTGGGAAAGCAGATGGATATCTTGTTTAATGTCAAAATAATTACTGTTTGGTTGGCCTGATAGTTTATTTACGCTTTCAATATTGTTATGTTTACATCAAAAGAGCATTGCCAAAATTATATTTTATCTTTAAAGTAAACAGGATATGACAACCTTTTTTGAACCTGATTTTTCTGTTTAAGGAGTTTGGTTATTAAAATGGTTAAAAGATAACGGAACCAAGTGGGAATGGTCACTTTAGTTGCAATGCAAATGCACATCTGCCTGCTTTTTATTTGTAAAAAAGCTGGAAAAAGCCGTAAACAATGCTTTCAGTGAGAGGCCATATAATGCAGTGGTGGAGAACAGACTTCAGCTCCAGTTTCAAATCCCAGCTCTGCTGACGACGACTTGTATGAACTTTAGTTTTTCAACCGATCTGTGTGCCTCAGTTTCCCCATCAGCAAAAGAGATGTAGTGATGGTTGTGAAAGTTAAAGGAGTTCATGTACGTAATTTCCAGGCATATATAAAATGCTGTTTAAATATTGGCTATTACTTAATAAACAAAGTTGTAAAGTAGTTCTATGAGTTTGAGGTGGATAGAGGAAGCAAGCTGTATAATCCTATGGGAAATTAAAAGACCTGGGATGAGTCTCCATGAGTCACCACCTTCCAGCTCCTCAGACTGGTGATCGCCTTGTCTCCACATTGTGAAGCAGGGAGTCCTCTAAGTTCTGAAGCCTGTCCTGATCCTGGACGAACGTTCCTAGTTCTTAACTGAGCTGAGCTAGAAAGGCGTTAAAAAGTGAGGCTACTTGGAGAAAATATGCCCTCTGTTTCCCTTTTCCATGAATAAGTAAGATAGTTCATCTACTTCTAAGAGTTTCTCCAGCCACACCTTTTTACTCATTTTCACTGAGCAACTTTTATTTCAGCGCGCTAGTTTACCAGCGTACAAGGAAGGAAAGTTCTGGCGGGTTGCTCCCACTGAAGCACCTGGGAAGAGCCACAGGGGCTAGGGATTCTATAACTCAACCTCTGGTGGAAGTTCGTTTGGTTATTTTGACCTAACTCTTGTGTGCTGTGCTACTTCTTTATTTTTTATATGATTGCAGCCTTCTATTACAATAAGTAAACATTACTAGATGCTAATTAATTCAGTCAGTCCAAACAGATTGTTTCTAGTTGCAAATAGTAGTTTTGCTAGCTGTTTGATAAAATAAATGTGATGGTTTAACCTCAGGTCTGCTTTCTCAGCTTCACCATCTTTTCTCCAGTTTATCATGGTTCATTAGATACTTGCTTTTCTTTAGGATGTCACTTCATAGCTCACTGGTCTCCCATCCTGGGAGGAATGAATTCAGAAATTGTTGCATTCATGTGGTAAGTTAGTAGGCTTGGGATCTGTTCCAAGTCTGTAAAACCCTTGAAATTCCCTTTTTGTCCTGTAGTGATGGGTAAGATGACTAGATTCAGGGCCAGAAGAGAAGGCTGCCAAAGCCCACTATATTCCCAGAAAGTAGAGAGAGTGTGGCTGGCTCCTTAACTTCCCCTGAGTCCTCTCACAACAGTCCAGGGACCCCATGAAAAATATATTTTGTCTTGCACTAGATGGTGTACCTATTTCTTGGCCCATGTGGCAGGGGTTATTCATACTTAACTGTACTGTATATCCCCTGAGTGTAACTGGCCTTAAAATTTGGCAATGGTAATTTCTTACTTTTGTAACACCAGGAATTTAGGAATATCAGCAGTGAGAAGCCTGAGATGGGCACAGTACTAGGCAGCAATATAAGTTAATCACTAATAAAACAGCAATTTCATCAAGAAGAGTCATAGTGGGATATAATTCTGTGTTTGGAATAAATAATTCTTAGACCTAAAAGAAGGGTTTCCCTGATCACTCAGTTGGTAAAGAATCTTCCTGTAATGCAGGAGACCCTGGTTCGATTCCTGGGTCAGGAAGATCTGCTGGAGAAGGGGTAGGCTACCCACTCCAGTATTGTCGGGCTTCCCTTGTGGCTCAGCTAGTAAAGAATCTGCCTGCAATGTGGGAGACCTGGGTTCGAACCCTGGGCTGGGGAGATCCCCTGGAGAAGGGAAAGGCTACCCACTCCAGTATTCTGGCCTGGAGAATTCCATGGACTATACAGTCCATGGGGTCGCAAAGAAGTGGACACAACTGAGCGACTTTTACTTTCACTTTCAGACCTAAAAGGACCTTGAGAGGCCATTCAGGCCTCTTATGATATTAAAAATTTCAGAAAACTACATCAATTGAAAAAAAAGTTTAAAAGTGGGGGATGTAACAAAATGGGAATGTGCTGCGAGTTAAGAGTAAAAGGGAGCTGAAACATTTTGGAGAGCAATTTGGCAATACCTAGAAAACTCAAATATTTACATACCTTATGATTCACATATTCCACTACTAACAGATACAACTTAGGAAAGAATCTTACATAAATGCCCAAGAAGACATGCAGAAATATGTTCACTGTGGATTGGCTTTAACAGCCAGATGCTGGAAACAACCTAACTCATCAATAGGGAGACAGACAAATAAATTGTGATATATTCATACAATATACTATACAGCAGTTTAAATAAACTGAACTGTATATTTCAACATGAATAAATGTTGGGAACAATGCTGAGTTAAAAAAAAAAAAAGGCAAGTTTCTGAAGGGTGTGTGTACAGTGTGATATCATTTAAGAAGCTAAGACTCTCTCCCGGTATGTGCACACCCAATAAAAGGATAAAAACACAGAAGGGAAGAATGGACACTGATTTCACAAGAATGGTATCTCTGCATAGAGAGGTTTTAACTGTATCTGTATTACTTGAAAAAGAGATCTGAAACAAATATAGCAAATATTACCATGAAAGGCACATGGATACAGGATTTTTTAATTACCTGGACATTTTGTGCATTTGAATTTTTTTAATTCCCTGGATTTTGGCACATGCGCTCTCTTTTATGGCTCTCATAACTTAGCTTGCAGGTCAGCTGGCCTTTTCCTCAAATTATGCTGCCATATAAACTTCTTTATGACCATTGATACCTTTCAGTATCCAATCCTGGAGTAGCTTGGTTTTCAGGAAAAGCATTTTTTTTCCCCCTAGGAAGTTCTTTCTGACCACAAATCCACTTGTTCATAGAACTGAAACTTTTTTCCCAAGTTAAATTAAATCATCAATGTCCAGACAGACTCACTCCTCTGCCAATAGATCTCATTCCTTCCAGGTATCTCCTCTCTCCCCAGGGATGTCCCAACACCTCTCCATCTAATTTCATTGGTGATTTCCCTAAGGGACTGTTTGTTCCTCCACTCAGATCACTGTTAACTCTATCATGCCTTTCCATCTCTTGGTTCCTGCTTAAGCTCAAGGAAAGAACGCCCTCTCTATAGAGACAGCAAAGTTGCCAAAATAGTTCTGTAGGATTGTCTACTGTCTCAATCACTGTGTGCTCTCCAAGGTTAAAATGAGAACTTGAAGAATATATTGCATAATGAAAACCCAATGTACTACCCTGACTTACCTCAACTATACACTCACATCTTCTCTGTAGGCAGCCCCAACTCCAAAAACTTTATTCCTAATTCAAAACATCAGATCAAGGTTAGCTAGATAGAAAACCAGCTTTCAAATGTTCTTTATAAAACCTCCAAGGACACTAAATGGGAAATAAAGGAAATAGATAAATTGCTCCAGGGCTGATAAATAGAAATGAGAAAATTTAGTGCTTGAGATGTTGACAAGTCTCTGTCCTCTTCTATTTTCCAGTCCCTCCAAGAAGAATTAATGAGAACATTGAAAGGTGTGGGTGGGGGAAATCTGAAATATAATGAATGATCTTAAAGATAAAAGCACAGGTCAGTTAAAAGAGGGTAATGTCAACATTTGTGAATTAGGAAAAAGAAGCCAATTTCTGTCATATGCCTCCATAATTTTATAAGTATGCTCATTCATGATAAATTATTATTATTGTAGAACAGATGGATGAATCTCAATCATTATACAATAATGGAAGATTAAACATTTTCTTAACTTCTATTCATCAAATTAAGTCTTTATACTCACAAGGAAGGACAATGCATCAATGTTATCATTAGGGCTTTTTTTTTTTTTCATATAACTTTAGCGTGAAATATAATAAGACATGATTAATGTACTGACAGAAGTAAATACTAAACAACCCACATTAGTCTAGATTGGAGTCACTTTTTAAGTTCTCTTATTCTGTGGCTTCTCAGCTCCTTGTGAATTTTGTCAAAGAGAAACAACCATCAAAATCCTTTGATCTTTTAGCTAGGTGTTCCTTTTCAGCTACCGTCTTTACTTGCAAAATGTTACCTACTCCCTAAAGTGTGTGCTTTCTTTTCTGGGATGGGAGGGAAGATAGTATCTGTTCAGCCCCCACTGAGGAAACAGATTTCTCACTGGGTTTTGTGTCACATTTAACAGATTGTAATATTTGGAAAGGACAGAGATAAATCTCGTGATTCTCAACCCCTCCTATCCACCACACCCCAACATGAGTTCAGCCCTCAAACTATTCCTGCTCTAAAAAATATACCCAGTCTTTACAACATGTGGAAGGCAGTTTCACAATCGCCCTCAAGGACATATTTCAACACTTTTCATCATTACCAAGCACTCATTTGTAGCCACAGACTTAAAGAACTGACAGTAGCGAAACACTGCTTAGTGGGACAAACAGCCCTGACCCTGGAGGCAGAGGACCCAAGGCCAAGCCCCTCATCTAGACCTTGCACATGCGTTCTTTTTCTTTTACCTATAACATTTATTGCCTTCTCTGGCCAACTGCACATATATCAGTTTACTCACCAGGAAACCCCCAATACTTAGGTCTAATCTTCTTCCCTTTGTTATCTTTATTAATTTATAAAGAATCGGAATGTGATAAAATAGGAAGACTCCAAGAAAAAATTGTAAGACTAGTTAACAGGCTTCATACATAGTTTAATAAAAGATCAGTAGTTATATCTTTGAAAATGTAATAAAGAGTATCAACTGTCAATTACTGTGCATAAGCACACCATTTATTAAGCCTGGTAATCCTCAGGTGGTATACGTGCTATGACTTTTAACTTGAAAACAATTTTCCATAGCACATTTTTCCCATCAACAACAAATTTTGGAGATAATTTTTCCACCAATAAAGCCTAACAAAGTAGGGTTCTATGTTCCAGGAAGAAAAACAGTATATAGAGTATCAGAAAGACCAGTGGTGACGCTACATTGACTTCACCTTCCAGAGAGAAGCTTGTCCCATACAACAAGACTCAGCTCAACCTTTGAGGGACTGATACAAGAAAGTAGTGGGATGTTGTTGTTTAAGGGCCTGCAATACGGGAATAGTTATTCCTACCCCTATTTCCAAATAATGCTGATATAGATGAATCTCTTTTAGGTAACTATCCAGAGGTAATAATGTCAGATCTTGGGTGGGGGCACTAAGTCATCATTTCTCATATTAATTATCACTGAACAGAATTGTAATTTCAGAAACCATACAAAGAGAGGCAGAATCCTAATACCAGATCACACATTTATCGTTTATCTCCATCTTGTTAACACACAGCATGTGCACATGCATGTGTGTGTGCATACACACAGTTTGGACTTCAGATAAAGAATTTATGGTATTTAATGTACTTCTAAATTCTTGTTTAAATCCCATTGCCTTTTATTTTTATACTTTGAAGAAGAAATGAAAAATTTTACTCACAGATAACATGCTATTGTGAAAAGAACATAGGCAGATTCTACCATTACAAGGAAGAAAGTGAGCTTGGAGGCAGGCCTAGCAGAGGTGCAGATGTCATATACACATAGTTTGGTGGGGGAGCCAGAAAGCAAATTTATTGTCAAAGAAATATGGAAATTGTTTTGTAACCAGCTTCTTTCAGTTAACAATGTATACAATATTATCTCCTTCTGTCAAAATACATATGTATTTGTAAATACATACACTGCCCTGGAAGTATTAATATGTGGATTGAGGTGGAAATGAGGTAATCTCTGGTTAGTGAAAACATAATGTTTCCATTTTCTTAATCTGTGTTTTGTAGTTGTCTTCAATATTGTATATAACACTAACTTTATAATAACTAACAGTTATGGTAACGTGATTATTTACTTACACTGGATTACTTTCTCTACATATTTCATCATATTGTTTCCCTGTTCCATGTTATGTCTTTTCATCATAGTCTCAAGTGCAGAGTAAAACTAACAGTTTCCCTTTAGTAGAGTGCTGGAGGGTCTGTGATTGCTCTGTCCCTTCCTTGGCCCCCAACAGCACACATATACACATAGATGCTTTAACTCAGACCTGTGATTGGCTCTGCTTCAGTATTAGCTCTACAGCCCAGACAAATGAATTAACCTCTCTCAGTCCCAGATTCTTCAGCTGTTAAATATGGCTAATAATACTTATCTTAAGGTGTGCTGAGTGAATTAAGTGAGAAAATACAAGTTAAAACATGGCATAAACTTATAAATGGAGGAATACTATATTGCTTATGTAATTCTATTTTTAGCAGACACTTTCAACTTTATTATTGAAGCACTTATGTGGCAATTATGTAGGAAGCTATTGCCCCGTGGCTGTTGACAGGGTGAACTAAGAGTCTCCAAGACTTACGGAGCTGAAGCCTCGATACAATTTCTCACCTACAAAAACCACTGAAGCGGTTTTTTGGTGGTGTGTTTTTTTTTTAAGGCAACTGCCATTATCCACGTATTGTCAGGAAACAGGAAATTGTTTCCTGATAATCTGAAAAGACTGCTTCCCTGGTGGCTTAGACAGTAAAGAATCTGCCTGCAGTGCAGGAAACACAGGTTCAGTCCCTGGGTCAGGAAGATCCCCTGAAGAAGGAAATGGCTACCCACTCCAGTATTCTTGCCTGGAGAATCCCATGGGCAAAGGAGCCTAGTGGGCTACAGTCCACGGGTTCACAAAGAGTCAGACATGACTAGCAACTAACACAATCTGAAAAGAATGGCAATCAGAGAGGAGATGAGACTGAAATGCTATTACTCAGTTCACTACTGGGAGAAAAACTCACAAAGGTCTTGATATGACCCTGTAAATCTACTTACATATATAAAAGAAGTTAGAGGAGGTGATTGGAGAGCTCATCCTAATCTAATGTCAGGAACCTACTGCTGTCATCACTGCCCCAGCCCTCCTCTGTCCACCTCCAGAAGTGTCCACCGCTATCTATGGTAGACGTGCTAAGACTCTAACTTGCATCTAGAAAGTAAGAGAGAAGTCAGTTTTATGCCAAGTGGCCAAGTGAAAGACCTAGGGAAAGAGAGAAGTGTAAAGCAACTTTGTTCTAGTGAAGGGCTCTAGCGTCTGCCGTGTAAGTCACATCTTCAGTCTCTCCTATGAAACCACCGGTAAAATCTTCATTGTTCATGAATGCTTTATTGCAAATAAATTTTTTTATGGTGATTTCAAGGAAATACTGAGTCCTGCTTCCATTTGAAACAGGGTAGTTATGGAGACTGCCCTTGGGGCCCTCCAGCAGATGGGTCATTTCACTCTGGATGAGTTTAAGGTTCTTGAGTATCTCAGTCACACTAGCCTTAGCAAGTCCACATTGTTAACAGTGCAATGTAAACATTTTCATCCCATGACTTTCATCACGGATTCAGGTGGGCAAGCTAATGTGTTCAGTAATGTTACATGGAATCTATCCAACTTAGCAACCCTCACTATCACCCACCCCACTGATATTCTCCAAACCACATTCCTTGAGCCTCAGCCAAGAGTTCCATTCTTGCCCTCCTGCAACTGGTCTATTCTTATCTCCAGAACATACCTTTTCTGAGGGGCCCAGTAAGAATTTTATTAATCAATATGACCTAAATCATTTGGAAATTAATTCTCCCATCACCTTTTCTTTACATTCCAAGATCACAGAATGCTTCTTGGGTTTCAACAAATCTCCATCTCTTTTCACATAAATTCTGAGTTCACATGCTTCTTTAGAACTGAATTAACTTCCATAAGTAAACTGCTACTATAAAGGCTGGGATTTGGTGCAGCAAACAAGCTGCTGCAAGTTTTTCAGTCAGTGAGAGATTTAATACAGTCTCTCAAGGGGCAAGGGGATTGGGTTTTTTTAAATAATGGAAAGGTTCAGGGAGTAAAAGTCAGGAGGCTGCTGCCAGACTAGATACAAGGTCCTAACGCCATCACTGGGATATGAAGATGTTTCAGCTGCCACCACTAACACTGCTACCAGCCCTCCTCTCCCAAGTAGATGGTGTCCCCACAGTGGAACACGCAATCTAACAACGGCCAGCGCTTGCATCTGGCAGAACTTGCTTCCTCCACAGCAGTAAGGAGACAGCTGCCGCCTAGAGCCTGACTTCCAAATTCCATGGGAGTGCATTGTAAAGGTAGAGCATAATTCACATCCAGAAGCCTAGCTGCAAAGCAGCCTAAGAAATATAGCTTCTAGCTCTCCAGCTTCTTGAAATAGAAAGAGGATAACTAGTTCGAACATGGCTTTCAATAAGATTCAGTGTAACAAGCAGAAACTGCTCTGTTTTTCAATCCATAAGAGGTTTAATATAGGGAATTGGATTCTTTTGAACAATGCAGTGTAAAGTATACAAGCAAACCTTGGAGATATTGAGAGTTTGCTTCCAGACCAGTGTAATAAAGCAAATGTTGCAATAAAGTGAATCACACGACTTTTTGGTTTCCCAAGGCATATAAAAGTTATGTTTACACTAGACTATAGGCTGTTAAATGGCAATAGCATTATGTCTGAAAACACAATGTACATACCTTAATTTTAAAATACTTTATCACTAAAAATGCTCACCATCATCTGAAAGTTCAGTGAGTTATACCTTTTTGCGGGTGGAGGGTCTTGCCTTGACGTTGGTGGCTGTTGACTGATCAGGATGGTGGTTGCTGAAGGTGTGAATGGCTATGGCCATTTCTTAAAATGAAGACAACAATGAACTTTGTGAATCAATTAATTCTTCCTTCCACAAACGATTTTCCTATAGCATACAGTGCTGTTGGATATCATTTTACCCAGAGTAGAACTTCTTTCAGAATTGGAGCCAATCCTCTCAAACCCCGCTTTACCACCTACGTTTATGTAAAATTGGAAATTGTGTGCTATCATTTCAACAACCTTCACAGCACCTCCACCAGGAGCTGACTCAATCTCAAGAAACCACTTTCTTTGCTCATCCATAAAAAGTAACGTCTCATCCATTAAAGTTTTATCATGAGATTGCAGCGATTCACTCACATCTTCAGACTTCACTTCTAACTCTAGCTCTTTTGCTACTTCTATTACATCTTCAGTTACTTCTTCCGCTGAAGTCTTGAACCCTTCAAAGTCAGCCATGAAGATTGCAGCCAACTTCATGTTGCTATTTATTTTGGCCTCTTCCCATGAATTCTGATTGTTCCTAATGGCATCTAGAATGGTGAATCTTTTCCATAAGATTTTCAGTTGACTTTGCCCAGATCTAACAAAGGAATTTCTAAGGCATCTATAGCCTTACAAGGTACAGTTTTTAAATAATAAAACTGGAAAGTCAAAACTACTCTTTGATCCATGGATCCAAAATGGGTGTTGTATTAGCAGGCATAAAAATAACATTAATCTCATTGTACATCTCCATCAGGCCTTTTTGAACAGGTGCATTGTCAATGAGAAGTAATATTTTGAAAGGCATCTTTTTTTCTGAGCGGTAGGTCTCAATCATGGGCTTAAAATATTCAGTAAACTATGTTGTAAACATGTCACATGATCCAAGTTTTGTTGTTCCATTTACAGAGTACAGGCAGAGTAGGTCTAGCATAGTTCTTAAGGGCCCTAAGATTTTCAGAATGGTAAATGCGCATTGGCTTTGACTTTTAAAGTTATCATCTGCATTAACCCCTAATAAGAGTCAGTCTGTCCTTTGATGTTTTGAAGCCAGGCAATGACTTCTCCTCTCTGAGTGTCCTAGATGGCATCTTTTTCCAAGGCTGTTTTGTCTACAAAGTCCCTTGTGTAGTGTAGTCACCTTCCTTAGTTATCTCAGCCAGATCTGGATAACTTGCTGAAGCTTCTGCATCAGCACTCTCTGCTTCACCTTGCACTTTGATGTTATAGAGATGACTTCTTTCCTTAAACCTCATGAACCAACCTCTGGTAGCTTCAGACTTCTCTTCTGCAGCTTCCTCACCTCTCTCAGCCTTCATAGAATAAAAGAGAGTTAGGGCCTTGCTCTGGATCAGGCTTTGGCTTAAGGTAAGTTATGGCTGATCTAGTCAGGCTTTTAGCCTAAATAAGGCTCTTTCACTTATTCATGTGTTCACTGGAGTAGCACTTTTAATTTCCTTCCAGAACTTTTTTTTTTTTTTTTTTTTCATTCAGAACTTGGCTAACTGGCACAGGAGGTCTAGCTTTTGACCTGTCTCACCTTTTGACATGCCTTCCTCGCTAAGCTTAATCATTTCTAGCTTTTGATCAAAAGTAAGAAACTTGCAGCTCTTCCTTTCACTGGAACACTTAGAAGCCATTGTAGATTTATTAATTGGCCTAATTTCAATATTGTTGTACATCAGGGAATAGGGAAGCCAGAGGAGAGGGAGAGAGATGAGGAACAGCTGGTTGCAGGAGCAGTCACATCACACACTGTTCATCTTACATAGACGTGGCTCGTGATGCCCCAAAACATAATGGTTACAGAAAGGGTCACTGATCATAGATCATCATAACAAATATGATAATAACTAAAAACTTTGCAAGAATTACCAGAAGGTGACACGGAAACAGGAAATAAGCAAATGCTTTTGGGAAAATGGTGCTGATAGATTTGCTCAACACAGGATTACCACAAACCTTCAACTTGTAAAAAAATGCAGTATACACGGAACACAAAAAAGCAAAGTGCAATAAAATAAGGTGTGCCTGTATTCCATCCCCCCACATATAAAATACTAACAATTATTAAAGCTGGGTTATGAGTAGATTGGGAGCTATGTTCTATTTTATACTTTCACATACGTTTGAAGTTGGTTTTCTTCTCTGCATGTCATTCTTCATTTACCCCGGCCTCAAATCCTCTCTCTCCCCTGCCCACCCGGTCCTGTGGGAAGCTGGCTTCCTGGTGTGTCACTCTGGTGCCCTGGCTACTTGTCTTCTGGTTGGTTGTGACCAATCTGCGGCTCCTGCAGAAGGTTAGAGCGCATATTTCTTCCCATCTCACTCCCTACTCTGAATCACTCTAGTTGACAGTGGCTGAGCCCTCCAGTATCATAGCTCCTGCAGAGTGGTCTCTTACTCTTGTGGCTCCATGTCCTCTCTGCTGTAACGGGTGACGATGACTTCCTTCTATTGCTGGTGTCTGGGTGCATTGGCATCCTTTATTGCTTCCCCTTTTGCCATCCCTGTCTCTGTAAGTAGCCCTTTCATTAAAAGCCTTTTGAACCATGTAACTGAAGTTCCATTTCCTGCTGGTCCCCCAGCTCCCCTTTATAATCCTCTTCTCAGATGCAATTCACTACACTCACCAACCTTGGCACACCCCACAGGGCCCCTACACCCTCCTGCTCCTAATTGTTCCCTCCCCTGCCTGAACTCACACCACCAAGCCTTTGTGCCTTCCACGCAGGCTTTTGCATTATGCAAAATGATTTATAAATGAATTGTCAGGCTTAAGTGATTTTTTGCAGGATAAGCTTTCTCAATTTTAAGGGGAGATACATGGTACAATAAAGTGGAAATATCAATATTCTGATAAACATTTCAGGCAGCAGTAGGGAGCTTATTTAGAGGAGCTAGACCTATCAAGTCTGGAATCTATGAAGAGAGGAATATCTATATGCCTGAAGATGGTTCTGAGTAAGTGGTAAAATTTGACTCAGTGTTAGAAAAACAGAAAGCAAGACTCTTGAGGACTGAAGCTTTGTCTCATTCTCAGTTCTTTCCCCAGCACCTGGCGTAGTATCTGATACATAGTAAGAATCCCATACACCTTTAAGTGATGAAATGAGTGAGCAGACATGGCAGGAAGCCCCGTGGTCCTTTGTCTCCCTGTCTCCCACACTTGTAACTTTGTGGGATACCACGTTTTCATGGTTGGTTAACACAAAATCCACATATGGCCCTTAGAATTCTCACTGTGATGTTGGATGAGTCTCTGAGTCTGAACGTCCTCCTTGGCAGAGAGGCCAGGGTCAGAGACTGTCAACATTTATGACTACAGCAATATTAAAAATGCTTTCAACCACATTTTTTATTTGGCGGGTGTTCTCGCTTTGTTGGATTTTATCTGGTCGATTGCTTTGGTAAACTGTGTGTGTGTTTTTGGCATGAATGTGGCATTTTGAGATAGCATATGTTCCTAAGATATTTCTCACTTGTGTTGACATTAACCACTTTATAGGAACTGCCTGAGGCACCCTGCCCGTACACAAGTTTATCTTTCAGAAAAGTTTACAAAATATGTTAATAAGAGTAGAGGATGGGAAGGATAGTCTAAATTGAAAGTCATCTATTTAAAAAGTAGCAGGATAAAGGGCCTAACTGACAAAATAGTCTAACTAGCATCATGGACCAGAAATAGCAATTATCAAGTACATTCAATAGCCACAAACACACTGCTGATACAGAGCAAAAGTCTAAAACCTGAGCTTTTCAGAGTAAACTGCAGTTTCTGAAAAGACAGACCAAATTTGTGAAACTGTTAAAACCTAGATTAGAATAGCTCTCTTCTAGCATCAATTTTTTCAAAAGTAATAAAAATCCTCAAGCATCTTTAATTTGAGGTAAATAATCCATTCTCAAATAGTGGAAATATTGACATGCAAACCAATGCTATTAAAGATTGGGCTAAGAAAGTCTTAGCTGAAAACATACAGGCATAGTAAAACTTAAAGAATAAAGGCCATTACTTTCTAAGCCAGAAATAATCTGTGACTCCCACCTAGTCTAATGTATTGCATATGGATAACTGTGGCTTCATCGAAACTTTTCAAACAGTGTCCATTAAGTTGGGCAACAAATATAGATATAACCTCAGTAAAGCAGACTTTTTACCTTCCTGATTTAAGGAAGTTAGTTATTGTGAAAGTATGGAAAAATTAAGTTGAAAATAGGGATGTAAGTTGAAGAGGAAATATTCTTTTAGTAAATGGTATGAGAATTCCCTTTGAGGCGAGAGCCATCTTTGTTGGGAAATTTTCTAATTTGAAGAAGAGGCAGAAACAGCAATACTCACCAACTGTTCTAGGCTTTCCTGGTATTTCTCAGACTCTTAAAGTTAGCGGAGCCATGTGGGACATTTTCTGGCCAGTGGACCATAGACCTCAGCAGTGACCACAACACTGCGTGATGCTTTGAGGTAGTAGCTTGCAGGAGTGCTTGACGTGTTGAAATGGTTGTGTTCCTGTCACCTGGGTCCCTGAGTGGCATTGTGGAGTAGGTTTCCTTGATAACCCGTATTGGATATCCACCAAGAGTTGGAGGTAATCTTTTGTTGTGATAGCATCTAAACTTTTATAATTAGATTTGTTGCAGGAGCTTTCTGTCACCTATCCTGACATATACAGATCTTGAAAAGCCTAGGGGTGCACCAAACTAATGTGCATGAAGAACTTTGACCTTGTTCAAAGAAAGGAAAAGAAAGAGTAATATAGGCTGGAAGTGAAGGGAGGCTATGAATTACACAAGGGAATCCCTACCCTATAACTTCCAAATCTTGAATAAATGCTACAAAAACTCACTAATACTTGTTGTGAGTAGATTATCAGTAAAACTTTGCACCAGGATGATGCAGGAATAGAAGAAGAGGCAATACACTTGCTCTCAGAAGCAATATCATAATAGCATGGGGAAGCAGCAGAAATCTTGGGCAGGCTTGTGAGATCTTCAACCCATGAAATATGGGGGCTGAGGCCCTCCTGTGTCCAACTCAAGGGTCAAGGAAGCCTGAGCTTTCTTTTTTTGTTTGGGCCATTAAAGCATTTCTTATAGTCACAGGAAAAGGTTTTTTTTACTATTAAAAAATTACTTTCATTTGATTCAGTAAAATCCGGGCAGTCTTATTACATAATCATAGAATCTCAAGATCTCAAGGTTACAAAAAAATCAGTGATCGCCTACTCTAATCCTTCCATTTCCCTCTTTCCACTCTAATCCCAGAAGGTGGCTTCTGTTCTCTGCTTGGACATCTCCCATAGCAGAGAATTCACTTCCCCCAGAGCAGCTCCTTCCATCTCTGCGTGGCTCTGACAGTTTCCAAGTCCTCCCTTACATTGAACTGCAGTCTTTCTCTCTGTCACTTTAACCCAGTGACATACAAAACAAGTCTAATCTCTCTTCCACAAAACAGGTCTTCAACCACTCTGACAGTTATTTTTGGAAAAGCATTACCCATATTCCCTTCACCAAGCCTGGGTAAGGTCTGTCCCTTTTCTTCTACTAATTACTCTGCCCTTCAAAAATGGTTAGATGGCAAGAAGGGGGAATAAAAGGGAAGGCGGATCATGTTAATATCATGTTAATATCAACCAAAGACCTAATTAAGCAAGATTTCTTGTCTGCTCATTACTTCCTCACGAATCTCATCTCAAGGGACCCATTAAATGGGTGAGAACCATAGATGCCTTTTGAGTAGATCAAGTAAAGTCTTCCTTCATGGTATAATTTAAGACTAAGCCAAAGCTCTCTGCCTTCAAATCCTAAGCCCAACCAAAACATTCAGCCATAATTTCTTCTTTAGATAACTGGGGCTTCCCTGATGTTCCACCATCACAACAATCATGAAACATTTATCTGGCTGCAACCTGTTCACCAAAGTAAGACCATCCACTCCCCTTTGCTCATGACACTCCAAAGAGTCCAAGTCAAAACTTATCTATAGAACAGAAATAGAGTTACAGTTGTAGAAAACAACTTATAACTACTAGGGGATAAGGGGGGGGGGGCACAAATTGGGAGATTGGGATAAATATACAGACACTACTATTATATAAAATAGACAACTAATAAGGACCTACTATGTAGCACCAGGAACTCTACTCAATACTCTGTAATGACCTGCATGGAAAAAGAATCTAAAAAAGAGTAGGTATATGTATAACTGATTCACTTTGCTGTAGACTTGAAACAAACTCTTTGTAAATTAACTATACTCCAATAAAAAGTTATTTTAAAACAAACTGATATGACTGACACTATACATTTCAAAGGTGCTGAAATGAGGACATATTTCTCCTTCGTGCCTTTCTGACCTCATTTATAACATTAGCCCCCAATATATGATGTTCTCCATGTCTTGCTGAATTTTCAAACTACTCTCAGATTTATTTTCAGTCCTTAATTTCTACCACCCAGACTGGGCTGAAGGAACTCTAAGAGACTTCCCCTCCCCCTTCTAGGTCTGTCCTTGTCCAAATTTTGACTCTTTCTCCTCATGCAAATGAACCCGTAAAGATTAACCCACCAGGTTCTCTAGAGATGTCCAGACAAGTCTAAGGTCTAGGGTAAATGTGACTTAAGTTCAAGTGGAGAATCAAGACTGCATATTTCTGGTTTTTAATTTGCATATGAAGTGCATGAACCATATTAAGGCAAAAGAGTTCACAACAGGCATGTTTCAATGACAGCACTAGTTCTACATAGCCCAAGGGTGCATAACCAATATGTGTTTAAAACGGGGTGGTGGTATTATAAATAAATTTAAATACCCCCTAATATGACAGCAAATTTGGAAAACTCAGCAGTGGCCACAGGACTGGAAAAGGTCAGTTTCATTTCAATCCCAAAGAAAGGCAATGCCAAGGAATGCTCAAACTACTGCACAACTGCACTCATCTCACACGCTAGCAAACTAATGCTCAAAATTGTCCAAGCCAGGCTTCAACAGTATATTAACCGTGAATATCCAGATGTTCAAGCTGGGTTTAGAAAAGGCAGAGGAAACAGAGATCAAATTGCCAACATCCACTGGATTATCGAAAAAACAAGAGAGTTCCAGAAAAATATCTACTTCTGCTTTATTGACTATGCCAAAGCATTTGATGTGTAGACCACAACAAACTCTGGAAAATTCTTAAAGAGATGGGAACACCAGACTACCTGACCTGCCTCTTGAGAAATCTGTATGCAGGTCAGGAAGCAACAGTTAGAACTGGACATGGAACAACAGACTGGTTCCCAAGGGAATGGAGTACATCAAGGCTACATATTGTCACCCTGCTTATTTAACTTCTACGCAGAGTACATCATGAGAAATGCTGGGCTGAATGAAGCACAAGCTGGAATCAAGATTGCTGGGATAAATATCAATAACTTCAGATATGCAGATGATGCCACTCTTATGGCAGAAAGCAAAGAAGAACTAAAGAGTCTCTTGATGAAAGTGAAAGAGGAGAGTGAAAAAGTTGGCTTAAAGCTCAACATTCAGAAAACTAAAATCACGGCATCCAGTCCCATCACTTCATGGCAAATAGATGGGGAAACAGTGGAAACAGTGACAGACTTTATTTTCTTGGGCTCCAAAATCACTACAGATGGTGATTGCAGCCATGAAATTAAAAGACGCTTGTTCCTTGGAAGAAAAGTTCTGACCAACCTAGACAGCATATTAAAAAGCAGAGACATTACTTTGCCAACAAAGGTCCATCTAGTCAAAGCTCTGGTTTTTCCAGTAGTCATGTATGGATGTGAGAGTTGGACTGTGAAGAAAGCTGAGCGCTGAAGAATTGATGCTTTTGAACTGTGGTGTTGGAGAAGACTCTTGAGAGTCCCTTGGACTGCAAGGAGATCCAACCAGTCCATCCTAAAGGAGATCAGTCCTGGGTGTTCATTGGAAGGACTGATGTTGAAGCTGAAACTCCAATACTTTGACCACCTGATGAGAAGAACTGACTCATTAGAAAAGACCCTGATCCTGGGAATGATTGAAGGCAGGAGAAGAAGGGGACGACAGAGGATGAGATGGTTGGATGGCATCACTGACTCAATGGACACGGGTTTGAGTAAACTCCAGGAGTTGGTGGTGGACAGGGAGGCCTGGCATGCTGCAGTTCATGGGGTCGCAGAGTGGGACACGACTGAGCGACTGAACTGAACTGAATGAAAAGTGTTTTATATCCTGGCTTTTACCAACCGAGTGACCTTGAGCAAGTCTTTGAGCATTCGTTTCCTCACCTTTAAAATGGAGACATTATTAATCTCATCCCCATCCACAAACCCTTTAACTTTTTCTAAGAATGACATAAAACTAGTACAGTTACTGGTACAAAAAATGAAGGTAATAAACATTAGCTCTCTTTGTCCCCCACTGGCCCATCCCCCTTCCTTTTCCTTATCCAGGAAATACAGAGGCTAGTGGATTAATCAGAAAGCCTGGACGTACAGCCTCAGGTGCAGAGATGGACTAGCTCATCCTCACCCTTAATAATGAGAGATGGAGCAGGCGATCTCCTACAGGTTGATTAAGATTATGGATATAAGAATGAAATGTTAAGAACACCAGCTCTGGGAAGTGTGGTTGGAGCCACAAACCATGGGTCAGTGTTCACAGATAGGGAAGAAAGGGTAGTTTATCTTTTTCATCTAGATGGAAAGAAACACTAATAAAATTTTATTCCCATAAAAACCTAAGGACTTTACATTTGTGCCTGTTGTATATCTGTGTACCGTACTTAGTTGCTCAGTTGTGTTTGACTCTCTTGCGACCCCATGGACTGTAGTCCGCCAGGCTCCTCTGTCCATGGGATTTCCCAGACAAGAATACTGGAGTGGGTTGCCATTTCCTCCTCCAGGGAATCTTCCTGACCCAGGGATTGAACATGGGTCTCCTGAATTGGCAAGCTGATTCTTTACCACTGAACCACCAGGGAAGAAAGCCAGGATGTTTTTACAAAGTAAAAGCAAAGTAATAAGAATATTCAACAGTGGAAAAAAGATGCAGCAGCTCTGCTCAGCAAGGTATCACACAAAACAATACAACCTTAAATAAAAAAGCACTTCATCTAAATGTATGTAGAAGCCAGCATGCAATTGTCCAATATAAATAGGAGAGGGGAAAATGTCTTACTGCCATATCTTCCTTACTTGCTCTTTTCCCAGTGCACCTCAAAAAAAAGAGAAGATATTTTGAATAAAAAAATAAAGCCAGAATCGCCCCCATCCTCTCCATCCCCAAACCTCTCTCAAGGCACCAAGTCAGAGGGGAGACTGCCACCTACTGGGCCACCAATAACATTCCTCTACATTTTTTTGTCAGCCTTTCAATGTCTCCTTTAAAACCTGATTTGGTCTGAAGCTGCTTTGTTAGTGACACTGACAAAAACCACAACCCAAGTTACCAATGTACAGAAACTTAAAAGCTGCAGCATGAATTAATCATAGGACAATCTCTTGCAAATTTCAACAGCAATGTTTCGCTTTGGCATCAGAGAGCCTGCATATTCAAAGGGAAAAAGAAACCTTTCTCTCTGAATTTCTGTTGTTTTCTAAGGACAAAGTGCTTTAATAGTTCGTAAGTGCTGCTAATTGCTCCCTGGACAGCCCTAATCTAGCCATTTCCTCCTAGGCTTTTACTCTATAAATCCTTCAGAAGACTAATATATTGGTTTAGTATTCTTCAAAAGTACCCCTTTGATTTGATTGGTTTACGTGTTTACAAATAGTTTCTCTACACCCACCATTTGAAAGAGCCTATTTTTAGAAAACCTGCTGCTATTGATGCCCTGAACAACTCCAGACTTGTCACTGTATGGCCAAGATCAACCACTCAACCCTCTTTCTCTAAGGACGCACTGCCTTATACTCAATAAAAACAGAAAATCTGAGTTATCTGCCTACAGCCAGTTCTATGCCTTGGACAAATCACTGTGCCTTGGATTCTTCATTTAGGAAGCAGGGAAAGAAGACTACTCTGAGCAGACTTATAATGATAGTGTCTGCACTTCCTTGGTACACAACTCACAGCTCTGTCATGATGTAGCACTTTCTCCTACTCTTTGAATCTGCCTGTGAAGTAAGAATCATCACCATAAAGAGGAGAATATGATTACCAAGTCAACCATGAAGCAAGTAGAGGAGACAAAATTCACAAAATTCACATCCCCATGCTGGGGACCATTTCTTTTCTCTCCTACTACTGCTCTTGAGTATGAGATAGACTCATATGTGTGAATAAACTTGATGAGAATAAAGCTATGTGCAAATTAACATTCAGTGAAGAACAACTACTGTCTTTTGAATTGATAGCTTGGGAAAACTGGCCTCCAACAAATATTATACTTAGTACTCTAAGATACAAAAATATTTGTTTATGAGACCAAGCAAGCAAGATGGATGGATGGAGAGAGAGATAAGAAAGAGCTCTTCTTTTTATGACTCCTCATTAAGAAAGCTGCCAGTTATTCAAAAGGAACATTATTCTGGTTCTTTTCCATTTCAGGCTTTTTCCGCCTGCATGTTTGCAGATTGCTTAATTACTTCACTGGGCTTTGGAACTCGTACAGTACAGATACATTATCATCCAAGTCATTACCTGCATATTTTCCCATTAAGAATAATTATAGCTTTTACCACCACTGCCCATGTACTTATGTCCTGCAGGCCTGAGCACACTGAAGTGATCATCTTTTGAAAATGATCTTGATGGGCAAGTATTGTGTGCCCAATCAGCAATAAGCAAGATGAGGTGGGAAGATTTCCATCTCCTCCTTTATTGAGCAGCTCAAAAATCACCTTCCCATTATTTCTTCATAGTGCCACACAGGACACTGTGGTGTTTTCTGTTCTCCTAAGAAATGAGTTAACGCTAAATGTAGAGACCAGTGGATGCTGGATTGTGTCTGCCTTTTCTTAGATTACCTTTCCAAGCACGTACACATCACCCATTTCCTGACTCAATTTCATTGTCTACAAAATGAGATTTATAAGATGCTTTAAAAACCCCAATCATCAAATATGAGATGGGACAGTCTTATAGATGGCAGCAGAGCCTCTTACACTGATTAAAAGCCCAAGTTCTGGAATCCTGGCTCCTCCACTTTTTCAGTTCTATGAATTTGGCCATATTACTTAACCTTATGGAGCCTCAGTTTCCACTGCTGTAAAGAGAAGATAGTGGTGGTCCACATGCTTAGATATTCAATGAGATCCCATTTACAAAGCACTTCACCCAGAGCCTAGTATGGGTGAAAGTTCAATCAGTGTTATTCTATGATCAATGATCATAGAATCTAAACTGAAAGAGTCTGGGGACTGTTCAACAAAACTCAGGCAACACATCTAGATTAAAAAGTATAATTGCCTGCCAGATAATAATCCAAAGACTTTGTGAAGGGGTCACATGTTATTTTAATCAGTGGATCATGAAAGAGTAATATTTCAAAGATAGGAGGAAATAAGCTAGCAGATGTTTGCAAAAAAAAAATTAGACTGTATCCAAGAAAAAGCTATTTAAATAACTAGTTAGTGAATAATCTGCAACTGGTTACTTCAAGAGATAATCAATTATTCTTCAGTTTTAAAAAATGTTTCTGTTTTATTTTCAACCCAGATAAAAAGTATTCACTGTTAAATTTTTTAGATTTTAAAAAAGCAGTGAAAACTTCTAATAAAATTGCCTATTAGCACCTAGAAAGATTTAACATTTGTTATAAATTGTTCCACTAACTCTCACCTATGGTTCTATTATTACATACTCCATATACAATAAATAATATTTTTTTCTGTATACCTACTTTAGCCATGTGTTATAAACACCTTTCTGTACCACTTAATATTCTTTGTCATCTTCTTAATGGCCAGGTGATTTTCTATTCAATTAATGTAATTGGTTTAACTGAGCCTTTATTGTTGGTTATTAAGGTTTGTTCCCAAATGGTTGTCATACACGTACATGTGGTTAAATCTTTGGATAAATTTCTAGTGGTCTTGCTGGATCAATGAGAATATCCTTTTTTAAAAAAAGAAAAAACACAGTTGATTTTAAATTCCCATATTTTCAACTTGCACACATAGATGCGTCTTAGCTAGAATTTGGTGTCCTCACTGGAATAACGCATGTGTTTCTTCTGGGACAGACTGTCTTTGAAGCAGGTTTTGCTGGCACTACTCCGTGGTGCTGCAAACAGCAAATGGCCAAGGGTTCTGAGCACAGTTTCTACCTGGGCCCCAGCAGACTAAACATGTCACATTTACAACCTTCTGAGCTGTGCTTCCCATAAGCTGGGGACAGCGTGAGCTGGAGTGTCCTAGCCAATATGCCCAACTGAATATGATTATCTCAAGTGTCTGGGCATCTTGTTTTTCCAGGACACATTTGGTGTCACTGATCTGAGTGGGCTGCTGTTCAAACCTGTTCAGAAAGTTCACCCGTTTTTAAAAAGTGACTTGAAAGATTAGCTTGTATGTGCACAGAATATCTCTAGGAGGATATACAAGCTCTTGGGGACCAGACTTGCCTCTGGCCGGGGAAAGTGAAAGTAGCAGAAGGGTTGAGAGACTTGCTTTTCACCTTTTTCTTTTATATAGTTTTAATTTTTTTTACCATGTGCACATATTCAAAAGAAAGTTTTAAGCAAGGAAGATTATGCCTAAAAGAAATAACATATGCATATAGATGTTTTCTTATTGTCATCTACTAATTAATCAAACATAAGCAAAGTAATGCACTTGGATGAGTTTACAAAAAGGGAATAGTTGAATATTTAACTATTTAAATATTTAACTATGAGGTCTAGAGACAGACTGCCTAGGATTTGTAGATTTTGACAATCAAAAGAGGGTTTTTACTGCAAGGGTCTAACTGACTTTATGGTGTTATTTACAGCTTTGCAAATAGTCCATGGGAGGGAGAGAGAGTTGCAGAACTTCCCTTTGGATAGTGGTGACTCCAAATTTGAGAACTGCCACAAGCCGTTGCAAGAGGAGATGACCCAGAACATTTGGGGAGTTTGGTTTTGTTTACTTTGTCTTTTTTTTTTTTTTTTTTAGCATGGGCAGGGGTGTAGTTGAGGGACAGACAGTAGTCAAACAGATGACGGAATTTGAGTTCAATACCCATGTAATCTGATTACCCCTTAAACAGCCATGTACTTAAGAAGCTGCTGCTGCACATGTTTTGAAACCAGTATTTCTCTGATTTCAGAGGAAATCATTCACAAGATAGAAGAGTATTAAAAATTCCTGAAACCATTCTAATTCCACCTACTGTGCATAATGTGCTCAGTCACTGGAAATGTATCGCTGGCAAAGCAGGTGATATGGTGACAGGGACAAGTAGACTCTGCCGTCACACAAGCCTAGATACATTCTTCCGCCCAACATTTCACTGTATGTGATAAACAGAGCGCTGTTATGCCTGTTTTATGGGTGACCCTGCTGCCTTATTTCAAAGTGGCTCTTCCCAAGCTGCCAGCATCATCAGAATGTGTTCTCCCCTCCAGGATTTTAGGTTCAGGCCATTCTCATCTCAGTTAATGAGAGTACAGCAGACTATTTATAAGAACTCTAGTCTCTCTTAGCAGATTGAGCACTGTGCCTCTCACACAATATTGAATAGGCATTCAATAAGCATTTGTTTAATGAATTCCCAAGTTCATCATGGGGATAAAACATAGTATTTCCCCCATAAACACGAAACAGTCTCAGGTGGCCTGAATAACAAGGCTCTATGGTTTGGTCCACATTCCCTTCCTGGCTGCTGCTTTGACTGCCAAATGTGATTCAAACAGAGCAAAAGGTAATCATCGGGTCCAAACAATAAAGTCTAGTTAGAAAACATTGTCATTGTATAACCACAGGTTGTGTTAAGCTTAGAATTCTCGTTCCCAGCACTGCCTATGATGATATCTTTAAAAACAAACTGAAGATTGACTTATTTCATTGTACGAGATTGTTCAAAATCCAAGAAGTTTGAAAACGTGGGCCCCATGATGAATGATCTGATGGACAGTCTAAAAACAGAGACAAATGTTTATCCTGCTCTCCTTTGATGGCACAAGCAGCATCTGCTCTGCCGGTTGTTATAAAGGGAGGCCAAGTGTGTGGATGTATGCACCACTGCGCTCAATGCTCCTACTGGGGATCAGACATTTTCTTTGAACAGTGATATAACTACACAACACAATTTTGAAGAAAGAACATTCATAATGTTTTAAACTTATTGAGTGAAAATTGAGGGAACTATTAATATATTTAAGCCACCTAAATTAAGACACCAAATCCAGATATTTCAAGAGCCGTGCGGTAGTAAAACGCAAAGACACCAGTGGGTAGAGATTAACTGATGGAATAATATGCTTGTCGGTGACCGTAAGCTCTACGTGGCATTCCCATTGTTAGATTCCCCTGATGTACAGGCAACAGCGACATTCCTGGGATGCGATCTGTCTCAATACTATTATGGCTGAGGTGGCCCTTTAGGGATTTTAGGTATTTCAGTTATATTACCTTTGCTTTATAATTTTAACTGAGGTTATTGTATAAACATTTTTACTGCATCATCATTAATAGTCTAAGGAAAGAAATCTACTTCTGACAACAGATAGGAAATAAATCTTCACTATCTCTTTGGTCCACTAGTTTACATTTAGAACATCGTACCTTTTCCGAAAAGCTGTTGGAGACACATGCGCTCATTATTATCCTGCAGTGATTTATCACTTAACTCTGAAATACACAATATATCCAACTTACCCACTAACTGGTGTTAAAAAAAAAAATTTCAACTGAGTAAATTTTTTAAAGATCTTATTGCCTTTATTCAACAATTCATGAATTGAGCAGTATCCCATCTAGCAGATAGAAAGGAGCTCTGTGGGGCTATACCACAGGGAAGGCTTTTATTGGCAGAAGGGCCAGGGCAGGGTTGTCATGCTAGAAAAGAGCGGGTTGTTTGTGGCAAGGTCACCTTCCTCCAGGGGCCAGCAGGGGTCTGTGAGGCAGATTACCTTACTAGTGCTGACCAGGTAATCCCAGACTGACTGCTTTAAGATTCCATTCCTGGCAGAGGTTGGAACTGTGATTAGGTGTTAAGTCTCAGTTTGGTGACATGGGGCTTAGCACAGGTGTCTCTGTTTGGGGGCCTGTTGTCTCTATTTTTGTTTTTGTTAACAACCCTCCTATATTGATCAGACTCTCAGCCTGAGAGATGTGATCACAATTTAAGGCACTAGAGCCACTCCCAGCCACCATTCTGAAGTTCTCACAGTTTCTGCTGTTTCTCTTTGTTCCTTTTCTGACATCCCTTCCTAACCGGGGAATTATGAGTCATTAATGCCTCGTGGTAGGTCCTCTCTAACTCAACGATGTAACTTCAGGGGCGTTGACCAGTGAGGTGTCACAGTTTGATTGATTAAGAGCACAATTGCATTTCCCAGGTGGCGCTAGTGGTAAAGAACCTGCTTGCTATTGCAGGAGACGTAAGAGGCGCAGGTTTGATCCCTGGGTTGGGAAGATCCCCTGGAGGAGGGCATGGCAACCCGCTCCAGTATTCTTGCCTGGAGAATCTCATGGACAGAGGAGCCTGGCAGGCTACAGTTCATAGGGTTGCAAAGAGTCGGACATGGCTGAAGTGATAGCACAGCCCAGCACAGCAAGAGCAGTTAGATAACCTAAGGAGCACTGTTCAGTTATCTGTAGGCCCAAGGAGAATGATAACCAGGAGAGACAAAGATAAATCCTGACAGAGCACAAACCACTTCCACTAAGGTGGCACTGTTAATGAATTTGTTTGCAGGGAATTGTTGCGTTTGCCTGTTCCAGCCAAGGTCAGTTACATTTTCAATGCATTTAGTAAGTAAATCTCCTACCCTAAAATAAAAAGTTGTTCTACATTCCTTGCCAAAATGAGTAGTGCTGGTGAGATCTCATATTTGAGAGCATATCTGATTTAGATAACCATAAGAATGTGAGGGTACAAATGTGCTATGCTTTGCATAGGTATTGTATCCCACTGGACAAGTACAGTTATAATCAAAGAAAGGTAAACACAAGGCACTGAATGTTTTAACTGTAAAAGTAGACTCTGACTTACAAGGAGGGTTGATTGAGGTTTATAGTGACACTGGAACTAGAAGAAAAATTGGTCAAAGGGAGGACCAAGGGTTCACTAGCATCATGGACAGATAAAAGTTTTTGATGACAAATCCAGCAGTTTGAAAGGTCACCTCTCTTTAGCAGTGGCTTGGAAGATATGGATAATGACATATTTCCAGAACCATGCCAGAGTAACAGAAAGAAAGAGAAGAAGAAGGGGTTTCATTTTTAGTTGAAGTATGAAGTCTTGATCTGGCATCTTGGGTGGAAACAATAAGCCTCCACGCCAACTACTCTTCTTTCTCGTCAGTTTGATTTGGAGGTCTCCAGCATTTGCACAGGACCAGATGTCAAATGGAGCCTTCCTGAGCTTTGAGATGTGTCCCTAAGGCTCCATGCCTTCTAGTTTCACAGAAGTGTCAGTCAGTGGCCAGGAGTGTCTTTTCATGAGTCTCACTTTTGCAAAAACATCAAAATAAAACAATAACTGTTTATGACAAAAGACTTTAAAATGCTCATGGTTAAAGATTTGATGAGAGTTCATTAGGATGGAATTGACAAATAAATCTGGTTATTTCTATGACACACAGGATTTTAAGATAATAACTGGAATTGTCAACTGATAACATTATACCAGAACCAGCAGATTTCCAGGAATTTCATACAATGTCTGGAACACTTCTACCATATACCTATATAAATACAACAAAAAGAAGACATAGCACTACTTCTTATTTAACATTGCGTCCCATCTAATCTATCATAGTAAATAAGCCTAAGTAATTTAATATATCTCTTTTTACAAGGAAAGAGAACAAAAATTTTGACGTTCCAGGGGCCCTCTGGAAAATCCCAAAATTAGTTCAAGATAAAAAAAAATTTATTTAGAACTTCATTTGGGAAAGTTGTCAAAACATCATAAGGTTTGAACATTTAACTAAATGGGATCACAGATTATTATGAAATAATGCTTAATTATATAACCAAGGTGACAATGGAAGATATGTTAAAGGCAAATACAGAAAGTTACATAGCTGTGAGAAAACTTTAGCTCTTTTAATATTGAGAAGCAGTTTTCTTAAGGACTCAAACATCTGATTAAAAAAAATATGAAGCACAGTTAAGACACCAAAACATTTACTATTCAGAGAGACTACCTAAAAGGTAAAGAAACTGTTGCAATCTGTTATCAAAAAACAGGCCAGAAGTAAAAAAAAAAAAAAAAAAAACCTTTGTCCTTTTAACAGAGAGAAAAGCAATCCTAATTTTGTACTAGTATTCTTTTGATATTAAACAGTTTTTTAAAATCTTAAATAAATATATTGCGATCTTAACCAGCTTGACTGTGCATAAAATTCCTTTCCCAGCATTCCTTTTCCACAAACCTTCTGCAATTTTGTGCTATTTTTTTTTTCTTTCTTATCCTGGAACAATAAATCATTTTACTTTCCTTACCTACTTTTCATACACATTTGTTTAGAATTCTTAACCTTTTAAATCTTCAATTCCTAATGAAAACTAAGAAATAAGCAATTGTGGACTTTGTTATACTAGCATTCTGTGGATTATAGGTTGGCAAATTTACATATTTCATAATTTCTTGAAGTATATTCTTCCTCATAGTAAACTTTCAATGTGGAACAAAACATGTTTACTAATAAACCCAAATGCCATTAGTTCTTTTCTAAAAGGAACCCAAAAGTGGGTACACCTATGTGCAATGATTAATATATCAGTATTTTATTTGAAAATGACCTAGATATTCAACTAATATTCATCATTTACTTCATCTCCATATAATTTTAAGGTTTCAAATAAACAAAAAGACTTTGGAAACTGTTTAAGTAGACATAAAACATAAGTATTGCTGAAAATTTCACCTAGAAACTTAAACCACTTACATCTACATTAACTTGTTGTTAATTCACTTGTTCTTAACAATTATGTTTGGATTGCTCATGAAGATGTCATCATAGAAAGTTATTTTACTTGCTAACATTTTGTAACACAGATAACATGAAATTATTTGACTAGTAAACCCAGGTAGAATAAAAGCTGTATGCCTGCATTATCTTGAATGTTGGTAACAGTTTATTACTGATAACACACATGTTTTATAATTAAGCTAATATGCTTTAACTTTTATTTACCAACGATTATCTCAGATCATGTGAACTTGAAAAATTCTTGGGTTAGTTCCTATTATATTTCTGGAAGTTTTAGGAATACTTATTTCATAGTAAGTGCTTAATTTTTCTTTAAGGCAATTAAACAGAACTCTTTTACATGTTAATTTTGGCAATCCCATTTGGAGGTAGAAAATACCACATATCTACAACACACATATATATAGACACGCATAAACAGATAGACACCTTATAGCTTCTGTTCTAAAATTTTAGCCATGAATCAGGTACAATATTATAAAACTCACTAGCCATTAAAGACATTGGATCCAAATTCTGTCTCTGACAAATGGTATAAATTAAGGTTACCCACTCTGATGACTAAAACTTTTTACTAATATTTGTGAAGACACTTAGAGTTTTTCATCCACTAAAATTACAAATGTTTTCCCCTTTTGTTTTCTTTCTGGTAAGAATTATCTCCCTGAAGTTTCTGTTTTAAAGAGATGGCCTAAATAAGAATTTCTGGAGATGACCAGATGACAAGGTGCTTTTTACATCTCAAAAGCACAGGGAAAGAATGCAGGTTCCTCTAAGAAGGACTCTTTTCCTAAAGCCAAAATTTTTACAATACCTATAAGCCTTTTGAGATGAATAAGGAAGGTTTTGGGATTGGTTAAAAAAGGATAAGTGGACTTTGAACTGCATTTCTGGTTTTGCAAAGATTTGTAAGATATGGACACTTGCTTTCAATTTCTCAAAGAATTGGGTTGTAACTTAAGTGACACCAAAAGGCTTAGGTGTCCATCCAATCGCATTATCTTCACGTTGCTTTTTTTATATCAGGGAGAAGATTTAAGATGGAAATCAAAAGATTTCTATGTTCTGAATTTAGAGTTGTTTGGAATGTTTTAGTAAATCCTCCAACAAAGTCTTCAGAAGGTTTTTCTCTCCCTCTGGGTACATTTAGCTTGGTAGAGGAAGCCTAAAACAAAAAATTCCTATCAAGCTCTGAATATCAGCTTCCCATTTGGCCAATTCCTGACCATAGAGTTACTTTTTAAAAAATCCTTTCAAATATCTTGTCAATTTTCAGCAAGGGCAAAAATTAATTATTTCTGGCAATATTGAAAACCCATGGGCCAAAAAGGTGTCCCCAAATAGGGTCCAAAAGATATTACTCTTCCAAAATTCAGAGACTTTCCCCAAGATGGCCAAAAGAAAAAAAAAAGAGGTAATTTCCCTGAGGGCTGGCAGCAATTTGGTAAGGCCCTCAGAGCAAGTAGAGTTCAACACACATTTTTGTCCAGCCAGCTTTGAGATTCCTCCAAACTGGTGGTTACCAAGCCAAGTTCTCAAGACACAACTCAAGACAGACAAAAAAATAATGGCTGCCCCTGGGAGAGAAAGAATCAGTAATCAGTGGGTCTGGATTTGGAAATGAAGGGACGAGTTTTATCTGCCCCTCTACTGGGTACTACAGACAGAGATTCTCAAGAGCTGACTCTGATAGTAATTCTCATCCTTCAATCGCTTCTGCCAGTTTTCCCATCTGCAGGCTCTTGTATTACCAAATTTGGTAAGATTTTTCTTTAGCTTTAATTTTAGTTTTCCTTGGCGATTTAAGGGAATAACCCAGCAGTTTACCAGGATTCTTTCAGAGTCCCATCAACCCTAGGAAGGGTCCATAAAGGGCTCCTCTTCAAGGTTAGATATAGGTACATTATAAGGACGCTAACTTGGCAAACTTTTGTTTGTGCTCTTGTAGTCTCTTCAGAGTGGAAAAACAATTCAGACACAGGATTACTAGAATGAGTAATCAAATAAAAGAGGATGGAGGGGAGCAATGGGAGTTATATCAGTCTTATAGTCTTTTTGTTTTAGGTACCTCTTGTGTTTTTCTCATTAACCTTTTGCAACAAATTTTTCAATGAGCTAGTTCAGAATTTGGGGGTCTTTTGGAGGTATCCCAGTCTGATTTGGGACTCCTTGCTTTCAAGTGCACTTCCTAAATGATCTTATCTAATTGAAACATTCCTCATAATGCCACTGTAATTCTAGATTGCCTTAGTAAGATTTTGCCATTTTTGTAGATAGCTACAGCTGCTGGGACCACAGTTCTTAGACATAAAATAAGCAGGTGTGCTGGAAGGTGGCACACTCACCTCTTTGGAAATTAAGGATCTTATTTCTTTAGTCAGTCCTTGGACCTCTAAGAGCCAAATTAATACCTCAGAGGAACCTCAAATTAATACCAAAGAGTCAAATTAATACTAATAGGAATTAATACCTATTACTGTGTTGGGAATTGTGAAATGTTTTACAGCATACGTCTGCACAGTTTTCTTGAGGTTGGCAGGTGACCTACTGTCATTCTAACCCATTCTATGACCAACTTATCCTATCATGAGAGTCTTAGAATTAGGTGGTAAGCACTCAGCATAAGCCCACTAATTTTGGGGCTTTGGCTTCCATGATTCTCATTAGCAATAGATCTGTTATTCTTTTACCTCATGTGCACATTAACAGAAACCAAGAGTAATCGAGAAAATAAGACTGTGGACACCAGTAGTAACCAAAGATATGGTACTCCACCAAAAGAAGGCACTGGCCAAGAGAAGGCTTTAAGTGTACATAACTAGAAGTTCTGGAAATGGAGCTACAGTGTGGACCATCAGACCCCAACAAATGAGGACTGCAGACTAACCACGGGCTAAGGTCTTGGGATCCAGCTGGAACCGTCTGCGAGCTCAAGCTGACCTTCTAAGCCCTGGACTGGGGATCAGGGTCCTAGCCCTGGTCCTTGTCTTGGCTGGAGAGGTTATTTTTCTGCTTGGATTCACCTAGCCAATAACAAAACTGATATTGAGACTGCAACAGTACAAGTTTTATTCAGTGCCCAAAGAATGGAGAAGCAGAAACTTAGTTCACAAATCAACTTCTTAACTCGATTTGGGCAGAAACACTGTGTGAATAAGAGGGTCGAGGAATAGGAAAGAGAGGGAGGAATATTCATAACTTATCAGAGAACAGGGGTGTGGTCGGGGCCCAGAACTAATGCAACTCTAATCAGTCCTTGTATGGACTTTTCTGGTTGGTGTCATGACAACTGTCAACTGTCATGGTGCTGATGGGAATGTCATTTAGCATGCTAATATATTACAATGAGGGCATAATAATGCTCAAGAGCTTCTATTAATAGAAGTCAAAACTTCCACCACCTTGGGCCTAGCTGGTTTTAACCGGTTCTTAATTTCCTCTTTGCTGCTTCTTCCTGGGACTTAGATAAGAGCAGTTGGTTTCCATTTGCAGAATGGGCAGGGGTTTGATTCTAGGACAATAGCTTTGGTAACAATGTCAGTCAAAATTGACTTGTTAACTCTGGACTGGAAAGCCAATTAGACTGGGAACTCAATGCAAAGAGGGGAAAGTTCAGAACCGAAAGGAACTTGCTCACAGCCCTCAGAAACAGTAAGAAAGACAGAGAACTCAAAGGGTTTGTGGATACTGGGACCTGTGTTTCTTATTATCCCCAAAGCCTTCAGAAGTTTCCTTTGGTCTCATCACTACCACCAACACTGTTTTAAAAACAAATTCAACTGAGTAAATTTTTAAAATCTTATTGGATTAATTCAATGGTTCATGGATCAAGGAGGATCCTATCTAGCAGATAGAAAGGAGCTCCAAGCTTCAAAAGCAAAGAGGGGAAGGACAAGGAAGTTATATTAACAAAGAGCAGATTGTGGCATGGTCATCTTCCTTTAGGAGACAACAGAGGACTATAAGGCAACACTAGTACTGACCATGTGATTTCAGACTGACTGGTTTAAGATTCCATTCCTGAGAGAGGTTGAAAACTGTAATTAAGTTTGGTATTAAGTCTTGATTTGGTGACATGGGGCTTAGCACAAGTAACTCCATTTTGAGCCTGTTGTCCCTTTTCCTTAACACTGGTGTCTTACTCCAACTACCATATTTTGAATTAATAACTCAAAATATGTTACTTTTACAGACACAAAACATTATTTTGAAATCTTTTGCTTTAAGCCTCTAACCAATATTTATACATTTCTTTAGCTAGTATTTACTGAAAACCTATTATGTGCCCAACACTGTTACTCAAGGATAGTTTTTAGCTTCCCAAATATATCTGAAACTTCTAATATGAAAATTTATTCTCAAAAAAAAAAAATTTGTAAGAAAAGCTTCAGTATCAGAGTGTAAAAATACAAGATTGTGAGTTTTCATACAAGCTATGCCAATAATCCACATGTGATCCAGAGGTCACATATCTGTGCCTCTGTTTCTTTATCCGCAACAAAATAGTAAGTAATTTTTTCTTTGCCCTGATTCAGCTGTTAAGAGAAACAGCTAATAAAAATTGTTGCAAAGTACCATGAATATTTAAAAGTGCCTCATCATCATGATTAATAATAATATATAAGGCTCAAATATTGAAATGACTCTCTGGCATTATTCCAAATCAAGAAATATAATCTCTGGCCTTGCGTAGTAATGAAGAGAAACAGTGTGAGATACTTTTATTGTACCACTTTGAATGAACATAGTGATGAATATCTTTAATTACACTGTATTCTATAACAGTGGGGGGGCGGGGGGGCTTTGCATGCACACATGTGTTTTAAACTAACTGTATTGCAGTTCTCTTAACAATGTATCTAGGGTTCAAATAGAAACATTTCAAAACCAGGCAGACATTTACATGTCTGTACCTAATCTTGGAATGAATGCTTATTTTGATAGAGAAGGTAAGCAGCTAGCAGTCCTCTGTTAAAAGATCTGATTTCATAGATCTCAAAATCTGTCATTTTCATGTTAGCCGACTGTCTGGCACCTAATGAGAAAAACAAATTGCTTTTACTTTCCACGTAAGACATTTGCATTTAGAACTTTTTTTTGCTCATAAAAGGTTTATAAAGCACCCACTCAAACCATTTTACCTGCATTTTTCACCTAAAAGGGTCTTTATGAAATCTTACAGTAAATTTAATAACCCTCTTCAATAAACATGAGCTTTTATGAGTGTGTCATATCTAAATAGACTCAATGGTCTGGGAATAAAATCTGCATCAGTAATATTTTCGGTGCTGTAATATCCTACATATTTTTTTTTAAAGCCATGTGCAGAGCAGACCACTGCATAAGAAAAAAATTAGTCTCCAAGTTTAAGAAAGCAACTGGTCAGTGAACACCTGGGTGACTCATTAAGTTCAATGTGAAATGTCCTGGTGTGTACAACATTGAGCTTCATGATATTCAAACATTAGCATCTTTCATTTTCCTCCATTTTCAGCAAAGGCACATTATAGAAAATAACTTTAGAAATGGCCTTCAGTAATCATTCACACTGGGTTTTTCAGGAAGGGGACCTCACATGAAACATTTCCCCATTTCAATCACTCCCACAGGGGACTTGTGCTTAGGCAAACCTGCTGACATGAGCCCTATTGCTCAGGGTACCTCATCGCTCCTTTCACCACTTAGGCTACCAAATTAGGCATGAGACTAGGACCCTCATTTCTCCTGCTGCTGGTGTGTATCAGTAAAGAAGACTAGAAAATGCTAGTGACTTTTTTATAGCTGCTATATAACAAGAGAATGAAATGTCAAAGCCCTGGAAACTCCATCTTTCTTCATCTCATCAAAGCTCATCCAGCTACTGCTGATGTGGAGACTTGCCTCTCACCTTCAACTGCGCCTTGCTAGCAAGGAGCGACTTAAAGTTCAGCAATGCAGAGTAGCCCGAAGAGTCAAGATACTCTGCTTCTGTGGTGACTGAACTAAGGGCTTGGGCAGACATTCAGAGCATTCAGGATCCCTGTCTAGAGGTAGCTTGCATGCATGCGTGCATGCTAAGTTATTCAGTCATGTCCAACTCTTTGCGACCCAATGAGCCGTAAGCCTGCCAGGCTCCTCCATCCGTGGGATTCTCTAGGCAAGAATACTGGAGTGGGCTGCCATCCCCTTCTCCAGGGGATCTTCCCGACCCAGGGATTGAACCTGTGTTTCCTGTGGCTCCTACATTGCAGGCAGATTCTTTATTGCTGAGCCACTGGGGAAGCCCTGAGATAGATACTTCCCCAATTAGACACACTCTTGAGAAGCTGTATGTAAATTGTTTCCTTCGAAATTAATTCATATCTATAACACACCAAGGGATGGCTTTCTAAAATATGATGAACATTTTTACACGTTTTTTTTTTTTTTGGTTCTTAAAGCCATGTCTTTCTAAATTCAAAATTTGCATATATAAGTCAAAATTTGCTTAAAGTAAATATATACAAAGTCAGATCAATTAAATCCAAAGAAAACCACCAATTCTTACTTTAGTCCTTGTTTCTATCTGATCTTGCCCTCTCATACTTTTTTAACCAGAATTTCTGACCAGAACCAAATAGAGGAAGATGTCCAACAGTCAGGAGAGCTGTGTTTCCCCTGTCTTTGAGTTCAAACTCCCCTTGCCAAATCACTAAGTGATAGAAGCCAAGAAGCAGAAAGACTATAAGTAGAACTAAACATAAGACTTCAGGAGGAAATGATTTGATGGGGTTTGGGGCTTTCTACTACCCTTATCTCATACTCTCACTGCCCTGGATGCCCCATAACTTGGGACACTAAAGCACAAGGAAGCCAAAAGGAGCCTTATTCTTCCACCCTCAGGCCATCCATCAACAGCCTCAAGCTAGAGCCAGAAGAACCGCTTGACCAGCCTGTCCCTCCTGAACAACCTCCCTGTCCTCACCCAAATCTCCTTTTGTGCTCACCTGATGGCTCTTAGGTACCCTACGAGCATTTTATAGGATGCATTTCACATTTTGTAGGATGCTCAGACAAAAGTGAGTTAGGCACACCCAGAATGTCCAGGCCTCTCACCTTGAAATCTTCCCCTAGTCGGCCCTTGGACCAGGGGAAGTACAATGAAGCAACAAACAGTCCAAAGACTGACAAAGAGAAAGAAATAGATGAAAAAGGACTCCAGTTAATCAGCAAAATAGACCATTATCCTTAAATATCCAGGAACTAACAAGCCAGTACTTACGCTTGGTTTTAAAGCGTGTCTGGAGGGCCTTTAGACATGCCTGCTGCCCACGGAACAGTGGGAGGGTATCTACTGGGATCCTGGCCAGTTTGGATCAGGAATCCAGTCTCAGTGCCAGAGCCCCCAATGACCATAAAGAAGTTTCCTAGGGCCCACATAGCTGTGCCTACTAAATGCTCTGTTCCCGAGAATCAGTGAAGCCTACCGCTCCAAATTAGTGCATTTTAAAGCTACCAAATAAAATGAATGAGGTGATGATACAGAGAAAAGAAAACATTTAAGGATAATGAGCACAGAGAACAGAGCTTCATTCTATACAGGAGGAAAAAAAGGTCAGTAAATTTAGCACACACGTAATAGTCCTTGCAAATCAGCTCCTAATTAATCCTTATCCAGCCAAAGTATACTAGTTTAACCTTTTCATTCTGGGCTTCTCACAATATTTACAAACCACTGCCTCGCAACAGGAATGGAAAATACACCCCTTCTGGAAGCTTCAGAATGGAGTGGGCTTCCATAGGACTGGATGAGGGTGCTCCTTGTGTGGGGAACAGTGTGCAGTCTGGTTGTACAATCAGATATCATAATCTGATCAATTAGGGCTATTGTCTGTGTTTTTAGTGCCAGAGTCACAAGACCTTGGCAGCAAAGGGTTTTGGGGACTTGTTTTACTTTCAAATAACAGTAATGTAATTGATCCTCCTAAAACAAAGAAGCTAACCTCAACAAAAAACAGGTCTCACTTGGATCTACCCCAAGAGTATGATTGGTGATTTATTAGAAAACCTTGTCAAAAAGCAATTTTATCCATAAGTCCATAGCTTGGGAATGCTGAGAATAAAGAATCTTCCAAAAGGTTCTAGGGCATAACCTCCAAAACAGTATGTCTAAATACATACCTTTTTAGGATAAGTATGTTAATAATGTGACTTAAGGCTTTGAAAACCTTGAATTGAAAACACTGTGGAGAAGTGAAAACATATCACCTACCTAATACTGTCATTTTGAACCCCTGTGGTGTGGAACTGGCCCCACTGTGAATAGAAGTGCAGAAAATGAAGTAGAGATTTTGCATCATGCCCTCCACAAATCCAGGTTCACTCAGCCTTCTACCTTCAGTGTCCATCTCTTTCATCACTGTTTTGTAAAAAACCAGAGAACCATGCAACAGTCAGAGCTGGGGGGAGGTGCTAGACAGTAGCCAGATTATAGTCACTGTGGTATCAGTCTAAGTAATTATAATCGATAACATTTATCAAATGCTTTCTGTGTGTCATACACACTTTTAAGTGCATTATACTTTTAATCCATTTAACCTTTGTGACGACCCCACTAGATAGGTACCATTACCATACCAAGTATTCCACGTGCAGAAACTAAGGCACAGAGAGATTAAATAATTCACCTAAGGTCTCACAACTAGAAAAACGGGAAAGCACTAGACCATGGGTTCCTCAAGGGCAGGGTTTATATTTTACTCAACTCTATATTCATCAACACCTAATCCAGTAGTTCTCACCTGCGTTGTTTGTAAAAATACAAATTGGTTGAAAAAATAAGGCTGAATTGAATAATTTGAGGAAAGCAGAAAAGATTGCCTGAGGCTTCAGAGGGGAAAGGGAATACTTGCAAAATACTCTCTAAGCAGGAAGTGTTCCTAATCCTGGCCAGTGTTAGGGGTTTGCACACTCGTTAGACAGCCTCCTCTGGGTCTACAGCACACTGTTTTGAGTGTGTGGAAGTCTCCACCTCCCCTTGATAGTGCCCTTTCTCGACTGGTGGGTGATGATTACAAATATTTAGCCATGTGTCCTGCCCTGGATTTATTAGTTAATTCAACAAATATTTATTGAGCATGTAGGCAAAGTGCTATACTAGAGGCCACAGGCGACAGAACAACTTGTTTCTAAGCAGCCTGAATTTAGAATAGAGAGGAGGAATAGAGGACAGCTCCCACATCTCAGATACTCGCTCAGGTGGGACCCTGAGCTGGATCCTCGAACGGCAGCCTGGATTCTAACTGCCCTTCCCACTGAAGGGTTCCTCTGAAGGGGAAGGAAAGGTTGCACGTGGCAGACCTCGGCAGCAAGGAGCCATGAAGGTTAACAGAAACCCAGCAGGCATCCCTGGGTAGGGATTACAAGTGGTCACAACCACCCGTGTGCCTGGTGCTAGACCCTAAAGACTTTCCTGTATGAACTCAGGTTTCTATCGTGGAAAAGAGCTATGAATGTTAACTTTCTGATCACGCAAGAATGGAAAAGAGGGAGGAAAAAAATCCTCTCTACTGAAAGCCTTTTACAACAGCGCAAGGCTGCGGTCATGGTTTGGAGAATTAGACCCTGTTACAGCAAATTGGTGTGGGAGCGATACTTGGGACTATTACTGGAGAGGCTCAGATGGCTGTGGCAACCGGAGAGGGCACTGAATTCTCACTTGTAAGGAAGCTAATTTGGGAGAAGGAGGAAAAGCAAGGTCATCAGCTGTCCTTGGGGAACAAATCAGAACATCAAAGCTGGAATTGGAGAAGCAGGTTTGGATTTGCTGAGGTCTCTGCCTCCTGTAGTCAGATTCTCAAAAAGCAGAACCCACAGGAAAAAGAAATAAGTAGGTTACTCATCTCTGATTAAGACTACAGCCTGGAACAAACCAGGGGCCAGGTGAGAGACAAAAGCCACCAATTAGCCTTCAGTATAGGTCAGGTCACACACAAGTCAAATGGAATGCCATGGCTCCTAGCAGGGTCCAGACACGCAACACAAAACCAAAAGCACATGGGACCTCCTGGGATTGTGTGATAAAGAAACCTTAACCTGTTTTGAGGGCTTCCCTGGTGGCTCAGATGGTAAAGAATTCACCTGCAGTGCAGGAAACCTGGGTTCGATCCCTGGGTTGGGAAGATCCCCTGGAGGAGGGCATGGCAACCCACTCCAGTGCTCTTGCCTGGAGAATCCCTATGGACAGAGGTGCCCAGCGGACTACAGTGTATGTGGGCGCAAAGAGTCGGACACAACTGAGCGACTAAGCACAGCACAGAATCTGTTTTGATGGGGAAGGCTGTACGGTAGAAGTCCCAGCCCTTAATACCACCACACAGAAGCCAATGATGCTGCCCCAGCCCTCTGTAACCATTGAGGACTTCTAATGGAGGCAGCCTGCAAGGGGGATGGAGAGGCCGAGGATGTGACACTGGCACAGTGGAAGGAAAGTGACACTTTCTCCCAACACGGGAGGTGACAAGGCAGAGCCAGGAAGGAATACCAAAAACGGATCTCCAAGTTGTAAAGAATCTTGCCCACTCCCTTGGAATAAAGAAAGTGAGTGAGATATGAATGCCAGAGGGCTTCCCAGGTGGCGCCAGTGGTAAAGAATCTGTCTGCCAATGCAGTAGACATAAGATGCAGGTTTGATCCCTGGGTTTGCAAGATCCCCTGGAGAAGGAGATGGCAACCCTCTCCAGTATTCTTGCCTGGAGAATCCCATGGAAGGAGGAGACTGGTGGACTACAGTCCACAGGGTTGCAAAGACTCAGACACGACTGAGGCAACTTACCACACACATACACACACAACAGAAATAAATCTTGGATTTTGTCAATAATTTGTCTTTGTCCCTGGTTTCTGACATACAGCTTCTAAATCCTTTAGAATCTCTGGTTGATAGAATGTCTTTTGTATGCTGAACTGATGACTAGTCCCCCTAGATAGCTTCATGCTGGTGGCCAGAAACACCCAGGCCTGGTTGGAGGGTTGGAACCCTGAATCCCACCCCTCTGACCTCCACAGAAGGGAGAGGGGCTGGAGATGCAGTTCATCACCAACAATCAGGGATTTAATCAATCATTCTTTCCTAATGAAACCTCCATAAAAAAAAAAAAAAAACATAAACTGTGGAGTTGGGAGAGCTTCTGTGTTGGTGAAGACACAGAGCCGCTGGGAGGGTAGCCCCCCAGAGGGCACATGGGGGCCTCCCAGCTCCTTCCCACACCCCTTGCCTCTTCCATGGGACTATTCCTGAGTTCTATCTGTTTTTTATCAATAATAAACTACTCACAGGAAGTAAAGCACTTTCCTGAGTTCTGTGGGCTCTTCTAGCAAATTATCAAACCCTAACAAGGAGTCGTGATGAACCCTGGATTTATAGCCAGGCATTAGCATAGGCAGCCACCTGGGACCAGCAACCAGCTGAAGTGGGGGCAGTCTTGTGGCCCTGAGCCCTTAACCCACAGGGTCTGCACTGACTCCAGGTAGTTAGTGTCAGAATTGAATTGTAGGACACCCAGTTGGTGTCCACAGAGGATTGGAGAATGGCTTCGTGTGGGGAAAAAATATATATATATTTAGTGTCAGAAGTGTTGTGAGTAAAAACAGCTCAGGATGTTTTCTTACTTATGCCTCAGAACATCTGCAGAGTAAATGAGCAAGAACAGAAATCTTTTTCCCACGGGAGAATGTAAAAAGGGGGCGAAAATGTTATCGTCTTAGCAACTACCGTAAGAATTCCTCTTCAGAGAGAAAGGCACCTACATTACACATTTCCTGATCAGATTGCTTAGGAAAGAAACTGCTGCGCCTCTCTCTCCCAGACTCTCAGGCCTGTTCTGGAAACAGAGGAAGTGTGTATTGCTCTAGAGAAGTGGAAGAAGGATGAGAGAGAAGATGAGCAGAAGCAGTGCAGGGTGGGCAGTAGGTAGGAAGTTAACTAAAGTCATCAGATGCCCTGGTTGATTTCAGTGGGGTTTAACGTCAAAGCTGGGCTTCCAGGACTTCCCTGGTGGTCTAGTGGTTATGACTCCTCACTTCCAGTGTAGAGGGCTCAGATTCGATCCCTGGTCAAGAAGCTAAGATATCATGTACCATGCAGTGCAGCCAAGAAAATATTAAAAAAAAGAATAAAATAAAAACACATTGTTTCCTTAAAAAAAAAACACGGGGCTTCCGGTCTCAGTTAATATGTCAGTGGGACATTATGGGAGCAGTAAATGCTCTCAAGTACAAGAGCCAGGAGTAGAAAGACAGAGCTAGAAACGGACATTCCGCAGGAAGAGCATTTTCTGAAACTCGTAGAAATCGGGGAGAAGGAAAGGTGGCTGAGCCAAGGATTTAGGACACTCCCAACCAGGGAGGACTCGGGCTCTCTGGGTGACCCCGTCTTCTTCCCCTCCCTGCTCACAGGATTACTCCATGACCTCGGGTTCCCTCCCCTGCTTCCCCCCGCTCCCTTCCCCTGTACTTCCCTTCCTCACTCTCCTTCCCCTTGCCCATCTCTGTCTCCCTGCCCCATCCATGCTAGTTCACAGACCTCTCATTCCCAAACATCCCCCCCCCTTTTACGTGAAACCATTCATAGAGTTATCCTGATTTCTTGCTCTTGTTAGAGAATGTCTTCATAGGCATTCAAACAGCACATGAATAAAGTCACTTTTTTATGTAACAGCTCACTGACAAGATCTCACACCACACAAATAACCTGGTCTACAATTCAGCCCACCACACATGGGGAGGTATGGGTTTTACGGCTAGTACACATACTGAGGAGAGTAATTTAAAATAAGGGATTGGATGACTGCATATTATAATTTGTCATTGTTAAAGAATGAAGGTGATTGGATAAATAGACAGGACAAATGCATGCAAGATAATATCGACAGCATGTTTACTAATCAAATACCCAATCATCTTACCTGCCACAAGTGAGAATTTGGTTAAACATTTTGATGATGTACAGAATAGCTTGCGGAGGGATTTGTTCCCTGGTAATTGGCAGGAACCGCAGCTCATTAAATTAGCTCTCATCTGACATGCCAAATGATACTCACAGTTGATCTGTTAGATCATCAGCAAGCGATTGTTTATCTCTTCCATAAGCCAGGATGACAAATAAGCAATTTTAGCCAAAAGGGTTAAGGCCAGTGCCAATCATTATTCACAACGCAATTTAACTGATTCTCTGGCAATCAATACCATGCGTTCAAAATGCAGTACAGCAGTTTCTTCCACATTGTGGGACCCTTTATGTGAATATTCTGCCAGAATATAAACAAACAAATGCTAAGTAAAGACAAGTTTCAAATGTAGTATTTGTCATCTGATTTTAAGGGAGGGAGAAAATCAGTAAACTAGAGGCATTCACTTTGGGCAGTTATGTAACAGAACAGACACATTAAGGGAGCTCCAACCCAGATTATTGGGCTAAACCAGTCAAACATCATGAAAGGTGCCAGGAGAGAAATGACAGAGGCTGATGTAATGCCTACACCAAGCTTATCAGCTTTATTAGGAAATCAGAGATAATGATGAATAAAACAGCTCTAAAAGGCCACATTTTGCCCTCCATTTCTGTGCACTTGAAATCAAGGTCTTCACATGAGATTGGCTAAGGAAGGCCTTCTGCACCACTGTAATGTCTTATTTGCCCACTGATACGGCTGGTCCTTGTCTAATAATAGATGCTATTTCCTTTTCTGATCGACTTTTTCTCATCTTGCCTGGGGCTCCTGACATTATGACAAGATTCTAAACTGCTGGGACAGCATTTCCCCTCATTGAACCAATGACCAAGATACAAGCAATCACAGGGAGAGCTACAAATGAGGAATTTAATTCTGAGAAGCTTAGCCCAGAACCTCAGTCATGACTGTGCCTTAGTGAGATAAGCACTGAGATAAAGGCACTAAGATTGCTCAGTGGAATCTTGATTTTCCTTTCAGCCAGAAAAAGGAGACTCTTATCTATTAATAGTTTGTGGATTTGGAGGGAATTGTGGTCACCTGGCTACTTCACTGCTCGTCTGGAATGGGGCATTCAAGAGACAGAAATTGAAGCCAGCAGTAGCCTTCTCACATGTTGTCTGTGCTGATAAAATATTCAGAGAAAAAGAAAATTGAAGCTGTTGCCTAACGTAGGGCTTTAGGGTCATTTCACTCTTCCCATCCCTTGTGTTTTCCCTGGCCTCTCAACCAAGATAATCAAAATTCGGTCATAAATCTCCTTAGTTAAGAGGCCTCCTTATGATATGTTCCAGTAATCACTGTGCTCATCAAAGGCCCTGTGGAAAAACTGGTACTTTAGGTCTTTAAAGTAATACATGTAATTAATGTGGTCATAATATTCATAATCTATATCCACAATTAAAATAATAATACTGCGCACGAAGCTCTTTCTCTGGGATCGTGTCAAACTCTCAACAACAAAGGCCTGAACTGAGTTGTTCGTTACAGAGCTCTAGAAAAAAGCATGGGGATTGCTCAGATTCTGACTGAAGGGAGGACTTAGAAAGCATGAGAGAGGAAGAAGTCAAGAATCATTCCCAAGTTTCCAACCTAGATAGCAGAATAGATGCAGCATCAAGGTGGTTTGAGACAGATGAAGTGGATAAATCTAGGACATATTAAGTTTAAGGTGCCCGTGAAACTTTTAGATGAAGAGATCTAGTTATCAGTTAAATATTTGGGCCTAGAGTTCGGAGATGGAAGCTGGAGACGCAGACTCAGGAACTGACAGCACATAGTTAGTGATGGGCGGTTAGGAGTGAAGGAGACGTTTCCAGGGCACGTAAAGAGAGAAGGGTGTAAAAGCAATACTCCAGGGTCACCACAGTGAAGGAGCCCCTCAAGGGAAAGCAGCCATCCAAGGAGGCTGAAATAGGACTAGAGACAGTGGTACTGGGGAAACCTCCGAAGTTATCCAGAGGGAGATCACCACCCTCTGGGAAAAAAATTTTAGGCCCCTTTACCCTTAGTACATATTTATTGATATGCCGTCTAATCGGTCTCAGCAACTCCACCTCTCACCAACAACCCTCCTCTGCTCCTCCTTCTATAAAAGCCAGAGAGTTTCAAAAATAGATGATCAGAGATTTATAGGTTTCTGTTAAGTCAAACAAAATAGAAGAAAAGATTCCACTGACTTTGGAAAGAGGGAAGTTATTGGAAATGTTGAAGAATTAATTTCTGAGAAATAGTAAAAGCAAAAGCCAATTGCAATGAGCTGGGAAGTTAGAAAAAGAAAAGGATTTAGTAACTGTTCTTTCTAGAATTGAGTTGTGATAGAACTCAAAAAAAGAAAAATGGCAGAAGCAAGTGGGAGAAAGCAAAGTGGAGGAAGGTTTTTGCTGCTTTTGTTTTTCAGGTTTAAGATAGATAAATTGACTGGTTGATTGATTTTAAAGCAAAACAGTGTAAGAAAAGCAAAAAGTGAGTGAGTGTCTTAAGAAGGAAAAAGTCTCCCTCTTCATGAGCGACTCCAAGCAAGTAAGCAAGACTGAAGGAAACATAGAGCTACATGGAGAGGGGTCATCATGCTGTGGGGACTGAGGAAGAGAGAGTGGATCTGGGAGGATAAAAATATTGCTCCATGTTTGAGAGATGCCTAGGCACATGGGAGATCCTATATTCACAGGGATGCCAGTTCTCACAGCTATGTGAGCACCTCAGCAGTTTAGGATGCAGGAGCAGAGATGATAGGCAGAATGAGCCCCCTTGGGGGCTCACAAAGCATTTTTATAAAAGGACATGGAGGCACGAATACTGAGAATATTAGCAAGAGAGAAGTGAACTTTCAGATGTGTAGTGCTCCTGTCATTCTTGCTGCTGCTGTTTCTACTTTGCCCTGGACTCTCCTCCATGAAAGCTGTAACTTAAGCAGATTCCATTCCTGCATATTCTGTTGCCAAAGAAACTTGTTGCCTCTCATCCAAGAGTGATTCCCTTTTCTCTGCATTCGTTCTCTGCATGCCATCAACTCTCCTCTGCATTTCAGGGGTGAAGGAGGTTATAGAAACCACTCTCTTTTTGACAGGCTATCAGGTTGTGTACAACCAGAAAAAGTTTCCCCACTGTACAAAAGTCTTTGAGCAAAACACTTCCTGTGTCTACCATCAAGCATCCCTCCAGCTAAGTTTCACTATTGAACTATTTCATGCTCACTCTGTGAGGGCTAGACATACAAGCAGGAGCAGGCCATCTACTGAGCCCTTAGCAAGTGTCTAATGTGTGCTCAGAGATGGATTATATCCTCCTAGGGTTAGCCATAGTCCAGCCTTTACCTGAATCTCTACTCACCCAGCATTCTTTGAAAACAAAATCAATTTCTCAAGTATCTTAATAACAGAAAGAGGGTACATGTATTGGATAATGGACACAGAAACCAACCACTGAAAGAGTAGCTTCCATTGTAAAATAATAAATTGGCATTCTGGTTTATATATAATTTTTTGAAGGTAACCAAGATAGCGGCTAAGTGACTAATAGGCAGGATACACTTGACAAAGGGATGACTCACATCCTGGGGAGGACAAAGTGGGCCGGCATGAGCGTGATTTCATCACACCACTCAGAACCATGTGCAAGATAAAACATATGAATTATTTCTGGAATTCTCCGTTTGTTATTTTTGGATCACTGCTGACCTCAAACTGTGGAAAATAAAACCACAAGTAAGAGGAGACTGCTGGACAGTCAGAATCCCATTTGTAAACCTGAAAAGCTTAGGAGCACACTCTAGGTTTGCTGTGACCCCACTCAGAAGTTCTCTCCCCGGGAGACACAGTCACATGGCTACTTGGGACATCTCTTTGCCATCAGGCAAACCCCAGTGGCTTTCCTAGGTAAATCATCATGTTTTCACTGATTACCACAAAGTGCACAAGTCCTGGGCTAGGACAATATAGAAACAATATCAAAGCCAGGAGTTTAATCTCATTAAAGCCATTAACTTTAATTTGACCCATAGTGTAGGCTATATCCTTATTTCTTCCCTCTTGTATATGTGACCCAAAAAAGTATGAATTAATATTCAACTCAGCTCGTTTCACTCCTCCCCTAATACTAGAAAATAAATCAAAGGAAATGCCAAATTAGCATCAGGTAGATATAGTCATCCCCTGGAGGGGGAAATGGCAACTCACTCCAGTATCCTTGCCAGGATAATCCCATGGGCAGAGGAGCCTGGCGGGCTACAGTCTACAGGGTTGCAAAGAGTCAGACACGATCGAGAGCAGCTGAGCTGAGCATTTTTCTGCATAGTTCTATCATATTAGAGTGGAAAGAAATAATCAGAGCTCATTGAAAAGTCAAACAGCAAAGACCAAAACTTGTCTTTTCCTGGTACTAACTAACAACTATTTTTGGTGAGGATCCTGGCTCTTAAAAGGAAAAAAATTGGTTTGTTAGAAAGTTATTCTAATTGTTTTAAAGTATGAAGTTTAGAAATAATTCTTCAATCTTAAACCAAAAGTCATGTTATACGTAATTGTAATATTAATACTTCTGAATATTTTTAATGATAGCCAGTGGGGAACCACTTAGGATTTTTAGTAAATGTTAGACCAATATTGATGCCTTAAGAATTTGAATATTGCAGTAGCATAAAGTGGAGAAAGGAATGGAGGCAAGGATACCAATTATGAATGTAAGTGCAGAGATTCTGGTCAAGAGGATGTAGTAATTCATACAAACCCCCCCTCAGCCACACTTCACAACCACTACCACTATGGTCTTGAAACATTTAGCAATAACAGATAAAATAAGAAAATGTTTAAAAGATATTGTCATACTTGAGGTCAAGATAAGTATCTTAATGGATGAGAAGCAGGAGAGGAATCAAACTCATGAATGAGAATGAAGACTGAACACTGCCCACATGATGGTCAATGGAGGGGGCTTAGATGGGACTGCCCATCTCAGGAATGGAGACTTGGGTTCTGGAACTGTATATGCAGTATCTACTCAGGGAAGGAGCTCTAAGTTGCTCATATAAAACAAGACCCGGTTCTGGACAAATCTCCAGGAGACAGCTACAGAATCACTAAACAAGAAAGGATGCTAAGTGCCCATTAACGGGTGAATGGATAAAGAAGATGTGGTACATATATACAGTGGAATACTACTCAGTCATTAAAAAGAATGAAATTCTGCCATTTGCAACAGTATGGATGAACTTGGAGGGTATTGTGCTACGTGAAATGTCAGAGACAGACATACACTTCATGATCTCTAAAAAATATACTCATAGGTAGAATCAAAAGAATACAACAAACTAGTGGATATTAAAAAAAAAAAAAGAGCAGACTCACAAATATAGAGAATAAGCTAATGGTTACCAGTGGGGAGTGGGAAGGCAGAGAGAGGAAAGATAGGGTAGGGGACTAAAAGATATAAACTCTTATGTGTGAAATAAGCTACAAGCATATATTATATAATACTGGGAATATAGCCAATATTTTATAATAACTATAAATGAAGTATAATCTTTAAAACTTGTGAATCATGATACTGTACTCCTGTAATTTATATAATATTGTATATCAACTCTACCTCAATTTAAAAAATTAAAAATTAAAAACAGTTTAAAAGATACCTCAAAGTTATTACAGCTGCATGCAATGAGTAGTTACTGATTGGATCTTTTTTTTTTGAACAAACCAATTGTAAGACATTCTTATGGAGATAATTGGGGGAAATTTAAATGTTTTATGGCTATTAGGTAATATTAGAAAATTGTTGATTTTCTTAGGTGTGTTGATGGCTTTGTATCTATGTAAAGTAGATGTCATTTTAAAAAAGATTCACATATAAATGTCAAATCTGTCATTTACTTTAAAATAGTTTCACCAAAAGATAGTTTTGCCAAAAAAGTAAGTGTAAAAAAAGGTTAACAGTGTTTAAATCTAGGTAATGGCCATGTGGATTTTTATTTTACCATTCTCTTTACTGTTCTGCTTGAAAATCTTCATAATAAAAATTAAAGATAAATAAGAAAGGGTGAGTTCAGGAAGAGAATAAACACAAACAAAATCCAAAATGTTTCACTCAAAATGAGTTTGCAAATGATAATTTCAAAGCACATAAGGAGAATTCACCCCATGAAAAGGTCAACAAACTCAAAATAATTCACTTTTATCTTGGAAAATGTAAATGATAAAGCAATTTAAAAGAACATTTGTTAAGATCCTAAGAAAGATTTTATTTTAAAACAGCTTTATAAAATAAAAACAAGTAGTTATGACTCAGTACAAGGACATTTTTAAAAGATTTAGGAATCCAGAAAATGAATATAATTGTTGCAATTTTATTTAAAAAAATAAAAGCCTCAACAGATGGGTAAATTTTAACTAGTCATCATCAAAAAAAAAAAAAAAGTTGGTGCATTTGAAGATAAAACGATGGTTATAATTGAAGTTAGAGGTAACAAATGCCTGAGGTATGACGATGGCGACAGAAATGTGAAAATCACAAAAAATATAAGAACTGAAATTATTAGGCTTTGTTGCCATTGGGTAGTATTCATTGAGATTTAACTCTGGCTAACCACTGAAATAGCCTCGGTTCTGATGATGACCATTTGAAACTTCCCTATTTGTGGAGTTTTGCTAATGCCACTGGAATGCAGAAGAGGGATGAAAGGTGAGAATTGGGCCCCCAGTCCTGTTCACCACTCATCTACAAAAATAAAATGAGCTTACAAAGAAAATTTTTTATCAGTCATGTCAATAATAATGAGACAACTTTATTTAAGGATCAAGTAAATTAGAACTCTCCTGATTATCTGATTATTTTCTGCTTACATCTGATTCAATAAATCTAAAAACTATTTGGCATAAAATATTTATTATATTTATACATTTATTATACATTACATATATTACTATATTATTCCCTCATAAAAATTTTAAAATATCCTCAGTGTGTCAATAAAGTGATTAAAGAATGATGAGTGTTGAGATTGAAAGAATTCTTTTAAAAACCAGCAGAAGTACAGTTTAGTTGAAAGGTGAAGATTTTCAGTAAGGATATGATAGACAAAGTAAAGTATTTATATTAAAACAAAAATTATAAATAAATTTGAGTACCTTTGGAAAAATAACACAACACATGGTCTTAAAAAGATAGGTTTTCCAGCTCTACCACTAAAAAAATTACCCAAGAGGAAACAGCACTTTTGCCTGCCACCAACTCTAAAGCTCTTTCACACACAAAGTCCTCAGACTTCAGTTTTCTAATACTGTTCTTTCTGCAAAGAGCCAGAGCTCCTGTGTTCTGAGGCAGGAGAAAATCAGGGCAGGCTAGGTTGTTCCCAAGAACATCAGACACTGTGCTCAAAGGACAGAGGAGATAGCCTTAAAAGGCTCCCTGAGGTGCCAGCCCCGCAGGCCATCCACTGGCTGGACTGTCTGAGTTGAGGGCAGAGGGAGAAACCAGGAGACTCAGAGAGCTCTCAGATTCTTATGGAGACTTTTCTAGTGGAGCTATCTGTCCAGCCCTCGGAAGAACTCATCAAGGAACCCCATGGCATGGGCACAAGACAGCCAGCATTGAGATGCCTTAGCAGTCACAGAGAAGGGAGCAAAGCGCAGTGGAAAGGAAGGGGTCAGACATGAGATGTGCATGGATAGGAACTGCCCTTATAACCCGCAAAGCCTTAGCACTGAAATTACAGGCAAATGGTTCTGTTCTTTTGTTCCTCCTTGCCTCTACACCAGAGTAGTGAAAATGAGGATGAGAAAGAGGTATCTGACAGAGCAAACTGTGCAACACACACACACACACACACACACACACACACACGCACACACACTCCTGAGCTGCTGGAGTCCCAAGGCTGGTCTGTACTGAAGGAAGACGAATGCTTTAGGAGATTAAATAGGAGATTAAAGTTTTTAAATAAAAGGGACTAAATTATAGTAACCAAAAGGAGACTTTCAATAATTAAAAGTGACTGAGAGGGCTGAAAACCAGAGAGGACTGTCAACAAGGCAGCTCCCAGTGTAGGAGGTGGAAAGATAAAACTCAGAATCGCCGTGATCAGAGCACAAAGCACTGATAGAAGTTTCTCTCTAAGTGAGTTGAAATTCTCCAGTCCACTGCTTAAACAAGATGTGTAGTTTAAACTCTAAGCAAGTATAAATAAAGGAGCGATTCCCCTCTAGGCACACAAAAAAACCCCTTTGGGAAACATATAAAATATAACCCTTTAATAAATAGTCCTTTATGTTTAGCAGACTTTTGTTAATTAATTTCTTTTTTTTACTGAAGGATAATCGCTTTATAGAATTTTGTTGTTTTCTGTCAAACCTCAACATGAATCAGCCATAGGTATACATATATCCCCTCCCTTTTGAAACTCCCTCCCATCTCCCTCCCCACCCCACCCCTCTAGGTTGATACAAAGCCCCTGTTTGAGTCTCCTGAGCCATACAGCAAATTCCCGTTGGCTATCTATTTTACATATGGTAATGTAACCAGTCTGTTGTTCCTTGTCCAGATCTAACTGTTGCTTCCTGACCTGCATACAGGTTTCTTAAGAGTAAGGTAGGGGGTCTGGTATTCCCATCTCTTTCAGAATTTTCCACAGTTCATTGTGATTCACACAGTCAAAGGCTTTGGCATAGTCAACAAAGCAGAAGTAGATGTTTTTCTGGAACTCTCTTGCTTTTTCGATGATCCAGCAGATATTGGCAATTTGATCTCTGGTTCCTCTGCCTTTTCTAAATCCAGCTTGAACATTTGGAAGTTCATAGTTCACGTATTGCAGAAGCCTGGCTTGGAGAATTTTGAGCATTACTTTACTAGCGTGTGAGATGAGTACAATTGTGTGGTAGTTTGAGCATTCCTTGGCATTGCCTTTCTTTGGGATTGGAATGAAAACTGACCTTTTCCAGTCCCGTGGTCACTGCTGAGTTTTCCAAATTTGATGGCATATTGAGTGCAACACTTTCACAGCATCATCTCTTAGGATTTGAAATAGCTCAACTGGAATTCCATCACCTCCACTAGCTTTGTTCATAGTGATGCTTCCTAAGGCCCACTTGACTTCGCATTCCAGGATGTCTGGCTCTAGGTGAGTGATCACACCATCATGATTATCTGGGTCGTGAAGATCTTTTTTGTACAGTTCTTCCTTGTATTCTTGCCACCTCTCCTTAATATCTTCCACTTCTGTTAGGTCCATACCATTTCTGTCCTTTATTGAGCCCATTTTTGCATGAAATATTCCCTAATTTTCTTGAAGAGATTTCTAGTCTTTCCCATTCTATTGTTTTCCTCTGTTTCTTTGCACTGATCGCTGAGGAAGGCTTTCTTTTTTTTTTTTTTTTTTTTTGAGGAAGGCTTTCTTACCTCTCCTTGCTATTCTGTGGATCTCTGCATTCAAATGGGTATATCTTTCCTTTTCTCCTTTGCTTTTTGCTTCTCTTCTTTTCACAGCTATCTGTAAGCCCTCCTCAGACAACCATTTTGCTTTCTTGCACTTCTTTTTCTTGGGGATGGTCTTGATTCCTGTCTTGTGTACAATGTCATGAACCTCTATCCACAGTTCATCAGGCACTATGACCATCAGATCTAGTCCCTTAAATCTATTTCTCACTTCCACTGTATAATCATAAGGGATTAGATTCAGGTCATACATGAATGGTCTAGTGGTTTTCCCCACTTTCTTCAATTTAAGTCTGAATTTGGCAATAAGGAGTTCATGATCTGAGCCACAGTCAGCTCCCAGTCTTGTTTTTGCTGACTGTATAGAGCTTCTCCATCTTTGGCTGAAAAGAATATAATCAGTATGATTTCGGTGTTGACCATCTGGTGATGTCCATGTGTAGAGTCTTCTCTTGTGTTGTTGGAATGAAGAAGGAATTCATAGGGCCTGGACTCCATCTCAGGCCTGTCCGTGCTGGCCGTGCTCGGCTGCCTCTCCAGCAGACTCTGAACTCTCTGCTTAGTGCCTGTGGGGACGACAATGGAAGGATAAGACCCCCTCCAGACAGGGGAATCTTGAAGATCACATCCAGGCTACTCATTGCCTAAGAGGAAGCATACCGTAATCACCCCTGTCTCCGGACAGGTCATAAACTTTTTTCGTATCTATCAGGATGTAATCACAGGCTTATCGATTATTAACTGGTTGGAATGTAACTGCGGGCTTATTGACTATTGACTGTTTGGACACGTACACATGGGGTAGGTGGTGGGTTTAGACACGTACACATGGGGTAGGTGGTGGGTTTAGACACGTACACATGGGGTAGGTGGTGGGTCTGGACACGTACGCATGGGGTATAAAAGATTTTCACAAATGCTGGACGGGGTCCTTGGCTAAGAGGAGACTCTGCCTTGGGCCCGCCGGCGTAATAAACTGCACTCCACTATCTGCATTGTCCTTCTGAGTGAGTCTGTTTCCCGGAAAGCATGGCTATAACAGGAAGAGGGTGTTTGCTATGACTAGTGCATTCTCTTGGCAAAACTCTGTTAGCCTTTGCCCTGCATCATTCTGTACTCCAAGGCCAAATTTGCCTGTTACTCCAGGTGTTTCTTGACTTCCTACTTTTGCATTCCAGTCCCCTATAATGAAAAAGACATCTTTTTTGGGTGTTAGTTCTAAAAGGTCTTGTAGGTCTTCATAGAACCATTCAACTTCAGCTTCTTCAGCATTACTGGTCAGGGCATAGACTTGGATTACCATGATATTGATTGGTTTGCCTTGGAAATGCATTCTGTCATTTTTGAGATTGCATCCAAGTACTGCATTTTGGACTCTTTTGTTGACTATGATGGCTACTCCATTTCCTCTAAGGGATTCCTGCCCACTGTAGTAGATCTAATGGTCATCTGAGTTAAGTTCACCCATTCCAGTCCATCTTAGTTCACTGATTCCCAGAATGCCAACGTTCACTCTTGCCATCTCCTATTTGACCACTTCCAATTTGCCTTGATTCATGGACCTAACATTTCAGGTTTCTATGCAATATTGCTCTTTATAGCATCTGACCTTGCTTCTATCACCAGTCACAGATACGATATTTATCTTTCTCTTTCTGACTTAACTTCACTCTGTATAATAGGTTCCAGGTTCATCTGCCTCATTAGAACTGACTCAAAGATGTTCCTTTTATGGCTGAGTAATATTCCATTGTCTATATGTACTACAACTTCTTTATCCATTCATCTGTCAATGGACATCTAGGTTGCTTCCATGTTCTAGCTATTGTAAATAGTGCTGCAATGAACAATGGAATACATGTGTTTTTTTCAATTTTGGTTTCCTCAGCAATCCCAGAGGGATTGCTGGGTCATATGGTGGTTTTATTCCTAGTTTTTTAATGAGTCTCCATACCATTTTCCATAGTGGGTGTATCAATTTACATTCCCACCAACAGTGCAAGAGCATTCTCTTTTCTCCACACCCTCTCCAGCATTTATTGTTTGTAGACTTTTTGATGAGGGCCATTCTGACCAGTGTGAGGTGATATCTCATTGTAGTTTTGATTTGCATTTCTCTAACAGTGAGCATCTTTTCATGTGTTTGTTAGCCATTTGTATGTCTTCTTTGGATAAATGTCTGTTTAGGTCTTTTTCCCACTTTTTGATTGAGTTGTTTGGTTTTCTGGTATTGAGTTGCATGAGCTGCTTGTATATTTTGGAATTAATCCTTTGTCAGTTGTTTCATTTGCTATTATTTTCTCCCATTCTGAGTGTTGTCTTTTCACCTTGCTTATATTTTCCTTTGCTGTGCAAAAGCTTTTAAGTTTAATCAGGTCCCACTTGTTTACTTTTGTTTTTATTTCCATTACTCTAGGAGGTGGGTCACAGAGGATCTTGCTTTGATTTATATCATCAAGTGTTCTGCCTATATTTTTCTCTAAGAGTTTTATAGTTTCTGGTCTTACATTTACATCTTTTGAGTTTTGAGTTTATTTTGAGTTTATCTTTGTGTATGGTGTTAGGAAGTGTTCTAACTTCATTCTTTTACATGTAGCTGTCCAGTTTATAAATAAATGTCCCAGCACCATTTATTGAAGAGGCTGTCTTTGCATCACTGTATATTCTTACCTCCTTTGTCAAAAAATAAGGTACCCTTAGGTGCATGGGTTTATTTCTGGGCTTTCTATTTTGTTCCATTAGTCTATATTTCTCTTTTTATGCCAGTACCATACTGTCTTGATAACTGTAGCTTTGTAGTATAATCTGAAGTCAGGAAGGTTGATTCCTCCAGCTCCATTCTTGTTTCTCAAGACTACTTTGGCTATTTGGGGTCTTTTGTGTTTCCATATGAACTGTGAAATTTTTTGTTCTTGTTCTGTGAAAAATGCCATTGGTATTTTGATAGGGATTACACTGAATCTGTAGACTGCATTTGGTAGTATAGTCGTTTTCATAATATTGATCCTTCCTACCGAGGAACATGGACTATCTGTCCATCTGTTTATGTCATCTTTGATTTCTTTCATCAGTGTCTTATAATTTTCTCTGTATAGTTCTTTTGTCTCCTTAGGTAAGTTTATTCCTAGATATTTAATTCTTTTTGTTGCAATGGTCAGTGGGATTGATTCCTAAATTTCTCTTTCTATGTTTAGCAGACATTTTTAAATGTTTTCTTTTTCTTTTTTTCAAGAAGGTAAATGTGTCTGCTTCTCTGTACTATTTGAGATAGGTTGTTCATTGTGGACATTTCAACTCCAATTTATTTTTTAAATATATACAGAGTATCTTCATCTACATTTAAGACAATATGCAGAAGTTAAAATGTGTGCATACATATTTAGCTTATAGAATCTACCCCTAAAACTACCAGCCATGTTTCCATATATGTGTCAATACATTTTCCGTCCTCCCACCCCCAACCTCAGAATTGTTAGAGCCAATAAATTATCTTAGGATAATGTCTTTGTTGTTAGACACACCCAGTTTTACCCAGTATTGTGTTGGTCCATTTTCCTTTTACAAGCAACACATTGTAATTAATCCTTTGTCCATTGTTTCATTTGCTATTATATGTCCAATAACCCTCCTGCACTTGGGCTCCTAAACAGTAGACTAGGAATAATAGAACTCTAGCTTAGTTTAACGTTAGCTGTAATATTACAGTTTTCATTTGTTGTTTCCTTCCAAAGAATTTTGAGACTTGATAAATCATAATTGATATAAATTAATATCATATAATTAATGCAGATTTGCTATCAAAGTTAAATGCATAATCATAATTTCTCTACTAAAAGCAAATTCACTTTGTAAGCTCTTTTGAAATATATTTTGAAATCTGCATTGAAGTCAGGGTAGATTTTTTAACTTTACAAATATTAATGCATCCTTTAATTATAGGAAATTACCAAGAATTGATGCTTTCAAACTGTGGTGCTAGAGAAGACTCTTGAGAGCCCCTTGAAGAGCAAGATCTAACCAGTCAATCCTAAAGGAAATCAACCCTGAATATTCATTGGAAAGACTGTTGCTGAAGCTGAAGCTCCAATACTTTGGCCACCTGATGCAAAGAGCCACCTAATTGGAAAAGACCCTGATGATGGGAAAGATTGAGGGCAGGAGGAGACAGGGGTGACAGAAGATGAGACGGTTAGATAGCATCACTGACTCGAAGGACATGAGTTTGAGCAAATTCTGGGAGATAGGGAAGGACAGGGAAGCCTGGCGTGCTGCAGTCCATGGGATCACAAAGAGTTGGACACAGCTGATCACCTGAACAACAACAACCAAGGATTTTATATATTGAACACATAATTAATAGATACACTTAAGATGTTCTAATTTTTTTTAAAGTTTAGTGCCTTGAGGTGAAAGGAGATAAACAATCAAGCTGTGAGTTGGTAGGGAAACAAGAAAGAATGAAGTCTCCTGATTCATGTGCCTCCCTCTACCATAATAGAATTGCTTGCCAAGGAATGCTGGGCTGAGTCTGGTTTGATTTTAAGTCCCTCATTTACAACATGTGAGCAAAGCAGATACCTACCCCAAGTTTCATCATCAGTAGAGCAGTTTACTTCATAGCACCCCTGTAAGGATCAAAAGAGTAATTTGAGGCCAGAATTATAAGAAGCGATTTTATCATCATAATCACTATATGTAACATCAGTTCAGTTCAGTTCAGTCACTCAGTCGTGTCCGACTCTTTGCAACCCCATGAATCGCAGCATGCCAGGCCTCCCTGTCCATCACAAACTCCCAGAGTTAACTCAGACTCAAGCCCATCGAGTCGGTGATGCCATCCAGCCATCTCATCCTCTGTCGTCCCCTTCTCCTCCTGCCCCCAATCCCTCCCAGCATCAGGGTCTTATCCAATGAGTCAACTCTTCACATGAGGTGGCCAAAGTATTGGAGTTTCAGCTTCAGCATCAGTCCTTCCAATGAACACTCAGGACTTATCTCCTTCAGGATGGACTGGTTGGATCTCCTTGCAGTCCAAGGGACTCTCAAGAGTCTTCTCCAACACCACAGTTCAAAAGCATCAGTTCTTCAGTGCTCAGCTTTCTTCACAGTCCAACTCTCACATCCATACATGACCACTGGAAAAATCATAGCCTTGACCATATGGACCTTTGTTGGCAAAGTAATGTCTCTGCTTTTTAATATACTATCTATCCCCCCCTAATTTCTTAGCTACTGGACAGTCTCTCAAAACATAGAAACTTAAAACTGGAGAACAATAACCACTATTAAACTATGCATCATGTATTGTGCTAAATGCTTCAGTTCAGTTCAGTGCTCAGTCGTGTCCAACCCTTTGCAACCCCATGGACTGCAGCACGCCAAGCTTCCCTGTCCATCAGTTACTCCCAGAGCTTGCTCAAACTCATGTCCATCGAGTTGGTGGTGCCATCCAACCATCTCATCCTGTCATCCCCTTCTCCTCCTGCCGTCAATCTTTGCCAGCATCAGGGTCTTTTCCAGGGAATAAGTTCTTTGCATCAGGTGGCCAAAGTATTGGAGCTTCAGCTTCATCATCAGTCCTTTCAGTGAATATTCAGGAGGGTTCAATGAATGATTTCAATGATTTCAAATATTCAATGAATGATTTCCTTTAAAGTTGACTGTTTTGATCTCCTTGCACTCCAAGGGACTCTCAAGAGTCTCCTCCAACACTACAGTTCAAAATGCTTCACAATGTGCCACTTTATTGATTCCTTACAAGAACACTGCTACTATCCCCATTTTACAGTTGAGGAAACCAAGATTCAGGAAGGAAAGTGACTCATCCACAGTCACACAGCGCATAATCACACAACCCTGTGTGGCTGGGATTGCACTGGTATCTACCTGGCTCCAGAGTTGATGCTCTGAACCACCAAGGTAGACTTTCTCCCCACTAACATTTATAAAATTTTACCAGCCCCACTCATTACATGCAAACTCATTATTCATTATTAGGAACAAAATACCCAGGGAATTCTAAACCTAGGAAGAATACAATCTACTCAGGGTGTAGTCAGTTCCCTTGCTGTGTGGCCACCCCCAGCAATGAGCATGGTGGACTGGAAGGATTACTACCCTACCAGTTAGACTCTAAGCTTCAGGAGGGTGGGACTTCGCCCTCTAGTTCACTGCAGAATCCCCCAACAGATGGCAGTGCTTATTTGGTAAATATTTAATGTCATTGCTAAATTCCTTGAAAACATGTGCCATTGAAGAAAAATTCTTGCCTGGCTTTTCTTCACATCACTAGTAGAGGAAGTAAAATTCAGAAGATGAAACAGAACATTTACCAGGTTTCCTGCTGGCCCAGGTGCCTTAGAGTGAAGCCATGCCTGCAACTCCTTGGTCCCAGCAGCCTGCATTTTACATGTAAAGACATGGAGGAGAGATGAAGGGCCTGTGAAAGGGAATCCCAATGAAGAGCCTCCTCCTCTGGCAGATGAGGATCCGAGCAAGAGAGGGAGGAATCAGAGAAACCATCTCCCTTCCTGGTCCTAAGCGACCAGCATGGTAATAGACCACAGGCCATGGGGTGCCTTGGGGGAAAATGTTCATTGCAGAACCCAGATGCCAAAGTGAGGGAGAAATAGAGTGCTTCCAGCGGCCGCATCTGGCTTTTTGGCAAGCTTTCCACACCATGGTACTGATTCTCTCTGCATCTGCTCCTGAATCATTTCACTACTTACCTGTGAACCAAGTTTTACCCACTTTGACTGTGCTCTGCTTGGAACTTAGATAAATGTGCCTCCATTTTCTCTCTTTTCCAACCGCTGCAAACCTTTCCAAAGAAATCAATTTTAAAAAAACTTTCATCTGCAAGAGTAAAAAAAAAAAAAGAAAAGAAATTCTCTCCTCTGGACCACAGGCAACTAAGTACCCTGATCACGTACACCTGTAATGATTTTTGAACATGGAGAGAAAACTCTGCCTTATCCTAAAGTAAGAGCTTTCTTCCTGCAAATGAGTACAAGGTTCAAAGGGTTAATCCAGTGACTGTACAGTTAGGTAGGCCCTTAGGAAATTTAATCTATGAGGAGGCTTCCTTAAAACCCTCACCTTTAGCAGATCTTTTTTTTTTTTTCACATCAGAAAAGTGAGATACATTTCAAGGCTTTTCCTCCACACGTTTTTATGCTACACCTTTCAGCAAAGGCTTTTACAATGATATTAAACATTAACTCTGTATGGGTTAATCCCAAGACACAGCAGCAGCCTTAAGGTTAATAGTCCTTTTAATTAAAGGATAAGTCAGTTATTGAACACAGAAGCTAATCACAAAAGGATTACCATCGAAAATGAACATAGTCTGTGCAATTAGTCTGATAATTAAGACTTAAGTACTGGACAGAGATCAAAGTGCTTGTAATATGCAATAAAGTTCCTCGAGTTGTAAGGATATTCAAAATGTTAGCTTGTGCTTTATTGCACCTTCCATTTATCGTGTACCCGTGATAGCAGCAAACACATTTCCCCGATGGATGTCGGCATGGATAACTGCAACAGCTGTTACTACATAAGCCTGGTGTTTCTCACAATATGATTACTCTGTCAACGATGGCTGTAAAAGGTGGCATCTGCATTCATCAAACAGAGTTATCAATAAATGTAAAACCATACAACAATTAGAGATCTCAAAGGAAGAACAAATCCAGCTAGAAAAAAAAAATGTCAACCACATTCTTTAATTACTAAGATTGTTAATCAATAAAATGCCTTCATAACTTTTAATTAAAATTTTATTTGAACTGGGTGTTTGGAGAATCTGATTCTTTGTTTTCATTACATGTAACAGTTGCACTACAAAAATCCTGGTGGCATCTGTGAGCAGCCATCCCCTGGGGGACAGTTTATATCTGTAATTGCATATTGTCACCTACAGAGGGTGTTAAGAATCCTTGTTAAAAATAAAGGAAATAGTTAGGAGACATCTCACAGTAGCCATTATTATGGAGCAAATTACTAGGTAGAGCAATCCAGAAGCTGTCAAGAAAGGTTAGCAAAAAAGAGTGTGAGCAAATCAACCATTCAGCAATTCATCATGGACCAAAACTAGGTCTAAAAACCAAGGCAAAGAAGGTATTGGTTTGATGAAGTCAAAGCATTGCCTTTGTTTGTAGAAATGAATAAAGATTAAGAGGCTACTGATAGAGGATGAAAAGATGAAATGATAAAAGGAAAATCAATTGCTTTAATCACACTGATGCTCAGGCAAGATATAATCGGGGCAGCCAGTTAAAATTCTGAAGCGTTGTGCTCAAAACACTATCTTTCCTTTATCTTTAATTTGTGTTTATAAGGGTCTATAATTTATGTATCACCAGCCCCCAGAAGCTGACTGGTGAATTCCCATACCATCATCATGGTCTCTTCAGGTCGAATGCAAGCATCACTGTTACATTTTTTTTAAAGGGTCTCTTACTGACTTCTAGAAAAAGAAATTTGATCTTGAATATTTTTCTCAACCGAGTTTCCACTAGGATTTCATTTGACTCTCAATTCCAACCTACATAAATAAATGAGGTTGATTCTTACTTATTTCATTGCTGAAATAATTAGCAACCTCTCCTTTCACAGTTTTGAGTAGTATTGGTAGGATGTAGAATTCAGTGTTCAGAGGTTCACTCTTGGGGCTTTCCTTTCCTTAACCTTGGCTTAATTTCCTGGATATCCCTTATAAATAAGAGTGATTATGAATTATAACCAACCAGTTTACCTAGTGTCCTAGTGATAGCTGCCATCTCTCCAATTCATGACTCATAGCAGATAGAATGTACCCTCCCTGTTTTCCTTCTCTCAAGAAAAGTTAAAGTTCAGTCATGGGAACATTGATCGGAAGATTGGCCATCAAAAGCTGTTACTCACTAACAGGTCCTAGCCCAACTTTGGCTCCATTCATTGAAAAACAATGATTACACTCATGAGATTAGGGTTATATCTGCAAAAGGAGAGAAAAATAAGAAAACCTCTTATTTAAATAATGCTTACCAGATACCAGACTCTGTTCCAGATAATATTATCTGTTCCAGATAATAGCTCATCTAATCCTCACCAAAAACCTTAGAAAGTAAATTACTATTACATCAAGAGGTTAGGTGGCTTGCCCATGTCACATAGCATTTTAAGTAGTGAAGCTGGTACTATGAACCCTGGATGTCTGGCTTGAGAGTTTGTGCCTATCACAATCTCTATCCTCTACTACTTCTAAGAAAATGGAACTTATCTGGCACCTATTTTGTGTCAAATTTGTGCTAAATGTTTTATTTCTGTTTGCATAGCTCTGCAAGATAGGTTTTACAAATAGGGAAATTGAGGCTCAAAAAGGAGAAGTGAACCTGCCCGGAGTCACATAGTAGGTAGCAATGCCCAAGTCAAGTCTAGTCCTCTCACACCCCCAAACCCTTGTTACTTCCCAGAGTCAGAGTAAGAATGACCATTGAATTTTCATTCTGCTTCTATTCAATGATGAATGATAAAGGGAAAAAATGAAAGAGGCAAGAGAAGAACAGACTAATACTTTGTTCTCTCCTAGCAGGTTGAGGAGTAAACTGGCTTCAAAACAAAGAATCAGGCAGGCAAAGTTTGGACATTTTCCAAAACAGTGTGAGTGGTTATTAAATGGGATTCCAGTATGGTAGAGTGGGTTTTCTAAGTGGGGAAGAGTGTATTCTAAGAATGAGAACTTTTGTTTCTGAAGGAGTCTGAGATCTAGGAGGGCAGAAGGCAGGTAAATGATATAAAAGTTTATGTTGAGATGCTCCCAGAAGCCTGAAGGATTGCCTTTGACTCAGACAAAAGGTTCTATTTTCATCCCCAGGGATATATATAAGGGTTGTGATGTTCATGAGGAAAATTTACCAGATTAGTAAAACAAATTAAAATAAACACCAAGGAAAAAACAGGGATTTTCAGATAAACAGTTAAGCAGTCCAGAATGGAGGTGGGTAGAGGGGACTGATGAAGTGGGAAGAATCGGGGTTTGATTCGCCTCTGGGAAACCACCATTCCCTGCATAATAGGAAGCTCTAATAAATGTGTCTGCACTGAACAATGGACCCCGTTCCTCTCTACTCAGCTACCACCTGTATTAGGAACCGCCAACTCCAACCTCTCCTGAAACAACAGACTCCATAGTTGTTGTCAGTGCTATCAGTGACAGCACTTTCCCATCTTTTTTCCTTTTAGTACTTACCTTTTTCCATTTTTTTTTTCAGTTCTTTTATTCTTAAAAGCTGTTGGTTTTTTTCCCCTCATATAGTCAGCAGCTCAGGATGAGCAACAATTCCCTAAGTTCATCAAAATGAAAACTTCAAATAGACAGTAGAATCCTTGTTTTCTTCCCCAGTGCTCTGTATGGCCCAGCATGTTACAGACAGCAGTCAAAAATGTCAATGGAAATGGTGTGCATTGATGGAAAATGCTTTGGAATACTTAGCATTTTGTTCATATGTATAAACAAAGCGGGGAGATACACAGTACAAGTAATTTTAACTATGTAATCTCATCCATTGCATATAAATAGTAGTCATATTTGAGCACTAAAGACTAATTTTAAATCTTAAATGATATGTAAAACGCATTGCAGACCCCCGAGTGTTATTTAATTTCTACATTTTGAGGTGATGGAAAATGAACATGATTGAAATATGAAAGTCGTATTTTTTAAAACTTTCATTTTGCAAAGGTTAATTGACAAGCAGTTTGAGCAGAGGGAATGAGCTGCAAGTAAGTTTCCAATTACCAGAACTGGGACATAGATTTGGGAGAATGTATGAAATATATAAATCTTGAAATGCTAACAGAACTTCCATTTACTAGGTTGAGGAATGAGCAGAATAGATTTGAAGACATTATGGATCACTCTATATAGCTGTAACTATCTATATAAAGATAAAATAAAATAAATATCTTGATTTTAATTTCAAGGAAGAAGTCTTTAACATTTTTCCACAGGAATCATCAATGATTAATAAAAAGAGACTTTTTTCTATTAATGAAGACGCTTGGGTACTGTTGTATGACTGGGTGAATCTCTATATATTCATATATAGACACAAATATGTAAATGCACTACCAAATAGATTAGCAAAATGCTAGTAGTATGGCAATCTGGGGGAGAGTCTATCTTGTTGCAATTTTTAAATTTCTCAATCCATCAGTTAAATGTAGATTCAGGGCACAGACTCATATTTCCTTGTCAAATAAATTATGTCTTACATCAAAGACCACACAGATTCCTACTTAACAAAACAGGAGAATGTCTGAATAGACCATAAATGTGAAATATGAAAGAGAGCAAAATGAGACAGCCAATAAAATAAAAGATTTGTTAGTCAGCTGAAAACTATCTACAAAATGGTCCTACTGACAATCAGAACTGGTGATTAAAGAAATATTCTTTTAAACTGATGCTAATTTTTTTCCATGAGAAATGAGCTCTTGTGATAATGCAAAAGGGTAAAATTGCTATGCATAAAAAGTTTTTAATTAGACAACAAAGATTGAGATGGTATATGTATCTATTCTGCTTAACTATCAAAATGTTACACACATAGAAGAACAAGAAATGTGTTCAATCTTTAAGAATAAACCAGGTACTAAATTATCATATAGTTACAAATCCATGGGTGAATAATATTTGTTTAATTAACTTGACATTCTTCCCTTTCAAAGTAATTTATAGCAATTAGTTCTTGTTTATAAATATGTTTTCTTTTCTAGTTTCTTCCCAAAGATGGCATTGAAAGAGCTGTCCCCATCTAGAAACTACTACCAAAGATGTTATTTGGTTTAATGATCTCGGTAAATTGTTAGCAGTCTTTAGATTGGAACTGACTTGAAATGTAATTGAGTATAACAAATTATAGGACAGAGAAATTACTTTCAACTTTTCTTTCAAATATCTTCACTATAATGTAGAATTTCTTAGATAAGTCTGACCTCCAGCAGGTTTCAGAGGATTTAGCTTAACAGTCAAATGAGATAATACAGGTAAAGTGTTTGACACAGTACTTAGCACATGGTAATAAGCACTCTTAGGAACTCTATGCAATTAAATGGACTCAATACTCCAGAGAAATAAGAGCCCTTTTGTTTTCCAGGGCTAGCAGTATTAGTTTGCTGGGGCTTCCATAACAAACTACCACAGCCTGGGTGGCTTAAATAAAAGTAATTTACTCTCACGGTTCTGGAGGCTCAGATGCCATAGACTACGGTGTTAGCAGGACTGGTTTCTTCTGAGGCCTCTGTCCTTGGCCTGAAGAGAGGCCTGTGTCCTCACATGGTCTTTCCTCTGTGCTCTAGCATCCCTGGTGTCTCTGTGTGTGTCCAAATTTTCTCTTATGAGGATACCATCTGGGTTGTATTAAGCTCATCCTGAAGGCTTTATTTAAATGTAATCACCACCTTAAAGGCCCTCTCTCCAAATACAGCCACATTCTGAGGCACTGGGGCTTAGGACTTCAGCATTATGAACTTGGAGAGGAAGCAGTTCAGCCCATAACAATGTGATAAGATCATAAGGTAGCCACCTCCCAATCGTAGGGGAGGATGTAGGGAACCAAAGTGCAGAGAAAAAATCGCTTCTTGGCCCTTTGGCTAAGATCAAGTGCAAAGTGCAGAGAAAGTGGGATTTAGGGCAAGTGTTGAAGAGGAGGTCTGATGTGGTGGAATTCCAGCACCCTCTCTTACACTTTCTTCCTCTCCTGGTCCCCCTCATTCTTCTCTTCTGCACCAGCATCTTTGCTTTTTTTTTTTTTTTACACCAGCATCAGAGTGTCTTCACCCCAAGTCAGGTACTGATTTGTTAAAATAAATACTATCTGAAAGTGAGTAAAAGGCTTAGCACTCTGAAGAGGTACTCTGTGTCCGTACAGAGGACCTAGCGGTGCCAGAAGCTCTGGTGAATTGAGTAGGGAAGACTCCTGCCATTGTAAAGCTGCCTGCTTAGGATCTTTTCATTTCCCACCGGCTTCCTTTTTTTTTGCAAGTGGCTCTGTGCTCCTGTGGAATGAAGGAAAACCAAGTCATGGGGAGGGGAGGGAAGGGATTATTCCAAATAAAGATGCAGGCAGTGGAGTTGGTGGTAGGGAAGTGAAAGAGGGGAGAGGAGGGCAGGGAGTGCCCTATATTTAAAGGGCCCTAAAGAAACCTGAACAACAGATGCTTGTCTCACTGTAAGCAGTGTCATTTTACCTTTGCTGTTTCATCCTGTGCAATAACTGTAATTTATGAAACGGTATTAATGCACTAATCAGGAAAGGGTCCTCTTTCCTTAACAGGATGTCAGTGTTAAGAAAGACCATCGTGGCTTGAAATCATTTCACTAGACTATGGAACTAGCTACAGTATGAACTTCAAGGGAAGGGAGGAAACAGACATCTCTTCCCTCTTTCCCTTCCCTCTAAGTTACGGGAAGAAGGGGGTGTGAATCCGAGAGTGTCTGTAATTTAAGCCCTGGCGTAATTCCTAGTGCAGTTCTCTACGCTGTGTTCAATACACTGACAACCCCATTGTAGAGTAACATTTGTTTTTTCAGCCAAATTCACTGTATCTGCATAGTTCCATTGTTCTTTGGGGCTCTTGCCTCCTTAAAATGATGGATTGCCAAGTAATAAAAATGCTTTCACCTTTATCTCCACCTATCTCACCCTTTACCTCTTCTTTTATTGCTGAGGCTCTATGTCACATGATCCATGCCCCCATCTCTCACTGGCTTCTTGGTCCCCAGCAACTCAGAGCCCTTCTGGTTTTAAAATACTGCATTATAATCATTGAGGTTTGTCGATTAGAGGAGATGTGGATTGCATTTTGTTTAGAAATAATAGCATTCTGACTGGCATAAGTCAAGAAAGTCTCCCCTGAGCAAAGGTGCCCCAGCTGGGAAAAATTAAGAGGCAAATTCAGCAATAAAATCAGAAAGCCTGTCACGAGGGTTATCATCTTCTTTGCCTAACTCTGAGATTAATCTCCAAAAACAGAGTCCTAAGATTGAAATGGGTCATTTATTCTTTAAAAATACCTAGAAAATGAGTGCTTTTGACAAATAACATTTTTAGCAAAAAAGGAGGAGATATGTAGTTTCTCTTATCTCTCTGCATACCATCTATTATCGTGGCGCTTTCTGTGATACACATTTCCCTCCATCTACAAATCAGAACCTCAAAACAGGCAGCACTTGGAGGAAAAGCACTTGAAGAAAGAGGTACTCAAAGAATAACAAGTAATGTTTGTCTTCTCTGCATAATTACAAAGTAGTGTGTATGTTCTTCATGACAGAACCAGGGAGATATTACACACAAAATTCCCTGAAGAACTTCACAGCTCAGGGTCAAGTTTAATTAATGAAATGTGACCTGTACAAATTCCATTTTCAAAGGGTGCCCAGGAAATTTAGGCCAGTTAAACTGGAAATCTGAGTCCATGATTTTGTAATTTTCCCTTGCATTTTATAACAGTTACAACTCATGCGTCATTTATGTTTAAGGTTAGTTAACATCAACTGTTCTTTTGAATTTGGGGCTAAATTATAACTCAATAGAGTCACTAGCAGACATTGTGAGACATAGTATAATTAACACCAGTATCCTTCTTGAACCGTAACGATCTAAGTAGAGTCCACTTGGACCTGCCCCACTCCTCACCCCCCCTCCAAAATAGTCATGAGTCCCTACAAGGTGGTATAGCAGAAAAAGCCCTAGGACAAACCTAAGAGAGCAGGATTCTAGAGCCTGACTGCTCTTTGGATAGTGTTACCTTCTGAGCGTGGGTGTAGGGACACCCTGGATTGGCTCAGCAGTGCCCTGGTGGGGACTTCAGAGACCCTTAAGTGAAATCATTGTTAAGGACGCATGAATTAAGTCCATTGCCTCCCCACCTCCTCCTCTTCCTCCCCCTACATATCTGCCTCTTTAAATTTAAATCGAATGTGATTAAACTGCCATTCCTCCATGCTTACAATTAAACATACTCCTTTTTTTAGCTGTGATTTTTACAGTAAATAAATAAATGCTAATTTGGTTACCTTATTTATCAGACTATTGAAGTCTATCCTTGCAAAGTCTTATAATGTAAACTGTTGCAAAGTCAATAGTTTATGAATATTTTGGCAGCAATATTTAGTAATACAATATGCAAGTTTTTATTTCCTACACCAATGAGAGGCTTCCCTGATGGCTCAGATGGTAAAGAATCTGCCTGCAATGTGGGAGCAACCCCTGGGTCGGGAAGATCCCCTGGAGAAAGAAATGGCAACCCACTCCAGTATTCTTGCCTGGAGAATCTCCATGGACAGAGGAGCCTGATGGGCTATACAGTTCATGGGGTCACAGAGAGTTAGACACGACTGAGCGACTAACATTTCCAATTTCATACCAATGGGAAGTGTTTACAATTTTATTTCAGTAAAAAGTAATTTCAGTAAAAAAACAATTTTATTTCAGTAAAAATCAGGATTATAATCTCCCTGTAGAAAGCTGCAGCATGCAAATAAAACAAAATAAACAAGTTACAGAAATTTCTCTAGAAATGTGCTGCTTAATTTACTTTAACAAAAATAAGATTTGAACTTTTTCCCTTTACAAATATTTTACTAAGAAACAATAAATGTGAGGCTTTTATTTCCAACACTTTAGCTAAAGAGTTTCTAGCATTACTTACAAAGAAGACCCACAAGTGTCCCTTCTCTATGAAATGAGTTTCATCTTTGAATAGCTTGTCTTTATTTTTCAGTGGAACAAAAGGAAATGATGGCACCCTTCATTTTGCAAAGCCCAAATCAATTCTCAGTTTATAATAACCCACCTCAAAACCAGACTAAAACGTTTATCCCACAGTAAAAGGAACAGTCAACTGTCTAATATTAAGCTGTCACTGCAGTTGTGTTTAAGTGAATTAAGCTACTATTCCTATGATTTTATTTTGAAAGCTTCAGTAAACATGTATTTTTCACCTTGAAGTGAATTACATTTGAAGGAACCAGTCATTTTCTTTTCTCTTTTTATAATATTTATTTAGCAATAGTTATTTACAATATTGTGTTAGTTTCAATTGTATAACAAAGTGATTCAGTTATATAATCATATTTTTACAGGTTATTTATCTTGTATCTTGTAATAACAAGATATTGAATATAGTTCCATGTGCTCCCATGTGCTCAGTAATGTCTGACTCTGCGAACCCATGGACTGTAGTCCACCGGGCTTGAAGGAACCAGTCATTTTCGAGTCCTGAGTTTAGGGGCTGAGATGGCTGAAGGAGGTGTGGCTCCTTTCTCGTGTTCCGCCAGCACAGAGCTCGGCCCTCTGTCAAAACACACAGTGAGCTTAGGCCCAGCCATCTGTAGGGAAGCTCTTGGAGGAGAGGAATACCTTATTTCTTTTGTTATCCTGATATCTAACTTATCTTTTCAAATGTGATCAATAAATTGTAGGGAGTAAATAACTCTTGGCTCCATCCCTTCTAGTCAGGGATGATAAAAAAAGACACTAACAGAAGAACAACGATGTGTTAGGTCACACAATTGATCTGAATTGAGATGGGACAAAAACTCAGATCTTTTGATTTTTTATATAATCTTATTTATTTATATTTTATTCTTTGGGGCTGTCCTGGGTCTTTGTTGCTGGGTGGGCTTTTCTACAGTTGCAGCTAACAGGGACTTCTCTCTAGTTGTGTTCTGCAGGCTTCTAGCGGTGGTGGCCCCTCTTGTTGCAGCTTCCAAGCTCCAGAGCAGAGGCTCAGCAGTTGTGGCCCACAGGCCAGTTGTGGCTCCCGCAGCATGTGGGATCTTCCCATATCATGGTTCAAACCCGTGTCTCCTGCATTGTCAGGCGGATTCTTTACCACTGAGCCACTATGGAAGCCTAGATGTTTTTGATTCTCACGCTGTGGAAATCTTAACAAGTCGAACACAGGTACCAAAGTATAGAAAATGGATTAAATGTAATTTGCAGCTTGTGATGACTGACTTTTTATGAAGATGTTGCCCTAAATCTTACAAAAGTAATGAAATTATTACCCTTAAATTATCACAATGAATTACATATATTATATACTAATGTATAATATATATAATGAATTATTATCCTTGTCCTGGAGATGTCTAGCATTAAGGTCCAGTGATTCAGAACACAGTAGACTGGTCAGATACCAGCTATTTGGCGTTACTAAATTCCTTATTCTAATCCTCAGATCCTCCTTTGTAATGGGGACAGAATAGTAGCTATCTCTTAGGAGTTCTAAGGACCAGACAGAATAACATGTAGAGTACAAAGCTCAGGGCCTGCTGAGTGGTTATCACATGGCAATAATTTACACTGCTTTGTAGGGGTTTGTTAAGCTATCATGCAAATGAATGAGAAAAACAGATTCCACTAAAATATATTTAAATTATGTAAATATGTGAGTGTATCCCTTTAAACGTATCATTTAATATGCACATGCATATATATTTTTAAGTACTTACATATATACAGTATATATATACACAGAGAAAAAAAATTCTGGAAAATGTATAAAATATTAAGGTTATTATGTCTGGGCATTGGAATTTTTTTTACCTGTATTTGCATACACTTTCTACAATAAGCATGAATAATAATTGTGTAAAATAGATTTAATATATTTTTAAACAGAAATATTGGTTTTAGTCTGGTTTGAAATCTCATTTATAGAGAGTAAATTCTAAAATCATTTTCCAATGCAAGCAGTTGATAATGCCAAAGTTACTGGAATTTTCCCCAAAAATACTTCTGGTTTTTTTAATTCATAATTAGTTTTTATAATTATCTTATTAAGCATATACCATGTACCAGATCCTGTCTCAGTGCTTTATAAGTATCAACTCAAAAAAAAAATCAATTCAATTAAGAAAGAGTAGTAACACCTTATCTGAGGAGAGAAATAGACAAGTGTGGAGGTAAAAAAAATACAGGAAATACAATTTTTTTAAAGGTAGTCTAACTTCTGTCTTTAAGACCAACATAATGAAAAATACAGGAAAAAACACAAAATTCCTATAACTTGCTTTACTCATACATACACAATAGCCACCAAAATGATCTAGCTTAAGTTTATTCTACTAAGAAATTAATAATTATTTTCTAAATAATTTGGACATGGTTTCATAAGACATAATTTTAAAAGGAAATCATCAAAACCTGTCTGTGAATCATATAACAATCCCCTAAGGTATATTATTTTCTCTCTAACCAAGTCTACCAATTGCTGTTCTCCAAGAGCAATTCAAGTACAAAAATACAAATGTGATAATAAGATGGGGAACTAGTTCTCATTATCTACCCATCATCCTCTTCTCTGCGCACACAAGGTCCCCAAGAAGCCAGCAGGCAGGCCTCATAGCTGCGGAGGTCATAGAAGGGGCACAGCAGTGGGTAAGACTCAGAGCTGGTAGTCAATATGATATACCTCTAGAATCAGTATAATCACCCTGAATAACGCAGGAACATCAAGGTAATATATGATGGGCTATCATTTTTCCTTGCTGTTCCTTATGTAACTGTGATGACCATAACTCAACAACAAATTTGTCACAGAATCGTCAAAGGGGCAGGGGGCGGGGTGGGAATTAGCTTGCATACGTCTGCTCTGGGAACGTAGGATTTTTTTTTTTCTAATATAAATCCAAATATATTCATAACCATATTTGTTTCCCATGTTGAAATGGCTACTCTTAAATAGCAGTGCTTCAAAGACACCAAACTTGCCACCTCAGACTCCTAAAGGTATGTCGATAGAAAAGAGGCTGAAGCCTCTTAGAAATAGAATCATTATCCATCTTTCTGAGCTGGGTGCCTCCGAAAAGACACTACCAAAGTCAGTGGCGGAAGACCACCAACCTGGAGAGAGTAACTGTTTCCCAACCTGCCCTAATGTTCATTGAGCACCGGAAGAGGTGCCTCTGTTCATAGCTATAAACTTTAAGCATTTTGATTAATGAAACATTAGAGCTAGCCTTAGTTTTCCCAATGTTCCCTTTCTGAGTTAACCTAAGCCGACTGTGAGCAGCTCTGAGTGTGTGTGTTTGTGTGTGTTTGTAGAAGCCAATGGTTGCACTGGTGGTGATAATTTTCACACTGAGAAAGAAGAGAGCAGAGAATAATTAAACCATCTCTTTCTGGAGGTAAAACAAAGGAGCTTTTCCAATTCCATAGAAGAAAAGCAGTAATTCTTAGAAAGTTTTACTTAAATTTCTTTTAAAATCTGTAGCACACCAGACAATATACCATAGTTCAAAGATCCCTGAGTCTGCAGAGGGGTAGGGTGCTGAAAATAGAATAATAGTAAAATAGAAAATAGGAGCTGAGTGTTTAAAATTCATCATACCAAACCCCCAACCTTTCACCCCATTACTGAGAAGGAAACAGAGACTCAGAAAACTATCCCAAGTCTGACAGTGAGTTTCAGGCATAGCCAGGATTAGAGACCTACTCGATTTCCATTGTAGCCCACGCTCTTCCAGGACCCAGCCTACAGACTCTCGGCCCAGTGTTCCTTCTGCTACAAAGGGCTGTGTCACAGTAGGGAATGGGAAGCAGCTGAAGGTTTTTGAGCAAAGGCATGACATGATTGTTTCTGTCTGGAGAAGATTGATCTGCCAGTCCCTTGTGTAAACTGGGTTAAAAGATCAGTATTAGCACAACCTAGCATTAGTGCAAGTCCATGAGACCTGGAACTAAGGAAGTAGAATGGAAGGGGCAAATACAAGATATACTCCAAGCCTGCTTGTCTACTGCCAGAGAGCAGGGGCACCTATATCCCCAGTTCCTAATATACGGTGCATGAAAGGGACACCACAGCTATTGTTAAATCAAGAGATAAATTAAAGAAGTAGAAGCATTCAAAAATTATGTCAAGTTTGCAGGCTACATGGCAGAGAGAATGTTGCAGAAATTGAAAGAGAACTTGGTGGTTGAGCAGCAGGGAGAAGACAATTTGATGATCATCCAGGGTGGACCTGGAAAGGGCTCTCTGGAACCACTGGCACAGAAGTGATCGATAAAGCCCTAAAATTGATGAGAAGGCTATTGAATTACAGAAATGGGAAAAGGGCTGGAGACATTTTATGGAGTTAATCTGTATACCTATAGTGTACACCCAGATCTGGTTTTAAGACTTACGGTTCTCCACAGATGGCTGACTGATAGAATTATTCAGTTGGCATTTCTCAAAAACAAGAACAAAAACTTCAGACCCAAGATCAGTGTCAGTGTGAGATTTTCAAATAAGAAGACCCAAATGCATGCTTGCAATAGCAGTGAGAAAATTTCAACTTGAATTTTGAAGATTTCCAGAATTTAACAAGCAGAAAAACTTTAAATATATATATATATACAGTTTGCATTTTACTGTATATAAATTTTGAGCCTCATGGGTAAGAAATATTTTAGTTTTGAAATATTTGAAAACACCAAGTTGTGGGTGGGGAAGGGATCATAGTCTTTTCAGTAATTGAGCCAGATGGCAAACAAGCCCTGACATCCCCCTACCCATCCCCCACACCTCCAGAAGTTGGCAGCATGTATAAGCATCCTTTCTGAGGAACCCTTGGAGGCAGTCACCTACACATCTGCTACTGACCACAACAACCTCCTCAGTGTAGTTTTTCTGCTCCTTCCATCCACCTGGACCATCAAATATGGGCCAGACCTTTGAAATGGGCCTTTCATATTCTGTGGTTACTCCTCCTTATGGTCAGAGACTCCTAGAACCATGAAAATCAAAATTCATTGACTGTTAGATCTGAACATGACCTTGGAGGTGAACTAGTTAAATCTCCTTGAGGGAACTGGGAACCAAGTCTGACCTTCCCTCCTAAGATACAAGAGCTAGCTTTTTTGCCAAAGCTGGCCTTCAGGATCTGAAAGTGGGCCTGAGTGTGGCTTGGTACTGTGGATCCTGCTATAGAGCGTGCAAGAGAATCACGTCCTTGTGGTTGTAAGGCACAAGTATAGACAGGTTTCAAATAGAAAGTGGGACCTGGAGAAGTGAGAAAAAGTGACCAGACAACCTCTGGAGTATGGAGAGGAGGGGGTGGTGCTTACAGACCCTTGAGGGTGAGCGCTCTCTCCACAGTCACCCAGTTCTGCCATGAGTTAAGGGTGTCCACTTCCCCTGAAGAGAGAGTTCTTCAACACTCCTAGGATCCTAGAGTTAACTCCCACCATTGGTAGATATAAGGGTTTTGCAATAAAAGGGAAAAATACAAAAAGATTACAAGTATCAGCTAAACATGATGGAACGATGTGCTTATTATAAAGAATAGTAATATTAATTTGCCAAAAAGAAAACCTGAATCCATCCACTTGGGCTGGACATGCATAAAAGTATCTAGCTAGCTTTCCCTTATATTTTTCTGTTTGCTCACTAACCTCTCTATTCACCTGAATTTAAAACGTATGTATTCATTTGTTCACTGTTTACTCAGCAAATAGGTATTATTTGCCTAATATGTGTTAGACTCTGGATATACAATAGTTCAAAAAGTTGCATGGAGTTTTCAGAGAATAATTTTAGTCTACTGCTAATATGAATTCAGTTTATTTTAGCATTTTTTTCTTTCTTTTCCTAAAACAATCTTTGATAGGAGAAGAGTAATTTTCCTTAAGCTAAAGCATCTCTTTTTTGAGAAGAGAAAATATAAAGTGTCTCCATCACTGTATCACTGGCATTTCATGTACATTCATCCTCAAAGTAAGCAGGAATTTATAATCTGTTCTTTGTGTGCTCGGTCACTCGGTTGTGTCCGACTCTTTGTGACCCTATTGGACTGTAATGCACCAGGCTCCTCTGTCCACAGATTTTTCCAGGCAAGAATACTGGAGTGGGTTGCCATTTCCTGCTCCAAATCTATCCCTGGGGAATCATCAAAAATAATTTGAAGATCACCCTAGCTTATCTTCACTTCTGACAGGAGTTTGTTTGTAATATCTTTATTTTCCACGTTTATTTTGCCTTGGATTTTGACATTACTCAGTCCTGACACTCAATGTCTTCCCGGCCACCATCCATTCCACCTTCTTTCAACACTTTACTGACCTGTGGACAGAGATGTTACCTTGACTTATTCTCAATGTGATCTTCAATATATGGTCCACAGGCAGGATTTTCTGCTAAAAGCATTTTCTCCGAACTGCCGAGAAGAAAGCTAACTCTAGTTTCCTGTGGGCCAAGTCCCCTGTGAATTCCAACAGGGAGAAAAAGGTTAATTGTTAACAGGTCTGTGCATGTGTCACTTACAACTCGCCACTGGATCCCTTCAGGCTCACACCCTTTCAGCAGTAGCGTTTAGCGCAATGAGACCAGACGGAGTTGTTCGTTTTATTTTTTTTTTTTTTATTGCTTTCTTCAATAAGATACAGGGTGAGTTTAAAGAAAGCTATCTTTAAGATTTATCTCTGTGCTCTGGCGTAAGAGTTCAGTAATTCCTATAATCCATGTTGTCATCTCCCTTGGCCTTTTCCTTTCCTTTAGTCTTTTAACATCTCACCTTATTTTAATAGCAATCATCGGAATCCATACACTAATTCAACCTAACAAGAACATTAGTAGTCTGAACCTAGTCTAAGAAAAACACTGAACCTGGCTTCCACATTCGCGTTCATAATGATACCATATTTCACCGGCAAATGATCTGTTTTCAATAACTACAATTTAGCTGTAATTTATCTTTAAAAGATCTCTGACAATAAATCAAAAGAGTTAATTGGGTTAATTTTCCTTAAGAGAGAATGAGTCTTATAGCATCCCTTAACACTGGTTGAAACGTAGACATAAGCTTGCAAATGTATCATAGATATTATTTTAATCTAGTGAACAGGATTAGTAGAAGTAAAAGCCAGGCTTTAAATGGAATTCATGTATTCTAAATTTCTTCTAGAATCTTTAAAGCTATATGTCTATTTAGTCATCAGTCTGTCTCTTTACCTCTATATACCTGTGGATAAATTTTTAAACACACTTAGTTCTTAGTGAGAATTGTCACTGATTTTCTGTTTCAAGAGGCACTAAAAACAGGCTGCATTTCCAGGATGTTTTGGGTTAGGGCAACAGCATCTTAAAATTTCACAAAATCTTCTCTTCTATCATATCTCTAGAGAAACAGCAAAAGAGATGTGAACATTTCAATACTTGAATCTTCACCACCCTGGAAGTAAATCAACAGAATTGTTTGTATTCATTTCACAGGCTCATCCAAAGACTAGGACCTCCATATATCATGTGGTTCATCCTATATCGGAAATCATAACCATTTTTAGAATCATATACTTAGTATAATTTTGCAACTTAAAGGCTTCTTTAGAAATCTGTTCATCCATTTTTTCAGAAAATTAGTCTTCCAAAAAGTATTCACATACTTCAGCATGTTAATAAGTATTGGGGGAAGCAGTGTCTGGGTGGAAATAGTTGGAAATGTCTCCTCTGGAGGCTCACAGTGGCCATTAGCATGTTAAAGGCTCAGCAGACCTGTAGTAAAAAAAAACAAAAAATTATACTGATTGGGGAGGGTAGGAAATTTTATATTTTATTCTCTAAATATACTTTTACTTTTTCTTATTTCATACAAAAACAGATGATGTGCTCAGAAAGAAAGGAAGAAATAGATCTCAGAGAAACTGGAGAAAAAGAAGAGGGGTATGAAAAGATTTAATCAGTCCCAGTAAGGAATAGAACTTTAAAGATTAACAGACATGTCTGAAAAACATTTTTGTAAAGTTTTGTAATGGGAGGTAATGCATAGCTCTTCCTCAAGGATCACATTATTTGTCAGAGCAAGAGAAGGGAGAAAGGAAAGAGGGTAGGAGAAAAGAAAGAAGGGAGAGAAGGAAGGAGAGAGGAATAGAGAAACCTTGTGTTTCCAAAACCTATTTGACTGTGTGTGTGCGTGCTAAGTCACCTCAGTCATGTCCGACTCTTTGTGACCCTATAGACTGTAGCCTGCTAGGTTCCTCTGTCCATGGGATTATCCAGGCAAGAATACTGGAGTGGTTTGCCATGTCCTCCTCCAGGGGATTTTTCTGACCCAGGGATCAAACCCGTATGTCTTATGCCTGCATAGGCAGGTGGGGAACTCTATTCAAAAAGTGTCTAAGGGACTTTTCTGGCAGTCCAATGGTTAAGATTCAGCACTTCCACTACAAGGGGCATGGGTTCAATCCCTGGTTGGGGAAGTTCTGCATGCCGTGGGGTACAACCAAAAAAAAAAAGTATGAAAACTAGCAGAGTGCTGGTGGATGTTTAACAACCAGCTCTTGGGAAAGGATGAGGCCCTGATTTGCAGCACTTACCAACTTTATGGTGTAAATAGTCCCACCATGACCAATGTCAAACACAAGGTGCACTGCCTCATAAACTTCTGACTCTAGCACACCCCTGCCAGTGAGCCTCAAAACAGGGTTTTGGAAACACTGAGCTGGCATATCTTACCCTTCTTCCAATCTCTCTCCTGTACGTAAGCATTTTCAAGATGAACAAACTAGGCCTGGAGAGGTTATTTGATTGACAAAATTATACAGCTACTCATCTTTAGTGGCATCTAAACTCTAATTTCTAAATTCGATGATAATTTCATACTATCGAACAGAGAAATCTGGGGCTTCCCAGGTGGCCCAGAGGTGAAGAATCTGCCTGCCAATGCAGGAGATTCAAGAGACCCTGGTTTGATCCCTGGGTTGGGAAGATCCCCTGAAGTAGAAAATGTCAACCCATTCCAGTACTGTTGCCTAGAGAATCCCATGGACAGAGGAGCCTGGCGGGCTACACAGTCCATGGGGTCACAAAGAGTGGTCACAGTTGGATATGGGTGAGTGAGTAAGCACAACACAACATAAAAATCTAGCTATGTGAAAGGAAGTATAGTATTGTAGAGCCCAGTGATGGGGAAGATCCTTCCCTCAGAAATACGAATAATATCTTTTAGCTGCTCTAGCTCCCTGTGTGCACATGGCATAATTTGGATTATATGTGTGTGTTACCAGTACCTTCTAAAATTAATAATAAATGTGGGTTTATTCATAAATATTTTTAAATCCTTAGTCAAAAGTGGCTGTGTGACAATTTAAAATATTATTCTGAAGTCATTCAAGTCTCATTGATATTGTGAAATCTCTCAGATCTCTGTCTTGAACTGAGGTCAGAGGAAGGACATTAGTTTAGAAAGAAAGGAAAGTTAACTGTAACTTATTTCAGTGTTTTTTTTTTAACTTTCCCTCTCAAACCATAATTCACCTTATATTTTTTCACTTGCCTCATTCTTACAAAAGACAAAGGTTTGTTGAGATACATGTTTTTAAAATATAGAATTGTTTTGATACATATTTACATACATATATATAAACTTGATTTTGTGTGCGGAAGATGATGCTTCCTTGGGTTCAAAGATGAGAACATAAATTTGCTTGTACTGAGAGTCATTATCCTTTGTGACAGAGATGTCTCTGTGAGCCCTTCTGTAAAAGGATTTGTTCTATAAATCCCAGGTTCTTCCCTGACTGGCTTCCACTGATCTTGGTCAAGTCCCTTAATCTCTTATAACTTTGATTTCCCTATTCATGAAAATAATGTGATAATAGTAACCTATATTTATGAGGTAGTTGGTCTCAACTGCACAGATTTTAAGAACTAGTCATTAAGTTCATGAACTTTACTCTAACATTTGGCCATTTTACAATATTCTGATTCTTTTTGCCCAAAGCTTAGTGAGTGAGAGAAAAAAAAAAGAAACTAGAGCTAAAATTTGTTTTATTTAAACTATCTGCAGATTGAAATCAGCCTATGGCTGAACCTCATTTAACACCTCTAGGAAAGGTATATTTAATATTTTTCTATGTTCCCTTCCCCATAGTGGTGCATTTCTGATTTTTCAGATTCTAATGAAATTTCAAAAACTTTCAAATGTTTTTAACTTGCAATTTTCATTTATCTCCAAGTTTCTCCATTTGCACAGTGACTGGTCCTTTGACCATGCATATGTATGATTCAGGAAGATAATTTCCTGAGAGTTACCTAAGCTTTGCTGGAAAATTCTGAACAAAATAGGTCACTGAAGGTACAATGAGCCTTCCTAGGATTAATATTCTGTGATCATAGTCATTGCTCCATCCAAGTGTACTCAAGTAAGTTTATCAAGCAGCCTGTGAGTGCAGATATTTTAGAAAAGAGATTTTTGGTGAAAATACTATAAATGATGTTACATTAAGAAGAAGAAAAATTGTAATTAGTATTTAAATAGGACTTTACAGTTTACCCAGTATTTTCCTATGTTGTCTCATTAAATCTTCACAACACCTCCATAAGGTATATCATCCTGATTTTATGGATAAAGAAGTTGACGTTTTAAGAAGTTGCCTTCTTCAGATCAGTGGAAGCCTGTGAAGAAAGTTTGGGACTCAAATGCCAGGAGGATTAAATGGGGTTAAATACAAAAAGCAGTTAGTACATTGGAAGCACTCAATTAATCTAGCTTTAAAAAAACAAATTTGTGTGGTTGAAGAGTTGACTCATTGGAAAAGACCCTGATGCTGGGAGGGATCGGGGACAAGAGGAGAAGGGGACGACAGAGGATGAGATGGCTGGATGGCATCACCGACTCAATGCATATGAGTTTGGGTGAACTCCAGGAGTTGGTGATGGACAGGGAGGCCTGGCGTGCTGTGATTCATGGGGTCTCAAAGAGTCGGACACGACTGAGCGACTGAACTGAACTAAACTGAACTGACTGATGATCCCTTTTGTTGACTAAAGGAGCTAATCAGACTTAAAACTCTGCTCATTCAGCGGAAGTAACAAATTAAATATATATGAAAATTCCATAGTCACTGCCATTTCTGGCACCAAAAACATTATCAAACAGTGTTAGAGTATCAGAAAGTATAGAGATTCCATAGAATTAAAAATGTGCATAAATATGTATAAAATTCATGATATTTGAATTTAAACATTTAACCCCTAAGACTCCAGTCCAAAAATTCTATGACTCTGTGATAATTTTATATTAGATATTTGATATAATGAGTTTACCAAAGACTCGGTTCTCTCAGTTTTCCTTCCTTTTAATCTCAACATAAACTTAGTCTAAAATTAAAATTTCTACATGCAACTCAAGGCACACACAGAATGTCCACATTAAGGCCCATCACTTGGGGCTTAACCATTCACTCCTGTCTGCAGAAATCTAAAGGCCACCCCAGGCCACCAACTTAATTATAACCAGGATGCGCTCCAGAGGTGAAAAGCCTCCTAGAACTGTTTTTCAATCATCGTCTCTTCAACTGAGCTGGACCAGTGACACTAACACCAGCAATTAAAAGCCTCCAGTTTAGAAATACATTCAGTTTCCCAAGTTCCCACATGGCAAAGGTTAAGTGAATTATGTGGAGATAATTCGCCAAAGTCCCAAGAGAGGGTCCTGTTGACTTCAGATTTGCTGGCTGTTTCAGTATCATTTTTTCCTTCCCAACTGATATGCTTCTTGCAGTGGTGCTGCCAATGTAAGAGCAGAAAAATAAGAAAAGTCGCAGATGGGGAAAAATAAAAGCCCTACAATGTTTTCTAGGGAGAAGCCATGTGATTAGCACATTGTGTTTCTGTTAACACTGAAGGCTTTTACCTCTAGCTATTTTCAAGAATAATCGTGAGTAAATTTACACTCACCTCTATTAAAAATATTTAAGATCTTTACGGTGTTGCTTTGCTACTTAAATTGGAGCAAGTCGCCGGGCATCTTACTGTGTGAGACCGTAATGGGACCTGCAACTCTCCTTCAGGCTGAATTAGAACCACCCATTACACCTCGAGTTGTGTGGTAACACCTCCACGGTGTTTCCAATTAACTTTGTAAGTTTTTAATCAGTGACAAATGCATCTTTGTAAATTCAATTTACCTTTTATTGCAGCACAATAAACCGTCTTGCAGCATTCCGGTACTTTGTGAACATTTTACTTGCTACTGACATAAGACAGCTGTTGGACCTACAACAAAGGCTAAGCTTTATGAGTTACCTGAATTAGGATGTAGGTGAAGTAATTAAACCCCAAAGAGAAAGAAGGAGGAAACAGATAGCCCTCCATGATCCGCACACACCAATATGCAGGCAGGAACTCCTAAAGCAACTCTGAAGCTGAAACGTTCAACATTAAAATCCCAGAAATTCCCTTCTTTGATTGTGAGTTGAAACTCACAATATGTTGAAAGAGGTAGATAAGTGAAAAGGTCAGGCACATTTTATTAATAAATCCATACTGATATTTGTTTTCCTTTTTAATCGAATTCAAATGCATCCTGTTAAAGGGCCACGAGTGATTAGGTCATAAATCTGAACGACCTTGAAGATGATGAAGGAAATGCTTCTCTGTAAAGCGATCATCATGCTGCCAGTTTCATCATTTACACATTTTTACAGGTGCAAGGAAAATGTTTAATTTCAAATTGCTTGCAAAACTCAGAATAAAATATTACTTTATAGAATCTTTAAATAATAAAATAAATGAGCTAATCTCACACCCAAAAATTCAGCATTGTTTCTGTCTTTGCTCCTAAAATAATAAAATGGAAAAAAAATAGGTGAAAGATTAGTGTAGGTATTTAACCTCAACTATACTTACTCCTAAGGATTCTAGCTTAGGTTTTGTTTGAATATTACTAATGACACATTCACTCACTGCCCCTTGATGAAATTATTATGTCATTGTAAGTAATATGGTCATGAGAAGTATCTTTCATTACATATTTAATCAAAAGTCTGCATTTTTATAAAGGCAGGAAATTTATGGATGACATTTACCATTTTTTCCCTTAAATACTGAAGAATTCTTTTGTCTTATTTTTAGATTTATCATTCAACAATGAGACATTTGACATTCAAGATGTACATCTGTGCCTCACTATTACCCCATTGAAAATATTGTAAATGGTGTAATTTGTCAAGGGCATTTGGACCCTGGCATTATTCTAATTCATTCATTCATTCATTCATTCATCAATTCACTTATTCATCAAGTGTCTAATCTCTACCCAGGATAAACAGTGACTAAAGATATGGTGCCTCTCCTGAAGATCAAGTATCATAAATGAAAGAAAATTTTCAGACCTATATATATTTATGTGTTGTTTATTTCAGACATTGATTTAGACTTTCTGTTTTTTTTTTTATGTTGTTCAAATGTTTTAAGAAATCAGTCGTGACCTAAAGCTTTTCACTGAGTCCACACATTATTACCATTTCTAAACTGTAGGCTTGGCTTTCTTTGACCTTTTCTGAAGGGCATATTCTTTGAATACCATGTTAATTCTTCTGTATGTATCATAGACAGTTTCGATAGCATATGGATTCTTTCTAATACATATACAAACTAGGCAGAACACAGTTTTGATTTCATACCCTATTTTTCCCCAGTTTTTATTCATTTTCATTTTGTTGTTTTACCAACCACAGGTATTAAAGAAAGAATTCCAGGTATTAAAGAAAGAAGAAAATGCTTGACAGGTTACTATATAACTATTTTAGAATGTATTAATTTGACATGAAAAGCACCCTTTTAAATTGCTGTCAAGTGATTATTAGTTTCTCACCATTCTTCTGGGTACTCAGAAAAATATGGCCAGATGTAGGAGAGGAATTTTAGCAGACAGTATCGAGTTTATGTTCTTTATTCTACAATCTGATTTTCACCCAGTCACAGGAACCCTCCAATGAAGTCCTGTGACTTGGAGAACAAAAGGACTCATGCCCTAGCACAGCACAGTCCTTAAATAGGGGACTGCCAAAGGTATTACTAAGCCTGGTTCCCCACCCTCATTTCTCGGCCCAAGCCTAACAAAACCAACCCAATGATGTTCCCAGAAAGGTAGAGAGAGAAGCCACCTTCCAGAACTCAGGCTTTCATGGTCATCTCCTGCCATCTGAGACCCCAGTGAAACACCAGAACATGCCTCAAAGTTGGGACAAATCAAAGATGAGGATCAAAAGCTTTGGAGAAATGCCCTGGCTTAGTGAACAAATCGTGAAAACTGCCACTTACTGAGAGCTTGAAATACATAATCAGGCATGGCAGTTGTCACAAGCCCACATGGTAGATAAGGAAGCAGAGATATAGGTATTTACCTGGAGCTAACAAATTTCTGGAGCTAGAATTCATACCTGTGTTAGCTGAATTCCACAGTTACGTACAGTATTCCAGACAGCCCATGCTTTTAACCACTATTAATATACCACCTTGCCCATCTGATGCCAAAATGTCACACTATCTCTGAAACCTAAATTGTGATTCTTTAAAATAAAAATTTAAATCTATAATAACTCTTGAGTAACAAAGTTTACATGCTAGGAACTCATGTGAAAACTAAATTTTATTATATTTCAATGCCATTTCTTTTTTACTTTATGCTGCCAAGATATGTTTGATAGACACTATTATCACTGTTGTAAGTATATATTGGAATTAAAGATGCTGTCTAAAATAGAGACAACTGCCCTGTTTCACTGCAAAACATGCCTCTATTTTAGAAAAGTAGATTAATTTTCCCTCCACTGGCTTGTTTCCATTTAAAACATCTTACAACCAAAGCCACTTTACCATAGTTTACGTTTAACTTTTTTAATAAAAGACTGCTAATAATGTCTCTTGCACAAGAAGGACATTATAGTATTGTATGTGACATGCCAAATTGTTTCCATCAAAACAAATCTAAAAGCAGGTTTGTACATATTCTGTATTATTTAGTGATGTAAAACTCTAGCTCTTGAAGTAATTAATTAGGGATCATTGGGAATTACCATTTTGGATCATGATCAGGCAACATTTTAAAAATCAATGTACATTGGAGGCTTCAGCCTTTCCATACCCAAAAGAAAGAAAAATGATTAAGAACAAACTCCTTGGGTATTGTCAGGCATTCTCGGCACACTCACATCTGGTATCTTCCTCAACAGCTCAATCAATAGGGAAGAGTAATGTAATAATTGCTGCAACATTTTCTGTAATTCCTCACTGTGATAGGAATAGCATTTCAATAATATTCAGAGAGACTATTTATGGTGCTTAAGGTAAAAGGTTTCTGCCATGTGCAGAATAACAAAGTTCAGAGCTGTTATTTAACCCTTAATGTGGAAAAACTCATAGTGAAAGTACATAAGCAGTTAAGCACTTACATAGATTTATCAAATGCTCTCTGTGCCAGACAATAGTCACAGGAGATTGAACCTCAGGGCATTTGAACAGGCAGAATAGTATTTGATGACCATTAATTAGTAGAGGAACAGTTGAATAAAATTTAGTATATCCACACGATAGAAGATTATGCAGCTGTTAAATTTTTGGAATAAAAGATGAGGAAGCTCGCTGTGTATTGATAGGAAAAGTTCTCTAAGACATTTTATTAAGTGGACAAAGCAAAATACAGCATATTTTGTATATAGTAGTCTGCGTGCATGTGTGCTAAGTTGCTTCCATCGTGTCCAACTCTTTGCAACCCTATGGATGGTAGCCTGCCAGGCTCCACTGTCCATGGGATTCTCCAGGCAAAAATATTGGAGTGGGTTGCTCTCCTCCTGGGGATCTCCCCAACCCAGGGATCAAACCCGCCTCTTTTATCTCCTGAATTTGCAGGTGTGTTCTTTACCACTAGAGCCACCTGGAAAGCCCATTTGGTAGTCTACTTTTTATTAATGTATGTAATAGGAAGAAAATTAAGAACATATCTTTGTATTCTATATGCATAAGGAAACTCTGAAAGCTATGTCTAAAACTAATAACGTTTTTATCTCAGTGTATGTCTGGTGGGGTAGGAATACTGCAGTGGATGGAAGACATTAATGAGTGCAAGATATTTATGTAAATATCTTTATATAAATAGTAAGTAAAGTAAGTAAAGTTGCTCAGGCATATCCGACTCTTTGCAACCACATGGACTGTAGCTTACCAGGCTCCTCTGTCCATGGGATTTTCCAGGCAAGAGGACTGGAGTGAGTTGCCATTTCCTTCTCCAGGGGATCTTCCCGACCCAGGGATCAAACCCGGGTCTCCAGCATTGCAGACAGACGCTTTACCATCTGGGCCACCAGGGAAGCCCCTTTATATTAATACCATTGTATATTTTATATATATAAATTATTTATATACATATATGAACATGTGAATGTATTACTTATTCAGTAAATTAAATTAAAAGTTGCTTAAGTGATGTATGTACCATCAACTAGGAAACTAGTTTAGTAAATATGGCAGATTCATAGAGTAGAAAATTATGTGGCCATAAAACAGAATAAGGAACGTCTTTATGTACTGATACAGAAAGATCTCTCAGATGTGTTACTATGTTTAAAAGAATATTCATATGCAGAATAATGCTCTTCATGTGCTACCATTTTTTGTGGCAGGAGAAGGGATATAAATTTGTATTTGCTTGAGAATGATTAATTAGCTCTGAAAGGACATACAGGGAATGAACCTGAGGCTGGTTATGTTGAAGGAAACAACTGTTCGGTGTGGCCTGAGGGTAGAAGGGAGATTTTTCATTGAATAGCCTTTTATGCTTTTTTTAAAAACCATTGAATGTATCATCATTTTATAAAAATAAAAACTCAAACACTTAATTTTTAAAAACAGTAATTATAATTACTGCTTTTTCCTAAAGAAAAGAATGGATCAATAAATTGATTTCAAAAAGAAAGAACATCAAGCTCTAATTTATCCAACTATCTAATTTATCAAATTACTAATTCAACTACTATCAAATGACTAACATTTCTCCTAACTTTTTCCTATACTAGTTTGACTGTCGTGTATTGCCTTTGATTCAAACTTAGCTTAATAAACTTAATTGGATTCATATTTTCCAGACATGTAAATATATGTCATAATTGTCTCTCATCCACCCAATCTCCCACTCCAAGAAGGGAAGACTAAAAGGACTGAGACAGCGTAAGTTAAATTTTACCAGGTTCATTATCACTTTAAAATAATTTATGCATTTTAAGCAGCTGCTTTTCTTCTCCTATGAGTCAGTCATGTAAATTAGCAAGACCTCAAAAACGCTGAAGTCGCTCAGTCGTGTCTGATTCTTTGTGACTCCACGGACTGACTATAGCCTACCAGGCTCCTCCGTCCATGGGATTTTCCAGGCAAGAATACTGGAGTGGGTTGCCATTTCCTTCTCCATGACGCTAGCCCATAATAAATCAATTGTTAAACTGAAGTCTTTCCTAGGGTTATCTTTCCCTGTGCAGATGTTAACAGATGTAAAGCACCCACACTTCCCCATTGGACAGTAGTGGAAAGATCATGAGTTTACAATTAAACACATCTAAAGTTTAATTTTGCTCTGCCATCTTTAAGCTATGTGTTCTTGAACAAATCATTTAATGCCCTTAAGCCTCAGTTTCCTTACCTGTATAATAGGAATGAGAATACCTATTCACTGAGCTGTCATTTAAATCAGGTAGTAGATTAAGGTATTTAATAGAACTTTGGATACTGAGATGACCCATTGTCCCAGTTTCCCTGAGATTTTTACCCTCTGTCCTGCAAGTCCCACATGCTGGGAAGCTCCTTAGTCCCAGGCAGACCAGGACAGCTTGTCACCCTATTTAGTACAACAGGAATATTCAATATGAATTAAAATCTTGAGTGCACAAACTTGGGAGGGTATTAGCATCCACAGTAGATTATTTTTATGCTTCTTTAGAGACTTCAGTGAGGACACAAAAAGTCAGTTCTGAACTTTTTAGGCAAAAAAAACAAGATTGAGAAAAAAAAGAAGAAAAAGGAAAAAAATTAAAATTTCACTGCTCGTGAAGGCAGTATGTGGTTCTATAATACTAGAAATACTGTAGTACATTTGATGGGCATTTATATATATATAGGGCTTCTCTGGTTACTCAAAGGATAAAGAATTTGCCCTCAGTGTGGGAGACCCGGGTTCAATACCTGGGTCAGGAAGATCCCCTGGAGTAGGAAATGGCAACCCACTCCAGCATTCTTGCCTGGAGAATCCCATGGGCAGAGGAGCCTGGTGAGCCATGGAGTCACAAAGAGTCGGACTTAACTGAGCGACTAACACTTTCACTTTCTTTCTATATATGTATATATGTGTATGTAAGTGCATATGTCACACTGTTCTAAGCATTTTACATCTGCTAAATGTGCATGTTGTTAAATGTACATTTAATGTTTACAACAATCCTTTAAGGACAGTACTGTTACCCTCATTTTACAAATCTAGCCACTAAGGTAAGTGAGCCACTAAGAGATGTTGAAAAATTTGCCCATAGTCACCCAAAGAAGAGGTGATCAAGCTGGGATTCAAAAACAGCAGCCTGGTTCTAGAGTGCCGTACTCTACATAATGTGCCTCTAAAGGACCCTCTTAATAGCAAGAACTTCATTGTTCATTTCTGTAGCAAATACTGTAAATAGAAGTTCAACCGAGAGCACTGAGGTAGGGACTCCACAAGGAATTCTCAGTTGAGCAGGAGAGAGATGCAACTGCTACCTCTGGGAACTTTAGGGAACTGAAGAAGGAGGTAGAGCAGCCTCAGATACTCACCATAGAAGTCTGCCTATGCTTTTGAGTATTGGAGGGTGACAAAGGGAACTTAGACTCCTAGTTATTCCCTTTCCCCCGGCTTCCCTCAACTTCTAGGAGACCTTGGGGGTTGGCTGAAGCAGTTCACAGGAAAATCCACCCAAGTCTTTGACTCCAGCAACACTATGAAGATTAAAGGGAGACATGTGTCCATTACAAAATGAAGACCCTCTACCAGAAAACCTACTTCTTTGTTACCTCCTGCCACTAAATCTGGACTCTGCTGAATCTCCTGTCCTGGGTGTAGAATGGACTGGGAAGAGCACTGGCCTGGAGGGATTCTTAAACAAGTTATCCACAAGCACCACCTCTTAGCCATTCTATGCCTCAGTTTCCTTGTCTGTAAAATGGGTCTTATAATACTTTTCCTGTCTACATCATTGACATTGTTGTGAGGATCATGACATCTTGGTATGTATGGACAAATATTTATGGAATGCCTAATATGTACAAGTTATAAATGAGAGAAAACAACACAAAGAAAGCCCTAGATGGTTAGGGAAAGGTGAGTTGTGATTTGACTGGGGAGCCAGATGGCCTGCATTTTAGTTTTGGTTCTGCTGAAGACCAGTTATGTATCTGACCTCAAGGCCATTGAGCATTGAGTTCATTATCTGTAAGTGAGAAATTCAGATCAGCTCTTTCTTAGCTTTAAAATTCTGTTTTAGGGATAGTCAGAAATCCCCAACTGATATGAAAAGTCTCTGCACACCACTCGAAGGAGATGAGAAAGTTCAGCATTCCTTGTCTTGTCAGCCTTTCCAATGCCGTGAGCATGCATCAAGCACTATCTACTGTGTGGAAAACTTTCTGCTGGGAAGGAACAAGGTGAGTCAGACCCAGCCCATGCCCTCCACCCCCATAGGACCAAACGAGAGTTATATATGCCTGTGAGAATCTGAGAAATCTCTGGCAAGAAGTGGGTTACCAGCTGGGGCTGAAGGTTGGGTAAAATGTTAATGAGAGGGAGATGACACGTGAAGACCAGAGGCACAGCCTGAATGGATAGAGTGCTAGTTGTCTAGAATCCTACTGCAGACTGCAAAGAGAGGTCACAGGGCTTGGTGAGAGCAGATAGTAAATATTACAGAGAGCTCTTTTACCAGGGTCACGCAATACCACCCAGACTGCCAAGTGGGGAAGAAAATGGAGGTCATGGATAACGAGGGAGAGGAGAGAGATGAGAACTTGAAGTGGAAGCCGAGCAGCAAGGCCCAGGAAAGTCTTCTTGAGAAAAGGCAGTGCGGGGGAATGAACAAGTTTGAATATATGACAAATTAGCAGCTGAAAGAGAGCCAAATAAAAAAGTTCACTTTGTAAAGGGGCAAAGAATTTTTTTCTTTCCAGACTTTAGCTACAGGAAGAAAGGAGAACTTTGAGAAGATGAAAACATTTGAAGGGTGGGGAGAGGTAGAATTAGAGGAAAGTGGCCAAAAGTTACAAAGTTCCAGTTCTAAGATAAGTAAGTGCTAGGGATATAGTGTACATTATACAACATATACAATATAATATAGTTAACACTGCTGTATGGTATATAGGAAAGTTGTTAAGAGAGAAGATCCTAACAGTTCTCATCACAAGGGAAAAAAAAACCTTTCTTTTTTTTAAATCTCTATGAGACAATGGACTAAACATATTGTATTATAATAATTATTTCATAATACATAGGTCAAATCATTAGGCTATACACCTTAACCTTATACAGTGCTGAATACAATTACATCTCAATAAAACTGAAAAATAAATATATGTAATTATAATACAATCAATAAAAGAAAATAATGGTATTTGGGTTATACAGTCTCAGTCAACAGAGTAAAACATTAATTAGTCAACAGCACTGCACCAGCCTTCTTGTTAATAGTTGACTCGATTTTCACTTCAGTTTGGTGACTTATTATCATGTGTCTATAACAAGGACAGTGGTACTCAATTAATGGGATAATTAATGTTTTGGTTAACTAAAGGCTTATTTAAGGCTTCCAACAGGAATTCTACCTTTATTCCAATTTCTGTTTTAAATTTTGTAAAAGTCTATTATTCTACTCTCCTTTCTTGGCAATTAAAGTGTAAAAAATGGGCTTAAAAATTAAGATTGGGTTTAACAGTTTCCATTTTAAAACTGATAATTCTAGAAAATATGGAAAATAAGAAAGTGCGAGGAAGAAAAATGTTCTCATAGATCACAATCCAAACATTACTAATATTTTGACCGGTATTTCCTTCTAGTTTTTTCTAGGCATTTTTAACCATTATGATCTGATGCAAATAATATATACCAGGATTTTTTTTCCATTTAGTCATAGAAAACAGGAATTTTCTCATATTATTATAAACTCTGTCAAGTCTTCATTTTAATATCTGAATTCTATGATGAAACTGTCATTAATTATTTAATCACTCTATTTGGGTTGTTTAAATTTTTCATTATTATATATCAATATGATGAAGCAGTGTCCAAGTTAGAAAGGAGTTTTCTAATTTATTTAGGATAATTTTCTTAACTTTGATTCACATACTATATAATTCATCCATTCAAAAGGGTTTTGAATTAAGTTTTAATTCTATGATTGAGGATCTTGCTGTTATTAATGGTCAGTAGCCTCTCTGTGAACAATGATGTCCCAAAGTAAAAGCCCAGAATAGTGTTGTCCAATAGAAATATAATGCAAGTCACATAGATCATTTTAAACCTTCCAGTAGCCATATTTTTTAAAAGTAACAAAAAACAAGTGAAATTCATTTTATTAATACAATTTTATTGAACTTATCTCTAAAATATCATTTTGTCAGCCTTTTTTTTTTGGCTGCAAAAAGCTTTATTGTTTCCATTTGCTCCAAAGCTTGGGAGAGGGCTTCCAGGGTGGTTAAAAAGCTGCCAAGAGGCTGTAGAGAGAGGCTTCAGGTAGAAGCTCTGACACCAGAGGGGTTTCTCAAAGGCCCCTGTAAGACAGGCTGGGCCCTTTACTGGGTGCTTGCACCTGGGCAAATGTCTCCTCCAGAAACAAAACACAAAAGAACTATAAGGGACTAAAAATAACTGCATGCATTCACAGTTGGGGCAAATTATAAACAACAGATGCAAAAAGGCCAAAACCCAACTGCCTTCTGAGATGCCAGGAGCAGAAGCAGGTACTCTGCATGATCCCTGCAAACAGCACTACCTAGGGGGTGTGCAGACCACCGGAGCCACCCCTCCAGCCCAACTCTCCAATCTATTCCTACCCTCACCCATTTGAGGGGCCATCTCACTCTCCCAACCAGGGGAGTGAGCAAGGACACCGGTTACCTGTTTTCACTCCTTCGTGCTGTAGCACGGATCCCAATACAGCCTTACCTAAATTCCACCATCTGGCTTCTTATCAATTTCTGTTGGTTAAAGAGTCCAAGGACCCAGATTGGTAGCAGCTGGGCTTCAGAAGCCCCTAGTCCTGCTAGGGGGTGAGTGGAGAATGCGCCCTGCCCAGCCTGGGGATCAACCAGCGGCGGAGGGGAGTCACGTGGTTGTCATCTTATTGGTGTGTTTCACCTGCTCCCCCAGGACTGGGCTCTCCGGGAAGGCACAGAGGTGGAGTCTGGTGGGCAGAACCCAGGGCATGCAGATCCAAAAAGGCCTGGTTCTGGTTCTTCTCCATGAGAATGGCAGCTCCCATAGTGTCCTGAGTTTTACTCCATTCTTCTTGGGGTAGCTTCTATGCGTCCTGAAGAGGGCATGCTGCCCCACTGGTTTTGCATTTTCAAGAGATGATGGGCATGCTCAAGCTTCTCCTTGGCTGATTCATAGAAAAAGTGGTCGACACCCTCCAGAGCCACATCCTCTCCTTGGAAGTAGAAGCCCAGAGAGAAGTAGGTTGACCAATGGACAGCGGCCTCCACCTCTGTGGAATAATTCTAACGAATATGGGGGCTCGCGGTTAATCAGTAATAAGAAGTGAAGCTCAAAAATGGAATTGGCTGGTCCTGCTGGCTGAGGATAGCTGAGCGGCTGATTCCCAAGGTTGCGACTAGGGAAAAAGTCGGAGGGCGATCAGAGGCTGGAGTAAGAGTCAGTCCTGGGTCTGTTCCTCCAAACACTGAGATAGATCCGCAGGACCGCCAAAAACACTGCCTCACCCTTTAATCCATATAAAAATTATTACTGAGATACTTTATCTCCTTTTATATCCACATTCAGTTCCAAAATCTAAAATGTATTTTAAATTTCAGCAAATCTCAATTTGAGCTATTCGCATCTCAAGGGCTTGATAGCCACATGTGGCAGGTGGCTACTGTATTGGGTGGTGCTTGCAGATCTAGGAGTTTAGCTGACTATACTGTATCTTCTTTGGCTGGTAGCAGGAAGTTTCTTTAAGTATAGCCTCAGGTTTATTTCCCTTTGTTATCTCCCTTTCTTAATAAAACAATGAAGCAGGAACAAAATTAGCTAACTGAAAAATCCTCCTAGATAGAGAATGGTTAACTAAGTACTTAGTGTTTTCACATTCTAGTTCACTTTTCTACCTGATGAATAACAATGTATAACATGTGAAAAAAAAAACTTAAAATATACACTCTGTTATTCCAATTGGGCCCTGGAGCTATTTTGGTTTCTGGAATCTACATGATTGTGCTGAATGCTAAACATCAGTGCTAACATTCTCCCAAATTGGTAAATACTGTTCTTTATTGGGTCTTTAATGATGAAATAAATAGGGGAAAAAAAACAAGAAATGAATTTCACAGGTGAAAATCATGTTTTTCAATGTAGTCTTTTTACAAGAAAAAGTATTTGATCTGAGAGTTTCTATAATCCCAGGATACAACAATCCTTTTCTGTTGTGTGACAACTTCCTGCTACGCATAATTATTTTCCAAAAGCATATCAGGTCAGAGATGAAGCAGAGAATGGGGAAAAGAGTCCATGGTGACCTTAGGCAGATTTTTTACTAGTAGGAATCAGTTGGCTAGTTATTACCACCTGGCACTGCTAATGAGTGAGTCTATCTGGGAAAACAAAACTGCTAAGCATTCCACAGCAGACTGTGGTCCAGGCCTGGGGAGTCCTTTGGGGTCTGGTGAGCATGCGAAGATACATTTTAAAGTGTTTCGGCTGTTAACAGAAATTGAACTCTTAGTTCTTCAATTTTAAAAGAAAAAAGAAACAGGTTGGGAATTCCCTGTCGGTCCATCCGTGAGGACTGAGTGCTTTCACTGCCCACAGCCTGGATTCAATCCTTGGTCGGGGAACTAAGATCCTCTAAGCCACTCAGCATGGCCAAAAAAAAAAAAAAGAATCGCTGAGAAAATATTATCAGTTATTGGTTCATTTATGCTTCTGTAACCAAAGTATTTTACTGTGTTCACAATATAATTTTAAAAGCTTAAATATATCTAATGCCTTAAAAGCCACTTATTTGTAGTATTCTCAGAGGTAGTAGACTAGTTCTTCCAAGAAAGTATTTCCACTACTAATCAAATGGCCTCTAAGAAATCTAATCAAGAGACAATATAGTGCAGTTATTCAGAGCAGGAAGGCTATTGTCAGAATCCTAGGTTCAAATCTGACCTCTACCACTTATCGGCCTTGTAACCTGGGGCACATGATTTTTCTGAGCATAAGATCTCTCTCCTGAAAATAGAAATACTAAAAACTATTTGAAGGCTCAAGTGAGGTAACACAGATATGGTACTTAGCTGAATGCCTGTCTCTGCTGTCTTTGTTGTGGGACTTGGGGGGAGAGATGGGGTTATTATTACATACATCTCATGTATTCCAAAGTATCATAGTGCAGAGAATATCAAATAAAAAGCCCAAGGAATAGCAAATAATCAAGCATCAGTTATCATGTGACCCAACTGCTCTGCTACATGAGAGGAAAGCATGGCTATCCCACAAGCTGTGACAATGAGGGTTAAAAAGGACTGGAGAGGTGGGAAGAGGAAGTGGTAGGAAATATTGAAGTAACTTATTTACCAAAGACATGCTTTACTAATACACTCCACGTGTTGTTGATTCTTCAGTACATACTTGTTGAGCAATGTGCGTGCTGCCTGCTAAATCACTTCAGCCATGTCCAGCTCTGTGCAACCCTATGGACTGTGGCCTCCCAGGCTCCTCTGTCCATGGGATTCTCCAGACAAGATATGAAAAACACCGTGCTTGGTATTACAAAGATTGGATATATTCCCTGCCTTCAGGATATAGTCTCAAAGCCCAGCAATGTGCCGCCCTTATTATTGTCTCCACCCCCTTTCCTTGTAGTCCTTGACTTGCTGCTCAGCACTGGCCTCTTGCTTACAAGCAGAAACGCTGTCTTATTCACATTTGTGCCTCTGCGCTTAGCACAGTGCCGGGCTCATAATGGGTACTCACTCAATAAGTGTTTGCTAAAGCGAATTCCTGAGCATGAAAAAGGGGTTCAATCACTGTTGGATTTCCAACTATAATAGATAAGTTCCCTGAAGGCAAAGCCCTATGCTTGTAAAATTTCTTGATGCAAAGAAATTTCTTGATATTAGGTTATTAGTGATGCCAATATTAAAATATCATTATTAAAATGAGAATTGCTCTGTAATATTAAAATAAATGCAGTTACTACGGTCTCCATTTTCAACAGGTTCCTTTAGTCATAGGTGCATAAAATACACAATTGCATTGCACTGTTTTATCTAATTAAGGGAAATAAAACAAAGCAAATATGATAAGTAGGTTATTCTTTAAGTTTGGAAAACCTTTTATTTTTCAACAAGATACTGTAAATAAGCTTTTCATTGAATCATAAATGCTGGGACTTCATCATTTGTTTTCCATTCATATTATCTTGGTCTGTAGCCTATCTTTTCAAGTGATAAAATTTAGATAATAAAATATGTTTAAATGAAGAAAACTGATTACATCATGTATGTTTTCCTGTTCTTGCTCAGAGGTTATATAGTTAATGAGAGCAACTCATAACACTGTTTCGGTGTATTTGATAAAGCTGTTTTGAGAGGGCACCCTTTCTGATGTCCTGTGAAGCTGTGCATTGTGAGGTCATGACTGAACTTTGATAGATTGTGGAAGTTTGTAGCTGCTGCCTCAATAGAATGAATGGATGCAGGCTACAGATATTCCCAGTCTATTAAAGCTCATTATAATTGGTAGTCAAATCAAATGCTAATCTACAGCCTAATCCAAGAATGATGACTTTCCATTAATCTGTGATGGGTTTTTATTTCTTTATTATGAGTTAAATGTGTAAACACAGAATTAACAAAGCCATCTTGGCAGGACTTAATTCTCAGGGCTCCCTCTGCTGGTAGTGAGAGACAACAAATTTACAGAGACTTTAAGAATGAGAGTATTACCATTATTACCACAATTTTGCCGTTTATATTAAAGCTAAATTTATTGTTGGACCCTTATGCAATGAAACCAACTGTTTCGGTTTACAGCCAGCCAGTTTTTCCACTAAAGATTAAGTGATATTTTTGTGGTTGAATTAATTAGTCTTTTCATCATAAAAAATTGAACTATTTTGTATCTGAAATAAATATTTGCAGAGTTATAAAATGTAATTTATAACATCACTTATACAAATGATTATCAACAGCTTACATAAACAGGATCAGAACACTTAATAGAGACATAGTGAAGATTTAGTTGCTGCCCAAGCTACTTCATCCTCCCCTATATAATTTCTATACAACATTTTAAATATATTCCCCATGTACCAGCTGATAAAACAGTTACATTCTGGGCCATAATATCTCAAAATAATGCAAAAAATACATTTAAAATGGACAAATATATTCAACTAGCAATTCTCTCAGATCAAGTACTTGTGTAAATAGTGCCCTTTTAACTTTGAAAAGTGCTTTCACATTTATCGCCGCATTTTATCCTAATATCCCTGAGATAGAGCAGGTTCTATCATCCCCATTTAATAAGGACAGTAACCGAGATCACAGAGGTTAAACAGCTGATCCCAAATTACATACTAGTTAGTGAAAAAGAGCCTTGAGCTCTCCCAAAAAGGCCTTGAGGCCTCTCTCTCTTGAGGCCTGTTTAATTAAAAGCCATGAAGAAAATTATTTAAATTATCTCATTTTGTACTAACCATGTAATCTTGAATTGCCTGTCCATATTTATGGTTCGTGGACTTCCCAGGTGGCTCAAAGGTAAAGACCCCTCCTGCCAAGAAGACTTGGGTTCGATCCCTGGGTTGGGAAGATCCCCTGGAGAAGGGAATGGCAACCCACTCCTGTATTCTCGCCTGGAAAATCCCATGGACAGGGGAGACTGGTGGGCTACAGTTCATGGGTTGCTAGAGTCAGACACGACTGAGCACACACACATTTATGCTTCATAGTATGCTATTCAGACCACCGTATCTGAGAGCTACAGTTTTCAACTAAGTGCTCTGGTAATGAATTAGAAGAGATGAGAACCAGGGAGAGTGGATTATTTCAGCATCATCCACTGCGTTGGTCATAGGAGACTGAGCTGTGTTCTCCCAGCTCTGAGTTCCCAGATCATTTGGAAAGGAGTGAGAGCTCTGCCATTGTGCAAGACCATAATCTGAGGTCTAATGGGGCTAACCTCAAGATAAAACAAATATTCGAGTTCTCAGGAGTCATCCAGGCCTATAAGCAGAGGGTCTTTTGAAACCAAATCACGAACTTAGCTTTTTTCCCATGCATAAGTGAACAACCTTTTAGCAAAATTTAATGACAGAGTTGAGACCAAAAATTCTGGTCTAACTAACAATCCTCAGTGAAATAGGTTTGATGGTTTCAGTTCAGTGCATATCATGAAAGCACTCTGGCACAATTGATAGGATGTTCATGAGGAGGTAATATACGGATCCACAGATTAAATTACTTTTCACCCCAAGAGATATTTATAAGGGTGATCTATCAAGGTTACAGAGAAGAGCAGTGACATGACAGTACAAATGCTCAAACTAAGCTTCTATGCTGGAACATAAAGACACCTGCAATTTTATCCTTATTAACTTTTACAATTGACAACTTTTCATTAAAAACTCTTTTGGTGTAGAAATCAATTGTAAAGATTTATACTTGTTTTTTAAGCTGAATAAAAATGCAAAAAAAAGCATCAATTTATTGTATTATAGAAGAGAAACTACATATAACTTAAAATATATGAAATTACTTTTTCTATAGCAAAAAAGTCCATTTATTTTATAGAATGGATGCTACTTATATCCTAAAATAAGGAATAAAGACCAGAAATGTGAAATTATTATGTTTTCACAACCATAAATTCATTCAATTGCAAAAAGTTTTTTTCTGAATAGAAACTTTAGGAAACATTAGAAAGCCTGCCATGAGATCAACTCTATTTCAACTACGTTTCAATGCAAGATAGTACATATAGATGAAGCGGTCATCTTCTATCCCACAAACTTTACTCCAATAACTCTTAAGTGGGATGAAATCTGGTCCTGACCTTTAGGCTTCACACACACATTGTATTATTTATTTCCTTGACCTTGTTAACAACTGAGAAAATACACCTAACATGTCTTCAAGTGTATAGTAACCCTTAAACTATATTTGATGTATCTGATCACTTCATTCTTCAGAATACAACAACCAAGGAGCCAGAAGAAAACTGAAAATAAAGAATCTAAGAAATAAAACTAAGTAAAATCTAAGACATAAAAATAAATCAGGCCAAACTTCATCCCCTTTCTTCCTAAGAAAGTTCTTTAGTTCTTCTTTTATGGTCTGTTTACTCTTATTTTTATATACATTCCAATAAGCTTGGTTACCCTGGAAAAGTTGGGCAAACTGATACTAAGAATAGCATTTTATGTACGCCAGATACAAATCAAATCACCACTCAAGTCCAGGGAAAGGGAGAATGGTGAAACACAGACACACACACAAATCCATTTCTAGTCTAGTCATAATATCAGAGAGTAAGATTGAAATGTATATTTTATCATCTCTAATGAAAAATAAGCCAAAGAATCTATATTGCCTGCTAATGCAAATAAAGAGTACAGTATTTACTCTACCACTTGGCTCAGACTGGGCTGTCACAAACAGAGATAGACCCCTGAGAAGATTTACACTAGGGAGGGTAGGACAGGCCTCTTCTTCCATGACTGAGTGCAAACCTCGCTTCAGAGGACCAAATGAGGGCCAGCCAGGGAGGACAGCAGCCAGAGTTGGCAGCCCATGTAATAGATATTCACGTCTCCAGGTAGGGCCACTTCTACAGGGTTTCCAAGACAGGTTCTTCTGCTCAACTTGTACTTCAGCACAGAAAGGTTATGTTCCCTTTCCTTCCTGGGCAGCAGCTGGCAGGGGTGGGAGTGAAGAAAGATTTTCTCCTTTTGATGTTGAGGCAGTTTGACAAGAGCAAGAAATGGAGACTCAAGGTTACATACTTGGTGACCAGTTGTTCTCCCAAAATGATGAATCATGGTTAAAACAAAAAGTCACATTAGGCATATTTTGCCTATTGACCTTTCAATACTGATTTGAAGCCCCATTTTTCCCTACATAAGTATAACCTTGATTGGAGGAAGTCACAGGTCCTGGGTTTCTTTGCTTCTCTCCCAAAATGTTGAGCCCCACCAAAATGGAGATATTCTACAAAGACTATATAATTTATAATTTTGAGTGGGTATCTCTGAGACTCTTTAACTGAACATTTAAAAGTCTCTAGTGATTATTTACAGAATCTCAAAGCCATCATTTAAAACTCGGTTTTTAGCCTTCTTAAATATGAGGATCCCTCACTGAAAGTCCTTTAATTTTTAGCATCCGCTGACAGAATCCTACACATAGTGATGACAGGCTCCTGCCAGGTTAATGATTAATTTGATTTTAAATTAACTTGCATTTAATTAATCACAGTATATGCATATGTTTTAAAAGCAGCATTGCCTGTGTATGGGAGATACAAATCAAAACCTGTCAACCACAAATTGGCGCTTGCCATGGGTGCTTGCCATCTACCTCTTCAAGGATTAAATCATGTGCTGCTGACCTTCAACACTCCCTGAAGGAGGTCAAGGTGGAGAGCAGAAATGAGACACTCTGTGCTCCAAGAAAACTGACAGAAGAGGTCTTTAGATAGAGATTCTCAAGACCTGGTTTTATGAGCCCAATTTCTGTGTCTCCTCATATCTAAAAAAAGCACTAAAGTCCTTCATGGTAAAAATTGTTTCTCCTGACTAGCAGAAGCTTCATAAGACCAGTAGAAACTTTCTACAAAAAGATATGTGCTTGATCGCATGTACTCCCCCTTTGCCAAAATCACATACACAGTCCTTTTCCTCTACCTCTTTGGAACATTATCTCAGAGCTATCTCAGGTGCTGTCTCCCAGGCTGCAGTCGTCATATTACCCCAAGTAAAATTTAACTCGCAGCTCTCACGTTGGGCAATTTTTTGGTTGACAAACCCATTCACACACCTTTTACAATAACTCCAAGTACTCCTAGAAACTAAGATCCATAGATTGGAAACTACTTCTTTAGAAAAATTAAACTTACAAAAATAAGAAACTAAAGGAACACCTGACCATTTTGAATGTGGGCATATTTGGAGGGGGGGCTTTTCTAAAAAAATTGGAGGCTAATTACTTTACAATATTGTGGTGGTTTTTGCCATATGTTCACATGAATCAGCCATGGGTGTACATATGTTCCCCATCCTGACCCTCTCTCCCACCTCCCTCCCCATCCCATCCCTCAGGGTCATCCCAGTGCACCAGCCCTGAGCAGCCTGTCTCATGCATCGAACCTGGACTGGCGATCTATTTCACATATGATAATATACATGTTTCAATGCTATTCTCTCAAATCATCCCACCCTCGCCTTCTCCCACAGAGTTCAAAAGTCTCTTCTTTACATCTGTGTCTCTTTTGCTGTCTCACATATAGGGTCATCGCTACCATCTTTCTAAATTCCATATATATGCATTAATATACTGTATTGGTGTTTTTCTTTCTAACTTACTTTGCTCTGTATAATAGGCTCCAGTCTCATTAACCTCATTAGAACTGATTCAAATGCATTCTTTTTAATAGCTGAGTAATATTCCATTGTGTATATGTACCACAGCTTTCTTACCCACTCATCTGCCAATGGACATCTAGAATGTGGGCATATTTTAATTTGGCAGGAATATTAAAACAGATCAAATTGAGTACCCTTCCCTTTTTCTAGATCAAGTACCCACTTCTTGAATATGACTTGAATAAACTGAAAGAACGAATATTTGGCATTGAGACAAAAGAGACTATTTTAATACAGAGAAGGATGGCAATAAAAACCAATCCTTGTGTAAAAAGAGCTTCAGTTCAGTTCAGTTACTCAGTCACATCTGACTCTTTGCAATGCCGTGGACTGCAGCATGCCCGGCTTCCCTGCCCTTCACTATCTCCCAGAGCTTGCTCAAACTCATGTCCGTTGAGTTGGTGATGCCATCCAACCATCTCATGCTCTGTCGTCCCCTTCTCCTCCAGCCTTCAATCTTCCCCAGCATCAGGGTCTTTTCCAATGAGTAGGTTCTTCATATCAGGTGGGCTAAGAGTTGAGAGTTTTGGTTTTTGTTTTTCCTTTTCTCTTTCATTCCAGAGGGGAAAAGGAAAAGGCAGAAACATATAAGATGATTAAGTGGCAGACTCCACCAACTTTGAAATCGTCAGCCTCTCCACACCTATTTTTCATGTGTAAAATGGGAATAGTAGCTACAATAGAGAATGTGATAAGGGTTGAATGAAGTAAATGTAAACTGCTTGGTGCACAGTAGGAGTGCTAACAGTGGTGGCCATTGGTATTATTAGTGAATTTTGCATGTATCCTAGTGAGGTTAAACTTTACAAAGCTAATATTTTTTTAGTACACAGATAAAGGACCGATTACAGACTGATCTAAAAGCTGTATCTCCAAATTGCAAAGAGAGGGCACTTAGGTAGGTATCATCACTATACTTAAGTCAGCTCTAGGAGATGAGAAAATGAGAGAAGGAATTTTTATCACTGCTTGTTTTGTGCTTGGGCTCTTTGCTGAAGCCACAAGTCCTAAATGGTCTCTGTACTTCTGGTATTATGGGTACCTCTTGCAGAAGAATTAAGCTATTTTCTTGCTAAAAAAAAAAAAAAAAAAGCTGTAGATTTAATAGAATATCTGAGACAAATGTGGATTATGACAGAGACATGCTTTCAGACATTCTTATTGAGTGAAATTTATAAGCTTCCCTCTTGAGAGGAAGCCAGGTTTCCAAGTTTAAATAGGCGTCGTGTATCCTACTGCTAGGTTTAGAGATTGCTTATTGTCAAAAAGGGTCTTAGATGGGTTTAAATGCTGACACTGCCTTTTTTCTTTAATAGAACATTAATTCCATGTCACACCTCTTCAGCAGAACAGTTGAAAAACTTACAAACAACAAATATGCTGTGGCTTTAGGTTGGGAAGCCAAATTTCCTCTTCTCATTTTTGTATAGCTCTGAATAGTATGCATTTCGCTTACCTTGATGATAAATAGGACTAAAAATTGATTTCTTAGTATTTGGTGATAAGGGGGCAAGGACTTTCAACTTAGAAGTCTCTTTTTTCTTAAAACTTATTAAAATACTCAGGAGCCAGACATTTAGCTTCGGTTGAAATAAGGATTGTAACACCAAGAAAGTGTCTGGCCCTTCAGGGATTTTCTTGAAGTCTGTGGAAAATCATCCTGATAGCACCTGAAGGATCAGGAGGGGATAGTTCAATTACAGTGGGGAAGTGCTGCAAAGAAGGTCTGCACATAATTCTCACAGTGCTCATTACCTCGGGCTTTCTGCCTTAGCAACTGCCATGTACTACATCAAGCGTGTAAATGTTCTATGCAGAATGCGTTTTTGTCACAGCCTGTGGGCCCCTGGGGCACAGACAGAGCTAACAGAAAGTTAGCATAAGACATTCAGGAGCCCGTTCCCTAACTCTTCCAAACATTGAGGTGTTAATCATGAAATGTATGCTGAATAAGAACATCTAGATGTACTACACAACAATTAGTTGGCCAACTTATACAATTTTGTGAAGGATATAAATCCTGTTACCATCTTAATCTAGGTTTGTTTGGTGGGTTGCTTTCCCATATAAGGTTTCAGAAATTAATTCAGTGTTACCTATCACATTTAGCCTACATGTCCTAATCCATCAAATTTGTTATGTTTCCGGAAGTCATGTAAGGTCCAGGCATCAGAATTCTATCACCCAAAATCCTATCAAATTCTTATTTTCCTATTCAGCCTCTGTTATTCAGAAACCCATTCATCCATTGCATAAGTATTTCTTGAGCTCCAACTGTATGCTAGACACTTAGTATACATAATTTTATACTCCCTGCCCTTGGGTAGGTTACAATCCATGGGAGAGATCAACAATACACAAATAAATACACAGCTACAAACTATGATACATGCTGTGAAGGAAACAAGAAGCGAGTGGTGATAGCAAACACCGAGGGCCTCTCTGGGATGACACTTAAGCCCCAGTCTATAAAAGTGTCCAGAGCTTTCCGGGGAGGAGGAACAGCAGAAAGTGTTCCAGGATTCCTGGATGTTCCCAGTGCCACAGAAGGCCCGTATGGCCAAGGCAGAACATGGGAAGGGGGAGCATGGGGGCAATCGAGTTGGAGAGGGGCTGGGGCCAGATCTTTTAGGGCTTATTAATTTGAGTTTTCTCAAGTGCAATGAGAAGTCTTTGAAAGGCACTGAGCAAGGGAGTGATGTGTCTAAAAGCCCTCTCCCTAATTGTTTTTGTAAGGAGGCATTTGCTGTCAGCCATGTGATTGCAATCATTCTATTTCAAAGTTTCTTGTTCTCTGAATGTGTTGAGTGTCCATTGTAATCATAGATTATTACACTTGTGAAGTCTAGAGGTGTTAATTTCAAGAATTATTATCTGCTTCTCAGCAGCTACTTTTTTGAGAGCTTTCCACATGCCAGGCCCTGCCCTGACTATGTCCAACCTTTAGATTTTTCCTCTCTATCTTTTCCCTCTTGACTGACCCACACACAAAGAGAAAGACCAGTTTGTGATTGGGCAGCTGTTTGAATCTAGTGCCAATTACAACATCTTCTCTAAAGGATTATGTTTATTAGGTTGATAGACTATAAGGCAGATCCAAAGAGGTTCCCACAAATACGAAAAATTGGATGAAAATATTGTTGGTAAATAGCAGGTTCTAGTTCTATTCCCTAGCACTATTGTCTCTATTTAATGAAAAGTTTTGCTTCTAATGTTAACTTATGAATCAGTTTGCCTCAGGTCTACAGAACTCCCTTGAAAATTGAATACAGGCAAAATAGGAAATCAACAAGCACTGCAGAAAGTAACGACAGCTTGGCAGAATCTTTCTTGGAAAAAGAATTGAGAATATGAAGTAGAGATACTAGTGATGCATTTCATCTGGCTGCAGCCCTGAAAGAGAGCAGGGACTAGGTCTTTCCCTTTCTCCTACTCTGCCAGATAGCAGGAGTTTGGTCTTCTAAGCTCGGAAACACAAGCCATAAGCACCCTCAAGGGGTGAATGGTGAGAGGTGATGAGATTTTGAATGACAAGAAGGAGCTAAAAATATAAGAAGTAGGGATGACAAAAAAAAAAAGAAGTAGGGATGGGAAAAGGGAGGCAAGACAAGGGTTCTAGAAAGAGGGAAATGTGGGGAGGTTCCCACATTAACTCTTACATACTTTTACCCTGGCGCCTGGGGTAGCTGGTAAATGATGGCAAGAGGCCCAGCTGTGCCCCCAGGGAGAGGCAAGAGGAGGATGAGGGCAAAAGTGAGCCTGATCACAGTCAGAGAAAGGGGGGAGGGGGGTGGGAGGGGAGAGTAAATGCTTCAGGCCAACCACCCAGTGAGGTATGTCCCCAGGTCCACATGATGGCAATAAATGCAACTTAAGCTAAAGAAACACTGGTGGCTTGTCCTATTTTTCATGTTGGTATTGGATGAGATGTTCAGTGCTCAGTTTCCATGCTTCTCAGAGGTTAGAAGCAACATGGATTGATTCTCACTGCTAAATGTGACTTCCTAGACTATGCTACCCTCATGAAGATAATAAGGAAAAGCTTATGTTTCTACCAGATTTATGTAAATTAACTTTGAGGACTTCTAAGGTTTTTGTTTTTTTTTTTAAACAAATTTAAGATGCAAAGTATATTGCAGAGTTCCAGTAGTGAAGGTTGGGAATTATCCAATGCTGTTTTTCTGCTTTGACCATATGTCTCAGCCCCTGGTATAGATCTGGCATGTGGAAAGCTCTCAAAAAAGTAGCTGCTGAGAAGCAGATAATAATTCTTGAAATTAACACCTCTAGACTTCACAAGTGTAATAATCTATGATTATAATGGACACTTAACACATTCAGAGAACAAGAAACTTTGAAAGATTAGATTGGCCATGTCCATGCCCATAGGACTATTAATCCAGATCCTGAAAGAAAACAGATCACAGAAAATATTTTGTTAAGAGAAAGAGTTTTAATAAACTTTATTTTTTAAAGCAGCTTTATGTTCACAGCAAAATTGAACAGATTCATTGCTAATTTATGCTGGTGGGAAAGAAAAATGGTACAGCCACTTTGGAAGATAGTTTAGCAAATTCATATAAAACTAAACATGCTCTTACTATACAATCCAGCAAACTCACTCCTTAGTATTTACTCAAATGAACTGAAAACTTATGTCCACACAAATACCTGCACACAGATGTTTATAACAGCTTTATTCATAATTGCCAATCATGGAAGCAACCAAGATGTCTTTTTGTAGATGAATGGATAAATAAACTGTGATACAGTCAGAAAATGGAATATTATTCAGCACTAAAAAGAAGTGAGCTATCCAGCCAGGAAAAGACATGAAGATACCATAAATGGATACTGCTAAGTCAAAGAAGCCAATCTGAAAAGGCTACATTCTGTATGATTCCAACCATATGACATTCTGGAAAAGGAAAAACTATGGAGGCAGTAAAAAAAGATCAGTGGTTGCCAGGGTTAGGTAGTGAGGGATGAATAGGCAGAACTCAGAGGAATTTTAAGGCAATGAAACTATTCTGTATGAGACCAGAATATGCCATTGTACATTTGTCCAAACTGATAGAATGTATAACACCAAGAGGGAACCCTAAAGCAAACTATAGACTTTGGGTCATAGCAATGTGTCAACATAGGTTTATCAGTTGTAACAAATGTACCTCTGGTGGGGGATACTGATAATAGGGGAGGCTCTGTAGGGAAGTCTCTGTACCTTCTGCTGAATTTTGCTGGGAAAGGCTTTTTATAAGTAGCCAGTTCACAATATCTTATTATTTGATAATTCTCTTGCTGTGTATCAGGGGCAGTTATATACCTGGTCACATTTAATCCTAAACACAGCTCTGTAAAGTAGGTACTTTTCTTATCATCGCCACTTTGTACAGGAGGAAATGAAGCTCGGAGAAATTGAGTCATTTGCCAAAGGTCACAGTGTCACAATGGACAAAGCCACACTTGTTGTTATTAGGTCAAGCTGTCTCAGTCTGCAGACGCTAACTGAGGTCAGCGCTTTATCACAGTGATATTTTAACATGAAGCACGACTCATAACTGTGATGGAATAGGAAAGACAGTGGACCAAAATTTTTCATAAAGCTATGTGTAAAGATGACGTAGACTGCTGCCGTGTAAGAGATCCAGGGAAGATCTGTGCATGATACACTTAGCTTCCGTGGCCTTAGCATCAGTAAGTGTGTGTGTGTGTGTGTGTTGAGATAAGGTTTGTGATGGTTCTTCTGTCAAAGAAAAGCAAAGCAGTTAAAAGTCTTCTGATAGAAAAAAATTGAAATAGATTTCTAATGATTTATGCTCTGACCAAGAAAAAATGTTCTACTCCTTCATTACTCCTAGAGTAAAGTAAAAGATGACTTTTTCACTTTTTAGTGATTTATAGGCTATACCCCACACTGTGCCCTCACAGGGCATGTACAAAGGGAAGACTGAAATCATTAATAATGTAAAGGACGCCCACATCTGGTTGATCCTCCCAGGTGAGTGAAGCCGAAGCCTGATTTAACAGATGGACACTGCACTGTTTCCTGATGGTAAAATCACCAGATGTTTAGAGATTCCAGAAGTACAAAGGCAGAAGGAAGTGCGCTAATGATGAGGTTTCTGGCACACCTTTGAATTTTCTTACTTTTAACACTACATTTTCTTGCACGTAGGGTATATGTGCATGTCATGCCATTATTTGAATTTTAATTAAAGTAGAATTTTACTCTAGACTATTTTATTCTAAAATTAAGATACAAGGGAACTAGTCTTGTATACCACCACTAGGCAATACCAAGCATTATTCAAAGCTTGGAAAATTCAGTTGTTTTATTTCCCTTTTTTTTTTTTTTTTTTGCAAAAGCCCTTGAAGGGGCCAGGGCCCTTGTGGTGATGGCTTGCTGGGTCCTCTGGGGCTCTACCTCCCCAGCTGTGAGGGGAGCCTCTGGCCCCTACTGTAGGGGTATCGTAGCAAATTCCCTCAAACGCTTTACTAGGCTGTGTCCATTATTTCAGGGCTTCCCAGGTGGCTCAGTGGTAAAGAATCTGCCTGCCAAAGCAGGAGACACAAGAGATGTGGTTCCATCCCTGGATTGGGAAGATGCCCTCGAGTAGAAAATGGCAATCCACTCCAGTATTCTTGCCTGAAAACTTACATGGATCCCAAAGGTAAGTTGAGTCCACCCTCATTCAAGAAGCAGCAAGTATGGAGGCCATGATGCTAGGGAACTGGTGTGAAGGCCTTGGTACCAGCAAAGCTGAAGAGGGAAGTTATTCCATGGTGGGGAATAAAAACAGTAGATGTGCAGAGAGTAAGACCTGTATTCAAGTCCTGGCAACCACTTTTCCTAACCATGTGACCTTATTCTGGGATCAGTTCTTAACCTCTCTGTGTCTTAGTTCTCAGTTTTCTCCTCTGTACAACAAGGATTACAATATGCACCTCATAGCATTGTATTAATGATCAAATGAAATAAGGAATGGAAATGGTCTTTGCACACTTTGTGGTATAGAGTCAAGTCCTTAAATGAGAAGAAATCAGACAGAAAGAGAAAAAAAGCTGTGCATCATGAATTTCCAGGCACACTACCTCTGGTAACACATTTTTCCTCCCTTTTATCTCTGAATATTTCCATTTTGATGCCTTGGATAGAACAGCTTCAGCTTGTTCATTCTAAATCTGTCTTAATCATTCCAGTAATCAAACTTCTGGGTCCTATACACTATATACTTTATATGGACAACAATATTCTATTATAAAACTTGCTAAGAGACTAGATCTTAATTATGCTAACCCAATTATTCCCACAAAAAAGAAGTTATGCCATGATAGAGGAGGCTAACCATCACTACAATCATATTATTATATATGTAAATGTGTATGTATCAAATCAACATATTGCACATATTAAGTTGACACAATGTTATATGTCAAATATATTCCATTAATAAATTAATTAATAAAGAAAAGCACAGGGCCCTGGACTTTCCCCAGAGGGACCTCCTTATTTCAGAACTGACAGCACACTAAAGGGCCCACCCAGCACCACTGGCCGGTTCCTCTTGCCCGATGTTCAGACATTTGGCCTTCTGAGTGCATCTGAATGCAAACCACAAAAATAAAAAACAAGACGAAGCAAGTGGCTTTCTCTAAGAATCTTTTCTGTGTGCTTTCAGCTGGGTGTAAAGCCACCCTATGGTTCAGTACTGTGCTATCAACTGACCAAAGACCTGAAAGAATGAGGCCCAGCTTCCCTTTTCTAATCCTCTCTCAAACTACCTGCTGAGTGACTTTAATTAGTGGACAAACAGCAATTCCCAGAAATGATGGCATCTTTAGTGTACACAAGGATATAGTTCCTAATTTTTTTTCCCCCCAGCAGCATATACAACTGTTTCCTACTATTAAATGGTAGGCTAATCTGAATATTAACTATCTGCCAATTTCAACACACCTCTCCCATAAACATTTCCTTCCTGGGCAGGGAGGAAGCCCAAATGATGTGGTCCTGGCTAGTTCTTTAACTTTCTGTTTTATGATTGGTGCAGAGCATCTGATTATTTCCAGGTGTTTCAGATTTTCTCATGGTCTCCTTGTTATTTCTTCCCTCTTTGAGCTCCTTTGGCAATGAATGTGACCATGAGGTCCAAAGCCATAAAGGATGTGTTCACCACTTCCCTCTTATGTCTGTCTCTTTATTTAACCACAAGTTCACTGTCTTTATCCATGTTAATTCCCTGAGGTATTCACACAGCATTTGTGTTGACTGCCTTAATTTTGATCTTCTCTAATCATTCCCTGCCAGATGGTAGTTAAAGTTTAATGGCCCCTGTAAAAATAGTTCCCTTTCTTCTTTCATCAGTCATGTGTGTTTACTTAGCTAACTGCTAGATGTTCGGAATGAACACAAAGTGACCACCAACAAAATGAATTCAACAAACACATTGGCTTCATACTTTTCATGGTAGCTAAAGATGTTGCCTGCTATTATCCACTCAGCCATTATCCTTACCTTTTATTGTCTTTCCTTTTTTATTTTGTTAGTTTTCTTTCCTTTTTATGTCCATTCTCAGGTTGTTTGGAAAGTCACAAGACATGAGGCCTGGCAGTCATCTGTATGCAACAGTTAAAGTGTGCAGACAGGTCCAGCTCCAATAGCATTAAGTGCTAGAGAGATGACATTTGGCATAGCCAGAGAGCTTTCCTTGCCACATCCATGTGAGGGGGTAAGTACCCTTCCTTGTGTTCAGATTAAAAAAAAGCTGAGATAACTCTCAGAAGGCCACACAAGAGGCTGGGGTAGAAACTTGGCATTCTTGAGAAACAAAATGAAGAAGCACATAGAACAAATTCATCTCTAGACAAATAATATGACCTTTGTGTCTTTTGTGCATCCAACTATCATTCCTGAGACAACCGGTTCAGAAAAAGCCACTAAATAAAGATGCTATGATAAACCATTTTACAGATGAGGTAACTGAGATGAGTCCCATTCCATGGCTCTTGCCAGGCCACACACACATCTCTAGAGGTATCCTGTCACTTAAATTTACATTCGGCATATTAAAATATGTAAGAGCTATTTTAAAAATAAATAAAATTAACCAAACAAAAGATTAGTAGCATTTTTAGAGCAAGCATTCTGGGTGACTTTATATACACACACCACTTAAAGCCTATAAAATATAGGACTCTAGGGCAGGGGTCTACAAACTACAGCCTGAAGGCCAAATTCAGCACACTGCCTGTTTATGTAAATAATGTTTTATTGGAACATAGCCGCACTCATTCTTTTGCATATTGTTTATGGCTGCTTTCACACTACAGTGGCGTGGTTGAGTAGTTTTAACAGAGACTATATGACCTGCAAAGCCTAAAATATTTACTATCTGGCCTTTATACAAAAAATTTTGCTAATCCCTGCCCAAGACATTATGCATTGCATGTTATTTCTTAATAATTAATTTCTTATGATTTAGGAGTGCTATTCGGCATTATTGCTGAACATTGCTTAAAACGTTGCTTTTAAATAGCATTTCAAATGCAAAAGGATTCTAAACTCATTTACAAAATGTCTATCTCAATTGTACTGATCACCTTGAAGAGTTAGGAAATTACAGATGTTCCACAACTTCTTGGTAATTTGGGTAGCATCCAATAACCACTATACGTTCTATAGCTGGTAGATTTTAGAATGTGGGTAAAAGATATCCCAACTATTAATCAAGGAGAAAATCAGTGTTAATGTTTGGCCAGCTTTGTCATTTGAGTCAAGAACTGTAGTCTCTCAGGGCTTTTGCTTCTGTGTCTGCAAACTGTTGCTGTGTATTAAATCATCTGTACCTCCCTTTAGCACTTCTGTGCTATTGTTCATATTCTCCCCAAAGTTTAAGTCACTTCCCCCTCCCCCAGTCCCCTCCAGAAAAGTTTCTAGGCTCTCATGGGAATTCAGTTAGTCCCTGACTTTAAACAGCCCCTGCAGGAAGATTTTAATTCTAAATTTAACCTGAATCTCGGAGTGAAGGAGAGTTGATGCTCTGAAATGAAGAGCAGTTAAGTTACTCTCATGACAAGTAGCTTAACTACTACTATAAAAATGGGAAACTTGTACCCTTGTGAACCTGAGAACATGTATCCAGTCACAGGACAATATCTTTCCACAAAGATTTTGAAGGGAGACTTAAGAAATGTAACCAGTAACTTAAAATATTGTTTTTATGTTAAAACAAGTAAAACCATGTTGTCCATTAGCATGCAAAAATCAGCAAAAATTTTCAAAGTAAAATACAACGCTTCAAAACTCTTTTGCTGATGAGGAAGGTGCTTTAGATTTCACACTCAGAACCTTTCTCTCACCTTGCCCTTCACACCGAGAGCTCCATCGCTGGGGAACTTCAAGGGAAAAGCTGGAGAGGCGTTGCCTTGTAGAAAGTAAATGCTCATCTTCTACTGTGAAGAAAAGCACTCGTGCCTTTGAGTCAGCATGCCAGAATTTATATTCAGACTTATTACTGTGTCTCAAAACTTCTAACTAGCTCTGAGACGTTTATTCCAACAATAATGTGCATCAGTGAACATTCAGAGTGACCCAGATTTATAAATTCCCAGGAGCATGTGTATCTTGTCCTGATGTTTCAATAAATTACTGTGGGTAGAATTCAAGCATCATACATCAACCAAATTATCTCTAAGTTCCCTTCCAACCAAGGGAGGCAGTGGTAGGAGGTGAGGAATGGAATGAGAATACATCAGGAGGCTTTGCCACTAATTCACAGTGTGAACTTAGCCAAGTACCATAACTTTGGGCCATGGTTTCTCTCTTTTTTTTTATTGAAGAGTATTTGATTTATAATGTTGTGTTAGCTTCTGCTGTACAACAAAGTGATTCAGATATGTATTTTTCAGATTCTTTTACATTATAGGTTATTATAAGATTCTGAATATAGTACCTGTGCTATATAGCAGGTCCTTGATGTTTATCTATTTTATATACAATAGACTGTATCTGTTAATCCCAAACTCCTGATTTATCTCTCCCCACTCCCCCAACCCCTTTGGTAACCATAAATTTGTTTTCTGTGTCTGTAAGTCTTTCTGTTTTGTAAATAAGTTCATTTGTATCATTTTTTAGATTCTACATACAAGTGATATCATACGATATTTATTTTTCTCTGTCTGACTTTATTTAGGATGATAATCTCTAGGTTCATCCATGTTGCTGCAAATAGCATTATTGCATTCTTTTTTATATGAGCTGTGATTTCTTTATCTGGGAATGAGAGGTTGGAACTAGAGGCAAGCCCACATGGGCCAAATATGAAATTCTTAGTAAATTATAACTGCTATGAAAATATTATTTGTATAATCAATTCACTGTCCTATATCTGGCAGTTACAAAAACTTATTACATTATTTTCTATATTTCCTAAATAGTAAAAATTACTATTATTATATTCTACTACTCCTAATTCCCTAATCTAGTAATGAGAGTAATAAACACCATGAACAAAGCAAGTATCAGAAAAATAATTTGAAACAGAAGTGAAAAAAAAGATGATTACAAATCTAAAGGGGCTGCCGTAATCAAACTCAACAACAAAAAGGCTTAAGAAGCAAGGAAGTTTATTTCTCTCAAGTAACAGTCACAGGTGGATGGGTGGCTTTGTTCAAAGACTGTGGCTGACAGCAGCTCTCTGTCTGTCACATGAGGCACCAGGGCCATATTTGTTGTTGCCATTCCTGCCCCCAGGAAGTCCAGAGCCAGGAATCTGTTAGAGGCAAATTGCTCACCTCACTTCTACCCACCTTCCATTGGCAAGAGTTTAGCCATACACCCACCGGCTGCAAAGGGGAAGTCTCATCCTGGCCACAGCTCCATGATCACAAAGGAAGAGGAGGGTAGAGAATCCTTAGGGTCGTTGGAATGAAAGAAGGCTGAAGAGGCAGGCTAGTCAGTTACTCAGTGTGTGAAAGGCATATATTTAGGTATATTACAAATGTATTTATACTATATATTTATAGAAGTTTTAAATATTTTGATATTTCTTATTTGATATATGAAATACCTAGACATGGATAAAATTTCTAATAATAAAACAAATTAGTGGTACTCACCCACATTTTAACAAACCTTAGAATGTGTATAGTTGAAGACCTCCAAGTCTTTCTCCTCTTACAAGGGGGAATACACCCCTGAATTTAGTGTGAAATCTTCCCTTCTGTGGGCTTTTTTAAAAATTTTTACTGCATTTTTTAAATCAAAGAACATAAAGAATAATTCTGTGTTTCTTTAACTTTACATGGAGTGGTATGACACTGTGTCTGTCATAATACAGCTTGTGTTTTCCCTCCAAATTGTGTTCTTTAGATGCATCCATGTTGATAGTATAAACTTAATTCCTTCATTTTGACTGCTGTTTGGTATTTGTGTGACTGCAACTTGTTTCTGAATTTCTATTAGTGGAAATAATAGAGTATCTTTGTGGACAAGGGCAAGAATTATGCTCAAGTTTTATAGATAAAGCAGCCACTAGCCACTGGGTAGCCATATGGCTACTTAAATTAATTAAAATCAATTAAATTTATTAGAATTAATCATGTAAAAATTTGGTTTTAATTCTGTAGTCACACTATCCACATTTCAAGTGCTAAGTAGCCACACAAGGCTAGTGGCTAGCATATTAGAGGGTCCAGCCATCATCACAGAAACTTCTATGGGACAACATTGCTCTAAAGTATAAATGAAGCAGTGGATTTACTGACTTGTAGGGTATGCATAGCCTCAGTTTTTGGGTTTTTTTTTTTTTCTTTCACTTTTTGGCCACACCGCACAGCATGGGATCTTAATTTCCCAAGCAGGGATCAAACCAGCACCCTCTTCCATGGAAGCGGTGAGTCTTAAACTACTAGACCACCAGGGAAGTCCCCATAGCCTCAATTTTAATCTGGAGAAGGAAATGGCAATCCATTCCAGCCTTCTTGCCTGGAAAATCCCACAGAGGGAGGAGCCTGGTAAGCTACAGTCCATGGGGTCCCAAGACTTTGCCAAATTGCTTTGTGCATCAGTCAAGACTCTTTAGTTATAAGCAACAGAAAGCCGTTATGGGTCATTAAAACAAGAAAAATAATTTTTAAAAGAATGTTGGACAGCTTATAGAAGCTCAGGGAGGACTTGAGAACCAACTTTAAGATAAACTACCTAATGTCAAACCATGGTAAAATAAAAAGTAAAGTATATTAGTCGCTCAGTTGTGTCCAACTCTTTGTGACCCCACTGACTGTAGCCCGCCAGGCTCCTCTGACCCTTGAATTCTCCAGGCAAGAATACTGGAGTGGGTTGCCATTTCCTTCTCCAGGACATACCCTCACCCAGGATCAAACTCGGGTCTCCTGCATTGCGGGCAGATTCTTTACCATCTGAGACACCAGGGAAGCCCCATTAAACCATGGAATTGATCTAATAAGGACAATGCTGCTCTGCTGAAGGTCTCAGGTACCACCCCTTTTATTTCCAAATGACTCATGCTTGATACTCCTGCTATTTCTGGGACCATAGTCATTGCCACATCTGGAAATTGCTCATAGGTGCTGTCTCTGCTGCCACCTTCACGACAAGGGCGCCACTTGGTCCCAAATTTTTAACATCATTTTCAAACTCAAAGTTTGGAGTTGATGCATCTGTTTGGCAGGCTGGCTCAAACACCTGCATCCCATCTTTACAGAAGGCGAGGAAGGCAAATATCTTGTGATTTTTCATTTCTAGGAGTTGTGCAAGTTTTCAGACTTACTAGCTATTACCCAGTGGTTTCCAAAGTGGATATGGAAATTTTAATTCCTACCATAGCAAGGAATAGTTCCCATTTCTCCTCAAAGTTTCCAACATGTGGTGTCATCTAGCATTTTAATGTTTGCCAAACTAATAGTTGCATAAGGATATCTCAATGTGATTTTAATTTGCATTCTTTTGATTAGTAGTAAAGCTGAGCTTCTCAATGTGTTTCATAACCATTAGAGTTTGTTCTGAAAACTGCCTATTTATATATCTTTTCCCCCATTTTTAGGTTGACTTTTGGTCTTTTTCTTATTAACATTAATAACTTTTTATATATTTGATTTTTTAAAGTTCTAGGCACTAAATACCTCTTCCCAGGTGGTAGGTTGTCTTTTCAATTTATTTCTATTTTATTTTATTTTATTTTTTGTCTTTTCAATTTAAAAAAATTTCTTATTCTGAAAATCTTTAAGCATATATAAAATAGACAGAATGATATAATGAATCCCAATGTGCCCATCACTGAGCTCATCAATTTTATTTCAGCTACATCACGATGCTGTTCTCCCCAACAGTAGGTTATTTAGAAGAAAATTTTCAGATACAATATTACTTGTTGCATAGAATCTCTGAAGGAAAGAACTCTTTGTACAACCAGATCCATAATACCATCATCAACCTAATATCATGCAGAAGACAAAGTCCCCATATCATCAAAATTGGTCAATGTTCAAATTTCCCTAATTGCTTTATAAATGTTTCCAGTTGTTTGGGTCAATATCCAAATAACCAATTATAATCAATATCCAATAGTTAATATTCAACAACTGTGACAGTTGGTTAATATGTCTCAAGTATACTTTAATCTGCAGATTTTCTTCCATTCCATACTTCTCTCTCTCTCTGCCCTCTCCCCTCCCCTCTCTCTCTCTCTCCTAATTTCTTGGAAATTTTGTTATTGTAGAAGAAGCCAGGTTTTGGTCCTATAGAGTTCCTAAGGTTGGAATTTTGTTTGAATATATGTGGTATACTGTAACGTGTCCCTCTGTCCCTTATCTTTTCTATAAACTGGTAATTATATTGAGACACTCGAGTAGACTCACCTGTCTTATGAAAAGATTACTTCATTGATAGTGTAGTGTAATTCCATCAATAAGTACCTAACATTTAGCTCTGTCTCTTTTGAGATGCTAACAACAATTGCCCAGGTCCATTAATTCAATATGGATTGCAAAATAGTGATATTCTAATGATACTTGTCCAGTTTTTTTTGTTAGTTGATATACTTCTATTAAAAAATAAAACACAGAACAGAAAAAACTTCCCCTTATGAACTGTTGATATCACCAGGTACAGTTCATTTAGAATAGACAAGATAAATGCTATTTTCCCTGTAACAGTTTTTAATATCATAAGTTAGTCCCCTAGAATCCTACAAACAGGAAGAGGTTGTAGACTCTAAATACTGTTTTACACTGAACAAACCAAAGATCCTGGCTGTCTCCTGACCTGGAACAGGAAATGTACAGTGTGAATCTACACATCACAACTGAAAGTGAGGAAGATCTAGAGTCAGATAGCATTGCATCGGTAGTGCTTAGGAGCCAACTTGAAAGGTTTCCATGACAGAAGAATAATCATTAGAGGATTAAAACGCATTTTATATATTAAAATTCACAAGTTAATAATGATACCAAACAAAACACTCTTTTTATATTTCTAATGGTGTTCCTTTTTGACCAGATGCTTTTTTTAACCTGAATATAGTCAGATTCATTCACATTTTTCTAATCATGACTTCCAGACCCCTTTCTGTTTAACTTCACCACTAGAGATGAATGGGGCTTCTTTCTAGATCCTGTTTGAAATATACCAATCAAAGGCTCTGGAACATTATTCTCACTCTTCAAGCCAATCAATGTGGCCAAATAGATGAAGACTTATGATTGGTCATTTTGGCAGGTGGAGTAAGGTGGGGGAAAGGCTGTTAGCAGCAGGGAAAGTAGAGAACAAAAAAATAGTAACAAAGAGGAAGTGGAGGAAGGGAAAAGGAGATCTTTTCTGAACACAGTTTACCTATAGCCCCATCCTTAAATAATGTGTTTAATTCACAGCCAAGAATCTTATTCAGAGGTTCCTAACTAAAAACACTTGACCCTGAGTGATGATAGACTAGACTCTGATTCACAAGTCAGCCTGCAGGTGTCCATCTTTAAATGAGTCTTGCCATCTACCTCTTAACTGAACCTGTTACTGCTCTTGGGTTTCAATGAGGACTATTCCTATTGGGTATTACAAGACACAAAAAGGTTACACATTGCATGATTTTGTCTAACTTCACTGTGACATTTATGAGATTGCTTCTTGACAGTGACCATGGCCAGAGTCCCTCTGATAAATTAATTTTGTCTTATACCATCCTTAATTATTCTCTTCAGAGGCTCAGGTACTTCAGAATTTACTGGTATTAATTCACCCCAATAAAAAATCTTTTTTTTATTTAGCTTCACATTCATTGTGCTTCTTAAAGTCAATTTTATCATCAGAACCTCTGAAATTGCCAAAGTACAAAGATGAATGTCAGAATGTCAAGGGTTTTTTAATGAATTCTGACAAGACAGAAAAGGTCAAAGCAGATTTCTTCAACATGTTCAGATGTCCTGATTATAAAGATTTTTATAAGAGTATTTAGGCTATTCCTTAAAATGACTGCAGAATTCTGCTATACTTGATGGGTTAAATTTTGCCTGGAATACTCATCTCTCTAGGGCCCCCACCTTCTGCCCTGCTAGCCTCCTCTTCCTGATCTTGGTTGTGATATCACCTGCAAGAAGTCTTTCCAGGACCCCAAGATATAGCCAGTTGCCCCTTCTAATATCCTTTTCATGCTCAGCCTTTACCTCTATTATAGCACTAAATTGTATTTACACTATGTTGTAATTGCCTGTTTTTTTGTGTGTTTTTTTTCCATTTATTTTTATTAGTTGGAGGCTAATCACTTTACAATATTGTAGTGGTAATTGCCTGTTAACTTGGTCTTTCACTGTAAGACCAGCTTCCTGGGGCAAAAGACTGAACCTAGAATGAAGCACCCCTGAAGCTAGCACAACACCTACAAAAAGTACTGTGCATTTGTAAGATTAAGGGACATTCTCAAAACAACCGACCTGTACTCTTTGTAAGTGTCAAGGTCATGAACGACTGAGAAACTATCCCAGATTGGAAGAGATTGAGAAGCCTTGACTCTGATCCTGTTTTGGAACCTGAACCAGAGAAGGAACATTAATGAGACAACTGGCAAAATTTGAATAAGCCCATAGGTTAGTGAATAGTATTTAATAAATGCTAATCTCCTGGTTTTAGTCACTGTACTGTGGTTTTGTAAGATAACATTTGGGATAGGTTAAACTTGAGAGATTTTATAGCCCTAGGTGCCTCAAATGCCAAGTTATTACCAAGTTCTTAGCAGTTAATTAATAAATGGTGCTCATGACCACAACCTTATGTAATCCTTTCTTTGCTATTTACTCTTGAGCTTTGTTCCAGTCACTTTCCGATTATTTCAGATTATTATTAGATTTAGTGAGCACTCCCTATGTGCACTCCCACTGTGCCTAGGCACAGTGATAAGAACTGAGGGTAGATGTAGATGTGGTAAGATATGATCCTCGTCCTCAGAGACGAGTGAGAGTCACAGAAGAAATCTAAGCAAAAAGCAAATGAAGGGTAGTGATACAGTGAGAAATGTGCAACTGTTCCCCAAATACCAAATCGGGACAAGACTTGGAGGGCATCATGCTAAGTGAAATAAGTCAGATAAATACAGCATGATCTCATATGTGGAATTTTTCTAAAAAGAGCTTATAGGTACAGAGAACAGATTAGTGGTTGCCAGAGTACCACAGGCAAGGGCGTGGGGTGGTCAAATCAGTCAAGGGGGTAAAAAGATACAAATTTCCAGTTATAAGATAAATAAGTCTTGGGGATACAATATATAGCATGGTGACTACTGCTCATAAGATTGTTATTCTTGTTCTCGTGGTGTCTGACTGTTTGTGACCCCATGGAATGTAGCCACCAGGCTCTTCTGTCCATGGGATTTCCCAGGCAAGAATACTGGAGAGGTTGCCATTTCCTTCTCTAGGGAATCTTTCTGACCCAGGGATAGAATTTGTATCTCCCGCAATGGCAGGAGGATTCTTTACCACTGACCCACCAGGGAAGCTCTTATAGCTAGTAATATTGTATTGTTTATTTGAAAATTACTGAGAGAGTAGATCTTAAAAGTTCTCATCATAAGAAAAAAATGTTTAACTATGTGTGGTGATAGATGTGAACTAGACTTACTGTGTGATCTTTTCACAACATATACAAATATCAAGTCATTATGTTGTACACCTGAAGATAATATAATTTATATGTCAATTATATCTCAATTTAAAAAAAGAGCCAGCATAGAAAAGTGCTTACTTTCCTGAGAGGACAGAGGCTTCCCCGAAGAGATGATATGTAAACTGGGTCTTGAGAATAAATCAGGATTTACCAGTAGACAAAATTGGGACGAACATTCCAGGTACAACATGTATAGGATCTCAGAGACGAGAAACAGCAAAGTGAGTTCAGTACAGCTAAAATAAAAAGCATCCACAGAAGAGTGGATTCCTTTTTAGTAGCTTTATTGGTATATAATTCACATCTCATAAAATACACCCATTTAAAGGGTATACTTCAGTGGTTTTTAGTATAGTCACGAAGTTGTACAACTATCATCACTATCTAATTTTAGGATATTTCATTAGCCCCTAAATGAAATACCATACCCATTAGCAATCACTTCCCATCCCCACCCCACCACCCCAGTCCTAAGCAACCACTAATCTACTTTCTGCCTCCACAAATTTGCCTATTCTGGATATTTCATATTACAGAATCATACAGTATATGGTCTTTTGTGGTTCTTTCATTTACCATAATATGTTCAAGGTTCATCTGTTCTGTAGTATAGGTTAGTACTTTATTGCTTTTCATTGCCAAGTAATACTCCAGCATATGGATACATCACATTTTGCTTATGGACATTTGGGTTGTTCCCACTTTTTGGTTGTTATTAAGAATGCTG